>NC_139554.1:25706594-26367045 GCF_965112155.1 Podarcis liolepis
TCTCCTGAGACAAATGGATGCCAACAGCACTGACTGGTAGTGGCTCTTCAGGGTTTCAGGCAGAAGTCTCTAGCAGTCCTACCTGGAGATGCCAGGGACTGAAGTTGGTCCTTTTGCAGAAAAAGAAGATGCTCTACCACCAAGCTATGGCTCTTTCTCAAAAGACAGAGCAAATGATAGTTGAATTTAACAAGGAGCAAGAGCATGTGTGTATATTGATGAGCTGGCATTTGTCTAGGCCAGCCTTTCCCAGACTGGTGCCCTCCAGATGCTTTTGGACTAAAACTCCCATCATCCCTTGCCGTTGGCCATGCTGACTGGGGCTGATGGGAGTTGCAGTTCAAAACACAGTTGAGAACACAGGGCTGTGAGAGGCTCATTTAGTGCATCCTCAAAATCCTTCTCAGAAACCTGAGTGTTAATGCAACTATATCCCAAACGAGGCTTACTATCTCTAAGTCGGTTTCTATATTGGTCCCAGGCATGGCCTGAGGGCACCAGGTATAAACAAAGCAGGTCTGGTCAGTGCCTGGGTGTGCCACATTGGTGGGACGTTAATGTAATTACCCAAAATGCAAAAAAGGCAGGCTTAGAGTGAGAGTAAGAAGACTGGCTTCACAATGAATGTGTGGTTTAAATGCAGTAGTGGAGAGGCAACATTGGAAAGCCACACATTACTCTGGACAGATGGAATCAGGTGTGTTTGTTTTGAAATCATTATTTGCCACTTTCCTCTCCCTCCACTAATCTAGAGCAGAAATGCTTTTGCTCCCCCAAAAGTTTTCCCCAAATTTCTCTTTACATATTTTACTGGTGTTTGTCTTTCTGCTGCCTCCCACTGATCATAGAGATTTACTTCTGAGGATGCATGCATAGAATGGTGCTGTCAATCTGCCTACTAAAAAAAATTAATTCCCGACTAAAAGTGGCTTAGCACGGTGCGGTTCTCATGACTGCACACATTGAAATCAATGTACGAAGTCCAGCTACGAGTGATGGCTCTTGATGACTTGAAAGTATTGAAGATAAAACAGATACAAAATATGTAACAATTGCCCCAGAGAGTGATAGCACATCATCAAGAGTCGTCACTCCCTGAGAGATTTGCTACATGGATTCCAACATTTGCAGCCTTATGTCCTTGGCCCCATTCCTACTGTAGATGAACAATAAGTTAACTCTGTGCCCCAGCTCTTCGGCATGCTACTCATTCAATCTTGATTTAGAATGTAGCACTCAAAGCTTTTCTGGATATTTCTCAAAGGATTAAGTCAGCGTGTCACATTTTTTCCACATCACTCTTTCCCTCCTTTGTCTACACTTTGTTTGAACAACCACATGGCTGTCTTCTCCTCCATGCTTCCTTGCTATCGATTTCTTGGTTCCCTGCCACCACTTTCCCCTTACCCATCCTTTCCAAACCTTAACCTACAATTTCCTCTGCTCTGTTATTCAATTTCAGCCTGTGCTAGAGTCACATACAAACTCCTAGGAGAATAGTGGTGTGTGCTACTGAAATACATCCTAGCAGCATGGCATCTTTGCAAAAAATGTTTAACAAGGAAAAGTGCTGCCCTTACCTATTAATGGCATATAACTAAGAATACATCTAGGAAAATCTTTATCATTCCAGAGGGACATGAACTCTGGTTATACAAGGGGGAGGAAAGAGGTTTTTCCTATTATTTAGCATGTTACCGATTGCTTTCAGAACAAGGGCAGACATTCCACAAAGGATGCAATGATCACTTGTTATTTTCTGCTTCCGAGGGCGACCCCTTCCACTTTACATATATTGGCTTGGATCATAACATTTTGCTTCATTCACAGATTGAGCTTCCATTCACTGAATGAAAGTTACACTCACAGGGATCCAAGCCATTGACTGTTGGAGATGAGAGTGCTGAATAGGCAGCCAGTTTAGGGAGTTACCATCATCCCTGAATTATGATAGTGAAATCTTCTTTTCAAGAGGAATGCAGTGATTGGTTTTTCAGACAGAATGTTATGTGATTTCTGCTTCAGAGAGCAGCATTGGGGTGGATTCCAGTCTGCTCCACATTTTGAAGCAAACCTTCCTTTTCACACAAACACACTCTTGGACACACATGCAAACTGGAACACAGCTCTGTCGATTTAGCCACATTTATAACTAACTGAACTGTTAATGGGTCTGTCAGAGACAGAATGCTTCTGAATACTAGTTGCTGCAAAGCATAGGAAGGGAGAGCTGCACTCTGGTCCTGCTATTGGGTTTCCCACAGGCCACTGTGAGAATAGAGTGTTGGACTAGATGGGCCACTGGCCTGATTCTGCAAGGCTCTTCATATGATCTTATCTTCTTACTGTACTCCCATTGGTGTGTGTGGGTGCCTCTCTGGTGAGGGACACGTCATGCTCCTTCTGGGGTAGCTTGTACACCTTTGCTCCCCACTCTGCACTCACCGCCGAAAAGCTCATCATGTGACAGTGGCCACACCCTGGAAAACAGCTTTGAAAGCATGCTTTCCCCCTCTAAAATCAATGGGCTTATCTACTCTAACTCTGTACAGTGGTACCTCGGGTTACAGACGCTTCAAGTTACAGAAGCTTCAGGTTACAGACTCCACTAACCCAGAAATAGTGCTTCAGGTTAAGAATTTTGCTTCAGGATGCAAACAGAAATCATGCTCTGGCGGTGTGGCAGCAGCAGGAGGCCCCATTAGCTAAAGTGGTACCTCAGGTTAAGAACAGTTTCAGGTTAAGAACAGACCTCAGGAACGAATTAAGTTCTTAACCAGACGTACCACTGTATTGAAGATTTGCCTCAGTTATCCTTGATACACGAACACACCAATAACCTGGTGGTTTGCAAGAGCCTTTCTATTCAGAGGAGCGTTTTGTATGCTCCATGAGCTTGTTGATCAATTTAGTTAGTTATTTCCATTTCCATTTCTATCCCACTCTTCATCAGTTCATGATCTCAGAGATCACAACATAAACTGTATCAACAAATAAATTGCAACACTCAATATAATAAAATATAAGTTATAGTTGGGCATGCATATTTTTTTCTACTGAAAAGATCTCATAATTTAACACTAAATAGTGCATTCCTCTGTTGATCACGGGTAGCCAATCCAGATGTTGTGGACCACAATACCCAGCATCCCTAGCTATTGGCTGTGCTGGGTAAGGGTCATAGGAGTTGTAGTCCACAGCATCTGAAGGTCACTATGTTGACTGACCTAACTGTGGACAATAACTACTTCCTAAGTTTTCTATCTAGAGTTTAGAGCAAGACTTTATAAAAGACACACCCCTGCCCAAACTCTATATAAGTCTCCCTTTAGACCTGTCTACAGTTAATCTGAAATAAAGGTTAACACTGAAGAGCCAGCTCCATAATATTTATACAGTGAAGTCAAACTCTGAATGAAACACACTTGTAAAAACAACGGTGGCCTTTTCCTTGTGTAACGTAGGATGTGGTCAATCACTTGGCAATTCAATTTTGGCACATCATGAACTATTTATTTGTTAAGTCCAGTTCTCGAGGCTGTTGAAGTCCTGGGAGATTTTTCTTTTCTTCCTCCCTGCCCCTTTTCCCTCCCTCCATTTTCACCCTCTCCTTCCTGGAAACTATTACAGACCCTAATGTTTATTTCACACTCCTTCTAGGACCATTGTTATCGATAAATATTTAAAGACGCGGGAGTTCTATCGATACATTGCCCTGTGTTTTCTTTAAAAGGTGTTTTATTACTCTGTAAGTGTACTGCAGTCAATGAAAGGAGAAGGAGGGAAACCACTCTGGGCTCTGAGATGATGCACAATTCAATTCCAGTTTGGAGAAAAGAAAAGGGAAAGGACAAGGGAAACAAACTCATCAATTTACAATGTAAACGATTGTCTCGGGAAGTATGCTGTCTCCCCGGGGCTAAGATCCAAGATGTAACTGAACGACTGCAAAAAATCATAAAACCCACTGACGAATACCCCTTCCTCTTGGTTCATGTGGGAACCAATGACACTGCAAACAATAGCCTCCAGAAGATCAAAAGAGACTACGAGGCTCTCGGCAGGAAATTGAAGCAACTAAATGCACAAATTGTCATCTCGTCTGTCCTCCCAGTTGAACGACGTGGCCCAGGGAGAGAGGGGAAAATAGTGGAAGTGAACAGCTGGCTTCGCAAATGGTGTAAACAGGAACGGTTTGGATTCTTAGATCACGGACTGCAGTTTCTTGAAGATGGACTTCTGGCAAGTGATGGGCTGCACCTCACAACGGTTGGGAGAAATGTTTTTGCCAAAAATCTCAGAAACCTCATCAGGAGGGCTTTAAACTGACTAATGTGGGGGAGGGAGACAGTGCTCCTGAAGGTAGGAGTCTATCAATTAATGAAGATGATCATCCAAATGTCATAGACCAAATGGAGCAAACAGCACGCGGACCTAGTGGAGGGAGGAAAAAATCCTTAAATAAGAGACACGGGGGAATGATTAATGGACTTCAATGTCTGTACACTAATGCGCAAAGCATGGGAAATAAACAAGATGAGCTTGAGCTCTTGGTACAGCAAACTAAATATGACATAATAGGCATCACTGAAACCTGGTGGGATAAGTCCCACGATTGGAATGTAATAATGGGGGGATACAATCTATTTCAGAGAAACAGACCAGACAAGAAAGGAGGAGGAGTGGCGTTATATGTCAGGGATGTGTATACCTGTGAAGAGATCCAAGATTTAGAACCTCAAAGCCAAAGTGAGAGCATTTGGGTCAAAATTAAGGGAGAGAAGAATAACAGAGACCTCATTGTGGGAGTTTACTATAGATCCCCAAGCCAAACGGAGGACATAGATGCTGCCTTCCTGGAACAGATGGCCAAGCATGCAAAAGGAAGGGAGATAGTAGTAATGGGGGACTTCAATTACCCGGATATTTGTTGGACGTCAAACTCAGCCAAGAGCATAAGGTCAAACAGATTCCTCACTGGCCTTGCAGACAACTTCATTGTCCAGAAAGTGGGAGAAGCAACAAGAGGAACAGCCATTTTAGATCTGGTCCTAACCAATGTTGATGACCTGGTTAGTGGGGTAGATGTGGAAGGATCATTAGGCGCGAGTGATCATGCTCTTCTGAAGTTTACTATACAGCGGAAAGTAGCAGCCAAGCATACTAGGACTCAATTTCTTGACTTTAAGAAAGCCGACTTCATAAAACTTAGGGAAGTGCTGGGTGAGATCCCATGGACAGCAATACTAAAAGGAAAGGGAGTTCATGATGGCTGGGAGTTTGTTAAGAGGGAGATAGTAAAAGCACAACGTCAGGCAATACCAATGAGACGAAAACATGGAAGGAGCCTAAAGAAACCAGGGTGGCTATCTAAAGAACTTTTAACTGAATTAAGATTAAAAAAGGATGTGTACAAAAAATGGAAAAGGGGGGAAACCACCAAAGAGGAATTCAAACAAATAGCCAGCACGTGTAGACACAAAGTCAGAAAAGCTAAAGCACAGAATGAACTCAGGCTTGCTAGAGAGGTTAAAAGCAACAAAAAAGGCTTTTATGGGTATGTTCGTAGCAAAAGGAAGAACAAAGAAACAGTGGGGTCACTCAGAGGAGAAGATGGTGAAATGCAAACAGGGGACACAGAAAGGGCTGAACTCCTCAATGCCTTCTTTGCCTCAGTCTTCTCCGATAAAGAAAACAATGCCCGACCTGAAGAATTTGGAGTAAATGATTCAGCAAAGGAAACACAGCCCAGAATAACTAAGGAGATAGTACAAGAATATTTGGCTAGATTAGATGTATTCAAGTCTCCAGGGCCAGATGAACTGCATCCAAGAGTATTAAAAGAACTGGCAGATGTGATCTCAGAACCACTGGCAGTCATCTTTGAGAATTCCTGGAGAACAGGCGAAGTCCCGGCAGACTGGAGGAGGGCAAATGTTGTCCCTATTTTCAAAAAGGGGAAAAGAGAGGACCCAAATAATTACCGCCCAGTCAGTCTGACATCAATAGCAGGGAAGATTCTGGAACAGATCATTAAGCAAACAGTCTTTGAGCACCTAGAAAGGAATGCTGTGATCACCAATAGTCAGCATGGATTTCTGAAAAATAAGTCATGTCAGACTAACCTGATCTCGTTTTTTGACAGAATTACAAGCCTGGTAGATGAAGGGAACGCAGTGGATGTAGCCTACCTTGATTTCAGCAAGGCATTTGACAAGGTGCCCCATGATATTCTTGTAAAGAAGCTGGTAAAATGCGGTCTTGACTATGCTACCACTCAGTGGATTTGTAACTGGCTGACTGACCGAACCCAAAGGGTGCTCATCAATGGTTCCTCTTCATCCTGGAGAAGAGTGACTAGTGGGGTGCCACAGGGTTCTGTCTTGGGCCCGGTCTTATTCAACATCTTTATCAACGACTTGGATGATGGACTCAAGGGCATCCTGATCAAATTTGCAGATGACACCAAACTGGGAGGGGTGGCTAACACCCCAGAGGACAGGATCACACTTCAAAACGACCTTGACAGATTAGAGAACTGGGCAAAAGCAAACAAGATGAATTTTAACAGGGAGAAATGTAAAGTATTGCACTTGGGCAAAAAAAATGAGAGGCACAAATACAAGATGGGTGACACCTGGCTTGAGAGCAGTACATGTGAAAAGGATCTAGGAGTCTTGGTTGACCACAAACTTGACATGAGCCAACAGTGTGACGCGGCAGCTAAAAAAGCCAATGCAATTCTGGGCTGCATCAATAGGAGTATAGCATCTAGATCAAGGGAAGTAATAGTGCCACTGTATTCTGCTCTGGTCAGACCACACCTGGAGTACTGTGTCCAGTTCTGGGCACCACAATTCAAGAAGGACACTGACAAACTGGAACGTGTCCAGAGGAGGGCAACCAAAATGGTCAAAGGCCTGGAGACGATGCCTTATGAGGAACGGCTAAGGGAGCTGGGCATGTTTAGCCTGGAGAAGAGGAGGTTAAGGGGTGATATGATAGCCATGTTCAAATATATAAAAGGATGTCACATAGAGGAGGGAGAAAGGTTGTTTTCTGCTGCTCCAGAGAAGCGGACACGGAGCAATGGATCCAAACTACAAGAAAGAAGATTCCACCTAAACATTAGGAAGAACTTCCTGACAGTAAGAGCTGTTCGACAGTGGAATTTGCTGCCAAGGAGTGTGGTGGAGTCTCCTACTTTGGAGGTCTTTAAGCAGAGGCTTGACAACCATATGTCAGGAGTGCTCTGATGGTGTTTCCTGCTTGGCAGGGGGTTGGACTCGATGGCCCTTGTGGTCTCTTCCAACTCTATGATTCTATGATTCTATGATTCTATGAGTCCACATGGGCTTGTTTGAGCACCAGATCATTGTGCAAATCATGGTGCTGGAGGGAAATGGGCTCAAGGAACTCAAAAAGCATTACACAATTATAGAAATATACTTTCCAGTTTTAATTGCATTACGTATCACTCTTCCCTACCCCACCCAAATTCAGCTGTAGATGTATTTTGCTGTGGTGGTGGTAAGGGTGCACTGGTTTTGGACATATTCCAAATCTGAAGGGAAAGATGCCTTGGAGGTATGCATTTTGGGTTTGTCAGAGGTGAATTGGCACTTCTATTAAGTGGTATGAGTCAATTAAGGGCTCCTGAAGCACTCTGTAGCAGCTCAGCGATCTGGACATCAAAACAAGGTTTTAGACAAGCATTTGCCGAAAATGTCTCTAAGCTTACCATAACACAGTTATACCAGAGTGGGAGGAACAGCTCCACTGGGGCTGACATGTCTAGCGTGTGATCAGAGGGAATAATTTTACCAGTCCTCTCCCATACCCAGTGCTTTGCAGGACAGAGCAGCTTGCAGAAGCAAACTTTATATCTAAAAGCTTAGGGGATATACAACTAGCTTGTAATGAGAGGGAATGATATTACCCAGAAAGTGAATCTCTTTTAATTCTTCCCAGGCCAAAATAAACTTTAAAGGTGCCTAGCATAAAAGTCCCTTGGCCTCTTTGTCTGAATTTTTGCAGGTTTCTTACTCAAGCACATTTCTCTCATGTCTTCACTTAGAATCATAGAATTATAGAATTGGAAGGGACCCAAGGGTCATCTAGTCCAACCCCCCAAATGGTCACAAAACACTAGAGGATAACTAATTTCATTTCCACACTCCCCAAAACTGAAATGTATGTATATTTTTGCAGTAAACAGGCATCTTGGCAGGGTTCAAGCTCTCAAAAAGGGTGATAATGGCAAGAAATTTTATCTAGTGCTCCCAGCCCCAAATTTGCCCTGCCAGGGTGAACTTTGAATTTGCAGGTTTGTCTGTCTTAAATTCTCCCTCCTCCTCCTTTTGATTGCTCTTACAAAACCATTTTCTGCTCTTGCAGAGTGCCCAGAATCATCTGCTTGCTTTTGATGCAACCATTCCTGATTACAAAATTCAGTGTGTGTGTGTGTGTGTGTGTGTGTGTGTGGAATCAATACCGATATAAAAAGAATATTATGAGTTTGTCTTGAACATTTAAAACTTGAGCTCCTTTCAGTTACTCATAAAATAATAGAAACATAGAACTGTAGAGTTGGAAGCAACCTCATGTGTCAGCTAGTCCAAAACCTTGCAATGCAGGAATCTCGGCTAAAGCATCTATGACAGATGGTCATCTAACCTCTGCTTAAAAACCTCCAAGGAAGGAGAGTCCACTACCTTCCAAGGTAGTACATTTCACTGCCAAACAGCTGTTACCATCATGAAATTCTTCCAAATGTTTAGTCAAAATTTCTTTTCTTTTAATTTACAACTTACTTAGTATATATTTTTCTCCCACTTTTTAGACAAGTATCATCTTTCAAAGCAGTTCACACCACTAAAGGGAGAAAGGAGCAGGCCCTGCTGTCAGACTTGCAAGCTAAAGAGACAAGACACACAAGGGAGAAGTGTGGAGAGAGAAAAATCAAGGAAGGAGATCAGGTGTTACAAAGCTGAAGTGAAGTGGTGAACTGTGAGCAGGCATTTGTATCCTGTTTAGGGCAAACTGATCTTCCTTCTGGGTTGTTGGGGGTTTTTTTGTGGTGACTCCTGTTCCATGGGTTGATGGATGGGGCAAGAGTATCTTTTCTCCTTGCTTCTATAGTCCCAGAGTAACTGGCAGCTGAAGCTAGGTGTTGTTTCTGGCAGGATGAGGGAAGCAAACTCAACGCAGCTGCTCCTTCTCTGGTCAGTGAATGGGCCGAGGCTGATCTTCACTATGCCATGATGTGCTCCTTGGAAGTGGTGGGGTGGAAAGCAGGGAACCCAGACAGAAGGGGGAGCCAAAGATGATAACAAGAGGAGACAACTAATTATCATCATCCCCCCATCTTCCTCCCTGATGAGGCTCTGGCTGGTCTGCCCCTGATCCTCAATCCACTTCTTCTGACTCTCCAACAACCACCTCAGAGGTGACACCAGTGAAAGAACTGGTGAAGGGGGTAAGGTTTCTCCTCATGTGTGGCACAGAACCCCACAACTCACTAGTCCCTTCCCCAATATCATTCTCACTCTCCCATTCCTCCACCTTCCCATTGCCTCACTCCTCAACCCCTTCATTCTCCAACTCCTGCCAGTCCCAGACAATGTTTCAGCAGGGAGTTATCACAGTGCAAACTCCCATCAGTTGTCAAGGAGATTAAAAAACTACAATTTTTTTAGAAGACATCTGAAGGCAGCCCTGCATTGGGAAATTTTAGGTGTTTCACATTTTTTTTCTGTTTTTATATGCACTGGAGGCTGCCCGGTGTGTCTGGGGAAACCCAGCCAGATGGGTGGGATATAAATGTTGCTGTTGTTGTAATTGCACACCCATTGGGACATCTGTAGAGAGCTAATAGACCTATCTAGGTGAAGAGGAAAGCTTGCCACCCAACTCTGCCAATCAACATACGTCTACAATGGAATGATCTCCTGAAAAAGTCTATCATAGTCTTCAAAGAGGAAGCCACCTGAAAACCCAAAGGTGATTTCAAATACTTCAGAGCCTATGTAGACACAACGTTCAACCTGTCTGAGGTTCTTGCATTATCTCAATCATTTTATTCCATGTTTCCTCAACAGACCAGCCATTCTTTTCTCATTGAACTTTTGCTTAATACTCCCATTTTCAAACTGTACCTTTAGAATGGTCTTTCGGGGGGGGGGCATATTTGATTGCATCCCCTGCTTGAAAAGCTCCAGTCAGAGGACTGGAAATAAAACTGTGTGTGATCAGTCACATAACACAAGCACTGTATATTAAAAAAACAAAGTCAAAGAGTCAAGAGTTCATGTGCAATATATTTTATACAGGGCACAAGGGATTTTCATAACAGCAGCTGTGGTCAGGAATGGTATGTTTTGAGTTTACTGTATGAACTGTAAGGAAAACCTTGCAAAAATGGGGTGAATTAATCAATCCATCATTCCTGTAGGTTTTTTTTCCAGGCACATAACCTAATCTGGCTTATTCTGAATTTCATGGAACCCAATAAATAGTAATAGACAAGTAAGCAGCATAGCTGGTCACTGCAGATGTGGTTCAAAAAGGTGGCCTATTATTAGTTCAGGGGTTTTCAAATGGTGTCATGGAAAACCCTGAGGCTCCATGGGAAACTCACTTGGAGTTCCTCAGCAGGAAAATATGAAATGAGATTTGGGGATGGGCAGGTGGGAAATCCAAAATGTGATTGACTGACATATGTTTAAAGTGCTGTGCTGTTCTGATCTCAATCCACAATCTCTTCTACAGTCTTACAACATTATTTCCTTTGTCAGGATGGATGACAGTATGACTACAAGAAGATGAGACAACAGAGGTCAGAATGGCATATTAATGATATGGTTGCCACAAGAAACTAGCCACTGTGAATTCAATACTCTCCAAAAGATCTAGGCCAGGCATATCCAACTCCCAAGAGACTGTGATCTACTCCCAGTATAAAAACACTGGCAGTGATCTACCGATTGTCATTAGAGGGAGGAGGAGCGTGCGTGGGGTGGGTGGGTGGATTGCCTGGAATTGCTTACCTTTTTTTAGGAGGAAAGTGCCCAGAGTTGTTGAGATTTGGGGGGGAGGATTGCACAGAGTTTTTTAGCTTCCCCCCCATAACTTTTTGTACATGATAAGGATCCCGTGATCTACCAGGATCAGCTGGGGATCTACCAGTAGATCACGATCTACTGGTTGGACATCCCTGATCTAGGCTATCTATGCCTGATCTAGGCTATCTATGTCTGATCTAGGCTATCTATGCCTGAAATCCAATAGAGGTATCCAACAATGTCCCCTCTAGCTATTTTTGGACTACAACTCCCAATCTCCCTCACCACTGGCCATGCTGACAGGGGTTGATGAGAATTGTAGTCCAACAATATCTGCATGGCATATTCTATCCTGAAACTAATGTGTTGCTCATAGGGCTGCCAATGAAGACTTCCCAGAAGCTTCAGTTCATTCAAGATACAGTAGCTGGAACTATAGATTTGGAACAGCATCAAATGCAAACTTTCCGGTAGGAGCAGCTCCCAAACATTTCAGTAGGATATTAGGTAACTGACAGGTGAGTAGCCCACCCACTTGTCAGATGCAGCCTGTGGAGGGTTGACCACTGTTTGATCTGGCCCACAGGGCAAAAATGGTTCCCCATCACTGTAATAATACAACAAATTGTGGTTAGTTAAAATGGAAGCAAATGCTTCCAGTTTCCTCTCCAAAGCTGTGCCAGAGGAGCAGAGATAGAGTGCAAAAGTCCAAGGTCTGTGCAGACAGAGCTAAACGATGGTTTAGCATTATGTGCAAACCAGACCAAGGTGGTGGTGCTATTTTTGGCGGTAATTGCATACTTAAGAAACCATGAAAGTTCCAGCCAGCTTTTTGATTGACATGCCAGATGCATGTGTTTGACCAACAGAGTTCATGTTGATTCCACTATGAAATTATGTGGAGTAAAGTATGCTGTCAAAAAAATTGAGTCTAGCCTTATTTTGCAAAGCTAGCTTTGCAAGCAATGGAGTGCAAGGTTAAGTGTTTAAATGCTACAGAGTTCGTTTTAAAATGTGAAAAGAGCCCTTATTATAACTGTAATTTTAATGTTTTTAAAAGCATTACAGAGTGCAATTCACATTTATAGTACTGGCTAAGGTTCAGTCTATACAAAGAGCAGATCACTTGGTAGGACTGTTCCCAGGTTACTCATTCAGACTGCAGGTAGAGAATAACATGTTTCAATCCTCCTCCACAGGCAAACGGAGATCACTGCAAATAAGAACTAGCCAGAGAAAATGAACTACCTCCAGGATCCATAGATTTCTATGTGCAGACAGTAGGCAGCAGTGGTGTTGCGTGAGCTCACAGCACCTGAGGGCAGGACACGGAGGTTAACAGTGCCCACCATGGCACCCCAGCCCTCACTGCCAGAGTGACCCCGTGCATCCAAGCAGGGTTGCACTGCGTTGCCTGCCCACCTGAGCACAGGGAAGCCCGGCCAGATGACATGGCACTTGGTGGGCACAAACCAGGCACTTCCAGGCACTGGCACCCACAGTGCAGCCCAGTTTGGTGCTCATCTCTGTGAGCATTGGTTCCTCTGATGCTGGGATAGGAGCACCTGGACGGGCCATGCTTTGCGCTTCCTCAGAAATCTGTGCCTGGGTTCCACAGGCCTCCTGGTAACCTCCACACTATGCCCTTTGTAGGCAGTCATGGGATTCCCCACTGCCAAGTGGAATCTGATGCCATAGTGCAGTTTTGCCACTTCACCTGTGGACCTACATCTGTTGCTGGACTCCAGCTCCCATCTGCCACAGTCAGCAAGACCATTGGTTAAGAATGGTAGGAGTTGTGATCCAACAGCATCTGAAGGGACACCAACTTCTCCATCCCTGGTACAGACAAAGCTGCTGATCATGAGCTGTGAGCTGTTAGTCGTCCAGAATGTGGAATGCAAGTGAAATAGAACCCCTCCTTTCCCCCCCACCAGGGCTGTTGCAAGGATAAAATAAATGAGATAGCCATGTAGTTTGTCATTTATGACAATGGGCGTGACTAAGTTGGGTCTATTAATTTCAATGGGTTTACTCTGAGTAAAATCTAGTTGAATCCTGCCCATTGGGGATTCCGTTGAGTGGGATTCAACTCATGAGCTCCACCAGTGAAAGTCCACAAAAGGACTTGCACAATGGTGCTTCCCCCTTGACCTCTGAAATTGCGTGGGCTCAAGCATATTTTGAGCTTTCCATATTTTCTCAGACTAAAGAAAGGTGGAAATATGGGAAAGTATTTAGCAGCAAATCCCCCAAATCTAAACATTCACACAGAACTTTTAGACGTAGTTTCTGGCTTCACTGTGCAATCTTAGCATCACAGATCCATCTATGCATATGGCATTTGAAATAAACAGAAGAATAATCCATAGGTGACTTAATCTGGTGCAATCGTAATCTGGAAGGATTCACTCATGGCACAGTTCATTGGACAGTGTTCTTGCATAGGTCACCCTGAAGTGCATGGGAGATGCAAAACAGCATGACGGGGTTCACCTCCCAGTTCTTTCAGAAGGACTTGTACAGATGAACTGGGTTAAACCCTCTGTCTTCTACAGGTTTGAGCACTGTGACGTTGTGGTTTTGACAGAAAGATTTGTCCAGCTTTAGTTTCAACAGAGCAGGAAGCAGAAGTACTGAAATAACATGAAAAATGGCACTAAATATAAAGCAAGAAATACTGGAAGACTTTCAAGGAGGCTTAAACTCACTGTCATATGCTATAGATTTCTAAACCTAAGAAGCTTGGATACTTCCCAATAACATCCAAGCTAAAATCTTCCGAGACTCACCTGTTGCAGTAAATTGTACATGTGTGTTTGTGAATTATTATGAACTTGGCTGCAACAGTCACGGGCAGAAAATGTGAATATAGCCCACTAAAGTTGTTTGGGGGTTTTTAGGCCAACTTTTTAAAAACTTCCCTTAATAATTTTAATATGTATATTTATATTTTATGTAAACTGCTTCAAGGTTTTTTTTTACAATTAAGCATTGTACAAATTCTGTTAATCAAATCAAGTTAAAGTTAATATCACATCCCCCATTGAACTTTTTTGGACTGTATAGGTTCACCCAAAGTCAATGATTAGTTGCAGGTTTGGAAACAGTTATATGCTATCATTGGTTATACGTGTAGAATCATATTTAATTATGGTTATAATATTGAAAATATAATAATAGGAGTAGGAGTAGTAAGGAGAAAAAGGGAGAAGTTAAGAATCACAAGACTAATTTCAATTAGCTGAGGGATACAAAGTCCAACTTTGTAACCTGCTCAAATATAACTGCTGTGTTCAATAAAATGTATTTTATTTAAATTCAATTAAGTGTATCAAGCAATTTACTTCTACCAAATGTTTCTATATAATGGATAATTTGCTCCTACTTGGTAATTTATTTTTAATTATACAAGAAGATCAGGTTTTAGAAATCTGAGGTTAGTGGTAGTTTCTTCAGATCACTACACACAGAGACAAGGTTTCTCTCTTTCCTTCTTTTCATGTTTCATCTTTCTCTGTGTGTCTCTCTCTTACTGCAGGCCGATATTCACTTCCCTGAGAGCAAGTCCCATTGAGTTCTAATAATTGCAATGTAAGTCCCCCATCTCTCTCTTTCACATGTATACATATGTACACACAAATCAGAAAGAAACATCCATTTTGTTAAAATAAAAAAATTCCTTCCAGTAGCACCTTAAAGACCAACTAAGTTAGTTCTAGGTATGAGCTTTCGTGTGCATGCACACTTCTTCAGATACACTGAAACAGAAGTTGCCAGATCCTTCTATATAGTGAGAAGGTGGGGAGGTTTTATTTTGTACTGGAAGAAGAAAGCAACACCACTAGGGGAAAACAGGAAGTGTCTAGTATTTCACAAATATATGAAGCTATGTAATAACCCAAGTCTGATTATTGGTCTACTGACTGGAAATAGTTCTTCAGAATCTTAACCTTTCCTAAGCCAACTATCCATTATCAAGTAGAGATCCTAGGAACGGAACCTGTCGCCTCCTACATGCAACACATATGCTCTTCTGCTGAACTATAGCCCTTAACATAATATTCCAGGCAGATGTTTTTGAGGATTTGCAGAAAAGAAATGGAAGCCTAAAGAGATCATTAAAAGGGTACATGGATCAGAGTAGATGGGGAGCTCTAAGAAGAGATGAAAGGGATCTGGGGAGAAGAAAGACAGTATGAAGGCATATAGAGGCTTGAGACCAGAAATACCAAGATATAGTGGGTGGCTTGCAGCATGTGTTGAGAAGGGGAGAAAACATAAAAATTAATATACAGCCAGTATTAACAAAGTCTGCTTCATATTTCACTCTCATTTCTCTAAAATTACAAAAGGGACTATGGTATTTGCAGGAAACCTTATTTTTCCTTCTGATGATCAGGCCATAACTCCTTTGTCTTCTAGCAACAACTGAAACCAGGCTTTGTACATGGATACATTATTCCCCCTAGACTGGATTCCAGCTCTCTTTTCACTCAGCCAACCTCCCACCTTCGACTCCATCACCACTGCTGTAAGTTCAACACACAGCTGGTAGATTTACTAGGCTCCCTCTTGGCCTGGAGAATAAATCACCTTTAATTCTTGACACAGGCTTCATCTACTGATTGCCACATTTGCTTTATAAAACTGTATTTTTCACTTAGCAGACCTTTTTGTGTTCAGCAAGTAAGCCAATTCAATCATCCTAGCTGGCTTGGTTAATCCTCCCAAATTATCTCTTTTGCTCTGCTGATGATTGGTAAGAGAAAATGCACTTTGTATTACTTCAAAGAAATATCAGGGCTTTTTCAGAAAACGGGTAGACTGCTCTTCCTGAACTGTGCTCTGCACACAAACACCCCCACCACCCCCAAAATTGCATTTTAAAATTGAGACATGACAAACAATGACAGCCTCCATTTAAGGAATTGCAACTTGGTTTAAGAACAGGAACAATTTAAGAACAGGACCCTCTGAAAAATTCAGTGAATGTGAATTCTAGGGCATGTGCACTAGAAAAACCTCATCTGGCTGGCACCCCCAAAATGCCCCACCTAAACAGGTGGCTACCCCACTTAACAATGGTGGCTGGCTACATGGCAGACTCTCCTTCTTGGCAGAAACACAGTCATCGGGCTGTGCCCATCATAGTTATCGGGCACCATCATTTCAGAGCATTTATTTAATTTATTTAAAAAGATTGACTGTTTGATATACAGTGAGTTGAAGAAAATGTTCCAATTAACATTTGTAAAAAAGCCTGAAGCATTCTTGTTAGGGATTGTAGGAAAAGACTTGCCAAGGAAATCGAAAAACATCTCCATGTACGTGACAACGGCGGCAAGAGACTTAATAGCACAAGGATGGAAGAACGAAGAAATCCCGACCAAAGACCTGTGGCAAGAGAAACTGATGGACTATGCGGAATTGGTGAAATTGACAGACAAACTATGTGATAAGGACAACTGTGACTTTAAAGAAGAATGGGAACCTTTTACAAAGTACTTAAAGAAACAACAAAATGAACTGGACTCCTTGGCAGGTTTTGAATAAACATACACAAATTTATTATTGGTAACATATTGTCAGGGAACTGACATCAGAGCTAGAGGTGGAGGGAAGGCTCTCAAATGATGCTGGAGAAGGGCCCAGCAGGGAGAGAGGCAGCTCCGCAGATGGGGAAGCAAATCAGTGCAACACCAGGGATATAGAGGGGCTGATGGGGGAATCGGCGAGAGGGCTCCAGGACTCTTCACCGGACACCAGCAGGGAGAGCACGGGTCTTCCGCTACCCACACCCACCCTGCGCAGTAGACTTCCACGCAGAGAGAGTAGGAGGAGGCTGGGTGTCAAACAACTTTTATGTTGGAAAAGATTTAAGAAACGCCCACTGACGGATTCTGCTAGCGACTGAGGCAGCCACGAATTGAAGGGCTGTCCAGACAGAAAGGTTTAACAAGGCAACATAACCAGAAGAGGCGGCAACTTACGCACGAGCAACCCCATACCCATTACACATATAGATAGATAAATTAAGAATCTTGACAATTTTATAATATGCAAAGAATAACACGTGCTGAAAAACCAGAGAGAGGAGCTGAGGGAAGTCTGGGTGGGGGTTGGGGGTTCTTTCTTGGGGAGGGGAAAATAGGGGGGAATGAGGATGATATGTTTTTGATAAATTGTTATGTTGAAATTCCTAAGAAAAAATATTCCAAAAAAAATAAAATTGTTTGTATGTCAGCTCCTTAGATGGCTTTAAATGGGATTCAACGTATTCAAGGAGGATAGGACTATCAATGGCTACTAGTCATGATGGCTATCTCAAGGACCGGACACATCAGCCTCTCCTCCCAACCTCCAATCACCTTTCAGTGTGAAGGGGGGGGGCAAGAAAATTTGGCTGATCACTAGATGTATGTTCCTCTCTACTGGGCTTTTAAATTAGATGGCAAAGCTTTGCCTTTCAAGATGGCTGGCTTGGTTACAATGAAAAAACATGACACAACACCAAACTTCTCTGCCAGTTTCATTGCCTTTCACAACATATGACAGGGCAGGTATGTATACAGATGTGACAGGGCAGGTATGTATACAAATGTGCTGAAGCCGCTTCTGAATCCCTGGCAGCAGTTCAGAATAAAAACAGATAGAAATGATTATATATATATATATATATATATGTTTTCGTAGATTTTCACGGGTACAGGAATGCAGGTTTTGGTGTCCTCGGGTGTCTTCCCGTGTAAAAGTTGGGGTGTCTAGGCGACGTTTCGACGAGGTCTCACTCGTCATCTTCAGGCTGGTGCTTTCGGCTTCTTGTTACTGGAACAGAGCGGGATCTCAGTGTTTGAGTTCCTATAAATACTGTAGAGGGGTGTGGTGTATTGCCTCAAAAGTTCTGGGCAGAGGGGAAGTTCCCAGGCTAGTGTTCTTTTCTTCTTTTGTTCCTTAATTACTTGAGGGATATCTTGAGTGATTTCTTGAGTGATATTCTGAGTACCACTTAGGTGGGTCATTAGGTGTGGATTAGTTGCTAAATCCTTCGTGTCTTGACCTCTTGAATTTGTGAAGAGTTTTTCTGGGAAGATGGCTGTACTGCAGTTTGAAGCAGCAGTCTATTCTATCACAGCAGTGATTCCCCTCTGCCCAGAACTTTTGAGGCAATACACCACACCCCTCTACAGTATTTATAGGAACTCAAACACTGAGATCCCGCTCTGTTCCAGTAACAAGAAGCCGAAAGCACCAGCCTGAAGATGACGAGTGAGACCTCGTCGAAACGTCGCCTAGACACCCCAACTTTTACACGGGAAGACACCCGAGGACACCAAAACCTGCATATATATATATATATATATATATATATATATCACAGAATCATAGAAAAGTATTGTCTAAAGGGATCCCAAGTGTCATCTTGGCCAATCCCTGCAATGCTGGAATCACGGCTAAAGAATCCCTGGCAGAAGACCATCCAACCTCTAAAACTTCCAATGCAAGAGAGTCCACCATATTCGGTAGCAGTCTGTTGTTACTGTTGTTGCAGTTATTTCAATCTATATCCCACACCTTCCTTCAGAGGAGTTCAGGGTGGTAATGTATGGAGATTCATACAAAATAAGCACCTGGGTAAAAAGCTACATAATGGATGTGGCTTGCAACTTACAATTTCTATTGAGAAATCTGAAGGAAATGTCTAAAGAACATTCGCATCATGCTGAGGCAGCCCACTGGTCCAACTAGCTCAGCTTTGTCAAGATTGGCTAGTAGTGAGAAGTGATTTGATTCAGCTCCCATTTAAAGGCAAACCTATATAATTAACTTTCCAAAATAATATGAATACTGAAACACAACCATCCCTTGAAATTCTCATTTCTCTGAATTTTTCAAAGCAGTTTTCCAGCCGAGTAATGTGTACAAGAATGCATATATTGGTATAAACTGCCCATAAAAAGACTATATAGGTGAATAAAACATCAACAATGCAGTATATCAGGGGAAACGTCTTTGGGGAAAATGTGTCTATTTGAGGAAATTGCATATCAATATGTGTATATTGTGAGAAATTAACTTTTTAAAAACACACACAACACAAACTGATGTGAAAATGTGGAGAACTGAATACAGGAAAAATGAGAACCTGAGAGAAACTGAAATTGACAGATTTGCCTATTCCTAGTAGTAAGTCTCCAGGTCTTAAAACAGATTTCCCTAGCCCTACCTGAAGATACTGAGGAACGAACCTGGAACATCCTGCATGCAAAACATATGCTCTTAAAACTTGGCTACGGCCCCCTCAACTTAGCTAAGAAACAGCTTGCCAAAACAAGTGGAGCTTTGTCTCCAACTTTGGTCAAAGCAATTTCAGGAAAGCAAATGCAACCTTCTGTTCAAAACAATGTGCTTTGATGGTCTTGAAAAAGACAAAGCACCCAATAGGTTTCTTTTTTTTAGCATATCTTGATCATTATTATTGACATCTTCATCACCAACAAACCCTCATCAAGAGCCTTTGTTAAAAGCATCCTCCTGATTGAACTGTGGAAATGAACATTTGTTGTTCAGAACTCTTCTGATCTTTGTGGTTTGACATGCAGTTAAGCAGATGGTGCCATCACGAGGGTGCTGCGGCAGAGGTTTTTGGAGATGAGCATGGTCTGGGCATGCTGAGCATGCCTCTTTAATATGTGTCACTGAATCCTGGAGTATGCCAGGCACTAAACAAGGGAGCAGGAAACTGCTGTGATAGAATAGACTGCTGCTTCAAACTGCAGATAAACCAAACAACTATAGAGTTGCAAGGGAGGTCTTCTAATTCAACCTCCTGCTCCACAGAGACTCCACAATGCAGATTGCAACTTTTGAGAGATATGGTCCAGCTCAGGTCCAGCAGTCCAACTGTGAAGGAAGGCCTACTTGTGACTATGGGGGTCCATTCCATAGCTGAACACCTCTTGCCATAAGGAAGTTATCGCATAACATTGCACCAAAATCTGCTTCCCTGAAATTACCACCCATTGGGTCTATTCCTGCCCTCTGGAGCATAAGAACATAAGAAGAGCCTGATGGATCAGGCCAATGACCCACCTCATTGACCACCCTCTTCCCACAGGGCCCAACCAGTATGAAATGTGCAAGCAGGACCTAAGCTCTAGAGCACTCTCTCCCCTTGTCGTCTCCAGCAAGTGGCATCCACAAGCATTACTTCCTCTGGCCATGGAGGCAGAGCACAGCCACCAGCATCTGCTCCACAAGAGGCCAGGTACGCTTTATTCTGAACACATCTGTACATGAAGGAGGGGGAATCCTTGCTAGATCTGCATATAAACACACACACACACACACACACACACACACACACACACAAACGTGAAAGTCCATTTCCCACCTGACTATGCCAACTTACTTGCTTAGCACTTGCACTGCATTCACAAGGTAGCTTTTTTCGTTTCACTGACATTTCCCTCTTAATTTCTGCATTGGATTTGAGCTTTCCCATGACATAAAAGTCACTTCTGAAAACATAACAGACTTTAGCAAAGTTTATTGCTCCTTTCCCTGTTATATGGAAACAGATTTCTTTTTCTCTTTCTGGAAGCGACTAACACGGGAATGAGCATTAAACATGTCTATATTCTCCTATAATTCCGGAAGTGGCTTCACATCATGTGAAAGCTCCAATATAGTTAACAGGGAAACATCAATAAAAGAGAATAAACTGTCCCATGAATGCAGATTTCGCTCGCTCCTTACTCTGCAACATTTTAGTGACCACAGCCATGTTTGCCCAAAGAATTCTAAGACAGGCTCTCCAGCTTTCATTTAGCTTGCCAAACTGAAACGTAGTTTTTTCAGGTGACTGGAGATCCAAAAAGACAAGTTTTGCAATAATGCTCTCAAGTTTCACTAATCTGCCCATCGGAGGATGAGCTGCTCATTTCTGTTGGTTACCCGTTCAGCAGCTGTGATTTGTCTTTGTTTTGTTCATCTCAGGGCCAATTCTCCATTTCTCATCCCCTTTCTTTTTGTGCTTGGGTAGAAAAGAAGACCAAAATACATGTGCACCCAGTCGAGTGCAAAGGGTACTGTTTGGTCTGTTAGGTGCATTCATGAGTGTCTCCTTTAAAAATAAAAATAAAAGCCAGAGCTAGCAAGAGTTTGGCCACGGCTTCTGAGTGGTGTGCATATTTTAAAGATATTTGCTACTTCTGTACATGAACATCCTTCACACTTGATGGGTACCTTTTTAATTTGCAGTTTGGTACATTGCACAGCAGCAGCAACAAACCAGAGGGAGAATATTCCAAAATGTGCATGCATCATGCTAAATAAACAAATCTGTACAAGGGGTGGAGGGTTCTATGGGAGAATGGTAGTTCTACCATGCATACAGAAGGTCCCAGTTTCAATTTCCTGCATCTCCAGTTAGGGCTGGGTGAGACCCCTGTATAAAATCCTGGAGTCAGGGTAAACAATACTGAGCTATATGAGCCCATGGTCTAAATCAGTTTAAGGCAATTGTCTATGTTCCATAGTTATCATTCTAACAGTGATACTTGTGAAAATGTTGCAGTGCATCCTCACATTCTATTGTTGATGTCCTCTTTTTTTGGAATTATTTGTTGCTGTAAGGTGACTTGGATGGGCGATGCCCAGCAAATTGGCCTAGACATACCGTATTTTTCGCCCTATAGGACGCAATTTTCCCCCTCCAATAATGAAGGGGAAATCTGGGTGTGTCCTATGGGGTGAATGCAGGCTTTCACTGCAGCTTGGAGAGCGAGAGGGGTCGGTGCGCACTGACCCCTCTCGCTCTCCAGGCTCCAGGAAGACATCCGCAGCCTAGGCAGCCCTGCGGGAGGTCCCGCAGGGATGTCTAGGCTGCGGATAGCAGCCTGCTTCCTGGAGCGTCAGGCACCCTGAAAGCAGAGCGCTGGGCGCTTCGGGAACACATCCGCAGCCTAGGTCCCCGCAGGGCTTCCCACGCTGCGGATAGCAGCCTGCCGCCCGGCGGGTGGGGTGCCCTGAAGCAGAGCACCCCGCGCGCCGAACAGACATCTGCAGCATGGGGAGCCCTGCAGGAGTTCCCCGCAGGGCTCCCCACGCTGCGGATAGCAGCCTGCCGCCCGGTGGGCGGGGCACCCTGAAGCAGAGCGCCCCTCACGCCGGGCAGACATCAGTCAGCCCCACAAGCTCGGGGGACAGCAGGGAGGCACAGCGCCACCATCCCGCTGTTCCTCGACCTGGTTCGGTTTCCCCGACCTGCTTTTGGGGGGGAAATAAAGGAAATTTTTTTTCCTTTATTTCCTCCCCAAAAAACTAGGTGCGTCCTATGGGACAGAGCGTCCTATGGGACGAAAAATACGGTATTTTAAAAGAAATAACAGAAATGTTTCTATTAAGGGTTCTAGCAACTATGCTGTCTTCCCTGATATTCCATTTTATTCCATTTCTGTTTCTTTTCCTGTTGGCACTTAACTCTCATGATTACAGAGTGTGTCTCAGTTGAGGTCCGCTCCCACCTCATTTCCTTGTATCTATATGTATGTTTTCTTTTGCAGTTTTGCAAAACTCAGGTTTTCCTTGAGAATGGCAATGGCTTCCACTACTTTCTCCATGACCCTATTTTGGCTCCAAGCCTGTTGGCACTCACCACTTGAGTTTGCTATTAGAGGAAGCAGTGACCTTTTTAGATTAGCTTTTGACTTGCAAGTGCTTCAGTGGAAGCCTGTCAACAATGACAGGATCACACTGATGAAGTCTATTTTCTCCTACATGCTATAAAAACCTTCTCTCAATTTCTGGGCATCTTGGGAAACTTTTCCTCTTCTTCTAGGATAAAAGTATATACAAATGTGCTTTGATGCGGAAAGTTTGCAGTTAGAAAAAAAATAAAAGCGTGTAGAATGAGGAGTCCACATTCAAGAAGTTAATCTATGAGCAACTATCATGTGATTTCAAATATATGAAAATGTGATGACTGTAACAAGCCTCAGCCTTTGTCTGTATGATCAACATCATGTGGGAAAAGTGTGTCCACAAGTTTGGGAGATGTTTGCCCCACGTTACCCTGCATTCAAGTAGCTTTAATCCAGAAAAAAATAGATACCCCCTGGTACATATAAGTCCTTTGATGTCACTGAAAGGGTTCTCTGGATCTTGTTTATACTATGGGATGATTCATATATGTGTGATCATTAGCTAGTGTAAGCAGTATCAGCTGACAACTTGCATAAACCAGACGTCAATCACAGAGACCACATCAAAGACAGAACATCAATGTCACAGGCAGAAAACTGACGTATCCTGACTTCAAAGAGTTCATGGGCTCAGCTGTTGGGCACCTCATCCGGCTCACCACGTATGTGTCACCAAAATTAGAAAATGCCCAAAGAAATTTAAAAAGAGGGCACAGATTTGCCTAAAAATTGCATGTGTTGATGTGTAGGTGAAAATTTATAAAATAATTACTATTTTAAATAAGAGCCAGCATGGCTTCGTGGTTAAGAGTATCAGATTAGGACATGTGAGACCAGGGTTTACATCCCCATTAAGCCATGGTGGTCACTGGGTGAACATGGAGCAGTCACTGCCTCACAGCCTAACCTCCTAGGGTTGTTGCGGGGATTAAATGTGGAGATAGCCATATATGTCACCTAGGACCCCTTGGAAGAAACATGGGATATACTGTAAATGCAGTAAAGAACAAAATCCATATTCCTCTTAATGCCAAAATAGGCTCATAAATGATTTGCAAGCATTGAAACCAATGATACAGATTCCATCATTCAGACACAGATTCCTGCTCTTAACCTCACCTCTGGTCATGGTGCTGCCAGAAGAAGCTCACTTCACCCTGTCCAGTCCTCTTGTCCAAAAATCACATGGTAAACCAGTCCAGCAAAGAAACTATAAACCAGTAGTCTCTGAGAACATGGGAGAAGATTCCCCTTTGCATGTAAACAGTTGCTGTCCTTGGACAAACTTATCATTATTTTTGCTGCTGTAGTTTCTAAGGAAAAAGTGAGCCTCTATAAGGAACAGAGATCTGAACAAATAGTCAATAACCAGAAGGAAGGGATGTAAGTCAGGATATCGCTGAATTGCTGCTTCTCATTGTCTTTTCATCTGTGCTTTTCTTCTCAAGGCAGCTGTGCTTTGAGTATCACACTCTCTGACAAATTTTAGCTCTTGCAATCCACAAATTTTATAAATTTCCCCAAAGGACTGCTTGTAGTTGCATTCTGTTTCAACTTCTGAATTTGAAAAGCTGGACATTAGTTCTTCTTTCTTTCCTTATTGTTTGCTTGTTTGCATACTTGATGATTTAAATATTTTGCCTTCAGACCAGGGATAGACCGATCAGCCTGGCTCCATTCCTTGTCAGTTTAACATGTTCTCAGTTATAGGTCTGTTCACTTCGATGTTTTAAGAGCACCAAAACTGCATTTAAATTGTATGCTTTTAATGTATTCTTGCCCTGAAATATGTGCTTTCCAATGCATTTCCCCCTAAAATACACATTTTTGTTAACTGAAAGATCACTGCAAAATTCAGAGAAGTGCATAATCTGATGGATAGCTGAGTTCCAAGCAACATATAAGTGCAGGAAAATTATGTATAAGGACCAAGAAATTAGGTCAGTTCACCCTGAAATCTCAACCAAACAAAATTCCCCTTCTTCCCTACTTTCCACTCTATTAAAACAAAGATCTGCTTCTCAAAATCAACAGACAAAGTGCCAAGTTTATGTCTGGTTGGGACTTTAACACTTTATACTGCAGGAGAGGGTCTACATATGTCACCCCCCCCCAATAAAACAAACAAACAGATAGAAAATCCTGCATGTAGAAAACTAGATATACAGGAGAGTATGTATTACCTATCCTTCTGGGCATGCTAGTTTCCTGTGTGTGAGGTTTTGAATATATGAAACCTCATCTACACTCTGAAAGAATTCAGACCAAACATGGGCTTAATGCCTTATTTTATTTTATTTCTGCTCCATCCCTACTTTCCACTCCATTAAAACAAAGTCCTGCTTCTCATAGGTCTCACAACCCACGTACTGTTTCCGATTGCCGTTTGCTGGTCAGTCACAAAATATGGCTTGTTGGTTCAGTTGGACGTTGCACTAAATAAGCTTATTTAAAACTGGTTTGCTCTTATGGCTGAATTATCATGCTGAGATGAAACTGGTCCCCAAATTAATTGCTCCATTCAGAGGCAGTGGTTGAGAAGGGAACAGGGAGCACTTTGGAGAGCTGCATATCTTAAGAGTTTCAGGGACACTTCTTATTAATGGGATGGCAGCAGGTCTCTGTATGTTTCTATTTTTGTTACTTCTGTTGCAACAGAATATCCCTGAGGCAGCTGGTGGCTGCCATTTTTCAGTTATCCCAGCTGCCCCAAATGTCGTGTCATTTAGGGGCATTCTGAAGAAGGAAAACAGTGTGGCTTCCATGCCCCCCCCAAATGCCAGTTAACTGGTGTCTCCCCAGTTCTCATCTACCACTCTAACCAACACACTGCACTGACTCGGTTACCCTATTTGATCAATTGTTGAGAGCCAGCACAGAGGTCCAGTTATTTAGCATTATTTCAGAAGCCCAGTATGAACACTCAATGGGCTGCAATTGCACACTTTCTTCAACTGCAACACTGACAAGAATAAATCCTTCAAGTACGGAAGGGAATACAGGATGTTTCTGCTTTCCAGGCATGCAACTTTGCCCACCCTGTTAAAGGCCACCGGAATCATTTCATTTCTCAGTAGCCTCCAATCCTGACGGCTGTTTAAACCACTAGTTCCACTTTGCTCATCTGTCATGGACCTGCCTTATCAGCAATGACGGTCTGCAGTGCAACCCTTTCTTCTTTTCCTCTGTGTTCAAGAACAGCTTAGGACTACATGGATTTATACACTTGTAAACAATTCATTATTTTTTGTTCCACAGTAACACAAGAAAGCAGCTCTGCAAAGTGGTTCTGACGCTCTTCTTTGAGATAGGATGTCAGTACTTTCATTCCTACTGGAAGATATTGGGAGGAGTAGACTGGGGTGCAGAATCATGCTGCTATAGCCTGCAGCTCAAACTAATGGTCACAAAGAAAGATAGATTTTGTTGTTGTTGTTCATATATACTTTTAACTGCCTTTGCTTACAAGGGACAGTTCTATATATAGATATATATATATTGCCTTTTGGGGAAATTAAAAGGGGAAAAAAATATTTGTGAGTTGCTAGACTTCGTGTTCTTTAGATTTCACCCCACTTTTCCTGGATTTTTAGCAGCTAAGTCTTTCAATGTGGAGAATGGATGCATCTTCTGTGTACTGTTGGCTGAGCATAGAAAACATTGCCTCAGTTTAATTCCTAACTGGGCCCAGCAAACAGACATATTTCCTCCACCAGCAGATCCCTCACAAAATTAAAACATAGCTTGGTTTATTCCAAGCCCAAGTATGAGACAAATTAGACCCCATCACATGCATGACAACATTATTGGCAGTGTGAGGAAATCTGTTCCCTGCCCACAACCCCTAGAAGCCCTCAAAGGTGCTCTATCACCTCAAGCCACTTAACTAGAGGTGACTGTCATTACTCCCCCGTGTGTGTGTGTGTGTGTGTGTGTGTGTGTACTCCCCCTTGCTTCCCCTCTCCTTGGTGAGTAGAATACTGTTATAGCAATGCCCAAGGCATGGAGAACCCTAGGAAAATCACTTCTCATTCTTTTTCCTAGCAATCCATCCCTTTTTGTCTGTCTTCTCTCAAGCTGGGCCAAATGTCCACCACACATATTTTTGCAAGGCTGTTCATGTGTGTGTTGGGGTGTGTGTGTATGTGTTATTCTGAGACTTTGGAGGCGAATGCAAAGCATTAGCATTTTCAAGAGGGTTCGTGCTGCACAGTGAGTTTTTTCTTCCTTAAAAAAAATCATTGTCACTACTTCAAAGGGCAGCTTGGCTTCTCTATGCCCCGCCCCCCCCTGATAATATTGTAGGATCATTCTTAGGAGCATTCTTGTGGGGTGGGAAATTGGCCTCCACCTTCCTTTTGACGATCAGAAAGTTGCTCAACACAGCACCATAATCACTTGTCTTTCCCCCATGTACCTCCCAACTCCATTCTATAGCCTGTTCACATGCATTTGGCTCCCTAGTAGCTAGATGCTGGGCCCTGCTATACAGCAAACACTAGCTACACTTCTAACAGCCTGCTTAAAAGTGGGGGGGAGGCCTTGTGTGGTGAAGTTGCATTCTACAACATATTGAAAGGTATATTGAAACACAGCAAGCTACCTTATACTGAGACAATCCCCAGGACTATCTAGCTCATGAGGTTCATCTAGCACATTGCTTACATGATGTTATTGGACTCCAGCGCCCATTGCATGAACTATGATCACGGGTGATGGGAGTTGAAGTCCAGCAACAATTTCCCCGTCACTGGTCTACACTGACTGGCAGTGGCCCACCAGCATTTCAGAGAGGGGTCTTTCTCAGACCTAGCTGGAGATGCCTGGATTGTACCTAGGACCTTCTGCACACAAAGCATATGCCTTACCACTGAGTTCCTGTCCTTCCCTAACTCACAACCCTTCCCTTAAAGTTCTACAGTGGACATGGTTTCCGGGGCATACATGTAGAGATTCCTTGATAGGCAAGCTAACATGAAGCATGGACAACTGAGGTATACAATGAACATGAGGCACTGTGTTTCCCTCACCCACCCTTTGCAGAGATCCCTCCAGCAATTCAGAGTCTTTTAGCAGAAGCAAATGTTCATAGATTATTCTAGCCCCCTTAGCACGAGACACTGCACAAAATCCAGCTAAAGTTCATCTCCCTCAATATATTGAAGTTTAGCTACACAATGACCTTCTATTATTTCTTTTGGCTGTTTCTAGTAAGAAGCTCAGTGCTTCTGTGATCCAAAGAGCAGAATTGCAAACGGTAGAACTTCAGAACAGAGACTGATATTGTAGAAAACTCACACCTTTGAAATGTTTAAATGGCATGCTGTTATTGCCTGCTTTCAGACATTCCATGCCGGTCGTTCCCTTTCATAGACTGCAGGCCAATAAGTTGCCAGGCTGTCTGGTTAGAGTCTTGATGGAAGATCTCCAAGAATAATGCAGGGCTCTATGCTGGATATGATTAGTGTCCAAGAAGGAATTTGTGATTCCACAACTTCACCCAACATGTTGCTGGGAGTTGCCAGTCCTAGTGAGTTGCCAGTGAGTTGCCAATCTGATGAAATTTAAATGTTAAATAAGAAAGAAGGCAAAGGCCTTCAAAAAGTCCAGACATTTAGTCTCAGGAAATTGTGTATATGGATCCCAAGGAGACTGGTGATGCATTTCCCTTCTTTAAAAACCATTGTTTTGGGTATTGTAAATGGTTACCATGAGCTAGCTTCAGGTAGGGAGCTGTGTTGGTCTGACGCAGTCGATATATATATATATATATATATATATATATATATATATATATATATAAATAAACTCCAGTAGCACCTTAGAGACCAACTAAGTTTGTTCTTGGTATAAGCTTTCGTGTGCATGCACACTTCTTCAAATACACTAAAACAGAAGTCACCAGACCATTATATATAGTGGGAGGGGGGGTTTCTCAGGAGGGTAGTAGTAATAATAATAATAATAATAATTTATTATTTATACCCCGCCCATCTGGCTGAGTTTCCCCAGCCACTCTGGGCGGCTCCCAATCAGTGTTAAAAACAGTACAGCGTTACATATTAAAAACTTCCCTGAACAGGGCTGCCTTAAGATGTCTTCTGAATGTCAGGTAATTATTTATCTCTTTGACATCTGATGGGAGGGCGTTCCACAGGGCGGGCGCCACTACCGAGAAGGCCCTCTGTCTGGTTCCCTGTAGCCTCACTTCTCGCAATGAGGGAACCGCCAGAAGGCCCTCGGCGCTGGATCTCAGTGTTCAGTAGGAGATGGGTGATTGACTCAATGGGTATGGTAAACATTTCATGAACTAGCCTATCACTATGGGGAGCCTTTAGCCCAGGGGCTGAATGCAATCCGGAATTAAACAACTTAAATGTGATTATTATTAAAACCTGCGAGATTCTAAAAATAAGAAAGAGAATTATGAATGGAATTCAAGCAATTTATAAAAAACAAAAAGCCAAATTAATCCTAAATAATGAAATTACAGAAGAATTTGACATTGAAAGAGGGAAACGACAGGGATGCTCTTTATCTCTACTCCTATTTATAACAGTATTGGAAGCCTTATTAATAGCTTTAAGAAAGGATGAAGAAATAAAGGGCATAAATCTTGATTCACAGTGTTACAAAGTAAGAGCGTTTGCAGATGACGTGATTACAACTGAAGCACCAAAAGAAAGTATTAAAAAAGCATTAGTAAAAATGAAATAATTTGGTGACGTATCAGGATTTAAACTAAATAAGGACAAATTGAAATTATTAACAACAAATATGGGAGAGAAAGACAAAAATGAGCTAGAGAAAACAACAGGACTAGAAGCAGAAAATAAGGTAAATTATTAAGGGATATGGATCACAAATAAAAATACAAATTTATTTAAGGACAATTATGCCAAAAAAAATGGAAAGAAATTAAAGGAAACATAAAAATGGAATAAATTTAAATTATCATTAGGAGGAAGAATATCTATGATCAAAATGGTGATACTTCCAAAAATTCTATTTTTATTCCAAACGATCCCAATTATAATAGGAACAAAATATTTTATAAGCTGGCAAAGAGACCTTGCCAATTTCATATGGCAGGGGAAGAAAGCAAGAATAAAATCAGAAGTAATGATGGGTCCAAAAGCAAGTGGAGGGTTCGCAGTACCAAACCTAAGAAGGTATTTTGAAGCAGCGTGCTGGAGTTGGATAAAAAAATGGATATTATTAAAAGATACTGAGGTTCTGATGTTAGAAGGCTGGGACAAAATATATGGTTGGCATGGATATTTATTTTATGGGAAAATAAAACAACATAAAAGATTTACGAACAATTTAATAAGAAAGGCTCTATTTGAGGTATGGGAAAGAACGAAAGAGAGAATTGTAGGGAAAACCCCATGGTGGATTTCCCCACTAGAGGCAACCTCAACATTAAAAAGTAATGTAAAAGCTATCTGGCCAACATATAGAGAATTAGCAGAAGAAATAAATGGAAACATTAAATTAAAAAAATTATAAAGAACTTCAAACATTAGGACTAAATTGGCTAGAGTTTTACCCATTAAAGACAACGTACGAGAAAGATATAAAAACGAGGGGATCCGAAAAGAAAATTTCAAAATTTGAGAAAGAAGTATTACAAAGTGACCAAAAACACTCTCAAAAATGTACAGATTATTAGGTGTATTAAAAAACACCTTTAGAACAGGAGGCTAAAGAGGAGAATAGGCTAAAATGGGAACATGACTTGGGTTATGAAATTGATTTGGAAAATTGGAAAAACGTTTGGGAGAAAAATATAAACTTTACTGTTGGCTATTTACTAAGGGAGAATTACATGAAAATCCACCACAGATGGTATCTGGCTCCAGATAGACTATCAAAAATGAACAAAACAAATAACAACAAATGCTGGAGATGCAACAGGATGAAGGGCACCCTATACCATATGTGGTGGACATGTCCGAGATTAAAACTTTCTGGGAAATGATCCACGAGGAGATTAAAAAATTGAATAAGAGGGCAGAAGCCTACCTGTTAGGAATTTTGGACAAAGATATTCCAAAAGACAAAACCAATATATTTTTATACGCAACAACAGCAGCGAAAATTCTGATAACCAGCCACTGGAAAGGAAATAATATTTCAACAAAAAGAGAATGGTTGAGGAAACTTTGCAAGTATCTGGAATTAGCTAAACTGACAGATTTAATAAGGAGAAAACCCAAAAACATGGTCAAGAAACAGTGGGATTGTCTAAATGAATACTTACAAAACCAGGGCTCAACTACCAAAATTTGGTTGTGTTTAGACTAATCTTGTGAAGAATATAAAGAACGTAAAGTGAGAAATTAAGGAAAACTTATAGGAAGGATATGAAGAACAGAGGTTATGGTGACTGAAGTATCAAAGACGTGTGGCATAAAACATTTAAAACATTTTAATTAAGACTGATATTTTGCAAGATGGAAATATAAAATTGTATGCAAGTATAGATCTGAAATTGTTGTTTATGGTGAATACTTTTCTATTTTCTAAATTTCTATTTTTAACTTTTCTTTCTTCTTTTATTCTCTTTTTTCTTTTTTCTTCTTCTTTTTGAATATTGATTTATAGATGTATAAATAATTATGTTCATGTGTATATGTATGAAATTTGTTTTTTTATTTCTTTTCTTATTTGATATCTTTTTTGTATTAAATAAAAAAAATTGAAAATGTGATTCTTATTTTTTAATGTAGTTTAAAAATACACAAGAGTGTGGTAGAATACACTGGTGACTGAACATCTGACTAGCCCCCCCAAACATGGAATGGTTCACTCCCTGTTTCTTAAGTTTAGAAAGTTGCAATAAGAATTTCAGGTAGGGAAATGTCACAAATATTTTTCAAATAGATAAAATAAGATAGATAACAGCGTATATCGACTGTTTCAGTGTTTATTTTGGTATTGTTGTATTTTGTTTCTTTAAAAAGCTGTGATCATTTCTGTAGTTCTAAGTCACCTTGAACTTTACACAGAAAGGTGGGATAAAAATCTTGGAAGAAGCAAATAAAGACGATGCTGTAAGTTTGATTCAACAATACAGCAGAAAAATTAAGATTGCTAGTAGTAGGTTAAACCTCTGTTCTGATCCACATATAATTGTTGTGTCTGGCTTGTTTTCCTTTAGCTGTTAATGTCATATTTCTTTCTGAGGAAAATCATTTTGTTTTGTTGGAAGTAGAATTCCACAGATTCTGAGTGGTTTTACAAATGAATAGCCCCAAAGCAATTCACCAAGATAGCACAATGTCACCAACCCACACTGAATTGCTCTATTTAATGTCCCTGTTTCAGCTGAGTCACAATCTTCAGATTTCTTTTTCATGCTTAATGGTTACAGAGTAGTAGATTCTGTCGTCTAGGTCTCACTATGAATACTTTGCTCTAGGGTGGATATTCAGTACATTGAGTCGCAAAGTCCATGGGAGACAGGTGGACCAGGAGTAAGAAAATAGCAGGTTTTATTGCTGAGAGAGTGGAAAATATGCAAATATGCAAGCTAAGTTTGGCTGCTGAGTGTAGCATTCCTTTTGGTTTGAGCTTATTTTTCTTCTGAAACAGAAACCTTCAAAACAGGAGATCTCATGTCCCAAGAATCCCATCCACCCCCCACCCTGGCCAATGTCCCATTAGCTGCTGTAACACCTGTAGCTGCTGTAACCCTGCAACATCACCCTGCAATAGAGCCTAGGGCTTGCCGATCAGAAGGTCGGTGGTTCGAATCCCCGTGACAGGGTGAGCTCCCATTGTTCAGTCCCTGCTCCTGCCAACTTAGCAGTTCAAAAGCATGTCAAAGTGCAAGTAGATAATTAGGTACTGCTCCGGCAGGAAGGTAAACGGCATTTCTGTGCGCTGCTCTGGTTCACCAGAAGCGGCTTAGTCATGCTGGCCACATGACCCGGAAGCTGTCTGCGGACGAACGCCGGCTCCCTTGGCCAATAAAGCGAGATGAGCGCTGCAACCCCAGAGTTGTCCGCGACTGGACTTAACGGTCAGGGGTCCCTTTACCTTTATCTTACCTTGACACTCCACCCTCCCAGCAATTCCTCATCTCATCAAGTCATGCTTCGGAAGCAAGTTCGCTACAAATACTTTTGTTGCATTTGTGTACATTGTGAAAAAATTATAGTAGTATAATCAAGATATTATCCGGGTATAATTGCATATCTTTAATTGTTTTGCTGACTATTGTTATAACACTGTCATATAGATTTTAATTAAAGAAGTTTAGCTATGGGCACTTGTGCATTTGAGCATAGCAGCTAATTAACCATTTCCCGTCTTGTTAACTTTTTGTTGTAAATAGCAACCCCAAGCTGCTTTTTCCACCAGTGTGGGGAAAAGATATGGACACCCCACTTTTTGCCACATGGGTGGAAAATTAGCTTCTCCCCTAAGTAACAATAGATGGAGCAATAGATGTAAGAGAAAGGATTAAACAAACCTTCCACTCAAAATCAAAATTTATTTTGGCTGTTTTTTAAAAAAAGAAAAATGATTTGTTTCCCATCTATTATATGTTTGTTGATGATCTCTGTAAACTGGGTATAGTGAAGATGGGAAGCTGTGTTGTACAGAACAAGGCAAAGGGCCTTCTCGGTAGTGGTGCCCACCCTGTGGAATGCCCTCCCATCAGATGTCAAGGAAACAAACAATTATCTGACTTTTAGAAGACATTTGAAGGCAGGCCTGTTTAGGGAAGTTTTTAATGTTTGATCTTTTATCCTGTTTTTAATATGCTGTTGGGAGCCGCCCAGAGTAGGTGGGGTATAAATTTATTATTATTATTATTATTATTATTATTATTAGTCCATCTAGTTCCCTGTTGCCTGTTGCAGATATTAATATTGTGCAGCCTGAAGCAATTGGGTACATAAAAGCTGACTCTTTTGGAATAAATATTGTCCAGTCCCATAAATATGAATCAAAGCGATATTAAGCAGAACTTCTTTGAAACAGGTACAAAACAATCAGTGATATATCCAGATAGTTGTATAAAACATATGCATATTCAAACATAGATTCTTCTTCTTACATATCATAACATAATTAATCAAGATTATTAAGGAACTGGAAACTAAGCCTTATGAGGAGCACTTGAAGGAGCTGGGAATGTTTAGCCTGGAAAAGAGGAGACTGAGTGGAGATATGATAATCATCTTCAAATATCTTAAGGGAAGAGGGAGCGAGCTTGTTTTCTCCTGCTGTGGAGGGTAGGACTCAAACCAATGGCTTCAAATTACAATAAAAGAGTTTCCGACTAAACATTTGAAAAACTTTCTGACAGTAAGAGCGGTTTGGCAGTGGAACAGACTCCCACAAGAGGTGGCGGACTCTCCTTCCGTGGAAGTTTTTAAGCAGAGGTTGGATGGCCATCTGTCATGGATGCTTTAGCCGAAATTCCTGCACTGCAGAGGGTTGGACTAGGTGATCCTTACGGTCCCTTCCAACTCTAAGATTCTATGATTCTATGAATTGCAATCAGAGCAAAAATCTAAGTTCTGTCTCTCCCATAGCCTGTATTAGTCGGCATCCAGCCTAAGGCTATGCAGTTCCTGGAGAGGCATTTGATCACATCCTTTGTTCTGTGGTTTCCATAGAAAGACTAGCAGGCAACTCCATTCAAGATGGAATTTGCAAGTGAAGCCCTCTCACATGATGTAAAGATAAACACTACATGAGGGCTAAAAGAAAACACCAACAGTTAATTATCAACGTGCTAGAGAGCTTCAGTATGCTTCAATTGGATTTTCCAATGTTAAACCCTAAGCAATATACATACAGGCATTCTTCATTCCACTGGGCAATTAAATAATTATACTTTACACTGTCTACACTGATTGGGAGTGGGAGTGGTTCTCCAGGGTTAAAGACAGGGGGCGCTCTTAGCCCCACCTGAAGATGCTGGGGTTTGACCCTAGAACCCCTGCCATGCAAACCATATGCTCTATCACTGAGCCATGGCCCATAGTTTCTGTGGCACTGGCTCCTGCAAAAAAACACGTTATGCTAAGGAGAATTAGCTGCTATGAATGAATATCTATTATTGCATGTTGCATCTAGCTAATGTTCTATACTCTATTATATGGTTGTTTCTTAAATTATCTAGCCTTTGGCTAATGCACTAACTTGATTGATTGTCCACTTTTGCAATTCAAGTGTCCACTTCCAATAATAATCACCAATCTCCAGCAATCACTTTTTATTATTCATGCAGCTTTCCGCCAGCTTTTCTCATAAGGTTTTTCATTCACTTAAAAAAAAAATCCCTGAGATTAATTTTGCATCTGCCTTCCCAGTCGTTTTGCAGGTCTGCTGCTTCAATCAATACCAATAATTTAAATGAATCCCCAGTTTAAATAAACTCTGCATAGGGCTGTGGGATTTGACACAATTCAAGCCATCCTGTAATATACCTTTGGTATGTCTGCCTTTTTTTTTTATCACTGAAGCATTATACATAAGTGAATTAAATCACCAGTAGCAATAATCGGCCAATTCCAGCAGCTTGTAGAGCAGTGATGCAAAGCCTTTGTATCCTCCTGAAAATATTTATTTTAATTACCAATGGACTATTTATGAATCAGGGGCAACAAAAGTAACCCTCAGTTCATCCAATCATAAGACCTGAAGCTTTAACCCTTTCTTTTTTGTATTTATCTTTATGGATCGCTAGGCCAGGTCCAGTGAGAGCTGGACCATAAAGAAGGCTGATCGCCAAAGAATTGATGCTTTTGAGTTATGGTGCTGGAGGAGACTCTTGAGAGTCCCATGGACTGGAAGAAGCAATGATTCTTCAACATCTACTTCGTTGGACTGGTCATGCCTGATTATCACCTTCCAAAGCAACTACTCAATTCCGAACTTAAAAATGGAAAGTGTAATGCTGGTGGTCAACAAAAGAAGAAGAAGAAGAGTTTGGATTTGATATCCCGCCTTTCACTCCCCTTCAGGAGTCTCAAAGCGGCTAACATTCTCCTTTCCCTTCCTCCCCCACAACAAACACTCTGTGAGGTGAGTGGGGCTGAGAGACTTCACAGAAGTGTGACTGGCCCAAGGTCACCCAGCAGCTGCATGTGGAGGAGCGGAGACACGAACCCGGTTTCCCAGATTATGTGACTACCGCTCTTAACCACTACACCACGCTGGCTTTAAAAGAGGTTTAAAGACTCTCTCAAGGCAAAAAATTGTAGTATAAACATCGACAACTGGGAAACACTGGCCTGCGAGTACTCCAATTGGAGAACAGCCTTTACGAAAGGCATCTTGGGTTTTGTAGATACTTGAACTCAGGACAAAAGGGAGAAATGTGCTAAGAGCAAGGCACACTTGGCAAACCCTCACTGTGATCAACTCCCTCCCAGAAACCAATGTCTCCACTGTGGAAGGATGTGTGGATCCAGAATTGGCCTCCACAGTCACTTACGGACTCACTGTTAAAACCGTGTTCATAGAAGACAATCTTACTCAGCTGCAAGTGAACGCCAAAGAAAGAAGACATCTGCAGAGCAAATGAACGCCAGTATTATTTGTTTTTGTTATTCAGTAGAAGACTTTCCATGTTACCATAGCTTTTATTTTGGGGGATCAAACAAGATATGGAATAGAGATGATCAGATAGATTATTGTATGTTTAAACAGATAAAAGTTTTATCTAAAACTTGTTGTTTTGGGGAAAATTGTGCCAATGTGAGACTTTGTGCAAAATCCTATTATCCTGAACAGTGACTCACTAAGCTTTAAAAAGAAGGTGACCTCCCTTATGCTCACAGTAAATTGTGGCATCCCCATCTATGCTATTATTTCACATATTAAAATTTATTGCTTTCAATGAGATTGGATTACGGGTGAATTAGGACGATTGTCTTTTGACAGACCAGTAAAGTCAATTAGAATCTGGAAGTTTCCAAAAGGATGTTCAAAGCTAATCTGGTCATGGCATGGAAATAAATTAATTTTGCTGTGTCAGTGATGGTCCAAATGACTTAATAGACCTATTTCTCCCCACCCCCACCCCATCTCTTCAGTTTCTTTGACAGTAATTAACTCATGTTTCTGTTCTGTGCTTCTTGCTCTTATTTTCAAAAGGGAAGATAAGGAATTGTTGTAATGAAACAAAAGGATGCCGTGTTTAATCCTGTCTTTTGGTAAGAAACATTTGGTACTTAAGGAAAATGTCACAAATTTGAGACTATCATGACAATATGAAACCATAGAGAATATTTTTGCTTAATCCTAACTTTCTGCTTCTAATTTATTTCACATTCCCCAAAAGATGAACAGGAACACCCAATTCCATTCTGTGTTGATTTGGTTTCATTAAGATTGCTGGAGTTGCGTGTCAAGGTCCCCCAAGCCATCACTAAATAATTCACAATTCACACATTTTTTTAAAAGGTTTTTGTCATAATTTTGGCCACAACTTTATTAAAATACATAAATGTGAGCGGTTGCTTAGGCATTGGTTCCGACTATCTGTCCCCACACCCAGGGACAGAACTGACTTCTGGATTCCAGCGAAAGCCAGTAAGGGAAAACAATATTGGGGAGAACATGGGGCCGGGCACCAGACCCACACCCCCCCGCATGCTCCCAGGGGCTTGCATGGCCCTAAGCCCCATTCAAGGGTACAGACGAAAGAATGGTAAGCCCCTGGATTCCTTTAACAGAATTCCCTTGCAGCAGCAGCATTGGAGGGGCAGGCACCGCCAATCCTTACCCCTCCACCAACCAATTTTTTAACCAATGCATAACCACAGCCTTACAAGTTGTGACGATTTGCTACGCAGTAGGCAAAAACCAAATCAGCCAATCAGCCAATTGGACAAAATTCCTACCAGGCCCCTGCCCCAAAAGCAGGCGACCCCATGACAGGCATAGCGCGGTCAACCAGGAGCCCTAAATTAGGGTGGGTGGGTGGGTGATCCGATGCATGCAGTAAAAGAGCCCAGTCAGAGCTGTGTGACTTTGGTCCAACCCCCTAAATGGCAACAACAAAATTTGCCCAGCAACCCAACTGCCCAATCACTGCAGATGGTCATCCAAACTAACCCGCCCAGCAACAGAGGGGTGGCCTGCCAGACCCCACTGCAACACATGCTCTCTGTGAAGGAGAACAAGCTTTCTGATCGCAAACAATTTTTTTTATTATTTTCACAAAGGTAGAATGTTGCTAGCCACAAGACAAAAAAAATTAGGACTTATTTCCTTCTGCTCTGTCATGAAGATCTGCTGACCAATTTCAGATAGTTCTAACAACGTTTGCTCTCAAGTTGATAGAGGCAGTGAACTATTCTCAAACATTCAATTCCCTCCCCCCCCCCAATTTTTACCCCCCCCAACTGTCAATCAATTTGTTTTGCCCACTGAGATGGCTCATTCCTCATTGTACTAATTTCTGGGATCCTCCCATTTTGCATTTTAGAAATTATTGGGTTCACTCCATCCTTTGTAGCTAATTTAATGGCACAGCCATATGGATGGCAAATTCCATCTAATATGATTTCATCTGGCACTTTTTTTGTCTGTATGACTCTTTGATCCATTGTTTATTTCTTGTTTTAGAATAGTGCTGTATTGCTTCTTTTGTTTTTCATATAATATACTGTATATTTCGTCTCCTTGTTTTATATCTGACTGTGCTCAAGTCTTTCTTTCTTTCTTTCTTTCTTTCTTTCTTTCTTTCTTTCTTTCTTTCTTTCTTTTCTCCCTCTCCCTGCCTCCTTTCCCTTGAATTGTTTGAATACTTTGACAGTCTTGTTCGCTATACACTGACCAATAATTTTAAAAATAAGAAAGTAATTCAGATTGTATAGAAATATGGAATCATACCACTGACGTCTTTCACAGTCTTGTTCGCTATACATTGACTAATAATTTTAAAAATAAGAAAGTAATTCAGATTGTATAGAAACATGGAATCATACCACTGACGTCTTAAAGCAATTGATGCCCTGTGAATAATTACGGTAAAATTTGCCAATGGCAGGGAGAAACACATTTCAGGAACTTACTCTGGCTGCTGCTAGCAGGGATATCACCAACAAGTATAGCAGATCCCTTTGCATTGGTGGAGCCACCCACTCAGAAACAATGTTGGCTGAACAGAATATGGGAAATAGCCCTTTCAGAGTGTCAGACTCACTGTAAGAGAGTGGTTTGCAGACAATCTAAAGCAGATAAAATTGCAACTTGGCTTCTCTTCATCATTTATGTAAACAATTCCACCTACTCTATGAAACCTCCAGTGGCACATGTTCCTCTTTGGAAATATATGATAAATCAATAAGATACATTGCTGGGGGTTTTTCCTCCCCCCTCCCTTATTATCATATATTTGGGGGTACCATTTGGAAGGAAGTCTCTGAGTGCGATTTCTAGAACTCGTGCTTTTCTGGATCATGTAATAAACTGAAAAATATTTCTTTTTTTTGCCTTATTTTACTTCACTGTTGTTGGAGTTTGATTTTGATATTAATTTGTTAAAATCAATAAAAATACATAAAATCCAACCAGCGCAACAAACCAGGAGTTTGGATTGCTCGTGAGTCAGGACTGTGCAATGGCTACAATCTAAGCTGAAAATAGATAAAAGTCATGTATGAGTGTTTGACACTTCCTTAGTTTTGCTCAGGTGTGCAGCAAAAACAGGAGGTTTATTAAACCCTTGGTAGCAGGCCATCTTAATCTCAGATGATAAGGCAGGCAGACCTGGCCTGTTGTTGTTGTTTAGTCGTTTAGTCATGTCTGACTCTTCGTGACCCCATGGAACAGAGCACGCCAGGCATTTCTGTCTTCTACTGCCTCCCGCAGTTCATGCTGGTAGCTTCGAGAACACCATCCAACCATCTAGTCCTCTGTCGTCCCCTTCTCCTTGTGCCCTCCATCTTTCCCAACATCAGGGTCTTTTCCAGGGACTTTTCCATGGACTGGTGATCTTTGCTTCTTCCAGCTTCCAGTACACTGGTATTAGTTCGCATGTCTTCCCAAGTGATGTGTAAAAAATTCCAGAGAGACCGTTGATGGAATCTTTCGAGGATTTGGAGATGGTGTTTATAAGTGGTCCATGTTTCACAGGCATACAGTAAGGTTTGTTGTACAATAGCTTTGTAAACAAGCATTTTGGTTTCCCTGTGACTGTCCCATTCCTCAAATGTCCCGGTCCTCAAATGTCTCGGTCCACTGCAGATGTGTTGATGGATACATAAAGGTAAAGGAAAAGGTACCCCTGACCGTTAGGTCCAGTCGCGGACGACTCTGGGGTTGCGGCGCTCATCGTGCTCTATAGGCCGAGGGAGCTGGCGTTTGTCCACAGACAGCTTCCAGGTCATGTGTCCAGCATGACTAAGCCGCTTCTGGCCAACCAGAGCAGCACACAGAAACGCTGCTTACCTTCCCGCCGGAGCAGTACCTATTTATCTACTTGCACTTTGACATGCTTTCAAACTGCTAGGTTGGCAGGAGCTGGGACCGAACAATGGGAGCTCACTCCATCGTGGGGATTCGAACCGCTGACCTTCCACTCAGCAAGCCCTGGGCTCAGTGGTTTACACCACAGCGCCACCCGCAACCCTGTTGATACATACATAGCAGTAGATAAATCAGTCTTGTTAGCACCCCAGTTTGCTCTAGTAGCCTTCTGCTGTCATGGGGTGGGGGACGCTCTGGTGTCACTGTGGCTACTGCAATGGTGTCCTCAAAAGCCAAGGATGACAGTGCCACATCTTAAGACTAAAGGAACCACTGGTCCCATAGGCTTGCCTTGTGGAAGCACTTTGTGATCTGGCAAGGCATGCTCTTCTCAACTTCCTCAACTTCACATGATGGCTCCCACATGGCTTTGGTATGCATATCAGTACTGGAAGCATGTGACTGGGGCGAATCTGATGGAACTTTCACACATGATGGTTACCCTGCCTTCAGGGAAGTGATCAGATAGGAAAGACTTGTGCAATCGGTACTCACATGAATATGACAACCATAGAAGTGGTTTAGATGCCAATCTGGAAATGTGAGATTAAGGGGGCCTTAATTCTTGGATTAGAGGAGACTCTTGAGAGTCCCATGGACTGCAAGAAGATCAAACCTCTCCATTCTGAAGGAAATCAGCCCTGAGTGCTCACTGGAAGGACAGATTGTGATGCTGAGGCTCCAATACTTTGGTCACCTCATGAGAAGAGAAGACTCCCTGGAAAAGACCCTGATGTTGGGAAAGATGGAGGGCACAAGGAGAAGGGGACGACAGAGGATGAGATGGTTGGATAGTGTTCTCGAAGTTACCAGCATGAGTTTGACCAAACTGCGGAACTTCCGGGTTGGCGCCTCTGGCAATGGCGGATTTCCTCCGATCGGGAGGAATCTGCTCCGTGGAAAACAGGGTCTGAACCGCCACAGCGAGGCGAAGACCCATCAAAAACCACAGGCGGGAGAAGCCTGTGGACGTGGGATTCGGCTGGGATTCGGCTGGCACCTTTGCGCCCCCCCTACTCACGGGGAAACCCGGTTTTCGGGGATCCGGAGCGACGTGGGATGAGCGGCGCGGTGCTTTGAATCGACTGCTTCTTTCACGGAGTGAAGCCGCATTGCTGTTGCCGGAGAGCGCTGACTTTTTCCTGTGGACAATTGGATTTTAAACAACTGCCCGTGAGTAGAACGGAAAATTGGATTAAGAAATTTTTTAATTTGGCACTGAAGCGGGAAGGTCTAAACAGGAAGTCCGCCTTCCGCTTTTTGTAGATAGATTGAAGCAAAGACAAGGCAAGCTAGAGGTTAGAAAGTCATCTGTAAAGGACCAAAATTTCATCATTTGAAATTACTGAACCCCCCTTGGAAGCAGGAGAAGAGGGGGGGACCTTTTTTTTTTAGACTGTTTAAACCTGCAGAAGAGAGAGTAAAGAAAGGCAATTTTCCACCGTCTTGAACCTGGGAGCGGGGTGTCAGGACAGACGTTCTGGGGAAGTTCATTGACTATGGACAAACGTTTTTTGACAGATAGTTAAAAGAAGAGAAACATATTGATTCCATTGTGCCCCTTCGCATTTAAAAGGAACAAAATATTGACAAAATATCCGAAAAAGGAAAACTTTGTTGCTAGATCTGCTTTTTTTTTTAAAAAAAGGGATGGATACAAAAAGAAATTGTTTCCCTTAGAGGAAGCTTGTGAAACTGTTATTAAAACCGAACTGGGGAGCTTTGCAGCTGTAATAGATTAAGATCATGGGACCAGACTTCGACCTTGAACAACAATGTACTCGGAGGCTCTGGTGCTTGCCTTTTGCAAGACAAGTGCTTTATTGGAACAGTTACATGAGAAGATGGATTTGATGACTGTTGCGATCGGAAATTTTGGACAGACAGTGGGTACCTATATAGAACCCACTCAGGAATTAATCCAGGAATGTGCTTTGACAGATGAGATGAAGGAGGAGGCTGTTGCTGGACCCCGGGTGGCAGAGATGGAGGGAGCTGTGGCCCAGCAGGAACATGAGTTGTTGGATTTGACGAATGAACCTGGAAAAAGTCAGATTTGGAGAGATGGAGTTCTGTTCGGCTTGGAGATGGGGGGCTGGATGGACCCCCCTATGCAGGGATGTTTTGATTTTTCAAGTCTGGCTTTGGGCTGGGGGGAGCTCGGAGTTGTGGGGGCCCTTAACTTTGGAGGGGCCTTGAAACATGCCTTCAAATACCACGTGGATTTCGGTGTTGACTATGGAAATGGGGCTGACTTGTCGAGAAGGGACAAAAATATTGTCAAGCTGGAGTCTCCCCGAGTGAAAGGAGCAGAAGACAAAGTAAAGTACAGGTATAAATATGAAGAAGACCTGCGGAAAGGACATGGAAAAGACTTAAGAGCCTCGGACATAAGGTCACCAGGTTGATGGACTAGATGGATGGGATAGAAAGGACTGACAAAACCCAAGACCAGGAAGAAGAGACGATGGATGAAGATTGGAAGAAAGTTTTAAAAATTCATTTAGAAAAGTATTGTAAAATTAATGAGTATTAGAAAAATGTTGGAATGAAACTATTGGGCTTTAGCAGAAATGTTAAAAAGAATTATGTAAGAATATGTAATGGTTAAGAGAATTTGGTATAAATAAGATTTAAGTTTTAAGTCTTTTTATGATAAGATAAGGTTAAAATAGATTAAGGTAATTTAATGACAGAATATTGTGAAAGATGGAAAGGATTTGCTGAGATAATTAATAACCAGAATACAAAAAAGGGAGGTGCGAGGAGGTCGATGAAATAAGGTAATGACAGTTAAGGATCTGGGAATATTTGATTTGTTTTTAAATTTTTTGTTTATTTTTGCTTTTTGATTTTGATGTATTGTGTGTTTTGTTTTTTTCTTTTTGACTTTGGTTTTTATTGATTTGTATTGTTTAATTGCTACTTTTATCTACTTTTTTCTTTCCTTTTTTCTCTCTCTTGGTTTATCCTTCTTATTTCTTTGTAACCTTAAAATTCTCAATAAATATCATTTTTTTAAAAAAGAGTTTGACCAAACTGCGGGAGGCAGTGGAAGACAGAAGTGCCTGGCGTGCTCTGGTCCATGGGGTCATGAAGAGTCGGACACGACTAAATGACTAAACAACAACAATTCTTGGATATCAAAACTATTCTTTCCTTTTCTATCAGTGATGCCTTTCTCACACACTGGAGTGGGAATGGGGAAAGAACCATTCTAAAGACTCAACTTTTCTCTCTTTTTGCCTCAGCTGTCATCTTTTCCAGGAAATATTATTTATATAAGAATATAAAAATAATATATTTCTGCAAACCAGTACACCTAGGAATAAGATGGTAAAAGCAAGATTTACATCACACAGCCAAACTGCAGCCACGTACAAAAAAACAAGCAAACTTGCATTCCCCGAGTGGTGTTTGCTAACCCTTTAGGGTGTTAATTGTACATTGAACAAACTGTAAGCCGGAGGAGCACAATTATAGAGTGCACATATGTAATGCGGTAGAAGTAGAAGGAGAGAGAGCCATTTCTAATACACACCTCAGGGCAACATCCTACAATGAGCACAGAGTTGCCTTGCATCTGGAATTTCAGGGAAATCAAATAAGTTAGCATACTGTGGCAACAGAAATCTCATCTGTTCTGTTGTTCCCCATTTGATCTGTTCCACATATTTTATTAAAAAATGATTTCAGGTATCCTAGCCTAGCTGGAAGCTCTTCAGGGCCTCAAACTGACATTGGAAACTGCCGTCAGTTTGTTGCGTGCTCTCCCTGCATGCAAAATTAGGGGACTACTGTGGTACATCATTGTTTCCCACCTGCTTCTATGGCGACACTTGTTTGTTCCCTTTCATGTGTAGTTTAGGGGTTTTATTTTAATTTTAATTAACAGGTACTTTTATTGACCGCTGACTGTGAAGATGGGGGGGCTGGAGAGATGCAGTTAATTGGAAATAAAACAGGCTGAACTTTCATGCAAACCTACGACTTGGGGAAATTATCATTACCATGTAAATCTCACTCTCATGTTTAGCAATTTAAAAGCGTCTTCCCAAATGCCATATGAAATGGTAGTGCCATTTATTTCCAAACAGCCCAGGAAGCTGCAGAGCACATCGCTGCAATGCATTCAGGAGAATGATTACCTTGGCAGTAAACATTTACCATTCTTATTTCCATAGGTTAGGTTAGTAACACTTGCCGTCTGCATGATTGGCAATGCTTATTGTATGAATTGAGACTGCATATGTGTTTCTTGGGACGCGGGTGGCGCTGTGGGTAAAGCCTCAGCACCTAGGACTTGCCGATCGCATGGTCGGGGTTCGTATCCCCGCTGCGGGGTGCGCTCCCGCTGCTCGGTCCCAGCGCCTGCCAACCTAGCAGTTTGAAAGCACCCCTGGGTGCAAGTAGATAAATAGGGACCGCTTACTAGCGGGAAGGTAAATGGCGTTTCCATGTGCAGCTCTGGCTCACGAGAGTAGCTTCGTCACGCTGGCCACGTGACCCAGAAGTGTCTGCAGACAGCGCTGGCTCCCGGCCCCTAGAGTGAGATGAGCGCACAACCCTAGAGTCTGTCAAGACTGGCCCGTACGGGCAGGGGTACCTTTACCTTTACCTATGTGTTTCTTATGTTGAGTGCAACCCATGGTGCAATTCTGTTCAAGGTTTAGTTAAGCCCCCATTCCCCACCCCCCAAAGGATCCAACAGCCTATCAGCACTGGCTGTGTGCCCCCCCCCCATCGTTCTGACCGGACACTGAGGTCCAGCGCTGATGGGCTTCTGGTGGTTCTCTCACTGTGAGAAGCTAAGCTACAGGGAACCAGGCAGAGGGCCTTCTTGGTGGTGGTGCCCGCCCTGTGGAACGCCCTCCCATTAGATGTCAAAGAGATAAACAGCTACCTGACATTTAGAAGACATCTGAAGGCAGCCCTGTTCAGGGAAGTTTTTAATGTGTGACATTTTAATGTATTTTTAATCTTTGTTGGAAGCTTCCCAGAGTGGCTGAGGAAACCTATCCAGATGGGTGGGACACAAATAATAAATTACTATTAGTATTTGGGAATCACCCCTCCACAGCTGTCAACATTTCCCTTTTTTAAAGGGAAATTCCCTTATTCCGAATAGGATTTCCCTTAAAAAGGGGGGAAGTTGACAGCTATGCACCCCTCCCATCTAAAATGTCAATCTTCTTGCCTGGCATATGGGAATTGGAGGAGCGTGCAAAACAAGGAGGGAAGGAGGAAGTCCTGCTTGGCTCCAGGCTTGTTCCACTTCCAATATAAGAACATAAAGAAGAGCCTGCTGGATCAGGCCAATGGCCAATCTAGTCCAGCATCCTGTTCTCAGTGGCCAACCCAATCCCTTTGGGAAACTAGCAAGCAGAATTCAAGCCCAAGAGCACTCTCCCCTCCGATGGTTTCCAGCAACAGGGCTTTCAGAAGCAGCACTGCTTTTCATTGTGGAGAAAGAGCACAGTCACCATGACTAGTAGCCATCAATAGGCCACTCCTCCATGAATTTGCCTAATCCTCTAGGTTGGTGGACGTTATTGCTTCCTGTGGAAGTGAGCTCCAAAGTGTAATTATGTGCAGTACATAGTTACCTGACAGAACTTCCTCCCACAGGAGGCAGTGATGGCCACAAATTGAGATGGGGGCTTACAACTAAAAATAAAATGATACATAGTAAGAAAACATCGATATAGCAATAAAACACCCAGCAATTCTATGGAAAGAAGAAGGTGTCCCAGCAAAAGAAGATTGGCAAGTTAAATTAATGGAATATGCTGAAATGGCTAAACTGACGTTAAAACTAAGAAGAAGAGATGACGACAAATTTAAAGAAGAATTGAAGGACTTTATTGCATATATGCAAAAGAATTGTACACAGGTCAATACACTGACAGGATTTTGAAGTATAATAATTATAATCATTATTTATTACTTATACCCCACCCATCTGACTGGGTTTCCCCAGCCACTCTGGGCGGCTTCCAACAGGAGATTAGAAATACATTAAAACATCAGTTTTTTTTTTTAAAAAAATCCCTAAACAGGGCTGCCTTCAGATGTCTTCTAAACATCAGTTGTTTATTCCTTTGACATCTGCTGGGAGCGCATTCCACAGAGCAGGTGCCACTACAGAGAAGGTCCTCTGCCTGGTTCCCTGTAACTTTGCTTCTCGCAGTGAGGTAACTGCCAGAAAGCCCTTGGCGCTGGACCTCAGTGTACTTGTAATGCGATTATGAATAAGATAATAAGTAAAAATAATGACTTTCAGACTACAGAGGACATGTGGTGTGAAGAAACACAATGTAACCAAGGAAGGGTTTAGGGGGAAGTTGATTCTTTAAATACAGTGGTACCTCGCAAGACGAATGCCTCTCAAGACGAAAAATGCGCAAGACGAAAGAGTTTTCCGTTTTTTTAGTCGTTCCGCAAGACGAATTTCCCTATGGGCTTGCTTCGCAAGACGAAACGTCTTGCGAGTTCTTGCGAGTTTGTTTTCTTTTTCTTAAAGCCGCTAAGCCATTAATAGCCGCTAAGCCGCTAATAGCCGTGCTTCGCAAGACAAAAAAACCGCAAGACGAAGAGACTCGCGGAATGGATTAATTTCGTCTTGCGAGGCACCACTGTATTTGGACATGGATATATATTGTTATTGTATAAATTAGTTATTTTTGGAAAATTAAAACAATATTATATAAAAAGACACCCAGAAATTCTACATGTGCCCAAAGACACATTTCAAGGTAAGAATATTTTCCACCGACCTTGTTACCAAAGCCCTTTTCTTTCTAGTCAAGTTTAAAGCAAGGGCATGTTGTAGCAAAATGGTACATTCTCATTGTGCTCAAAATCACTATCGAACACACAATGGCTCCCTTTGCTGAATTCCTTATTGGATTTGTTGGAAACCTGATTACACTGAACTGTTTAGCTTTGTTTATTAAGATCAATGAGTTCTGCAGAATGCCTCATAATTGCACATTTGATTTTTATAAGGATCTAATTAGCTACTGCATAAATTATCCTATAGTTAACTTTGCCACAAGACTGCCCCTCTAGGAAGTACAACCAGCTCATTGCATGTGGGTCTTTTTGCCTTGCCTTGCGGTGCCCCTTCCCAAACAATAGAATTTGCTCATGCTGTGAAGCTGTTTGCTGCCTGTATTTTAACCAAGTCTCTGTGAATGACCCAGCCAAAAGCCAAGCACTTCTGAGTCCTGCTAATTTCAGTGGGAGAGTTGAGCTTGTACTTTCTTCCTCCGGTACAAATCAAGGTTGCAGCTTTAGCCAGAGTTCCATGCTCTCCGCATTTCTAAAGCAGCCACTCTGCTTTGAAATGAAGAGGACATCTTAAGCTTATCTCGGCTTGAAGCTGTAATGACAAACATTTCTCAAATAAGTGTAAGAACGTTATTACTCACTTGGGTGTTTATTATAATAATATTAATCACACTAATTCTTTTCAAAATGATTGCTCAGCTATTAAATGAATTGCTGGAGCCCTTGAAAATTCTACAAAGCCCAGCCTAGTAACACCAGTCACCTCCTGCCCTGTATTTCAGTTTGTTCGGATTATCTCCGAGTATACATAGATCAGCAAAAATATTAATCTATTTATTTATTATTTATTTTAAACAGTGAAAAAGGAGAGTGAAATGCACCGTAGCTTTCAATTGCTTTCAATTACCATTAAACCTTTTATTTTGAGGCCAATTTGCATAATGTTTCATAAACATGTAGGCAGATTAACCTTTTTAGTTAATTTATTCATTAGCAGTAAAAATTCAAAGCACCTCTTATGAGAAAATAATGTCTTGCTGTTAAATTACATGGAAACAAAGCAATTGGGACAGGCTTGCTGAAGTTTGCCCCGTGTCAGAGCACTAAAGAGTGCAGAGGATAAAGCTTCCCCTGTTAGCACAGTGTTGATTCAATGGCCTGTTTGTGAACAATTAGCAGTATTATAAGAAGATTAGGCAAAGTATTAATTAGAGATGGGTTTAAAAGGTGTTGCCTAGAGCACATACCTTCAAAAGCAGAGAGTGACAGGGAGAGTGCCGAAAGGCCATAGGGAGAGAGAGATTATCTACCATGACTCATGCTTTGCATAAGCATTATATTATGAAGGCATTCTCTCTTTAAAAAGAAATAGGGGGGAAATAAAAAGTTGGGGCAATGTGGTGTGAGTGTGTTTGGGGCTCATGTCTGCTCCATGCCATATGTAAACATATTATTTTATTTTATTTTTATTGGTAAAAAAAAAATAGATATCGAAGAAAAAGTACAGTTAGAAATAGAAACAGGAATTAAAGTCACTAACAGAGCCAAGTATTTAGGAATTTGGATAACCATGAAAAAATATTAATTTATACAAAGACAATTATGTTAAGGTATGGAATGAAATTAAGAAAGACTTGGAAATCTGAAGTAAATTAAAACTTACATTGTGGGGAAGAATTTCTACAATCAAGATAGTAGTTTTACCAAAAATGCTGTTCCTTTTTCAGTCAATTCCTGTTCTTAATGGCTTAAATTGTTTTAAGGAATGGCACAGGTATTTGGCAAAATACATTTGGCAGGGCAAATTATGTAACACGAAGTAAAGGGATACACTTCCAGACATTCACTTGCTGGCAAGACAGGAATTAAAAAGGGGCAGGTGGCATACCGTGTTGGGAGAACTATCTGAGGGGGCTGTGGGATGACCAAGATTTGTTGTTTTGTATAACTTCTGTGATGAGGCAAGTGCCTGTGGTGAGCTGGGCTTCCTGGCTCTGCATAAAAATCAGGAATAACACAGGTCCTCTGCCTTAAGAGGACTGGGTTCTGATAGCTTATCCCAGTGTTTCCCAACCTTTTTTGGGCAAAGGCACACTTGTTTCATGAAAAAAATCTCGAGGCACACCACCATGCCAGATGGGGAAAGGTCACTTTTTACTTATGTAAAAAAAAATAAAAAAATAGTAACAGCATAGAAGGTAATGGTTAGGCTAGCATCCCTCTTCCAAATATGCTAGGTTTTTATTTGCAGGGACTGTTCTACATGGGAAAGCAATCAGCACTGTCATTCTCCGATCTGCCATCTGAATTGGTACTATTCTGGGTCAACTTACTCTGCTGCATGTGTAGATGAAAATGGCACCAAGTGTGGGGAAGGGGGCAGAACAGGTTTCAGATACAGGATATTAAGCATACACATACTTCAGATTGAACTGGTTGCTTGCTTTGCAAGTTTTCATTTCCCAAATGACTGCCTTGGCAAGCGCAATACCTACCAGGCTCAACGTCGGTCTCGCGCTGCCGCTTCCCGCGCTCTCAAGGACCCGGGAGGAGGAAGGCGTGAAGGGAATCCCGAAGGCGCGAAAACCACACGCATGCGCAGGCCTTCCGCCTGCGACAGCCCAGTAGGCCGGCCGAAGCAAGCGGCGATGGGATGTGGGAGCTCGCTCGCTCGCCGCCCCGCGTGTGCCTATGTGGGGCACGTTACAGCCCCGTGATGTCAGCGGCACGCAGGCAGCCAGGCAGGCAGACGGCGAGAGCCCCGCGCTGGGCGGCCTCTCCTCGCCGCCGCCGCCCCGCCTCTCGCCGCCCGACTCGCCCGCCTCCCTCCCACGGCACACCAGGCAACGTCTCGCGGCACACTAGTGTGCCGCGGAACACCGGTTGGGAAACACTGGCTTATCCCACTGTGAAAGGCACTATTCTACATAGGGCACCTAACTATGGATGGAACTGGGCATCAATTTGTGTTTGTCATGGCCTTGAGTGCAGAGCTGGAGGGCAAGTCCAGTGTTGCTGTACAAATGGCTGACAAATTGAATGGGGTTCTTGATCATTAACTTGAGACTAGTGATCCACAGCCTGTGGAACCTGAGGAACTCCTCTTTTGGATGCTTTCCCCTGAGCTTAATCCATCTGAAGGATCAAATACCAAGTATCTCATGTTCCACCCCCCAAAAAATGCAAGGAACATAGCTGGTGGAAGACTCTAGAAAAGTGAGTCAATCCTCACATGCTTCCCAAGCTGAATGGGTCCAAAATAGGGCTGGCAGCACTTGTTCCTTGCCAAAGCTGCTATGGATTAGTTATTCACTAACATGCCTACAAAATATGTGTTAGTGGACAGTGGCTGTAATGCTGGAGCACTGAAGATGTTGCACAAATATTATATTGAAAGACAATATCCTTCCAGGATGGCTTTCAAACAGAGCTAGAAAAGGCTGTGTGGAACTCTGTTGTTTCAATTCTTTTTCAGCTTTACTTTTTCATAAATAGATCAAGAACTTTGATGGCAGGGACGGTCATCTTAAGAATTAGACTGGTGCTGGGTATGAAAATTGTAAGCTTTGCCTTGTATTGTCTGCTAACTACAGAACACGAGCACCATCATAAAAATGGCGTGAGAAATTGTGTATTGTGCAAAATATAGTAATCAAGGGCAGTGTAATTGGATTTAAAGGATAAGAACCTCAGGAACTTGTAATGTTTTCCTTTTAAGAAAGCAGCACTGAATGGTTTACATTTCATGGTCCAAATAATCTGGCAACAATATGGGAGATAGATAAAGCTTTGATGAGGGGATTGCTTAGTACACCCAACTATGTGAATGTGGAATAAGATAAGATAAGAATATTTAAAAGACTCAAAGAAGATGGAGAAACTGCATAAAGAAAACCATATTTGGATATTACTGGGGAAAAATACTAGAGGCTGAATAGCAGCTAGTTCAAACTGACACAAGTAGAGTGAATAAAAGTGTGCTGAAAATCAGGAATTAGGAACAACTCCCATAATCCATGAGCATTGGCCATGTTGGTTGGGGCTGCTTGGATATGACGTTGGACAACTTCTGGAGGGTCACAGGTTCCCTGTTCCTGCTGTATATGAAACAGAAGTACTTTCAATTGGTAAATAAGGCTAGGAAACTAAACTAAACACCTTTATTTCCTCTGTTAATGGATGGGGGGGGGGGGAGAGAGACAGTTCTATCTGCAACACATAATGTTGAACTTCTACATAAATGTGAAGCCTCCTATTCTGGAAGGTAGGACCAGAACCAATAGCTTCAAGTTACAAGAACAGAGATTTTGACTAAATATAAGGAGAAATTTTCTGATGGTAAAAACATCCCAACGGTGGAATGCAATCCCTCAGAAGGTGATGGTTTTTAAGCAGAGGTTGGATGGCCATCTGTTGTGGATGCTTTTGTGGAGATTTCTGCATTGAAGGACATTGGACTAGATGACCCTTGGGGTACTTCCCAACTATGCAATTGTATGATTACACAATTCTATTAAAAACCCCAGCTATTTAACAGTGCCTGGGTTGGGGTGGGGGAGAACAAATAGAGAATGATAAATAGATCAAAGGATCTATTGAGACAAGAGATTTGAGGAAACTATGAAACTTTTACAGGCAACCAATATGTAGGGCATAGAATCATAGAGGTGATCAGAAGTGCTCATTATTTATATATAGTTTTAAGATGGAATCATTTTAGCACATAACAACTTTTAAAGTGTAATAACAACAACAATAGCACTGCAAATGGTATGCATTGACAGGAAAAAGAGAAATTATAAATTGTGCTGGAAAGGCAACAAAGCCAAAGGGTATTGGGAAATAGTTGATGAAACAATACAATGTTAAGACCTTCCTCAGCACATGTCCCAGTGGTGCATTTGTTAAATAATGTAAAGAACTTTGCTGCAAGAGATAAAGAAGTGGTAGTTTTAAATCTTATAGTAACAGTGAGCCTTGCATATGTAAGGCACATATGCAAGGCACTGGAAAGCAGAGTAATTCTGTCTAAGAAAGTGTCGCTGTTAAAAATCTTAGAAACCATCAAAATGGTAAATCTAAATGTGCATAGAGCACAAATAAAAAAACAGTAGGTGTCAGTGTAGTAAGTTTGATGAATGGGATCCTGCCATAAATTACATTAACCAGGGAACTACAAGGACAGATAATACAAGGAATTTATTAACTTTGTATTGAAGCATAAAATGATGACAGGCAGTGCTGAATCTGCATCTAAACTATTGTGTGTGTGTGTATACACATGCCCTATATTACTACACTTATAACAGTATTGATAGCACTACATGAAACTGCAAAATAACAAAAAGATTAAAAAGGAAAAACAAGCTTTATCCTGTTTTGAGGAAAGCCTGAAAATATTCGGCGTCGAGAATTTCCATATTGATTTACAACTCCACTTCATGCAATAACAGCATATTTCAGGATAGAAACCCAATTATTAGGAAGGTTTGTTTGATTCTGCAATCCTTTTATCTGTCATGAAGCAATTTTATGCGCCTTCTAGGGTAATCAAAAACCAGGGCATTTTTCATAAACATTTTATTCCCCTGAAAAATGTGCCTCTCTTTTGGTTACATATTTGGTACTTTTTCAAAGGCGGGTGAGTTTTAAGGGGGCAAAAATCTCCATTGGCCTATTATCGGTTTCTTTGAAGGGCAAGAGAGAAACATCCCCCTAGTCCATTATAGACAGAATTCTTTGGAAGCCCATAGGTCAGAGCTGGGGAACCTGTGGTGCTCCAAATGTTATTGGCCTACAATTCCCATCATCCTTACCATTAGCTATGCTAGGTATGATTGATGGGTGTTGGAGTCCCAACAACATTTGGCGAACCATAGGTATCTCTTCCTTATCAAAAGTAGTGTGTGATTTGAAATCTCCTGGAATGTGACCATGTATTTTTAGTTCAGTATGTTCATTCTACATGCATGAATGCGTGTTACACCAGCTAGTAAGCAGGGAACGATTTTCCATAATGAAATTTGGGGCAGATTATGAAGATGCATGAATATACACAAAGCAAGTGCTGGTCCAAAATCTGATTTCCATTTTTTCAGAAGATTTCTTCCCATGCTAAGAACACTTCCACTTTTCTGTTTCATTCTCACTTTAGAATACTGGTGGATGTATGGTTTTAAGCCTACCTCACTGCAATGTGTTCTCAGATGCCCTGTGAAGGCAGATGTCAGATTTCTTCAACATAATGTTACTTCATTTATTTAACAATCAGAGGGTAGTTTTAATATTTATATTAACGTGAGCCTGCTCCACACACCAATCCAGCTTTAGTCTGACTCTGGCTGTGGCTTCACCCTCTACATTAACATCCTGAGGTTTTCCTTCCAAAATGGAAAACCCAGCCAGCTGACTGGGGTATAAATAATAATTATTACAGTGGTACCTTGGTTCTCAAATTTAATCTGTTCCAGGAGTCCATTTGACTCCCAAAATGGTTCAGAAACCAAGGCCAGCTTCTGATTGACTGCAGGAGCTTCCTGCACTCAATTGGAAGCCACGGAAGCCACGTCCGAAATTCGGCTTCCGAAGAACGTTCACAACCTGGAACACTCACTTCCGGGTATGCAGCGTTCGGGAGTCGATTTGTTTGGGGGCCAAGCCGTTTGACTACCAAGGTACCACTGTATTATTATGTTGTGTGTGTTAGGGGTTAAACTTTTTTCATAAAAAAATCACCCAGACACATTTTTACAGTTCGATTTACACAGGCATGTGTGTGTTTTCCTTCAGCCACACTCCCCCCCCCCCCGCCAGGATGGACTTTGGTCTTTGAAATTTCAGCGGTGCCATGTGTGAGGCCAAAATTTGGTGCCCCCCACCTTTCATTTCTGCCCAGTTCACTATGTCATAGTTGTGGCACCCTGTGGCGCCCCCTCTGCTCAGCACACAGTGCAGCAGAACCAGCCGGCCATGCTGCCTTAAATCCACCTCTGTCCTCCATGACTGCCTGCCCTTCCTAATCTGAAAAAAGTCCTTTGAGAGAGTTACCTCATGATATATATTCCCCTGGGCTGCAGACTGCTGCTGAGGTGATTTGTAGAATGAAAGAATGGACACTCCTTATTCTTTTTAACACTCCTTAACCACCTCAGAATTAAGACAGACATGACAAAAACCCTGCACCCCACCCATGGACATTTTAACAGAACATTTCCAAATGCAATTCATTTTCTCACAAACCAATGAAGAACGGTCTACAAAATGCAGGAGAAATTTGTCAACACAGCACTGAACAAAACATTACTGTACAACAAGACTGAAGACAATGTGTTGAGAGCGAACATGAAAATGTTCTGCTTTTCATGTTTTACATGTAGTGTAGACTCTCATACCATCTTTATGGAAACAATAAAGAAGAGCTGGTTATTCTTTTTGGGGAGAATTTCTCAAGTGTACACTGTGTTACATCCATTCGTAATTGGCCTTTTCTGTCTATCTTGTTAGACACAAGTAAACATTTGCTGTACTTTCAAAACTCCTGTCTCCTCAGAGATTAGGCTTCCTGGAAAAAAAACAAAAAATCAGCAGTAAAAGATTCATATATCTGCAAGATGGATCCAAAATGGGAATTTCACACTTCCTAGCTGTTTTGGCAGGGTTCAGTCAATAATTAGTCCAAACTCTGATATTTTATATATCCGTGGGATTGGCATAACATGTTGCATTTCTGATGGAATACACAGGCATTGGCTGGGGTTTTCTCCCACCTGCTAAATTCACTTTACTTGTATTATCATTTCACACGGGGAGAGTTCTGCAATATATTTTCATAACTCCAGACGACCCATTATTTTTTGCAGATGCAGCAGTGAAAACAACATCTCCTTTTCATGTTCTCCACTGTCTCCCTGGAATGCATTGTTTCTAACTCATGACAGGATATCATGTGATGTGCGGATTCCATTTACATTGTTTAGGGTCAAGGCTGAGTAGTAGATCATCTGCTTGGCACGCAGAACATTTCAGGTCCAACCCCTGGCTTCTTTAGGTAGGCCTGAGAAAGACTCTGTCAGTCGTTACAAGTGTACTTCAATGTTGGACTCCAATAAGTTGTTGGACAACAAATCCCATCACCCCTGACTATTGCCTAAGCAATAAGATGGAAAAGCTGGTTGGGACTACTAGGAATTTTTAATTTTGCTTCTTGAAGGTTTTTATCACAATATAATTGTTTTCTGCTGTTATTCTGCAAAGGCCAATGCAGGGTGATAGTGGCTAAGGGTGCAATTCAAATTTACCTGTACACCTGTCTGTGGGGTGCTGTGTGAATTCAGGAGAGGCACCCCTCTGCCTATTTCTGCTGCCGCAGCCAGATTCCCTCCAGCCACCACTAGCGGGTTGGATAGCTCAGTTGGTAAAGCGTGAGACTCTTAATCTCAGGGTCGTGGGTTTGAGACCTATGTGGGGCAAAAAGATTCCTGCATTGCAGGGGGTTGGACGCGATGATCCTTATGGGCCCTTCCAATTCGACAGTTCTACGATTCTACTAACTGAATGATGCCTGTGTCACTCCACTGATGTAGACCCCACTTTACCAGCCAAATGGGAGTGCTGACAGAAAACCTGCCAGTGGTACTCCCACCATTGGAGACCAATCTGTGAGTGGGGTGGAGCCAAGCCAGCACAGGATTCCAAGTTGTTCCTACAGTTGGAGTTGGCTGCCATAGGACCCAGTCTTTTTGCCCCACCTACTGCTGCCTTCAGTGTCTGAACTGGATGCAGCAATTGTTCCACTGCTCTGCTAAGTCACAGCAGTTGCAGGTTGAGATTCCTCTTTGAGAGCACTGCAGGTGGAAGAAATCTCTGTCCTGCACAGACGCAAATACACTTTTCACAGATGTCCCTAATATACCGGTGCTGACATGCTTGAATCTAGCAAGAGCCTGTCATCTTACTGATGCAACTTGTCATTGCAGAGGGCATCTTCACCCATTGAGTGTGACAATAACTCATAAAACCTTTTCCCCTTTTGGTTCCTCACTGGGGTGTAAATATTTCATCCCAGGCTTTTCTCAGCCATGACTCTTGAGTGTTTTCATTCTGAAAGGTGAGGCTTTGGGTATTTCTGACAGTTCTGTTGGTGCCAGGCATATAGATGCCGTTCTCTTCTGGTGCTGACTGACAAATATGAGAATTGAATTACATTGTTCACAGACTGTCAACTGTTCACCGAGACATGCGGAAGGAGATTCTGTCATCCTTACATGCAACAGATCACAGAAATGCAGGATAAAGTGCCAAAGTCTGGGGAGGAAAGCATTGTCATTTGAAGGGAATCTAGACCTAGACCCAGTTTTCAAAGAAACCTAAATTCTAGTGACATTCGGACAAAGATGTGAAGCAAGAATGGCGAGCATTGAGCATGGGAGCCAAATATGCCCCTCTGGACCTCTCTATCTGGCTCTCAGGATACTTCCCAAGCCATACACCCACTTCAGACACTATCCTTCTCCCCATATATCACATTCACTGGCCTTCTTTCACACCATTCTTGAGTGTCTATGCCTGACTAGACTATGTCCTTGAATTCTGAAAATGCTTCTTGCTCACCTGGACGGAGGATGGAGAGGGGTGTGTGAGTAATTTAGCATTTTTGCTCCACCCACTTTTGCTTCTGGCCCCTGGAAGGTTGCGTTTCAACAAGGATGTAACCCTTTGTTTTGGAGTCTGACCTAAAGTGATATGATTAAGCTTTCTGTTTAACTCTATACAGTATTTGTCTTGTGAAAATAGAAGTAGTCTTTATTTCTTCATTTCCCCCATGTATAACTAACTTCTCATGTGACTGTTGTTAAGGCGCTGCCCTCCTTTTGTCATTGGTTAGAGAATGGAGCATGATGCACAGTCATTGCTAAGCATTTGCCAAGGGCTTCATTTCCCCTTCCACAGAAAAACGACAACAGTATGACTGGCTATGGCTGACCAATGGAAAGCAGTTGTTGTTTAGTCATTTAGTCATGTCCGACTCTTTGTGACCCCATGGACCAGAGCATGCCAGCCACTCCTGTCTTCCACTGCCTCCTGCAGTTTGGTCAAACTCATGTTGGTAGCTTCGAGAACACTGTCCAACCAGCTCGTCCTCTGTCATCCCCTTCTCCTTGTGATGGAAGGCAGTAATGCTTCTGAATACCAGTTGTTGAAAGCTGTAGGAGAGGAGAGCACACTTGTGCTCAAATCCTGCCTGGGGGTTTCCCATGGGCATCTGGTTTGCCACTGTGAGAATGGGATGTTGCATGAGATAGGCCATTGACCTGATCCAGCAGGCTCTTATGTTCTTATGGAAGGCATTGGGGAATGGTCATAGAATCATAGAATTGTAGAGTTGGAAAGTGCCCTGAGGCTCATGTAGTCCAATTCCCTGCAAGCAGGAATGATGTTGCCTCCATCTTCCTCCTCCTCACACCACCTCGTCAAAGTACTCTTTCCTGCTATGGGATGTAGGCCACAGTAAATTCTGAAAATGATAAATTGTGCCTAAGAAATTAAAATCAACCATGTCTTCACTGTATAGGTCAGAAAGGTACTGTTCTCCTTTCTCATTTGGAATGCAAGCCCTATATATTATTATTATTATTATTATTATTACTACTACTAATAATAATAATAATAATTTTTTACATTGCTCAGGTTATTTTCTTCTGATTATGGAATTCAAATCCATGAGAATTTATTTATCTGTAATAATAATCTAATAAAACTGTGGTAAATAAGAATGAAAAAATGTCCTTCTTGGAGTAAAAAAAAATACTGTTCAATAAGACAGAAAGACCCAAGGACACAGCTAAACTTTTCACTATTGGATTTTATTTGATGATAAGGAAATCTTGATTAATGAATCTTCAGCTCTCATTTCTCATTCCTTTTGTCTCTTCAGAAATATTCTGAGAATGGATGAATGTGAGGCATTGAAAAATCGCCTTTCCAAAATATCTATTTACAAGGCATTCTGATTTTGGGGTCTGTTCAATCCAAGGCCTTTTATTCTTAGCTATTGAGCTAATGTTGTGTCTTGGGAAATGCTGAAACCTCTAAATTGAATGTGATTTATGTAATTATTATTATTATTAATAATAATAATAGGACATAATATATGCATGTATACGAAAGCAAAAATGGTTGTTCATAATGCGTATATATAAACATCTGTGTGTCCAAATACTTTGTTAGCTTTCATCGACTTTCAGTTGTTTTTCTGACACTCTGGTCTTTGACTCCTCCAAGCTACTGGACACTAACATATCACGGCTGACCTTAAGTCTTGTCTAGTGTTGAGATCAACTTTTGACTCACTTTTTGGGGCACATGTGAAGGGAGATTTTGGGGGCAGAGGGTGAAATGGACAGAGCAGAAAAGTCATCAATGTTGCAGTTGCCTGCTGCATGGTGGCCACCATTTTCCCTTCCTCAAATCTCCAGAAAGATACTATGGAATGGACCATGGATCAGTTGTAGAGTATCTGCTTTGTATGCAGAATATCTTAGATTCAATCCTTGACATCTCCATGTAAGGCTAGGCGATATCGCTGCCAGAAATCTTGGAAGAGCCACTGCCAATCAGTGAAGATGCTGCTGAATCAGATGGACCAGTGGTCTGACTTTCTCAAAGGCAGCTTTCTATCAGACAACCTCTGGGGTAAAGTTGTTCAGGGTAAAATGGTATAAACCAGGATGCTCCCAGAGCGCCTTTCCTAATGGAAGCCAAGAGTTTTATTCGCTCAAGGTCTGAATTTGGCTCCTACTCCCAACAAATTGCCAAGATGCCTCTTCAAGTAGGAGGGGCACTTCAACCCAACCGTAGTTCTAATCTCTCTGTGCCTCCTTGTTCACTCATTTCCTCACTCCTGCCTCTATCTCTGCTGTGGAAAGTTTCAAAAAGCACTTTTAGCCAGTTGCTTCAGGTGGGAGCAGGCAGCTTTCATCTTAAGCACCCAGCTTCAGGGCAGCATTTTAACTTTCCCCAGCCAGAGGCATAGGAAATAAGAAACAAAGGGATCAAGAGTGGAGCTCTGAAGAACCAGTGCAGTTTGCTCATCTGACAGCTCACTTGTCAACGTGGCTGGCAGTAGCACCACACCTGAAAGAATATGCTGAGCGCCTCCTGTTTATAGTGTGTCATTCTGCATGAAGACAGGAAAACGAGCCACGGAGAACAATGAATTCCCATCCCAACTCATATGGACACAATAAGAGACATGCTGGAGCAGACTATCAATTCCATTTAGTCCAACATCTTGGTCTCGCAGAGGCCAACCAGGTATCTGTGGACAATGACAGCTTTAGGGCAGTGCATGCAGTTTCCTTGTACTGGGAGCTGAGCCAAGAAGAAGAAGAAGAAGAAGAAGAAGAAGAAGAAGAAGAAGAAGAAGAAGAAGAAGAGGAGGAGTTTGGATTTGATATCCCGCTTTATCACTACCCAAAGGAGTCTCAAAGTGGCTAACATTCTCCTTTCCCGTCCTCCACCACAACAAACACTCTGCCCCACACTCTGAGTGGGGCTGAGAGACTTCAGAGAAGTGTGACTAGCCCAAGGTCATCCAGCAGCTGCATGTGGAGGAGCAGAGACGCAAACCCGGTTCCCCAGATTACGAGTCTACCGCTCTTAACCACTACACCACACTGGCTCTCAGCTCTCTGACTCTCAAGAGTGTGCAGGACAGAAAGTGAAGGGGGGGGAGGAATAAAAATAAGAATTTTTTTGGGGGGGCACCTAATTTTCTCCTCGCTCAGGGCAACATATTACCAAAGTCCTCCCCCTCCCCGTAGGAAACCAGCAAGTAGGATGGAGGCAGTAGGCCTCTGAATGGCAGTTGCTGGGGACCACAAATAGGGGGAGCACTGTTGCACTCAGGCCCTGCTTGTAGGTTTTGCATAGTAGATGGGTCTTTGGTCTGATCCAGTCAGGGCTTTTCTTATACAGCAGAACTCTCTTCATGTCCCTGCAGCTGCTGCTCAGAGGCATATTGCCTTTGGCACTCACATTACACAAGTCTTGCTCAGCTACCTATTGGCTTCTGGGATTTCAGCAGATGCACCCCACAGATTTTCACAGTCATAAGATTTGGAATATGTGTGTGTTTGTGAGTGTAAATATGTGTGCAGAAATTGTAAAGTAATGGTATTCTGCATCCTTTCCCACATTGTGCACTTTTTCTGAACACCTGCTGAATCATGGCACACATATAGCTATGCCTGAAATCCAAATTCAACAGAATACCCTTTAGTTCTAACAAAAAGTATTATTCTTATTATGTTTGCTAAAGAACATCACAGTTGTCACTCAAGTGGTCACACATGAAGGGTCAGACCTTTATTACAGTTCCTTTTCTATGGATTAGAAAGTAATCAATGTTTAACCAATAGAAGTGATGTTTACCAAATCATTAAATGAATTACCTGATGATAAGAGCTGCACAAGTTTAGTGTTTTTTTTTAGTAATCTCTCTAGTGCAGTGATTCTACCTTGGGATTATTATTATTTTGACTAGAGATAGATTCATTAGTATCACAGAAAAAACTAGGTCAGAGTAAAGCTTCATTACTAGGATTATGTCACTTGAGAACTGGGGTGAATTTCTAGGAAGCCTGAGTAGCTTCAGTAATGTATGTCCATGAGAAGAATAGGCTGCAGAAAGCACTGAGATGAAACTGAGAATAGCATTTCCAGGCATGAATTCTATTTTAAACTATTCTATGCATTTAAATACAGATATTCACATCTGTGATTTCACATATTTGTGCGAAGAGGGAAAGAGAGCAGAGAAAGGCTATGGAGTTAAGCATCTGGCTCTGTCCTCATGTTGAGGACAGCATCCACACATTGCGCTGGACATCAGAACTGAGGAAGTCTTCACATGTTTGCTACTTCATGTGGAAGTGTCTCTAAATTCTAGAATCCTGAGTGGGCAGAATTTGGTGAGACCCACGCAGGAAGAAGTAAATGCATCTGTGTGAACATGTGAATGGAAAAGGAGGGGCTGAGATTGAGATCTCCAGCCCCATTGACTCGCTTTCCCTCTTTGTGCAGTTCATTGGCTGTGGTCCTTAGAACTATTTCAAGGGTACTCTTCAGTAGTGCCTGTTGCCCAGTGGGGCTGGTGGGGCAGAAGGCGGAGAGACCAACAGTAGGTGGAGCCCAGGCCAAAAACAATCAGAGCCACCCCCTGACTGGTTGTAAGTTAGAAGGCAAGCAGGTGGAAATTCCCTTAAGGCATACTGAAGTTTGTAAGGCTGTGCCCCACTCAACCAATGGGCCATCCTTCACTGATCCTCTCTTTTCTCTACAGCCTCAAGGTAGTCCTGGACTGACTGGCAATTAGCATAGTGCTGATGGTCTACTCAAGTCTAGTGGTGCTGACCCTGTGTAGGTATCCCAGAGAATGAAGCAGGGGGGTAGAACAGGTAAATTGAATAGCTAATAAAATCAGTCACTTGTATGATAGGGGCACAAAAGCATTATTGGGGTGGTTATGTGGATAAGTGTTAAGACCAATTGGTAGGTCATTAGCACTGTGCTGATGATGCCCCCCACCTTGGACACCCTCTCCATTGAGAAAGATAACATGGTGCATTCCCAGCACCAATCAGAGCAGAGCAGCTGCTTAGCTCCCACCTCCCCACCACTACCCACATTGGCTAAATGTGTTGTGGGATGTTGGTTTGAGTAACTGGTGGCTGCAGTGCTGCAGTGCCAGGGGGCTCAAGTGGCAGTGAGAGCCCAGGCAGGATAAGCCTCGGCCTTATTAGATCCTGGAAGCTGCCTGAGTATGTTGGATGGTGGAGTCTAAACCTCCAAAGAACTTCCAGAACAGGTCTGAGGGACTCTCCAGATGTTGATGAACCACAACTCCCATCATCCCTTACCATAGATCATCCTAGCTATGGCTAATGGGAGCTGCAGTCCATGAACTTCTGAAGGACCACAGGGTCTCTATAACCTAAGTATTGCTTCTATTCTGCACACACACACACACACACACACACACATTTCCATTCCCCCCTCTTCCTCTCACTGTGCCTTGACAATTGAATTAAATATTTAAACCCTGATTATTATCTGCTGAGAGCTGGAGTTGAGCCTGGTGGTACCACAGTGGGCCATATCATGTAAAGTTGCCTATAAGCCTGACATCCATCGAATAAAGGAAGAGCACTATATCACCGGGCCCAATCTAGCAAATCATGAAAGCCTTGCTGAGAATGGTTTCCCTGGAAACTGCCTGCACTGCCATAAGAAGAACTGCCTCATCCTTTCAAAGTCCTCATTCTTGAAAACTGTGCTAATAGTATTATCTGTTATCATAGTTCTATAAGCAGGTTGAATATTACGGTTGTCTAGAAACTGGTTAAAATAATTTTGACTACAACCCTTTCACAACCAATAAAGAATTGAATCACTTCCTCCCCTTTTCTGGCAGTAGAGTGTCTATTTTATGAATTTCTCTTCACACTCTGTCAGCACAACAAAATAACAGGACTTCAAAACACTAATTTTGAAGATCAGTTTCAGAGATTGGAGTTGTTCAGGGCTTTTTCTTTTTAAAGAACGAACTCTATCAAAGCCACAGAATTTTTGTTTTTATTTCTGTGTGAATGTTGCTAGCATTCTCTTCTTATTCCAGATTGTGGTTTGCATAATGGGCCACAATTTCCACTTTTCAAGCAACTCTGTTCAGTATGAACATTCCTGGCTTGTTGCTGCCCCCCCCTAAAAAAAGTTCTCTTTGGCAAGAACATCCATAATTTAGTATATGCATGTCTGTGCACATATAAATACCATATTTTCAAAATTACGGTTGGGTTGGGTCAGGTATTTGATTCAGCAGCGGCATGACTCTCAGATTATATTTTCCACAATTTACCCAGCACCACAACCTATTCTGGCCGGTCTGCTAATGTCCGTTCATGTGATACAGCCCTACAGTTTTTGCAATTACAGTTATGGTCAGGTTTTCCATATCTTCCTTGCTGCGAGAAGCTTGAATCAATATTTATGTTGAGCTTGGTTCCCTTTGCACTTCATTTGTCAGGGCCCAGCACTTTTTGGCTTTGTGGATTTAACCAACAGTATCTCTGGTAAAAAGGTTTGCAGCCCTCTAAGGGAAGAGAAGTCATTAGTTGTACTTTGTGCTACTTGCTTCTGTCAGAAAACAGCCCCAAACTAATGATGTGATTTATGTAGTCGGCCCCGGCACGCTCTCATTGCCTTCATTCATTTCCAGTCCCTCCCTGCACCACATGAATGACCACAGCCCTGATGGCCATCAAACATTCAAAGGTATTTACTTACGATATAGATTTTGTTTGTGTAGCACATTAGTTGGACAATCCTACTGTGCAAACATGGTGACGTTTAATTCATAAAAATACTTTTATTTAAGGCCTATTCTAATGACTTCTCAGCACATGGCTGCACATTTTTATTGCTCCAGAAGAAGAAGAAGAAGAAGGAGGAGGAGGAGGAGGAGGAGGAGGAGGAGGAGAAGGAGAAGAAGGAGAAGAAATTATTCCATCTCAAGCGCAAATTATTCTTTCCATGTTACCAGCAACTTTCCAAATGTGGACTGGAAAATACAGACATATGGGGGGAAATATGCTGATTCAATCTTTTTGCAATGAGTATGAGACAGTGAGGGTCAGAGGGAAAACACTGGGATCTGTAGTTTTGTGGATGGGCATGTAATTTAGGTGGTTCAGACATGCATGTATACATATATACACTGTGTGTGTGTGTGTGTGTGTGTGTGTGTGTGTGTGTGTATCTGTGTGACTTCGAGACTCAGTGACAAGTGGCTAATAAGTTTAATAAATAAATAAAGCAATTAAATTGGTGAGTGGTTTCCAAGTTAATAAATCAATCATAAATAAATCACTACAGTGAAAGACAGAAGGCTTTACCAGGGGTATCAACTTGAATAAAATATTTGGGGGGTAGGTAAGCCTGAAGCCACATAATCAATCACATGATGCAGTACATGCACACCATTTGAATGGCAATGCCAATCAATTATTATTTTTTTTGGGGGGGGGTCCCGCAAATATTTTATTGGGGTGGGGGCCAAAGACCCCTCAGCTCCTAGGCCTTTACATTCAAAAGCTTGAACAATATCCTGGCAGCAGATCACGTTTCTTTCCCATCTTGAGATCTAAATTTGTTTTGCAGCCCTTTCTCTCTCCAGGCAGCAGCATACCTATGCTGTTGTCTGTCTCTCTGTGCCCAACTTTATTTTGAAGGTTTTTCTTCTTTGCATATGCGCTTAAAATTGCTTGGGAGAAATGATGAAAACAAGGCAGGGAGGTGCCAGAGCTTAAGCAAATATACAACAGGAAGCAGATGGGAAATTTTTTAAAGCAGAATAAGGAATAAACTAGGCTTAAATAGAAAATTGTTCGGGATTACTCAGGTTTAACTAATTACATAAACTGGCAATTTTAGGCTGCCGTCCTGCTCTTGGTTATGCATGTACAAGCCTTGCTGAAATTGATGGAAACTATGCATGTATAATTGATTTCAGGACTCACGTCCCAAACTTTCCCTTCTGCTTCTCCTATCCTCATGCTGATTTTCCTGAAACGTTCAAAAACAAATTATTATGATTGAGTCTTACCAATGGGAGAAATGGCCCCCAAGCCTTGAAATGGCCCGTGTGCTTATTCCAGTAATCGGACAGCTACTTCAACTAATTAAAAGAAAAAGGTTCAGTAAAATCTGCCATAAGATATCCCAGCTGACAAGTGGTGTCCAACTGGTCTCCTTCTGCTGAAGGAAGACATATGTCAGTGGAACAAGGAAGGAGGCAAATTTTGCTCACAACCCCCAAATCTTGTTATGACCACCCCTCATCTGGTCCAAAGGCATCCACAGCCCTCTAGAGTTGGTTTGGACATCAGGAAACTGCAGAGTGAGGGGAATAACCAAAACTTGTTTACCTCTTCATTTCCATTTCAGAAGCAGTTTTATATGTGTGGAACTACTGGGCAGGGAAAATAAGTCTAGGTGGAACTTTTTCCACAATTCTTTGAATCCATGTTAACGTATCATCACCCCTTTAAAACGTTGTATGAATGAGTGGGTTTGAGTGCACCCAATGACACATTCATTATTAAGTCTGAAAGATCCATCACGGAGTCGTTTTGGAGGATTACTGATCATGTGGGAAGAGCCACTTGTGTACACAGTTAAAAATAAAAAGGTATGGTAAAGGTAAGGGACCCCTGGATGGTTAAATCCAGTCAAATTCAACAATGGGGTATGGCGCTCATCTTGCTTTCAGGCCAAGGAAGCCTGTGGTTGTCTGCAGACAGCTTTCCGGGTCATGTGGCTAGCATGACTAAACTACTCTGGTGCATGGAACACTGACGAGTGCCAGAGCACACGGAAACACCTTCTACCTTCCCATCACAGTGGTACCTTTTTATCTACTTGTGCTGGTATGCTTTTGGACTGCTAGGTTGGCAGGAGCTGGGACAAACCAATGGGAGTTCACCCCATTGAGCCCATTTGAACTAAAGGGGCTCCTTCAGACCCTGTAATGGATGTATGGGTCTTTGACATGCATGATCCTGCTCTTCCTTCATAGGTTCATATAACTCTTGAGCAAGGCTGTTTTATAAAAGAAATGCATCTGCTCCATTAGCTATGCAGCCTGGCTAAAAAGACTCTTATAATGCTAACTGATGCTCTTGTGACCTCCCTACTTGACTATTGTAATGCACTATATGTGGAGCTGCCCTTGAAGGCAACCTGGAAGCTTTTGGGATATGCAAAATGCTGCTGTGCAGCTGTCATTACAGATGTGAAATGACATTAACACATTGCTTACTTTGTAAGTCTTTCACAACCCATCTCCCACACATCTAAGAAACAGTGGATGAATATTACTGAAGTACTTCATATGTTGTAGTGTAAGAAATATCCGAAATGACCCTTTCACTCTTTTCTCTAAGGTTATACTGCTGTTCCTGTCGTCTGAGAATTCCAGTGCGGTGTTGGAGTAAGGCAGATGTTGAGAGTCTCAAATGTGTTGGAGAGCCCTGGGGCCTCAGAATGTAGTGTGCCATAGGACATCCATGTCCTTTTAATCCATATTGGAAAGCAAAGCAACATCTGAATAGCCAGGCATTTCAGAAAATGATGTCACAGTCCCAATGAATATATCTTTATACTGCCAACACAATGTTAAGTCTGGAGTGGAAAATAAGATCTCCCTGGGGATTCTCTCCCACAATGAAATAATTGAGATATCAAGTGCCCCACGAGGTAGAATCTTAAAGTCTACCCATTGACAAATATATACATGGGGGTGGGGAATAGTAAGGCAGAGGGGAAATAGTGTAATATTCCTTCTATTTTTGCATTTGGGGAAAAGCCAGCAAGCCAAACTGTGGACCATCTGGAGATGAAGTATAATGCAGAAGGCCAACAAAAACATAATTACAACAATTGGCCTAGAAATAACAAGAGAATTTATTAAGAACAGTCTGAGCAGGGCAGGCCAGGAAGAAACCTGACTTCCATTTCAAATTCTGCCTAAGTGTGGGAAATGGAGAGGAGATTTCCTCACATTAAGGCTCAACATGACTCTTCAGCAAGACAGGGTAGAATTCATGCACGTCCCCTAAGCAAGGAACCGCAGCAGCGTTTGAAATTCCTCTCATTTGCTGGCATTAAACAACAACAACACCCTATACAGCTTCAAAGGCATGTTATTCAAGGGCCTTCCCAAGTATCAAAGTTTGTTTTGCAACATGGTGATGCTACAAGACAGGAAAGGAAGTATGTAAGCCGTTGCATGGCGGAGAAGGGAGCACAGCATAATGAATACTGGATGCAAGGTCAGTCTTGGAGGTGCTGTTAAAAGGGAAGGGGCCTTCCAACCACCTGAAGGGAAGGATGTATTGATTACACAGTAAAGATTAAGTAAAATTCTCTTGCATTGAAAAGGCAGACGGTTTTAAAAGGTGGGGAATGTACATTACAGCTGTGGTTTTCTACTTAAAATAAAAGGATGGTGCACTTATCTTGAGGCTCAGCCCTGCAACCCACTAGACATGGTTAAGGGTAAATCAAGGTTGAAAAGGGAGTGAATGAAAGAGTCCCCAGATAACCAGGACATCTTAATTTTGCCTTGTTTTCAGTGTAATTAAAACACATGTTTACTTATTATCAGGATCCCCCCCCAGTTGAACTCACAGGAACTCAGTTCTGACACCTCTCTGGTGGGCACCCTTGCCATTCTGAGAGAATGAGGGAGATGTTCATGGTGAGTTCCAGCACCTATTTTCTAGAAAAAATAGCACTGCTTATTATTACATTTATATCCGAACTATCATCAAGGTGGCACACGTGCCTCCCCTCCATGTTGTCCTCACAACAACCTTGTGAGGTAAGTTAAGCTGAGAGCTGGTGACTGGACCAAAGTCACCTAGAGAGCTTCATGATCAAATGGGGATTTGAACCCTGGTCTCTCAGCTCCTAGTCTAAGACCTAAAAAGCAACTGTGGTGCCCTGCAAGCAGACAACAGCCCTAAACCTTATCTAGCGAGAGAGAGAAATAACAATAGAGCTGATACCAATAGCTAAGCAACAGCCAACTTTGCATTTACTCACTTCTCTTGGGTTAGGCCAGGAGGGTCTTAGGGGGCTGTTCTTGTGACATTTGCTTTTTTGGTAAGCCTTTTTTATACTGAATCAGATCAGTGGTCCATCTAATTGAGTACTTCTTATTTGGTGATCAGTCGTAGCTGAGTAAGATTGTCTTCCATGAACACAGTCTTAACAGCGAGTCCGTAAGTGACTGTGGATGCCAATTCTGGATCCATACATCCTTCCACAGTGGGGTGTAGGAATGAAAAATCACGGGAGACGAGAGAGGCAGGTGTAACATGAGGCGTCTGTCTGGGCGGACCCTGAGAGCCTCTTTTATTGAATATTACAAGCATTGCCACAGGTGTGCCTGTGGCTGATTGGTTGATACATACACACAGAAACTTGTGATTGGTTAACATAAGTACTAAGGCGGGAATTACATGTGAGAGGTGGGGATTACATGTGATCATTTATCATTGATGGCGTAAAGGCTGGGAATCGGAGCTAGAACTAGACAGGCATGAAGCCTCCTAATTGAATTGTAACTAGACATTAATATGGCACAAACAATATAACAATCAGAGGAGCAAGGCTTCCCCAAAATGGAGCAGTTTTGTGCAGAAAGAGACTAACAGTTATGTGCAGAAAGAAGACTTCCCTTTAGTGGGGACATAGGTTTCCAGGCAGGAGTTGATCTTGGTGAGGGTTTGCCAAACATGCCTTCCTCTTAGCACGTTTCTCCCCTTTGTCCTGAGCCTGAGCATCTTCAAAGTCCATGACACCTTTGGTAAAGACTGTTCTCCAATTGGAGTGCTCGCAGGCTAGTGTTTCCCAATTATTCGTGTTTATCCTACTTTTTTAAAGATTTGCCTTGAGAGAGTCTTTAAACCTCTTTTGTTGATCACCAGCACTACGCTTTCCATTTTTAAGTTTGGAATAGAGTAGTTGCTTTGGAAGACGATAATCAGGCACCCGAACAACATGACTAGTCCAACAAAGTTGATGTTGAAGAATAATTGCTTTGGCACTGGTGATCGTTGCATCTTCCAGTACACTGGCATTAGTTCACCTGTCTTCCCAAGTGATATTTAGAGTTTTTTGGAGACACCATGATGGAATCTTTTGAGGAGTTGGAGAGTGGAGTTTATAAGTGGTCCATGTTTCACAAGCATACAGTAAGGTTGGTTGTACAATAGCTTTGTAAACAAGCATTTTGGTTTCCCTGTGAATGCCCCGGTCTGAGTACTACTGGCGTCAGCTCTCCAGTGTCTGAGACAAAGGACATTTCCAGTCCTACTTGATGCTGGGGGTTGAACCCGAGACCTTCCAGATGCAAAGCAGATGCTCAGTCACTCAACTATGATCTTTCCCCATTTCCTTTGTCTTGGGCGGGGGGGGGGGGATGGACGGATGAAATAACAAGAAATAACAAGGAAGTGTCAGGTGGGAAATCCTTTATGTTAGGTGAACATTATGGACCAAATTTCTGCTTGCTGATCTCTCTTGAATTCATTGGTATTGCAGTCAGAATGAATTTGTGCCTATAAGATGAGACAGGTGAGCAGAAGCTAAATCTGCATTATAAAGTATCAGTAAAAGCTAAGCAGGTGTGAAATCTGCGTTCATGTATTTAAATGAATGATTTACAGCTCCCTATGTAAAATAAATAAGATTTATGGCCGGTGAGAATGCTCAGAGATTTAAACATGGCTGCAGTAGTCAGTAGAGATATGGAAATGCCAACTTTGACCATATAAACATTAAACACTAGTACACTGGGTTTGCTGATTGTGCAATTTGCTTTGTTTTGCATATGTACATACACCCTTAACTTACAATAATGTGGAATTAAAAGCTCTATAGGTGGCTCCCTCTTTTCTAAAGCACACTTTATCCATCATGTCTATTTCAAGGGTATTCTCTAAACCACCATGACTTCATACTGGTGCCAAATGTTCTATTTAGGAGCCTAATCGTTTCTCTCTGATCGGGGACAGAGGGTGGCGCTTGGGGGGGAATTGTCATCGCGTCACTCCTTGGTGTGTGGAGTGCCGCAGGGTGCGATTCTCTCCCCGATGCTTTTTAACATCTTTATGCGCCCCCTCGCCCAGCTTGTCCGGAGTTTTGGGCTGGGCTGCCATCAGTATGCTGATGACACCCAACTCTATCTGTTGATGGATGGCCATCCTAACTCGGCCCCAGACACACTGACCAGATGTCTGGAAGCTGTGGCTGGATGGTTACGTGGGAGCCGGTTGAAGTTAAATCCTTCGAAGACAGAGGTCCTCTGGCTGGGGCGGGACGATATGGGATCGAGGGGGCAACTCCCATCTCTTGCGGGGGTGCAATTGGTGCCAGCACCGTCCGTTAGGAGTTTGGGTGTAATCTTCGATACCTCCCTTTCTATGGAGGCGCAGATTACAGCTATAACAAAGGCGGCATTTTTCCATCTCCGCCAAGCTAAGCAGTTGGCCCCTTATCTCTCTCGCCCTGACCTAGCCACTGTGATCCATGCGACGGTCACCTCCAGACTGGATTATTGTAACTCGCTCTACGTGGGGCTGCCCTTGAGACTGACCCAGAAACTCCAGCGGGTGCAGAATGCCGCAGCGAGACTCCTTACAGGGTCTTCGCCGCGGGATCACATTCATCCGGTGCTATACCAGCTGCACTGGCTCCCGGTGGAGTACAGGATCAGGTTTAAGGTGCTGGTTTTAACCTTTAAAGCCCTATACGGCCTAGGACCCTCGTACCTACGGGACCGCCTCTCCTGGTATGCCCCACAGAGAAACCTACGGTCTACAAATAATAACACCCTCAAGGTCCCAGGCCTCAGAGAGGTTAGGCTGGCCTCAACTAGAGCCAGGGCCTTCTCGGCTGCAGCTCCAACCTGGTGGAATGCTCTGTCACAAGAGACTAGGGCCCTGCGGGATCTGACATCTTTCCGCAGGGCCTGCAAGACAGAGTTGTTCCGCCAAGCTTTTGGTCAGGGCGCAGCCTGACTCCCTCCTCTGGCAACCGGCACAGAATTTTGTTTAATCGGTTGCCATCAATTTGATTTTAACTAATTTTTATAATGAAATATTTTTAGAATGTGTTATTATTTGATTGTTATTTGATTGTTGTTAGCCGCCCTGAGCCCGGCTCAGCTGGGGAGGGTGGGATATAAATAAAATTTATTATTATTATTATTATATTACTGGAAGTAACTTGAAACTTGATCAGTCTTGGAGGCAGAAGTCGTGACACTTCAATAGTACATCTTCATGGAGAGACATGATGGGTGAGGTGAGCATTTAAGATGTAAGGTGAACTAAGTTTTCTGGGGATGACCAGCAAAGTGAAGCTTGAGCCCAGGAAGACTTGGAAGCAAAACGCCAATTTTATCTTTTCTTTGATTGGCATAATGCCACTGTAGGATGCAAAACGGTTTTGTGATCAACCCTCCGTATGTAATTTCCACTGGAAATTAGACATCACTCAGGCATCCTTTAAAGCCTCTCTCAGCAACATGTCATGCAGTGTTTTGTTCTGTTTTTTAAGCCAGCAGCCACAGCAATTTCAGACTATTCTGCATCATTGCAGGTGTTTTCAAGTTACATATGTGGGAGGCAGTAAATCAATATGCTCATTGGTTGAGTGAAAAGGTCTACTGGGACCTTGGTTGAAAGGCAGACCCAGCTAGTATTTCTGAGGTAACAAATAGGACCCCTTTGTACTTTTGAAAACATGAATATTGGTCCATGTCTCAGGAAGATCTAGACATCCACAGGGAGTCCAGTATATGGTGATTGTGTGTATACATGATCCCCTTGAGAATATATGTCCCAACTACAGATAACTTGGTAGCTAAGTACACACACACGCACACACACACACACACACACACACACCTTCACACCAGCTTCTCCTTATTATGGATTGTAGGAGCCAGGAAATGTAGAGAATCATCAATGGTCATTGGTTTCCAGCCTTTCTTCCAACACAAGGCTTTTATTTCTGGGCACAAGACACACAGCTGTAGTAAAATGATAAGGCAATGTACATATGGGGTCAGCTAGTCTCACACCTTGACCTACCACCCAAGGGATGCCTTCCATCTTAGCCACCACTGAAGGGCAATTACCCTAAACATGTGACTTCCTGCAAGGTGTTGGATGCCAAATCATATACAGAGCTCTCACCTCTAAAGGTTTCCCTGGTGATGGAAGTTCCTGTTCGGCCTCTGCAGCTGGAAGTCTAGATCCAGTCCAAGGCAGACTGAGGTTGAAAGATGACAGGGTCAAAAATGGGCCTGGAGTAAGCAGGCAAGGTTCCTGCACTGTAACCCAGGGGAAGAGGCACTTCAAAAGGGTGATACTCCATATCTTCTGTGGGTCCATACCTGACCAAGAGGTCAAAGAAGGCACTGACTCAGGTCTAGGTTGCTGCAAGTACAGCTTTGTTTCAGATCTGTTGCTTCACATGCACACTTCCACCCATGTTTCATGTTACTCTCACCAATGAGAGACACTTGCTGTGTCTGACTTCCATGCAGTTGGCCGTGGCGAGCTTAAATCTAGGACACCTATGTCACCCTGTTGAGGAAGGGGACCAAGTAAGCTAAGAGTGCAGGGATTCCCTTTTTGGCCTTACCCAATGGAGCTGAAGATAGCTTAAGCCTGGGGTGTGAGAGACAAGCCTCCTTTAGATGTTCCTCACAGATATACTGTTATTTCAGCCTGTTCCCAGTGTATTCACTGGGCTCTACCCCATCTCAGAGGCATTTTATATCCTCCAGGTTTACCCACCCTTCCTCCTACAGCTGAGCTCCTTCCCTTCCATCAGTCAGGTGATTGAGAATGCCATGTCTGTTGCTTCTCTCCCAAGTAGCGCCTTCAGGCAATGACCAGTCATGGTCTCCTTGGGATCCATTGCCTGCTTAATGTTTGGTGGTGTGGATCAGGGCCTACTTAAAGGGCAAGGTGCCACTAAAGGATCAGAGAGCCCCTGTGATGGGCCCATCACAGCCCAAAAGAGCCAGAAAGCAGACTATGTGATCTAAGATTATGGCAGCTATGGAGAGTGGGGCAAGTGGGGCAAGGCACTCAGTGAGATGAGTTGCTCAGACTGGGGAAAGGATTTTTCAGTCCTTTTTTTCATAAAGGAAAGAAAGCAAGCCTCAAAGCCACTTTATATTTATCAGAGAACACCCTGCTCCCCCAACAAAGAACCATTTCCTTAGAATTTTGCTGTTTCCTCCCACTCACCAAATATCTGCTCCCCTTTTGTGGTCTACAAATAGTTCATTCAAAGTGGGTGGGATATTCCTCCCCATTTTGTAATTTAAGTGCTACAGTACATTCTTCACAACAACTCTGGTCAGACGCCAGCAAGACCAACTTTCTCATGCTGCCTCTTTGAGGCATCTTCTCTAGGGGCCTGTGTTGGGGCTGGAAGGGAACCATGTCTCCCTCTGCTCTGTTCAAACCCTGACCTTTCTTTCAGTTTGCTAATGAAGGTGACACTTAGCCTCAATTATAATGATGTGTGTTTTGACTTGAATACCCTTCCAATCCAATCCAACAGGAATTGGATTACAATCAACAACACATAACACAGAGACCACTGAGCAGATCTGATCAGATGGTAATGAAATTTTAGCCACAAAACATGACTTCAGCTGAATTTCAACTGGTGGTGGAGGAGTAAACAAATCCCTATTACCACTTGAGATAGTTACATTAGCAGCTCCCTTGAGCTTTCCATATGAGATTGACATTGAAAACCGGGTCTTTTCTTGTGTGCGATTTCACACATGCAAATAAAAATCAATGGGGTTGTTTGCTGGAATATATTAAAATGCAGCAAGCCAGCCAGATATAAACTAACTTTCTTTTTTGTTCTTGGAAGAAAAGAAGTGTTGTTTCTCTTATTTCTGACTGTAAAGTATTTGTGTAATCAAACTCTTTCCTAAATTGAAAACCCCTGTCCTCATTCCACAATGAATTTCTAGGTTTTTTTTAATTTAATGAAGAAATGAAGAAAATGATATGCATATCATGATATCATGGGGAATTCTTCTAGTGGAAAAGCTTTATAATAAGAATGTAAGAAAAGTCTTGTGAAATTAGGCCCAAGGTCTCTCTTATGGTTAGACAACCTGGTGACCTTGAGATGTTCTTCACTACAAATAGCATAAGACCGTATGAGTATTAATGGTCAGGGAAGATGGGAGCTGTAGACCAGAACTTTTGTATTGTAATTTTATGTTGTGAATTGCCCTGAGATCCACAGAAGAATGGTGGTATGCAAATTTAATTAATAAATAAAATAATTAGATAAACTTCAGGAAGGCAGTGGTTTGCCTACCTTTTGTCTATCTGTTCTTCATCCTACATTCTGTGTACATCCAACAAAGGCCAGTCCCACTAAAATCCACAGGAATTCCTTCTACACAATGGTCACAATCCACAAGAACAACCTGCAGGCCTAGTCAGACATTTCTCTGAAATTTTGTCAAAATGTTTAGTATTTACATAATGCTACAGAGCAAGTTTGGGGAACCTGTGGTCGTCCAGATGTTTCTGAACGGCAGCTGCAATATGAGGATAATAATGCTGATCTACCTTCTGGTGGATGCAAGGATAACTATGTGAAATGCTTTGAATATTGTTAGCAGAGCCAGGGAACTTGTGACCACAACTCCCATCAGCCCCAGCCAGCGTGGTCAATGGTCAGTGATGCTGTTAATTGTAGTTCAACAACACCTGCAGACCCACATATTTCCCACCCCTGATTTAGGGATTGCACAGACCTACGCTGCCTTGACAATGAAGTCTCCCAAGATCTCTGTTTTTCAGATGTCATCTGCAGAATAAATGCCATGTTCAATTGCCTTTTAAAAGGGATAGCCACTAAAGTCTACCCTTCTAGTTGCTAATGGAAGGAAAGGAATTGAAGTGGTAAATAACTCACTGCTATTGCTTACAGTTTGTATGTACAAGGTCTCAAGTTCAATACGTGACACCAGCTAAATAATCTTGGGCTGTGTATGCAATAATATTTTCTCTGGCTCCAGTGCACTCCCACTGCTCCTTTCTGAATCTGTGTACACACAAGGCTACCCAGGAGCCAGAGTTATCCTGTAGAGTCTAGTGAAAAACTGCATTTTAGTACCTTCCCCCACCCTCACCCCAGCCAGCTTCAATCCAGCTTGAGCACTGTATGCTTATCCAACTTGCACTGATTTTTTTTTCAGGAATTCTGGATTCCCAGAGATGGAGACCAGGTGAAGAAACCCACTGGACAATTCCATCAGGTGAAGACATCACCACTCAGTCTCCACCCATTAGTAGGGACATACGGTGGGTGACTTCAATACACATCAGCCCATGCTAATGTGTATAGCAATAGGCAAAATTGGCTTGAAACACAGCAATAAAAAATTATCTTGAGACATTTTAAGCCAGTAACACATACACAGACTCAGGCAGGAGAGCTCGGTAAGATCTCTGCTGAAGATCTTGGTCTGTGCTGAGGTTATAGTACAAGCTACCATCAACCTGATTCAGAGTCATCCAGCAACTTCCATTCCATGTTCTGTATATTGGGCTTGGCATCTAATATAAAAAGTTAGCTAGATGAACGGCCTTTGGGACCTTTACCAAATCTATGAGTTGGAACTTTGGTTTAATGCAGGCTTTTGCAGGTGTTGAAAGAACTGTAGGAGGTAAACCTTATATGCAGCTATTCTCTTCCGCTGGCTAAAGGAATTGCTAGAGAAATATGTAAAAGGAGGAAATGTATTCTCCTGTTTCTAAGAGGGGGGATGACAGAATCCCAGATGTAGCAGTAAGACTGAAAAGGAGTGTACAACTAGCTGGAGATCTTTACTGCAGATATTCTGCTATCATGTGTCTGTTAGGTGATGAGGGGGCTTTATTTTCAAAGAATGACCACATCAATACGCCAAATCCAAGAGGGAGAGCCACATTTTATGTTTAGAGATTTAGATATGACTGCTAGAGTTTTTTGGACAAGAAATCTGAAGCACTGTCTAGGCCAGATGGTGATGAAATATGAAATCTTTTCATTTAAACCATAGCATTAAATAAATTAAAGTCTTAGCAAAATAGTCCTTAGTGTATTTGTTATAATGAAAGTTTTTAAAAAACAAAAACACTCCACTTCTGTATTACAAGACCACCCCAAATACTTTCCTCTACAGTCTAGACAAGGTTGTGCACATTATTTGGAGAGCAGTGTATGTAATCAGACTGCTAAGGAGTGGACTTGTGACATCCTCAAGCCAATCAAAATGCAGCAGCTGTTATCTGTGCAGGATGCTGTCATGAGCATCCAGTACTGTCAGTATCGGGCTCCATTATTGGAGAACAAAGGTGGGAGCTGAATGGTGGGAGCCAGAGTTGGAGGAGTGGGGAGAGCTCCCCTTTCCACTTCAGCTACTGCCACTTGGCAAGAGGGAGCAGGGATCCTGGCTATGCAGCTCCTGGCTTGCTTGCAGAGCGGAGAGCCTCAATTTGGGCTCAGGAGGGCTTGGAGCAACCAAGGGGGAGGCAAAGAACCCTGAAAAGATGTTGCCAGGACAAGGAGCGGTATGCAACTAAAAAGTTGTGCTCAGACAAGAATTAATGCTAACAGAACAGGATTCCCTCCTTTCTTCCTCTCCCTGCGCACCCAGCACCACCCCCATATTTGCTCCAAATTGGGAACCCCAAGAATAGATTTAAGGAATCCATGAGGGGAGGGAAGAGATAAAACATTCCACTTGCACAAGAAGGAGTCCTTGTGCTAAATGGACATTAACCTTAGTGCTACATTGTGTACAGCCCCAGAGTGCATGTGCATAGGGTCAGTTTCCTATATGTAGGTCTGGTCAGCAGTGGGGTTAGTCAGCATGATCATCCCCTGAACACAAAAATACATTTTCAGGATACCAACATTGAAGATGCGAACAGGACCTAAGTCATATTATAGCTACTGGCTATACTTCCTTAATGTCACAGAAGCCTGGTGGTCAGATTTGTTGGAGTAATTGTACACGAGAAAGGATTAATTTCCTTCATGAGCATAAATCACTCAATGGGTGAGCTAATTGCAGGTGCAAGTTCAGCCGAATCAGCTGCTATAGTAACAGCCCAGTGCCCTAACTATATCTGTGATTAATGCATGACACTTCAGTAGTGTCAGTCTGTTGTTCTGCTGTGACTTCTAGAATTGCAGAGATACTTTGTGCTTGTATGTATCTGTATATATTTGTATCTGCAAAAGCTTATGAGCTGTATATTTCTACATCCAGAGCTGTTTTACTGAGCCTTATCTTCAGTGACAGCAAACTATCTGAACCTTTCACTGCTTCCATATGGAAACCGGTACTGGGAGCAACTTCCACTGCATGGGTAACTCACCTGAGATTCCCAACAAGACCTGCCAAACATCTGCAGTGAGTGTTTTAGCTTTAAACATGCCTACCTGAAATAAATTAGAAGATTTTCATGATATGAAAGAGACAGAGAGAAAGTGAGATAGGAGATAAGATGAAATCTTGGTGTCTGTCTGTCAGTTGGGTGAAACAGCCAGACTCTGTTGAATTGAGGGAATCCTCTGAATCTAGGAAAGGGCCATACAACATGTATTCTGGGAAGCTGTCCACCAGCTCCATCTGCTACACAGGCTGAGACCTTATCTGCCCAGGGACTGTCTCGCCGGAGTGGTGCATGCTCTGGTTATCTCCCGCTTGGGCTACTGCAATGCACTCTTTGAAGATGACCCAGAAACTACAACTAATCCAGAATGTAGCAGCTAGACTGGTGACTGGGAGTGGCCACTGAGACCCCATAACACTGGTCCTGAACTACATTGGCTTCCAGTATGTTTCCGAGCACAGTTCAAAGTGTTGGTGCTGACCCTAAATGGCCTCAGCCCAGTATATCTGAAGGAGTATCTCCACTCTCATCGTTCGGCCTGGACACCGAGGTCCAGCTCTGAGGGCCTTCTGGTTATTTCCTCATTGTGAGAAGTGAAGTTACAGGGAACCAGGCAGAGGGCCTTCCTGGTAGTGGCGCCCACTCTGTGGAACGCCCTCCCTTCAGATGTAAAGGAAATAAACAACTATATGACTTTTAGAAGACATCTGAAAGCAGCCTTGTTTAAAGAAGTTTTTAATGTTTGATGTTTTTGCTTTTTTATTATTGTTATTGGTGTTCTGTTGGGAGCCACCCAGAGTGACTGGGGAAACCCAGCCAGATGGGCAGGGTATAAATATGATGATGATGATGATGATGATGATGTTTTCCTATAACATCCCACATGGCAGCAGTAACAAGAAGCTGGGCAAACTCTATGAACAGATGTCATAGCCACTCACTGATCTGAAACCCTGGAGAGCTGCTGCCAGTCAGTATAGGCCAGTACTGAGCTAGATTGACCAAGGGTCTGACTCAGTATAATGCAGCTTCCTGTGCACCTAACTGCTTATGGAGAGGTTGTAAAACTTGCAGCACCTGGATGATAGAAGAAAAAGAAGAGTTTGGATTTGATATCCCGCTTTATCACTACCCGAAGGAGTCTCAAAGCAGCTAACATTCTCCTTTCCCTTCCTCCCCCACAACAAACACTCTGTAGGTGAGTGGGGCTGAGAGACTTCAAAAAGTGTGACTAGCCCAAGGTCACCCAGCAGCTGCATGTGGAGGAGCGGGGAATCGAACCCAGTTCCCCAGATTACGAGACTACCCCTCTTAACCACTACACTACACTGGCTCCACAAATGTGGTGCCACAAAAAAGCACTCCTATAAAAGCTCTCATTGGTAGTGTTAGCCTTCTCAGTGACTTCAAGCCAGCACTGGATCAAAGTTACAATACAGGTGATCATTTTCGCCCACCCACAAGAACCTGGGGTGCTCCTGAAGTGCTTATTTTAAAACTAAAGCTCCCTGGGAAATTTCTCCCAGTAACTAATCAGTTGCAATGTGTTTATTTTTCCTACAACTGCAGACAACAGTGTAGTGATTATACATGACAAGGAAATGCAATTCCTGGGCTGCTTACAGCTGATTATGTAGTGCTTTTTCTGCCGCAATGGGAGATGCAGGAGTCCATGTAATCCCTTCCCTATGCTGAGTGGTTGTAAGAACAGAGCTCTGCGATGCTCAGTGGCTACTCCCTTTTTTGCCAATTGTGTTGTATTAAGAAATACTTTTTGTTGCTGCTAATTGAGCAGTCTTTCAAGTGCTTTAAAGGCATCACTGTCAAAATGCTTTGCATATAATTGTGATGTGTTTATACCCAGCATTGTTGGTAATGGGCCCTTTACACACTTTCTTGGCTTGCCAACTTTGTCCGATCTCATTTAGCAAATAGCCCTATTTCCATCTGTGTTGTTCCTTGAAGAGCGTGAGCCAACACAGCTCTTTTAAAATTTAATTGACTCACTTGATTATGCACCAGAGCCATTAACGTGCATGCACCACTAGGAATTATTGATGCTACAGTTTACTGTTGTTTACTCTAAATCAGATTGTGTGCCACGTTGCACGTTTCTTAATGGGAGTGTGGTGTGTGAAGAGTGCCACCTCCCAATCTGTACACCCACAGTTAGAGGTCAGGGAAATCACAATAGTTCATAATAAAGTGGGGGAAAGACCTGCCCCCCAAATCCCCTTGCCATTCCTTTTTCTCTGCCACTTCCTTCAAGTAAGAGTCCTTCTTCCACACAGGCAGATTCTTGGTCAACCAACCACTTTCCTCAGACCTGAAATGGAACATGCTGGCTCAGCCTACTAGGGCCATGACTATGTTTGGGTTTGATGTCTAAAAGTAAGAATGCAATAAGTGAAATGTTTAAACAGAAGCTCTTAGATTTATGCTTATTTGGTCCCATTTCTTTCTATTTCTTTCTATGTTTGCATAATCCATGTTGCAAGGAAATCATAGCCATCCCTGTCACACACACCTGCACACCAAAGTTGAAGAACCCTGGAAAAATGCATTGGGAGTCTCCACAAATACGAATTTTCATTATCAGATGGTCAAATACAGAGTTGTATTTTTGTCCAAGATAGGATATGGAAGCTATATGGACAGCCTAAACATAACTATGTTTATGTGAAATAAAGTCCTACCAATTTTGATGGAACTCACTTCTGAGTACATCTAATAAGTTAGTAGTACATCAAGCACATCAGCCTAGACTAGGAACAGGAAACCTGTGGCCCACCTGATGTTGAGGTACTACAACTCTCATTATTTGTGACTATTGGACATGCTGGCTAGGACTGATGGGATTTAATGTTCAACAACATCTAGATGGCCACAGCTGGTTCCTCATCCCTGGCATAGACACTTGATCCAATTTAACATTAGTAGACTAATTTAGAATTGTAGTTCTTCACAAATATGTGATAATCAAATATTTGCCCTAAGCTAACACGTAACACGGGTGGCGCTGTGGGACGCGGGTGGTGCTGTGGGTAAAATCTCAGCGCCTAGGACTTGCCGATCGCATGGTCGGCGGTTCGAATCCCCGGGGCGGGGTGCGCTCCCGTCGTTCGGTCCCAGCGCCTGCCAACCTAGCAGTTCGAAAGCACCCCCGGGTGCAAGTAGATAAATAGGGACCGCTTACCAGCGGGAAGGTAAACGGCGTTCCGTGTGCTGCGCTGGCTCGCCAGATGCAGCTTGTCACGCTGGCCACGTGACCCGAAGTGTCTGCGGACAGTGCTGGCTCCCGGCCTATAGAGTGAGATGAGCGCACAACCCTAGAGTCTGTCAAGACTGGCCCGTACGGGCAGGGGTACCTTTACCTTTACCTTTAACACGTAACACAGAATTTATATCCATGTTTACTGTAGAATACTCTCATTACTTTCACCCAGGGTGAAAACTTGTATATAAGCCCAGCTGAAATGAATGGAATTCTTGGGAAACTTCTTTTTGTGTATAATGACAATCTTGGTTTTATTGTTATTTATTTGTAGATCTAGCATGGTATCAATCTACTATGTAATTGTATTATTGACTAGAACTGGAGTAATGTCTATAAAGTACTAACATGCTTGCTTCTGGAAAAGGAGAACAGCTTCCAAGCTGGAGTCACAAGCCAATGGGAGAGCTTTATTTGCAAAGATGTCTATATTCCTCTGTTCTGTGGTCTCAGAGAAAGCTAGAAATCAGTCACCAGAAAGCAGAGGTTAAGCCCCAAATCATGTAAGTTTTGGCTTCCCTGTCAGTAGGATAATAAATTACCATAAATGCTGCCCAAACTCATGATTGGCACAATAGCTCCATACCACCTACTTTGGTCATCTCACATACTTAAAGTGCATGTTAAACCTGACAGGGGTCTAATTAGATCTCCATATTGGCCACTGATGTTTTACAGGGCTATCAAAATGTATGCCACTCTGTGAACCTGGAGGAAAAATCATTCTTGAGCTCTGGCCCTTCAAAGAGTGCCATTTGCTTTAGGCATACTCTACACAAAGAGTATTAACTTATATGGGGCACTTATATGTGTATAAATTCCCTTTGCTGAGGTCTAAGGGTCCCTGGTTTAGGTGACTAAAGTCTTGGAATATATAGATTGAGTTTGAATCCTGACTAGACAGAAGTACTGTTTTTTGGGGGACACCCTCATCCTAAATGGGGTAACTGTGCCCCGAAGGACCAGGTGCGCAGCCTGGGAGTCATTTTGGACTCACAGCTGTCCATGGAGGTGCAGGTCAATTCTGTGTCCAGGACAGCTGTCTACCAGCTCCATGTGGTACGCAGGCTGAGACCCTACCTGCCCATAGACTGTCTCAGCAGAGTGGTGCATGCTCTGGTTATTTCCCGCTTGAACTACTGCAATGCGCTCTACGTGGGTCTACCTTTGAAGGTGACCTGGAAAATACAACCAATCCAGAATGCAGCAGCTAGACTGGTGACTGGGAGTAGCTGCCGAAACCATATAACACCAGTCCTGAAAGACCTGCATTGGCTCCCAGTACATTTCTGAGTACAATTCAAAGTGTTGGCACTGACCTTCAAAGTCCTAAATGGTCTTGGTCCAGTATACCTGAAGGAGCGTCTGCACCTCCATCTTTCAGTCTGCACACTGAGGTCCAGCTCCGAGGGCCTTCTGGTGGTTCCCTCACTGCAAGAAGTGAGGTTACAGGGAACAAGGCAGAGGGCCTTCTCAGCAGTGGCGCCCGCCCTGTGGAATGCCCTCCCATCAGATGGTAAGGAAACTACTATATGATTTTAGAAGACATCTGAAAGCAGCCCTATTTAGGGAAGTTTTTAATGTTTGATCTTTTATTGTGTCTTTAGTCTTCTGTTAGGAGCCACCCAGAGTGGCTGGGGAAACCCAGTCAGATGGGTGGGGTATAAAGAATATATTATTATTATTATTATTATTATTATTATTATTATTATTATTATTATTTGAGGAGTTGGTGTGAGAAGAATTTGCAGCTTTTGTACTAATATAATATATGAATGGTAAATGCTTCCCACCTCCGCCCCGGCTCCTAACTAAGCAATATCCATTATTTGTAGACAATGTACTTTTAAATGAAAGGCATACTGCTGGATAAAATGCAGGATAAAGAAAGTATAAATAAATAAATGTTGGAATCCCAAAGGAAAGGGAGACCTGCACTTCAAATATGCTTCTAGCCTTAAGCTAATTCACAACTCTTTCTGCCTCTGTTGTCCTCTTCCCACTGGTCTCTCCCAAAATGCAAAGTTCTAACATTCATGAATCATAGAATTGTAGAGTTGGAAGGGACCCCAAGAATCATCAAGTCCATGTTGAATGGTTTCTTTAAATGTAATAATAATAATAATAATTTATTATTTATACCCCGCCCATCTGGCTGGGCCTCCCCAGCCACTCTGGGCGGCTTCCATAAAAACCAAAAATACAATAAAATATCACACGTTAAAAACTTCCCTGAACAGGGCTGCCTTAAGATGTCTCCTGAATGTCAGGTAGTTGTTTATCGCCTTGACATCTGCTGGAAGGGTGTTCCACAGGGCGGGCGCCACTACCGAGAAGGCCCTCTGCCTGGTTCCCTGTAGCTTTGCTTCTCGCAATGAGGGAACCGCCAGAAGGCCCTCGGCGCTGGACCTCAGCGTCCGGGCAGAATGATGGGGGTGGAGACGCTCCTTCAGGTATACTGGACCGAGGCCGTTTAGGGCTTTAAAGGTCAGCACCAACACTTTGAATAGTGCTCGGAAACGTACTGGGAGCCAATGCAGGTCTTTCAAGACCGGTGTTATATGGTCTCAGCGGCCGCTCCCAGTCACCAGTCTAGCTGCCGCATTCTGGATTAGTTGTAGTTTCCGAGTCACCTTCAAAGGTTGCCCCACGTAGAGTGCATTGCAGTAGTCCAAGCGGGAGATAACCAGAGCATGCACCACTCTGGCGAGACAGTCCGCAGGCAGATAGGGTCTCAGCCTACGTACCAGATGGAGCTGGTAAACAGCTGCCCTGGACACAGATTTGACCTGTGCCTCCATGGACAGCTGTGAGTCCAAAATGACTCCCAGGCTGCGCACCTGGTCCTTCAGGGGCACAGTTACCCCATTCAGGACCAGGGAATCCTCCACACCTGCCCGCCTTCTGTCCCCCAAGAACAGTACTTCTGTCTTGTCAGGATTCAACCTCAATCTGTTAGCCGCCATCCATCCTCCAACCGCCTCCAGACACTCACACAGGACCTTCACCGCCTTCACTGGTTCTGATTTAAAAGAGAGGTAGAGCTGGGTATCATCCGCATACTGATGAACACCCAGCCCAAACCTCCTGATGATCTCTCCCAGCGGCCGCATGTAGATGTCGAAAAGCATGGGGGAGAGGACAGAACCCTGAGGCACCCCACAAGTGAGAGCCCAGGGGTCTGAACACTCATCCCCCACCACCACTTTCTGAACACGGCCCAGGTTTAAATGTAAAGGTTCATCATTGTTCCACTCCATGTGTATGTCTTTAAGGGGCCAGAGAAAGGGCCAGAGCAAACTAACGAGACCCAGCTTTACAGCTGTGAAACATGGCAGGTGCTGCTGAGTTGTACTGATTAAACTGTGTCAGGAATTGGGTAGAGTATATAAGGAGCAGCACCTAGCTCTCCCATTACCCTGGGGGATGGGTTGGTGGTTGGGTCTGGTTTGTTGATGTATTTAGTGTAAATTGAGTTTTTGTTTTTGTTATTAAAACCTTCTTTAAGTACTTTTTGAGTCCCTTTTTAATGCATGGTCTCCCCAGCAAGCTCTCTGCAGTGCTACCATACTGCAAAAAGCCAACAGTCCAAACCCCTGCAATGCAGGAATCTCAAGTGAAGCATACATGACAGATGCCGTTCCAACCTTTGCTTCCTCCAGTGAAGGAAACTCCATCACCTCTCGTGGGAGTTGGTTCCTCTGTTGAACAGCTCTTAACATCAAAAAGTTCTTCCTAATGTTCTTTCAGAATGTCCCACCTTTTGACTTGTGCCAGAGTGGCTAACCAAAAGACATGTTTCTTGGTTGGGCACTCTGGCAAGAGTCGGCTAGCTCATGCTAGAGTGGCTGACCAGAATACAAGTGTCCCATTTGGATCTCTCAAATTTTGGAGGGTGTGCTCTTATATGTGCATTCTCCCCTTAGCTGGGGGAAAGGAGGGTTTACCATCTCCAAGCTTTGATTGCTATCACCTTTAAAAGGCCATCTCTCAGCAATTAGCTCCCATCAACCAGTTCTTCAGGCCTATAAATGAGCATTCTGCTAATCAAGGAATGGGTATCTAGGGGCACCAATTCACTTTCTCTGTGACTTAAGAATGAAACTGAGATGGGAACTGTGAGAGGAGGCAGACTCCCTTATTATCTTGCTTCTAGGATTTCTCTGCTACATGCTGGCTGCTACTAGAAAACACACACACACACACACACACACAGGCCAGTTGAGCTTGATGTGGTCCATCCTAATGATCAAAACATCTCTTTACTGAGAACATTCACACAAGTTATAGAAACAAAGAAGAAAAATGCAAAGGAACAGTATGTTTTATCAAAGCTAGCTGCTCTTGCTGAGAATGGAAAACATTCGATTCAATCCATTGCACATTTTTCTGCTTAATAATGATCAACATTGTAGAACCAAATGCACTTTTGAAGTTGTGGGGTAAATTATCTTCAGATACTGGAGAACTGTCATGAAACTGTTGGGCAGGCTGTAGATTTAAATTCAGTTTGGGTAATATGAGAATTGTAGCCATCTGCAGACTTCTGTGACTTAAGCGTGCATGTGCACATGCATCCATGCCAAAGCCCATTAGGCTAAGTATCTGAAAAGGGAAATGTACATTATTGGAAATTTATATGGAATAAGAACCATGCACAGTATCTTCCAGTACAGACTCAGAAGGCAATGCTTGCTATGTTACCCTCAACTTGCCAAACATTTATTTGCCTGTGGTGGTTGATTGCCATACTGCCCCACCATGCATTTTGCAGGGAATACTTCAGGATACTACAACTTGCCATAGTAAGAAAGTTACTTCTGCTGGTTGACCATCCTCATCACTATTCCTAACTAGAGTCTGTTTTGTTATGAAAGCCTGCATTGTACTTTAAATCTTCACCAGCTGGTGCCAGCTAACCTATTGCCATGTCTCCTGATGGTCTCATTCTGTGAAATGCTCTCTTTTGAGTGTAGGCAGAGGTCCCAAAATATTTATTTGGTGGTAACAATTGTACTTCCTACCAGGTGGTGTACATCAGGGGTGGAGAATCTTTCCAGGCAAAAGGTAGCATTATCCACTGAGCAACTGTAGTAGAAATGGTATTATATGCTTTGATAGATCACCTACATGTGAAGCGATGTAAAAGCCATAAAAGACAGTGTGAAAGGATGTTGGTAGGGGAATCTGCTTACTCAGGCTTTATGAAGAATGTGCTGTGAACGTTTGTGCAGGAAAAACTCAGCCTCGAGCTAGTCTGATGGAAAGTAGGCACCCTGTTCTTCTTGCTGAATCAAGCATGCAGCTCTGATAATGCAGGCATACTTTTCCTCTGAGAACGTGACTTACCGGTAATTTTTATGCATGTGTAAAGCTAAAGGAAGGGAATGCCTTTATATAAGCCTGGGTAATTTATAGGTCAGCGGTCTCCACTCTCGTGGGTTCTTCAGCAGCTGCTGTTGATCTGACAAAGTAAAGCGATCTCAAACACCACAATGGTGTGTTTGCTGAAGAAAACCACTACACAACCTTCTGGGGGATGCATGCCAGTATTGGATGGGACCAGAGACAATAGTAGGTGTGATCTGGGACAAGAAGTGTGGCTGGAAAAGTTGTGCAGCCTGGGAAGTGTCCCGAGGGGAAAACTTGCGTACACTTGGCAAATTTGTGGGTCAGGTTTTATTTTTTATAGGAAAAGTCAAATTTCCTCAAGCACCTTCACCTGAAATGAAAGGAATTCCAAAAGGCATTGCATAGATGGTCTATGTTGAAATTTGTGCTTGTTGTATTTGCTGCTAACACATTTCTACTGCATCCTGTAACACACCGATTCTTGTGAAGCCTGAAGCCCTTTCAAATACATATCTAAAATCTGATGGTGAAAGCTTTTATAAGATAAATCTGAAATCTTTTAAGCTGCGTCTAACCGTTGAGAAACCTCCAGACCCCAGGCGCATAAATATATCAATTAGAAAGAAAAAGTGAAGAACCAGCTCGTCTATGAAATGGCAAAAGGTCCAATTATGCAATGACCTGTTAAGTCTATGCCTGCTAAATAAATTTAGCACATGAATTGTAACCAGGCCCCTACAGACGGTGAAACCTTAAACAAACACTTAGTACAATCATGGCTCACAAAGGAGTTGGACATCCTGGTTATACATACCACTGGTACATCCCTCCTCCCCTTCACCCCCTTTTTTCAGATGTCCTGTTAAATCCAGCTAATGGATTTAGCACCTCTATATGGTCTTATTTCCTGGTGTCTGCTCCAGTTAATGACTAGGCCATTTCAAAGACGGAAAAGGGGAGGCGGAAGTAGGTTTATTTTCATTTGTGAAAGTATAAAAAAAAATACTTTATTTATTAATGTGAATTGTAAGACAATGCCTGGAAAGTATGGTATATCATAAAACTTCCCTTTAGGAAAACTGAAGTTTTCAATTAAATGCTTTTTTCCATTTCCAACTGCAAAAGCTCCCAATACACTGACTTCCCTTTTGTGCTCCATTTAGCTAATATTTCTTATTATTTACCCTGCTGGATTTTAATATTTCCATTTGTCTCCTTTCCTTGCAATTGTACTGGGTTCAGTTTTGCCAGTTATTTCCTGTAGACAAATTGTAAAATGTCAAATATTTCACCTCAGCTTGCCAAGACATTAGATCCACCATCAACAGCAACTTCCTCTATGAGTCAGAAGCAGTAACTTACAAACTGTTATTGATGATTTCTATAGCAATTTTGCCTGTACAAATTGATTTGCAGTTCTTAAGAACCTTATGTAAAAATAGCAGTGCTGGATTAGACCCACTGATGGAGGAAGGGGGGTGCGGTGGGTGCAGTCCGCCCCAGGTGTCATCCCTGAAGGGGGGGTGACATCGCCGCCCCGCCCCCTGGGATGTCTCTTCCCAAAATTTGTATACCTGTTTACAAGTCCTCCACATTCACCAACAGCTTGACCTTTGCATATGGTAGGAGTTTTGCAACTACTTGGATGGTGCTCTGTCCTCCATAGGTAAAGGTAAAGGGACCCCTGACCATTAGGTCCAGTCGTGGCTGACTCTGGGGTTGCGGCGCTCATCTTGCTTTATTGGCCGAGGGAGCCGGCGTACAGCTTCCGGGTCATGCGACCAGCATGACTAAGCCGCTTCTGGTGAACCAGAGCAGCGCACGGAAACGCCGTTTACCTTCCCGCCGGAGCGGTACCTATTTATCTACTTGCACTTTGACGTGCTTTTGAACTGCTAGGTTGGCAGGAGCAGGGACCGAGCAACGGGAGCTCACCCTGTCATGGGGATTCGAACCGCCGACCTTCTGATCGGCAAGTCCTAGGCTCTGTGGTTTAAGCCACAGCGCCACCTGTGTCCTCCATACAGGCAAGCAAAAAGCATTCTCACAGATGAAGAACACCTTGCAGCTGGGCAAAAATTCTCATGGAAGGGTGCAAAATAGGGCCAGGGAGGGATGTGGCATGGGGAAAAGGAGTGTTGAGGAGGAGGAGGCTCTATCTCGGAGAGAAAACTGAATGCACCCTGAATTGTAGATGGGTTCATGCGAAGCAAAGCACAGTGATAACAGCAAGAACCTTTATTGAACTAACACAACTGAGCAATAGGAGCAAAGCACAGGCGGGGAGAATGCTCTTGTGTTCAGGTCTTGCTTGCTGGCTTCCAAAGAGGCATCTGGTTGGCCACTGTGAGAACAGGATGCTGGACTAAATGGCCCATCAGTTTATTTTTTTAAATATAATGTTTATTAAAGTTTCACAAACAATAAAAAGTTTCAAAAATTAAACATAAGAAAAACTACAAAAATGGAAAAATACAAAGACAAAACATGTAAAAAATACACAATAGAAAACAGCTAACAAAAGAGGAAAAGAAAAAAGGAAAGAAAAGCAAAAGCAAAAAGCAAAACAGAAAATAGGTTAGTATGTTCATATCTTATACTTCATTCACTAGTTTCTTGACCTCCTCACACCTCCCTTTTTGTATTACAGTTCAAATATTTAATTCAGCAAGTCCTTACTTACCCTATAGCATTTATCCTCACTCAAGATATTAACCTATTATAAATATCAATTTTCCAATTGTCAATCCCTATTTACATTTTCTTAGAAATCTTTTTACCAATACCACTTATTTTCCATCAGACATTGTTTTAACCTTTAACATTCATCCCTTTAACATTCATTAATTTTGCAGTATTTCTGTAAATAGTCTTTAAATTTCTTCCAATCTTCTTCCACCGACTCTTCTCCCTGGTCACGAATTCTGCCAGTCATTTCTGCCAATTCCATGTAGTCCATCACTTTCATCTGCCACTCTTCCAGGGTGGGTAGATCCTGTGTCTAGATGGGCCATCAGTTTAACCCAGCAGGACTATTCTTACATTCTGATGATGACAGTGTATTTATTTAAAATATTTATATACAGCCTCTCCTTAAAATAATTCCCATATTTATTAATATACAACTGTGTGCTTTCTGTGTTATTCCATATTATCTTAAATAAATGTATCAACAAACAAACAAATGATACAGCAGCATTGCACAATGAAACAATTCAATATGAAACTACAATTCAAGATGCAATGACATCAGTTTAATAAAACCAATATATCCTGATTACTGTCGTCAGGAATCATTCAGCTGGAATGAGAGGCCAGGGAAAACTAAACAGATACGTTTTATCAGCCAACAGAAGCTTACCACAGAACGTGTCTGCCTTGTTGAGGCGGGGAGCTCATTCTACAGACTGGGGTGGCCACCTTGAAGAAGGCTGTGAGATGAGCCATTAAGTTGCTGTGAGATGAGCAGCTCTGTTTGGGAGAAGTTGTTACTTGAGATGTTCTTCAGTGTCCACACTGAATGCCAGAAGGAAGGGTTCTGCTCTCAAGGGAATATGTCTATATATGTTTTCCAAAGAACAACCAACTGCATATAAGCTTAGAAATGAGGACTGGAGGAAAACTTCATGGAGGGCCTCTGTCATACTAGCTGTATGTGCATGCTGGAATGGTACCACAGTCCACATAGTTTATTAACTTGTTTCCAACAAGAATCAATCCAGGTTATAAAACATCTCATAATGCAGCTGTTTGTGTTAAAACACTTTGTTCCGAAGAATCTCCTTCTTTACCCAGCTGGCAATCACCTTCTGCCAGGCGGTTAATAACCCATATCATTCTTCTGAGCAGTTCGCGGAACTACAGATGTTGTTATCATTGGTATGCATTTAGTCATAATTCAAATGCATTTGAACCAGTAATTTCCTGGAGCTCTGAGTTGTGCAATCAGTTGAATGGGGTGGTGGGGTGAGAGAAAGTATTTCTGTTTGATTTACATCAGTCACCTTTTTTAAGTTTTATCAGATCCTCCCCCCACTTCCACATGGCTTGTTATCTTGGAAAATGTTGCACTGCAGTCAAAGTGCAATTTTGTGAGAAGGGAAATTTTATACATGGAAACTCATCAGAATCCTCTCCATGGCTATGTTATATGCTCCCATGCAACTGTTTCACTAACACTGGGAAATGCTTGTCCTCCTTCAAGATGTGCTAGACTTGGGAATGAATGGAGTGGTCTATTTCCATATCAGTTTCACATGTTTATTTCTATACCTGTTATATTATATTACAAATAAATAAATGCAAATTAGATGCTTCAGAAAAGAACCCATCCTGGTCCAAGGTGCTTTGCAGGCTGCTGTATGCAGCTCAGGACCTGAGTCTGCTTACTGTGGGAATGTTCAGGGTCACAGGAGAGGATATATTGTTTATTAATATCCTTACTAACTTGCGCTAGCAAGTTCCTTTACTTAGCAGAGTTTACATTCCCCTTCTCATGCATAGCAGAAAGCTGGCTGCAGGCTCGTTAGAACCTCTTACTATTATGCAATTCAGTCTGCCTCAGATTCAATTGTATGTTCCTGGTAAGATCCGCTTTTAAATCCCTCCTAAAAGAATAAAGACACCACAGTCTTATTCATAAGCAATAATAATAATAAAAAGTTTAGTAAGTTTACTCATGATCAGGCAGAGCTCAGTGTGATCCCTGAAGGCAGGCTTTATTTTCTCATTGATTGAGATTCTTTTTTTTTAAAAAAACAACCCCTGATAGCAATTTTTGGTAAAAAAAACCCCAACTCCTAAGGGCTACCCACAAAGGGTATATGTGCTCCAAGGATATACTGGAAAAGATAGCTCATGCCTCTGCTTATTTGTCACCCTAATTATAAGAGGAAACTTAGTGGGTTAGCATGAACCTGTTCTGTTATCTTTGGTGTGAATGGTCAAAGAGGGCAATATTCTCAGCTACTCCCGGACCAAGTGAAACACCTGGTAGCAAAATTGCTCTGACCTGTTCTAAGCATTGAAACCTGCCCAGAAACACTTTCCCTATTACAGATGAAACACATACACACTACTTTGTATTATACAGAGTGCGCTGTGGATCAAGGCATAATTATGAGCTTGTAATTATATTTCCAACTCCTCACAAATAAATCACAGTAAAGAATGTTATCTGCAATTTGGAGTTTGTGGTAAGGGTTGCTTTTTAATTGTGAAAATGTACCAGAAATATGTATGAAATTCAGGATTGCTCATGGGTATCTGCAGAAAAAAGATTGCATAATATATCAAACAACACATCAGAGAGACTATCTTGACACACCATTGTGAGTGATCATATATTTACACCTGACGGATTTATTCAAAGGCATTTTCGCTGGGTTTCTTTTTCCTTCCTAAAGTAAGGTCAGAGGGATAGTCTTAATCAAGGAGAAAGTGCAAAGAAATATTACCTGAATTGTTACTTTTAATTAACATCCAAGAGATCTGAAATAATTTAAATGGCATTGGGAAAATATATCCAGTATCAATTACTGGTTTCTGAGGGTAAGGATTGCATGATTGTGTGCTTTTTGTTATTATTTTAATGGCTCTTAAATAATGGATCATCCTTTAAATCAGATGGAACCAGCAAATTGTTGGTTGGAATAGCTCAGCTGGTAAAACATGGGGCACTTAATCTCAGGAACATGGGTTTGAGCTCCACATTGGGCAAAAGATTCCTGCATTGCAGAGTGATGGGCTAGATGATGCTTGTGGTCCCTTCCAACTCTACATTTCTATGAAAAGGGGATGGGGGAGCATTGATGTCCAACATAAGGAAAAAATGGCATGTAATTCTGAAACATTTATTTCTTTACTTACATTTTTATATCCCACTGCTCTTCCACTATGGAATCCATGGCAGGGTACATGTGGTTCCCATGAGGTCTTCCATACAAGCACTGGCCAATCCCAGACCTGTTAAGTTTCAAAAAGGTGGTAGTCTCAGGGTGCCTGCTGACTTCTGACCATACCGATACAGTGGTACCTCAGGTTAAGAACTTAATTCGTTCTGGAGGTCCGTTCTTAACCTGAAACTGTTCTTAACCTGAAGCACCACTTTAGCTAATGGGGCTTCCCACTCCCACTGCGCCGCTGGAGCACGATTTCTGTTCTCATCCTAAAGCAAAGTTCTTAACCCGAAGCACTATTTCTGGGTTAGCGGAGTCTGTAACCTGAAGCATATGTAACCTGAAGCGTATGTAACCTGAGGTACCACTGTATTTCTTATTTAAATAGCAAAATTAGTGTGTCCTATGCAATTGTATGGGGTATAAATGAAAATATTATTTTTATTTTATTTTATGCAGTCAGTTCTTTTTTAAAATAATTAAATGTGAACACATTTTAAATTTATTTGAGGTAGCAGAGGATTTGCTCCTCTTGTAATAATATTAAAAACAACAACAACTAATAAATTTATTTATTATTATTTATACCCTCCCCATCTGCGGCTAACAGCACATATAAAAGCGTAATAAACATCACATATTAAAAACTTCCTGATACAGGATTGCCTTCAGATGTCTTCTAAAAGTTGTGTAGTTCTTTATATCCTTGACTTTTGATGAGAGGGCGTTCCACAGGGAGGGCGCCACTGCCAAGAAGGCCCTCTACCTGGTTCCCTGTAACTTCATTTCTTGCAGTGAGGGAACTGCCAGAAAATAGGAACACAGTTAAAAGTCCAGACTAGCATACCTCGTTTGTATTGTCGTTGTTATATACTTATTTATATGCTGCCCTTTTCCCTGACACGACTGAAGGTCAGCATTGTGCAGCAGTTTTGAATCCAATGTGACAAGGTTTGCAGGTTATAAAGTGGTATAGTAGCATTATCAATGAATGAATGAATGAATGAATGAATGAATGAATAAAATCAGAGCAATAGGGAAGGAATAGACCACAAGTCATGTGAATATTCGGTTATGAATCAGAATGCTGGGCTGAAGGATTTGGGCCAGCTTTCTTCAGCATATCAGGGAAGCAAGGATTCTCACTGATTGATTAATATTCAGTAGCACCTTCCAGTAGCACCTTAAAGACCAACTAAGTTGTTCTTGGTATGAGCTTTCGTGTGCATGCACACTTCTTCAGATACACTGAAACAGAAGTTGCCAGATCCTTCTATATAGTGAGAAGGTGGGGAGGGGTATTACACCCCTTGCCTTTTCCTGTAAGACCTATTGCAGTCGTTAAGAGTCGTCAACAGGCTCATCTCAGCTATCTGCCAATCACCCATTCCCACCACCCTTCTGAGTAATACCCCTCCCCACCTTCTCACTATATAGAAGGATCTGGCAACTTCTGTTTCAGTGTATCTGAAGAAGTGTGCATGCACACGAAAGCTCATACCAAGAACTAACTTAGTTGGTCTTTAAGGTGCTACAGGAAGGAACTTTTTTATTTTGACTATGGCAGACCAACACGGCTACCTATCTGTAACTATTCAGTAGCACATGTGAACTCTTTTAGTAAAAAAAGTGGAATAGCTCCCTGCATGAAAACCACTGATATTCTCTGTTGAAATTTACAAATGGATATCCAATGTGCATTAGAATCTTCATCAAAATACCACATGTGACACCAAAGGCCTTTAGACAATATAAAATATAAACTTTCCAAAGCATGAATTAAAGCAGAAATGTATTATGGAAAGTCATAGGAAAACTGTTATAGCCATGTATACTCCAAGAGTAACAAAGCGCTGGATTAAATTTTATAAAATTATTTATAATATGGCTAGGAACATAGTGAAAATTTAGCTACCAAATGTATAATGCACACAGCAGCTTTTTGCACACTCATACCTCTGAATTCAGCTAACCATTTTGATTTGTGTCAAATCCCCTTCTAACATTTCACAGGGCACCCCAAGTCTGAGACGGCTCTGAACATGCACCCACTTCTCAATGTCTATTCACAACACTTTCCTTTTCTGAGAACCTTCCTGCCAAACATAATTTGCCTGCACAAAGAGGTGCAAAAAGTGATTGAAAGAGATCACAAATCATATTGAATAAAGGTCAGCTTTTGCTCAAAGCATTGTTTGCGAATACATTCATTTAGCACTTGTCCAGCTCTCTAACTTTACCTTACTGTCAGATGGCCTTTTTTTCTTTGGGATTGCCAATTATTCTCTTTTATTATACTTGAGACATGCTTTAAATTTTCTCTATTGATTTCCTCTTCTTTGTAATTGGATGTAGTGATTGGAATATCTTCTATATTACTTTGCAGCCTTTTTTTAATTAAATCTGAAAACTGACTCTAAAGAGCCCTACTGAAATTTCAAAGAGTAATAAAAAATAACAGTTGAAAGGAGATTTTGTGATACTGGTACCCCTATGGACTTTAATAAAAGTATTTTCTCAACAGATGTGTATCCTCTTATATGCATATATAGACCAACTATTATTTTTTAAAAAATACTAATGTGAGTGATATCTACATATTTTAGCTGTATAGACTGACCATGAACTTTATTAAAACAAAAACTTCCCCATCCCTGCTTTTGATACCCATCTTCATAGAGAAAAATATCAGCTTTGATTATCATTCCATCTAATAGCAATCTCAAGAGTAAATTGCCAATTGTTATGAAGTCAAAATGGGGGCCACCGAGAAAAAAGAGGGGAAGAAAAAATCTCTAAATTTTAAGGGGGAAACTCTCCAAAATACCTGAATGAGAATGGAGCATGCTGAGCATGGGTATCTGTTTAGGAGATGGAAAAGCAGGTATAGGCTCCTCATAAGAACATAGAAGATTCGGGACACATAAAAGAAAGGATATCTTCATGCAGTAGTGCATAGTTAAATTATGGAACTCACTCCTTCAGGAGTCAGTGGTGGTCACCAACTTAGATGGCTTCAATAGAGGATTATGTAAATTCGTGAAAGCCAACAACGGCTGCTAGACATAATAGCTGTGTTCAAGCTCCACTGTCAGAGGCATGGTACCTCTGGATAACAGATGCTGGGAACCACAGGTCGGCAGAATGCTGTTGCACTCATATCTGGTTTGCACCCAACTCTAGAAGGACACCATACAGAGTAGATCATTGTGTATTTATCTCTTGGTGCTGCATATAAGTCATTTTATCCTGTTTAGCACCCATTTATGCAGGCAGTAATTATTATTATTATTATTATTATTTATTATTTGTACCCCGCCCATCTGGCTGGGTTTCCCCAGCCACTCTGGGTGGCTTCCAACAAAGATTAAAAATACATCAAAATGTCACACATTAAAAACTTCCCTGAACAGAGCTGTCTTCTAAAAGTCTGGTAGTTGCTTTTTCCTTTGACATCTGATGGGAGGGCGTTCCACAGGGTGGGTGCCACTACTGAGAAGGCCCTTTGCCTGGTTCCCTGTAGCTTTGCTTCTCTCAGTGAGGGAACCACCAGAAGGCCCTTGGAGCTGGACCTCAGTGTCCGGGCAGAACAATGGGGGTGGAGACGCTCCTTCAGGTATACTGGACCGAGGCCATTTAGGGCTTTAAAGGTAAACACCAACCCTTGAATTGTGCTATTCAAATCATCAGTTCTTCTTTTCTGATGTCAAATGAACACTCTGATTAGATATAAGCATGATGTATAGAATAAATATTGGATTTGTGTACTTCATAACCCTAGAATAGCCAAATAAAATCTAGCAACAGAAGTCATTTTATGGGAGTGCAAATCTGGGAAGCAGCGTTCTTAAAATCTACATATTCCCTTGCCCTTCACTCCAAAACCAACGTCAGGTAGAAACCATGCATGACTCATTAAAGGAAATTATCCCTGGTAGCTAGTGATATGTGTTGCTCTTTGTTGCTCTCGTAAATACAGTGATGGCCCAAGCAGCCTATTTTTAATTCATGTCAACTTTCTATGCATTCATTCATAAGTCTGTTTTATTCAGTATGTACATCTACCAGCCATTTGCTTGTTTTAAAAAGAAAGAGCATACAAAATTTTGTATTAGTTTTTAACATCCCCTCCCCCACAACATGCACAAAGTTTGCCAGGAGGTTAGCTGACCTTGGCTATTTATTGAGTATTCCGTCTGATATGTTAGCAGAGAGGTGTGGTGATATTGCATCAAAGCTAGTGCTTTCCCACACTTTACAGTGCATTTGTCAATCATTTTCTTTGACAGAAAATGTCAGGATTCTTTTTGGTGCTGAGGGAGAGAGGGTTAGCTGCTCAGGATAACTAATCAACCTGAATCGTGCAACCTGAATTTGCTGGCATGTGAGTGAAAATCCCACCTGAAAATAGAGAAAACCTGGAATACTTTCTTATTTTCTGAGTCTGAGCAATGCATCCACGAGGAGGTTGTTTTTGTTGGGTTTGGATTTTCTTTTACAGTTAATCAGCAAAGGTCACATATAGCTTTTAATGGGTTTTAAAGTGGGATGTATACTAAATCTCTTATTGATTTCATATAAACTGCCTTCTAAGAATTCATCTCATGGCTAAACAATATCATTTTGACATCTCAGATTCAGCTTAGGAGAACATCGAACTGTACAGAGTGGGGATGCCAAGGCAATTTGCAGACTTCCAGTTTTTACAGCAAATATACATTGGGGGTAATAGATGCCGACTCCTAAGGGCTGAGGCAGTTTCACTCCCCTCCCAATATATATTTTGAGGGGGGCAGGACCCTTCAGTGTGTGTTCGGTTCTGCCCCTGGTACCTCGCGATGTCACACACACAATGTCAGGATGTCATGAAATGTCATGTTGCCCACCCCACCCCATTCCTCTGGAGAAACTGACGTCTCTGTTTGGGGTTATTTCCTAAACAAAGGTGTCTGTGCTTACATCTAGGTGGGGAAAGGCCAGCCTATGTCATTGATGTCCTGTAGAAACAGATGAAGTTTGGCTGTCGTCCTGCAATACACTGTGTAGAGACGTTTTTGTCATGCAGAAGAGCTAACTTATAACACTGAAACACTTAGATGGAGTGCGATCTGGATTTTAAAAAAAGTCCTAGTTGATTAATCATATGTTGATTAGTTGATTAGTTAATGCAATTAAATCTGCATGAATTTGTATGTAACCTTCCTATAGGAAAGAAATGCATTGTTTTGTAAAGGTTGCATGAATCTCACAGCACAATCATCTTTAAAAGAATTAACAAGAAGTCTTAACAAGAATGATGTAATGCTGCCATCTTGGTAGGCTACCTTGTGAAGCTCATAGTTGCTTGTTTTTGGTGCAGTAACACCGAGTATAATAGTGACATTTGTTAACTTTATACTGTACTTTGTAGAGAGTATTCCTCATGTAATTTTTGCTGTGCCTATTGGTCCTTAGAACTGTTTTATTTATGTACAGAACTGTTTTATGCTTAAAATTCTGCTCTTTGTATGTTTCTATGGATGAAATCATGGAAGGAGAGCATGACCACAATGACTAGTAGCCATTAAAAGCCTTCTTCTCCATAAATTTGTCTAATCCCCCTTTATAGCCATCCAAGTTGGTGGCCATCACTGCCTTCATCACTGTCCCCTGAATTCATCTTCTGAGGCACTCTCAAGCACACTTCCATAGTTTAGCTCAGCTTTTCCTAACTGTGAGTCCCCAGATGTTGTTGGACTACAGCTCCCACCATCCCTAGCTAGCGAGACTAGTGGTCAGGGATGATGGGAGTTGCAGTGCAACAATACCTGGAGACCCCTAGGTTGAGAAAGGCTGGTTAATGACATGCTACAAGAAGAAGTACTTTATTTTATATGTCCTGAATATCATCGCCATAATTTCTTCTCCATCTCCATCTTATTTCTGTACATTTCTTCTGTCCTATGTCCCTGACTTCGAGATACTCAGTAACAGCTTGTTGTCATATTAGATTTCCCCCTGATGATCTCATGGTGGTGCATTCTTTACAATCAGATCTTTGCTCATTGAAGCCCTTTTGACCTTTAAAGGTTCATAGTGGACATTAATTTGTTAGTGTTTGTGAGTGGTTGGTTCATCAGTGACAGGATGGCTCCAGGGAATAGTAATGGAAAAGGGAAGTCACTCACATCCAGGATGTAGAGACAGAACCAGTGTGGTGGGTAAGCAAATCTAATTAAAGTCTGATGTATGATAGGTGGTTTGCATAACATAAATAGTAATCTAACATTGTCTCCTAATTAGCAGAAGCAGGGTGACTCTCCTCAGTTCAAACCTGATACAGATAAGCTCATTAAGAAAAGCCCAGAAGTGGTTAAGAATGACTACATTTGACACTTTTTGGTATGAAAAATGGTAATAATAATAATAATAATAATAATAATAATAATAATAATAATAATAATTTATTTATACCCTGCCCTCCCCAGCCAAGGCCGGGCTCAGGGCAGCTTACAAGCAATAATAAAAACAAGTTGAATGATTACAACTTAAAAACAAAATTAAAATACAACATTAAAATATTGAAACATTAAAATATTAAACAGTTTTATATTAGACAGTTTTGTAAAGTGACTAATAAACAACTACAAGCTTGGGCCGTGTTATGTACACTTTATGCCTTTAAAGCACATTCGAAACCCATTCTTTCTCTCAAAGAATTCTGGGCATTATGGTTTGTCCCTCACAACATGAACAATTCCCAGCAACACTTAACAAACTACAGTGCCCTGAATTCTTTGAGGGAGGAATGTGCTTTAGAGGTATAGCGCACACATAGCCAATGATTAGCCAAGAGGATTATGGGAAGAGAATATGCTTATATCTTCACTACTCACTTTCTCTGTTTATATTATAGTTCCCTGGGAAAGGGGGACAGGGTGAATCAGAGAAAAAAATGTGTTTCTCTCTCTCAGTGGCGTAGCGTGGGTTGTCAGCACCCGGGGCAAGGCAAGTAATTTGCGCCCCCTAACCCGTGGATTTGCGCCCCCTAACCCTAACCCCCAGATGTTGCGCCCGGTGCAGCCGGCCCCCCCTGCACCCCCCACGCTATGCCACTGCGCTCTCTCTCTCTCTTGTCTGACTATTGAAGGATTAGATCTGCGAACCCCGGAAAAAACTTGTTTCCGAACTGCTGATGACTATAATTGGGGTACCATGTGATTCAAACTCCTGTCAGCTTTTGAAAGCAGGAATCATTTGTTTCCTTAGATCCTTGAGTCCCCATGTGGGTAAATGGTGGGATATAAATAAATAAATTACAGGAAGGTTCTCCAAGGTGTTTCTGGCAGCTTTCTTCTGCAGTAGAAGAAGATGGTAACCAAAGCTGCAATCTTCTGCATACAAAGTAGATGCTCTGTTGCTGTGGGGTGCGGGTGTTCTGTGATGTCTTAATGGCTTTTCTGCCCTTGCAACAAGTTGTCTGGTGCCTTCTGTGCCTATGTGATGTGGGGACATTGTCATCCAGCATCATTGTGATTGGTGTTGATTGTATTTCTTGGAACTGAGTAGAAAGGATTAAGCTTTTGATTCTTTTCTCTCTCTTTTACATTATCTGCTGCTGTGCTATAATAAAACTATTGTAGTTGGTTTTTTAATTGTTGTTGTTGTAGTTGTTATAAAAATCCAAAGGTCTTGGTGCTTTATAGGCAAAATTTTGGACAACCTCAATTCTTGCAAAGCTCATAGACCTAGAGAAACACAGAGATATAAGAGAACATAGTGTTATAAGTTGCAGAAACAGCAGAGTGCTCTGAGGTTTTGCAGGGGACCTGATCCACATAACAGTGGGGTATTGACTCAGGCGAGCAGGTCCCAATGTTACACCAATCCCCTTTGTTATTTTCCTTCATACATAGACAGGGCACACACATCCTGCTAATATTCATTATGTGCAACTTCCAATCCAAAAATATTTTGGCCTGATGATATATTTTGAAAGATCCCCCTGCCCATCCCAGGCACACAAAAGAAAGAAAGAAAGAAACCAAGCTGTCCATGCAGCCCTGATACAATTCACACAAAATTTGCTTCTTGACACAGTCACAACAAAGAAGGTCTTAACTATCTGGCATCAGCTCTCATTACCTACATTTCTTATCACTGCAAGAACATTCATTAAAGCCAACAGCTCATTAAGTCTGGAAAAATTATTCATGGTGTGAAATGCTGTTTGTTTTTAATTATTATTATTTTCTGCTGCTAATGATAGCAGTGGCTCCAGCACTTGTTGATTAAACTATTTCCCCAATGAAAATCATCCTTCCTTGAGGAAAATGTTGTGACTGAAACTTGTTATCCTCAGCTGAAATATTCACAATGATATAAGAACTGTTTAAAAATATTCATTATTCTAATGTGCATGAGTGTGTGTTTTGCTCCAGGGAAGGATGCTTGTGAATAAGGAAACAGCTGTGAATTTCCACAGCATTCAATGGGCATCTAGTTCAACATCCTGTTATTACACGACCTTTACACGACAGGTTACTTTAGCCATGACAGCTTGATTTCATTGATTAATGGTCAATGAAAGCTTGTTCCAATACAAATGTGTCACTCTTTAAAGGAACATCAGACTCTTTGTTGACGATGGTCAGTGATCGATTTTGAGCTTTAAAATTTCAGTGGTGCATGGTGCAATGCCTAAATTTGGTTCCCCCTCTGCCTCTTGCCTTCTTTTGTTTGTTATTGTTGCAGTGCCTGCTGCGGTACCCTCTCTGCTTGGTGCCCAGTGTGGATGAACCAGCTGCACCTCCCTAATTCCACCTCTGCCATGGTACAACAAACTAACATGGCTGCCCTTATGCAATCTGAGTGTCCAAGGAGAAGAAGAAGAAGAGTTTGGATTTGATATCCCGCTTTATCACTACCCTAAGGAGTCTCAAAGCGGGTAACATTCTCCTTTCCCTTCCTCCCCCACAACAAACACTCTGTGAGGTGAGTGGGGCTGAGAGACTTCAAAGAAGTGTGACTAGCCCAAGGTCACCCAGCAGCTGCATGTGGAGGAGCAGAGACGCGAACCCGGTTCCCCAGATTACGAGACTACTGCTCCTAACCACTACATCGCACTGGCTCCCAGTGAGGTTTCTTCCAGGTGTCTCCCAAACTATTCTGAGATATTTTCTGTCCAAACTTTCCGTTTATCTATAACTGACTTGGTGTTCATTTAAAAACAATGTATTATGAGAATTCCACAGCTTAAGGCTATCTAAATATCTATCTAAACTTGGCATCTCTTTAAATACACACATTTTAGTCATGTGCTAATAGTTCCAATCTCCCATATAGATCTAAAACGATGGCTTGAGCACTTTTAGCTGTAAAATATTTAAATACCCTCTAGTGTTCATTAAATAAAAATGTTTCCCACGGATGCAGTGCTTCAGCAAGTCATCAAATATTTAAATAAACAAACAAGTAAATTATTTCCTTGTGTCCAAAAAGCCAGCACACCAGAATATATATATCAAACTCCTTTAGCCTTTATTAGGCACATAGAATACATGAAATCATTGTGTTAACAACCTGCATATGAGACTGGGACCAAAGTAATGAATGCTGAAATCCTAACCACACTCACCTGAGAGTAAGCCCCATTAAATTAACTGTGAGTAGACATAGTTAGAATGTCTGTGGTGTTCTTAGTTTCCCTTAGAGTCAACCGGGCTCTATAACCAACTTTTTGTATTGTTTCAATAGGACAGAAGTGCAGCTAACTTAATCTAAAACCAACCCTTAGTGACTGCTTTCTAATTCACATTTCATGTCTTCAGCAACTGGACATAGCCTGGTTCTGAATGGAAATCCATTTACAGTGGTACCTCGGGTTACAGACATTTCAGGCTACAGACTCCACTAACCCAGAAATAGTACCTCAGGTTGAGAACTTTGCTTCAGGATGAGAACAGAAATCGCACGGCGGCAGTGGGAGGCCCCATTAGCTAAAGTGGTGCTTCAGGTTAAGAACAGTTTCAGGTTAAGAAGGGACCTCCAGAACGAATTAAGTTCTTAACCAGAAGTACCACTGTATATTCCACCTTGAAACCGATCAGGGGAAAAGGTAGGGTACAAACAAATATATAATATGATGATGATGATGATAACGACGACGATGACAACAACAACCTAATATTAAACCACACTATGGGTTTATTAGTTGTGTATTTTTATTTATTACACTTGTGTTTCAAGGAACTCAAATCAGCATATATGCTTTTCTTTTCTCCTCCTCTCAATTTATCCTCACAACAATCCTGTAAAATAGGCTAAGAGACTGACGCACATTTCATAGGTGAATAGGAATTTTAACCCGTGTTTCTCTTACCTCTACCCAACGTTTTAACCACTACATTTCATTTGAGACTATTTATGAAATGGAGCCAAATATTTATGGATGTTGCAAGCAGTTATGGGTCTTGCATTTGTGCATTTGATTACTGCTTGCTCAGTTGCTAAATTTCACCTTCCTTTCCAGGGTGAATATCAGGCAGTCTTATGTCCTTCTTCCTCCTTTCATTGCTGAATGGCAGTGTAAAGCAGCTCCAGTTTTCACAGCCATTCCACTCCAGGTTTCTGTATGGTTCTCATTCAGTTCAGTATGAGTTTCTCCCAGCAGGTTTCAATCTAAGCTGCTGTCAAAAGGAATTCCCTTAAGTGGAGGGTGCATTGCCTTCAGTGTTGATGCATTTGGGATTTGCAGCTAACTCTGTGACATGCTGGGCAACGAAGCGTGTGAGTTTGTAGCATCATTCTACCTTGAGACCTTCAGCTCCATCATTCAGGCAAGCGACTATGACTGAAACAAGCAAGGCGATCACAATGAGTGAACAGGAATTTCACAAATGAGAAACCCATAATGATTTATTGCCTTTCTAATTAGCCCCTTTAGGAACACAGCTTTGATTCAGGAAAACAGTCTGAAGTCCCCAGGCGCTTTTTGCTATTGATTTGATCCTTTTGTGGTGTTGGTTTGGTTTTGCCTCTTTTTCAATCAACTAAGAAAGGAGAAGCTCGTTAAACAAACCAGCAAATTAATGTTTAAAATGCATCGACCCCCAACAGAGACGTTAGGTGCTCCACAATGTAAAATATTATCCCTACCCCCCAAAAAATAGCCTATCATACACCACAAAAGATACATCAATTTTTTTCTGACATTTCATTTCCTACATTTATCCAGTTCTTCCTGTATTTAATCTTATTTTCCTATTTGCAATCATACCTAGAGGCCGTCCTCTTTTCTTTCAAGTAAGTGGCATCATTTCTGACAAAATAAAGAAAACACCATATCATTATAAAATTCCATGCTATTATGCATGCGGAATGTCAATAATGATATGTTAATATGATGCTTCTGGGGCACCTGCCAATTTTTTGAGGGATAATGGTAAATTTTCATTTGGACCATGAACAAAGCTGACTCAAAGTTCCCAAAGAACCCACAGAATCAAAATTGTGTAAGAGCACATCACATAGAACTGGTTCTGTTCCACATGTGTGCTAGCTGTGTACAAATCTAACCTGGAGTCTCTTTTATGCAGAACTCCATTCCATCCCCAACCCTGGTCTTTTCACCCCTGAAACATCAACACCCTCCGAGCAGCTTCTATATTTTTTTCTGATATGCTGGTTTTTGAATCTGAGAAGATTGCATAAGAAATTTTCCTGGATGCATTGAGAGACAATAATTCATTTATCACAGGAGCAGCAGACAATGGCAAATTAAAAATTAAAAAAACAAATAGGCAGAGGATAAACTGCTCTGGCATTCTTTTCTTTTCCTTTTTTTTCTTTTTGAGGCACACAAGACATATTACCAATCACATTGTCGCTTCAGAAAAAAACATCCATATATAATCATTCATTCAGTGCATCTCTCACAGCACTGAGACTCTCAGCTCTGAGTGAATGTCAATAAGCTAATTGAGCTTGAACAAAAATAGGGGTGAAATTTTCAATCTCCAAAAGCAGACAGATCCAACAGCAAAGGGAGAATGAAATCTGGCCACCGATGATATAGCAGATATGTGCCAAATGCAATCGCAAATATAAAAGCAGTCCGCCAAAATTACTTACTGATTGGGAGACTAAAGGGCAACTAAGGAAGAACTGGATAAAAAAGAACAACATTTGAGTGGGGGAAAGGATGTGAATTCTGTGATACAATAGAGAGTTCAAATTTTATTTCCCTAAAGAAGTCCCAAAATACTTGGGATCCATCACATCTGACTTAACACAGATAACTGTGAAAAGGTTAATATCACCCTTCTAGGGTGGAGAAAGCAATACAAGATATTCAACAATTAAGAGGAAATAAATATTTAAATATTATTATTTATTAAATTTCTATACTGCCCTTCATCGAAAGATCACAGGGCAGTTCACAACATAAATAATATTTAAGTCCTTGAGACAGTGTGGTGAAGTGGTCAGTTTGCAGCACTAGGCACTAGCCACTAGATCCCCTTCAACAATGAAGCTGGGTGGCTGAGTGACCTGGACCTCAGTCTAAATTGGCTATTTGATGACAACATAGCTGTGTGGTATCTTATCACTGTCCTCAATTAAAGAGGTGGAAAAGCTGATGGTAGGGAAGAAGAGAGAGAGAGAGAGAGAGAGAGAGAGAGTGAAAATTTTCATATGGGCTTCTAAAGTCCCCCTTTCACAACAAAAATGGTGGGCAGAAAACAAATGACACAAACCTCATGAGAATAATTGCTGAGAAGTACCTTATTTTCATTTTGCAAACAAATGGCACTCCCTGTCTCAAATTTCTTTCCCGTCATTCTACACTCTGTACTCAACACAAACTAACAAACAAAAACATCCCTCCATAAATTAATTCTGCCATGGATGTAGTTTATTTTAAATATTTTGTTGGAAGCCGCCCAGAGTGGCTGGGAAAACCCAGCCAGATGGGTGGGGCATAAATATTATTATTATTATTATTATTATTATTATTATTATTATTATTATTATCATCATCATCCCTAATTTAATGCATTTTGTAAGTTATTTTCACTCATATATGTCCTTGTATGCACACTGCAGTATATGCATTGTTGTACATGTTACATGGCTGGAGAACTACATTGGGGGGAAACGGAATCGTGTAGATCTTTAAGAATGGCTGTGTTTTGCTTCACCTCTTGTTTCAGAAAGTGCAAATCAGGTAGGTTCACTTTTCAATGGGAATTGAATTGAATTGCTCACCTACTCCTAGTTCACTTTTCAACCTGAAGCTACTTATTTCAAGTGTGTGTTTATGTAATGAAAATACAGGGAGCCACACTACATACTGAATCACATCCTCCTGCAGCCCCACTGCCTTCTTAATATGCCCCATCTTGGCTTTTGTGTTCTGTTGCAGTCAAAGGGGAAATGAGAGCGTAGTACCACTGTTTGTTCGGTCTTTCGGTCTCCGGCCAGCCAGCCTAGCGAAATTGCTGACATAGTGGCAAGAATGTAACAGTTGTGCTCCCCACCCCCACTCCCGCTGAAAGGGCTTGTAGTACCAACATTTCTTACTGGGATGTCTAAATTGGGTTGTTGAAAATGCTGCCTTCTTTAAAAATGAAGCCATTTCCCAAACAGCACTACTCATTTCATATCACCCAACAGACGGCAACAACTTCCAGCCACTCACAAGCACATAGATAAAAATCCTATTACTTTTTAACACTCCCCCATTTGTGCCCTGTCAGAAGAGGTATTTCAGCTGCCTTTAAATCTTCCAATACAAGTTTACATGGGTGTAAGGGTCCAAGCAGACATCTAACTGCTTTCTTTCACCTGCGTGCAGGGCATGTTTGCTGGGTGCCATAGAAAGAATGGAAGGAAATCAATTAATGAATAGTTAAAATAATGAAAACAGGATGAGGGGCCCCACACAACCCACCCACCCCATGCATTGAAAGGTAGTGTAAGGGGTTGCACCACCTAGAATTGCCCTTCTGTTACCAATGCACATGCTAGCCCTGTTCCCCATCAGCTGTGTATTTTGAGATTGTGAGGGAACCCTACATCATTGCGGGGGCGGGGCAGGGGAGGCTAGCAGTGACCTTAGCAACGTGAACCACACGCCACCAAGTCAACTAGTGATTGCAATAACTCAGGTCTGTCCAACAGGTTGAGCGCGATCAACCAGTAGATCACCGGATGCCCCTGGTTGATCCTGGTCAAACGCAGAATCCTCCTCCCCCCCCCAAAAAAAAATAGCTCAACAACTTTGGCTTCCCCCCAAAAAGCTCAACAACTCTGTTCAATCCAATGGGTAGATCATTGCCAGTTTGTCTATAGTGGTTGTAGATCACAGTCTCTTGGAAGCTGGACAGCCCTGCAATAACTGAACTATTGTTTTTCTTACAATGTTATGGGATCCAAGTGAAGACCCCACGTATTGTCACTCCTCAATAGCACTTCTTCCAAGAAAGCATGGAGCAGAGAATGGGAACATCCCTTCTGGCCTCACCCCCAAACAGCGAGCTCTCTAGGCCTATGTGCATTGGAAGAGATGTCTGAAGTGGGGAGCCTATAGGCATCCATCTGTACAAACATAAGATCCTCTTTCTGATTTTCTGTTCAACATGTGAACATTGGGGAGTGGTGATCAGAGTGACTGTGGGAATGGGATTCGTACTGTGTCCATCCTCCACATGATTTTTGAATACAAGCTGGAAATATCTGAAGGGATCTTGTCACTTCCCCTTTCTGTACCATAGAAACTCCATATAAATGTATATGACAGTCGTGATACATATTTAATCATTTTTTTCAGAAGACGTCAGGAAATATGTTTGGCTGCTCCAGAGTAGAAGTGGGCAGATCCACCAAACATCACTATGAGGAGTCATGCTGAAGACTGGGCTTCTTCCAGAGGGTAGAATCTACTTGTACTAATTCCAGTCTTCCTTCAAATGATGTAGAATGTAGATTTAGCCTTATACAAGCTCTCTGTTGTACATTAAACTGTGCCCAAAGTCTTAGAGTAAGGTTTTTTGTTGTTGTTGTTGAATAGGAATCCAGACCCGAGTTTCCTAAATCCAAACCTAACAGTCCAACCATTGGATCACAGGCTGGATCAGCTTTACCCATCCTTGTGCCCTTCAAATACTTTAGATTACAATTCCCATCAGCTCCACTCAGCATTGTCAATACTCAAGGATCATGGTTGTTTTCCAAAATGTCTGGAATGCCACTGATTGGGAAAGGCAGGTTCTTACAGACACCAAAAATGAAACTCCAGAGTTGTGATTCTTCCCTTCCATATATAACATTTCCTCTATGTTGTGCTGACTTCACATTTGCTTGTTTCTCTTCTGCAGTTCCACACCCTTTGGCTGCTGCTCGGGGATGCAAGGAACCACCCGCAATAATGGCATAATAAAGCAGGATAAGTGAAGTGTTATGGTACAACAGAGTTAGGAAGCCTGTGGTCCTTTGTATGCTGTTGTATTCCCATCAGCCCCAACCAGCATGGTCAGTAGTCAGGGATGGTGGGAGTTGTGGTCCAGCAACATTTGTAGGTATGCAAATTCCCCATCCCTGCCATGCAAAAGAACTCAACATATGCCGTTTTCTGAAACATGTGCATCTCATGGATAACATCTGGTTCTTTTGATGCTTCTCAAGGATCTTCTGAAGTGTTCAGTATGCTAGGTTGTGCTTCCAAATGTGCTTCCAACGATTTACCGTTTCAACTAGCATCGTGAACATGACCTGTTTTGTGTTCCAGTTGCTGTTTCCCAGTGCTGAAAGTAATTCCTGTGTGCTGATTTGTTAAGCACACTGGGAAATAAGGTTCCAAGTAAATAGAGTCTCATTACCATTTTGAAAGGCTACGTAATGATACTTTATGGAACCATGGGCATTGGTAATGTATACCTATTGGGTCATCATGCCCAGCCCTATTCCAAATAACTTAAATGAGTTTTAAATTATCTCTGTTATGTCTCTTGGGAAGCTATTTGGCAGCCTTTTAAAGCTCACTTAGAGAAATTGTTTCCTGATATGCAGACTTCATTTTCCTTTATTCATTTTCTTCTCATGATGCTAGGTAATACCCCTGGAGCCACCATAAACAGTTTATCTCCTTCGATGGCGCACATGCCCTTCATTTTCATTATGATTGTGCTTAACCTTTGAAGGACCCAAACTGATAGGCCAGTGGTTTTGACTGTATTGCTCAAGGTGAAATGCAGCTTTGGACACCATATTGGAACAAAAATGTAGTTTCTGAAATGTGACCTTTGGTGGCTGAATATTCAGCCATTGTAGATGAGATTGTGCATGTAGATTGTAGGTGCACAAAGCTGATACTCAGGTGGCAGTGAAGAGGGAGTGCTTAGATAGTATCTTCAAAGCACCATACCAAGGGGTAGGCAACCTGATGTCCTCTAGATGTACTTTGGATTCCCATCAACTTCAGTCAACCTGGTGAATGTGAATGGTCTGGGCTGCTTGAAGTCAGAGCCCAGAACATCAGAAGGGCAACAGGTTACCTACCCCTGCACTATACATAACCACACATTACAACAGTCACATTGTCATGCCTGCCAGAAATGTGCAACCAGATATAATGTTGTCTCGGATGCACAATTACCTTGCTGCCACGGGCAGCTTTGTGGTAATAAATTGTGTCACACAGAGATGTCATTGCAAAAAATGTGCCTGAAATGGTGATAAAGGAAATAAGCATCCAAGATGACAACATTTGCACTCATATGTTTCCCACCTCCATCCTACAGCCACTGGTTCACAAAGCCCGAGTTGAGCATTTGCTCATGTATGAGGTCTAAGGTTCAATCTCCAGTTAAAGGAAGCCTGGATAGAAGTTGTCAGTCACAGCAGATGATACCTGGCTAGACTCACTTCTTTCAGTGGGGAGACCTGGGAGCTCTGTTCTACTGAGGGCTAATAATGTGTAGGAATCAATTATTAAGAGTCCAATTTGGACTGAATGAGATGAATGAAAACTGTTGAGTGAAAAGGCACAACCAAAGGGTGCTGGGGAAGAAGCCATAACTCCTGCTCATGTTTAAAGTCCAAGCTTCAATCTCCAGTTAAAGGGATCCTGGGTAGATGCTGCCAGCCAGAGTAGACAATACAGGTCTCAGTAGGCCAATGGTCTAACTCAGTATAAGGCAGCTTTGTGTGTTCCTATGACTCAGTTCATAGGGGATATCCTGGAGCTCTGTTTTATGGGGGGTTAATAATATGTAGGAATACATTATTAAGAGTCCAATTTGGACTGAATGAGATTAATGGAAGCTGTTTCCACAGCTGACACAAAGGATCACTCTACTGCATCTGTTTCAGAGATAAGCCCACTGGGTACACAAAACAATATTAGAATGGGAACAGCACACACAGTTCCCACTGCTACAACCACTTAATTACACAGTGCCATTAGTGTGCTAAGTGTCGCTGCTCACTTGGTGTTCACAGTGCTCACGTGCACTTTCTCCATCATTCTTTCTCTATAGCCTCCTTTGCTTTACCTGGTGGCCTCCAAATATTTTTGGGGACTACAGCTCCCATCAGCCCCAGGTAACAGAATGCTGATGGGAGGTATAGTCTTCCATAGTTTTATATTTTGGTTTTATTCTGTGAACTGCCCTGAGACCTCTGGGGGGTATATTATTATTATTATTATTGTTGTTGTTGTTGTTGTTGTTGTTGTTGTTGTTGTTGTTATTATTATCAATCTGAAGCCTGTTTTCTAGTAATCCTATAGCAATCTTTTCATTGCTGATGAGGGAACTGAACCAGAGAGAGAGGCTGGCTTGTCATAGCTGATGGGTGAAATTATGGCTGTGCTGAAACTGAGGCCAATGTAACAAGCAGTGGGTGAAGCCAAAGCCAGACCCACTTTCCATGTTTTATTTCTCTCCCCACACCCCACCTCTCTTTCTGCCACTCCTTCTCTCTTCCCTGCCTCCCTCCTCACCCAGTCAGCTGCCAGGAGAGGAACAGAGATCTGGATAACCCGCTTGCAGAGGGATTCTGAAATTAGACCCAAGCTGCCCACCCCACAGAAACATAGCAACCTGCCTTATACCAAGTCAAGCCATTGGCCTAACTGGTTCAATATTGTATGCACTGATTGGCAGCAGTTCTTCAGGGGTTCTGGCAGGGGTCTCTCCCAACATGGAGATGCTGGAGATTGACCCAAATGCTCTGCCACTGAGCGAAGGCCTTGCTTCCTGTTCCTTCAGTGCTTTTGTTGATTTGTTTTCTTCTGACATTTAAAACAAGCTTGGAGACTAAACTGTGGAAGTAGACCTGCAAATCTGAAATAAATATGAGTGTGTAATAATGCAAAAAGAAAAGCACAGTTGTACTCCACAGTCACTTGACAACAGCTGTCCATGATCTCAGGCAGGTGGCCTTTTAGCTTTAATTTTATATGAAGATGCCAGGAATCAAATCCACAACTTTCTGTATACATGACCTAGGCCAGGCATAGGCAAACTTGGCCCTCCAGATGTTTTGGGACTACAATTCCCATCATCCCTGACCACTGGTCTTGTTAGCTAGGGATCATGGGAGTTGTAGGCCAAAAACATCTGGAGGGCTGAGTTTGCCTATGCCTGACCAAGGCTGTCTATGAACATTGGTCCTTGCCTCCAAGATATAATGATTATGAGCCCCTGTTCAACCAGGACATGGTAGAATTTACGACCTGAGCTCATAATCCTATGAGCACACTGGACCAAATCATTTATGAGCCCTGCTTGGAGACTTGGTTGAGTAGCTCAGAGTCACAATCCATTAGATAGCTACAAGCATGACATGGCCATTTTACATCTTCTTCGTCAACCCAATGCCCCTCCAATGTGGTGCAGTGGTTAGAACAGCCTTCTCCAACCTGTTGCCTCCCCCACATTATTTTGGACACCAGTTTTCACAGGCCCTGCCTGCATGGGTAATGGATAATGATGGGAGTTGTGATGGAGAGGTGGGGAGGATGGTGAAGGAGAGCAGCCTGGGGAAGGCTCTTAGGACCAGGGGAATTCATCGAGAGATTCATCTATCCCTACTTTGAATCCAAACAGGAAGTGTGAGAGCACCACAAGATGTTTGATGGCTGCTGTGAGGCAATACCAGTCATATGAATTGCTCATTTGGAGAGACCAGGTGTTGGATTGGTTAGACTAGGCCAAAGTAACCAACATGGTGCCAGGTTGTTGTAAGGTTAAAAGCAGAAGGGGAAAGATCTATTTATGCTGCTCTCGGGTACCTGGAGGAAGGGTGGAATGTAATTCTAATAAATAAATACGTTTCTCTAGAGTCCTTGGTTATTCAGCCAGATTCCTGTCCACATCCAGAGCAATATTTCTTCCAGTCAATTAGACCACTGTTCTTATTTTTCCTTTAAAAAAGACTTAATGCAAACCTTTTCTTTAATGCCAACTGTTCCTTTCCCTTCCTCAGACTGCAGTCTCTGTTCAATGCCTGGCATGCCTAACTGACTCCAACAGTCCCTGTCTGAAGCGCTGAGAGCTATAAAAGAGACAGAATCCATCCAAGTCTGCACCTGCCTCCTAATGACATTATATTCTATCAAATAAAGGAATCTGATAAGATGGGATGCAGTCATAGCTCATCTTATTTGTAATACATGTCTTGTGTTGCTGTAATGTACACATATAAAGAGTGATAGAGGTTTAAGCAGGGTTAAGAAAAAGAACATAAACCATTGGGTTTCTGATGTGGAAGGAAGGAAGCTGTGGTAGAGAAGCTGAGATCTGTTCACTGGGAAATATGAACTGATTTGTAGTACCCCACGGATGAAATGCCTAGCAGTGGATAGTTGAATATCCCAAATGTAAAGAAGCAGAGAGAGTTTCCTTATATTACACAGGGACTGGCATCTTAATTAGGCTGTATGCTCCTCACTGTTGATTCAATTTAACTGCCATTTATTTATTTATTTATTTATTTGATTTATATCCCACCTATTCCTTCAAGGACCTCAAGGTGACATACAGGGTTTGCCCCCTCCTCATTTAATCCCCACAATAACTTTGTGCAATAAAGTAGGCTGAGAGGCAAGGATTAGCCTAAGCTTCATGACCAAGCAGGGATTTGAACCCTGGTCTGGTCTCTCAGTTCATAGTCTGTCACTTTAACCCTTACACCATGCTTGGCCCATAAGCAGAGACGCTTCTGAAATGCTCCTCATCCAAATTTCACTCTCGATTTTGGAGTCCTGAATTACCTGATCTTTTTTCAAAAGTGGAAGCCATTCACCAGAAATCTTCTAATATTATCAGTATTTTAATTATTTTAATTTCCAGTTTATGCAGAATGAATCTGATTGTGCCTTCACCTGAGTGATTTCCCCTGATACTCTGATACCCATTGCAGGCCCTACATGCCCCCCAGAAAGTCACTATTGCAGATGCTAGATAGATAGAGGCTAGCTAGCTAGCTAGACAGATAGATAGACAGATACATACCCCATAACTTTTAGACATACCATCATACACAAACATCCAGCAACCCTATTCACATTTCTCATTCACCTTCACAACTAACTTGTTCCAGCTTTCACTTTTCTGTTTTCTGTTGAAGACTTCAGTTGGATAGATATGCAGTCTTGAGCCTTCTCCATAATACAGTGGTGCCTCGCAAGACGAAATTAATTCGTTCTGCGAGTTTTTTGTCTTGCGAATTTTTTGTCTTGCGAAGCACGGTTTCCCATAGGAATGCATTGAAACGGTTTCCCATAGGAAAAAGGAAATAAACTTGCAAGACGTTTTCGTCTTGCGAAGCAAGCCCATAGGGAAATTCATCTTGCGAAGCAACTCAAAACACGAAAAACTCTTTCGTCTTGTGAGGCATTCGTCTTGCAAGGTACCACAGTAGTATTAACCCTATGGAGTTTCCCCCCTCCCCCCAAACTGAGTCAGTTTTTACCTACTTTCAAGGCTGGAGACATAACATCCCCCCCCTTGAGTTGAAGGTGATTTGAAAAGTGGGATGGATGCTGAGTGGAGAAGACATGCCCATGAGTAGAAGATTGGCTATCCTTCAGAGGAAGAGCAGTAGCTGAACTGTAGAATACATGCATTGCATGGAAAAGGTCCTAGGGTCAATTACTGACATCTCCAAGAAGGGCTGGGAAACACCCCTATCTGAAACCCTGGAAAGCCACTCCCCATGGATGTGGGCAGCACTGAGCTAGGTGGATCTATAGTTTGACTTGGTACAACACAGCTTTCTATCTTCCTAGTGCAGTTGTTTATATTCCCCATCTGCTTCCTCACTGGCTTCTATGGGAGAAAGAAAGAGACCTGCTACACGGTAGGGACTTTGCTAGTTATTATAAATAATAAGAAAAAGTGATGCATTTGATCATAGCACTCCAGTGGAGTGCAACCTTGCCCAGGGTTAATGGGCAAAAGGAGTCAGTGCCACAGCAATCCCTCTTTTGGACGTTAAATTGCTCAGGGGACATGAATCGATACATATCAATATATTATAATGCACTCTTGTCATGAAATCATTTGTTTTCCTTTCTAACTGGAGCAATTTCATTTAGGTAGGCCAGCCAAGAATCTGTAGAGGAATATATGCAGTGGACGGAGGCAATGGTTCTCCATTACCTGCTCCTTCCATCATTGCTGCTATTCATTTTCCATGCAAGATCTGGCAACAGGGCTGTAGCCATGCTGGGGAGAGTCTTCTGGAGCACTGTGTACAGTGACTTCTACCCAAGAGAGCATCTATTGCAGCTTCTGTAAACCAGGTGACATCCACATACTTTGGAATACAACTCCCATCAGCCATAACCAGTATGGCCCAAAACATCTGGATGTCACCAGGTTCAGAAAGGCTTTTCCAGTGACTATATTAGAGTGGTGAACCTGTGGTCCTTCAGACACTGCTAGATGCTGATACACACACACACACACACACACACACACACACACACACACATATATTACAAAGATGAACTCAAAGCAACTTCCAGAATCAAGCATTAAAAAGGAGCAAGAACAACTTAAAATGCTCACTGATAAAAGAACAGATCAAACTCAGACCATTCCACATGCAAACAACAACAACAAAAATTGAGCAGAAAATTAAGATCCCAAAGTCCAGGTGGGATTTTTTTGTGTGGGGAGAGCTGGCACCTAAAAACTTATAGTGATGGTAACAGGCATGCCTCTCTGGGAAGAGGAACTACATGCCCTGTCATCCCCAATCACTGGCCATGCTACCAGGGGATTATGGGAGTTGGAGCTCAGCAACACCTGGAGGCCCAGTGGTTCCTCATTCTTGAGCTACACTTCCAACATTGGATTGGAAGGCTCTTTCACTTCTCCAAAAGGATGAGTCTGTATAAGTATTGAAAGGGCTGAGCGGGAGGATTCTCTCTTTCTCTCTTTTCTACCTTTCTCTCCCTATCGCACACAAAAAGGAAATAACCTTGGATTTCACTGATCTCTGACAAGTTAATTGCTTCCCTCTTCTTATCTCCTCAAGCAGAACTCTGAGAGATTCTCATATCTCTGGGTCCCCATTATGGGCAGATGTGACAAACTATTAGCCTTCTGAAACAGGTGGGAGGTCACCTGCCGGATGGCTTTCCTCTAAGTTGTCCCACCTCTTGTATTTCCCTAGATGGCAAAACGGTGTAAATGACATATAAATTATTACATAGAAAGAGCCATGGTAAGCAAGAAGCGGGGCAGAAATTAAGATACAGAGTTCTGCTCACTGTGCAGCCACTGATTCACTAAGACAAGTTATTTGTTGATAACCCATGGATAGGAGAAGGAAAACTCTGGTCCTAAACCTCTGCTGCCTTGCAGCTATACTCATTCACAAGGAAAAGTGTTCAGGAGTAAACCCTGAGGAAAAACCCATACCTTGTGGGACATCTTTGGAAGAAGAAAAGGCTAAGGAGTATATCCAACACAAATCCGGAGTGGAATATCTAAGATGATTGGATGGTGCCTTGTATGCCTCCTTCCAGAACTCCTGCTGCCAAACTGCTGCCAAACATATTGCTCTGATTTCCTTTGGACCACATCAGCAAGGCCAAGAGGGGGCTCTGGTCCTTTAGGGTATATATAGGACACCAATGCTCAGGCTGGCCACAGCTGGCCCCACCAGTCTAGGGGGGGGGTCACTGCTAGGATGATTCCTCTTCAGTTTGTCTCAGTGTGGTCCATGATCTCAGCAGGGTGGAGAAGGAAGATGGAGAAAAACATGTCTTAGTTGTCTTGTTAGTCATTTGTTCTGGATCCACCTACTGCTGGTCTCCTCATCTTCCACCCTCTGGGTCCCAATGGGAACCAGTCCCCACTCTTTGTTAAATTCACAGGACCATGGGATAATCTGGCCCACTTTGAGATGTCTACTGGACAGCTACATGTCAATTGATTTGGCCATGGCCACTCATCCAGAGAAATGCACAAATGTGAGTTTAGTAGGGATAGAGGAGAAATGGAGAAATCCAGTTTAGTACACATTCAAAGTCGAATTGATCCAATCTGCACTTCCTGAAATAATATCAGAATCATAACACAGCAATCCTTTAGAATTTGCTTTGGAGTTCTCAAACCAAATAATGTACACAATAAGACATATATTAAGGGGGAGGGAATGGGCAGAAAAATAAACATCATAGTGAAAAAAAACATTTAAAAATGCATTATATTAGGAGCAGAGCCATCCCACCCATGAAGCAAGATGAGGAGACCACCTCAGGTGGCAGGAGCCACAGGGTCAGCAGGGTCAGTCTCCAAGTAATGCATCAACCTGGTGCTGCCACAGTGGGTCTTGTCCTACCCTTTATCCCAATGTTCCCAATGTAGACAACTGGGAAACACTGACTTGTGAGCACTCCAATTGGAGAACAGCCTTTACCAAAGATGTCATGGGTTTTGAAGACACTTGAACTCAGGATGAAAGCGAGAAACATGCTAAGAGCAAGGCACGTTTGGCATGATCAACTCCCACCCAGAAACCTATGTCCCCACTGTGGAAGGAAGTGTGGATCCAGAATTGGCATCCATGGTCACTTATGGACTCACTTTTAAAACCGTGTTTATGGAAGGCAATCTTACTTGGCTATGAGTGATTGCCAAAGAAGAAGAAGAGCTTTATTCCTCCTTTGTTCCTTGTGTAGACATTCACTCACCCCTTCTTCCCTGGCTTGGAGGACACCATTTTGTGGTTTGCCTCAAGTGCCAAAATGTCTTGGGCTTGCCCTGATTAGTAAGAATTGCTTTCAGAAATGCATATACTAGTCAAACAGTCATACAAAAATGTGTTTACTAAGAGAAATTCACACAAAAATGCAGAAGAATTCTCCTGAGGATTTTTAAAAAAGAAAATCCACAAATGGGTACAGAGATACTGGAAATATGAGAAGCTGAGAGTACCAAAATTAACACATCCCTAGACCTTAGTGAGGAAAAACTTGCCAAGTTATTTTTTGATATGCGCAAGCAGAACCTCAACCACTGTGTTATGCAAGAAGTTCCTTTTTTATCTGTAGACTCAGAAGCAACAGCTTATTGCTTCTCCCTATCAGTTTCCATCATCCCCCCCCCTTGACAAAATGGCTCTGTGTCAAAAGTTCCTGTGTAGGTACACTAGGCTTTAAAACCACAACTCCTTTAGCAATTGCTACATGAAGGCTCTGATTGGACCACTGGGTGTTGCTGCTGTATGGGAAACATTCTCAGTCATTTTACTACTGAGATGTGTCTGGAAAAAAGAAAACTTTATAAAAATGTAATTAATTGCCCACTTTAAAGGTCACCATTAATAAAAACGAACGTGCAGATTATTAAGGCCATAGAGGAAATCATTAGCGATACTTTGGGGTGTTGTTAGAGCCAAATCCACTAAAATGGAAGTCTAATTTGTTATGTCTGGAAGCTACAGCTGATTCCTTGTCCCCTGTCATAGCAGAGAGACCTTAATAACATATGGCAGCGACATCATTTTTTGAATTATGAGGTCTCTGAGAAAAGTTGCTCCATAAATTCTGGGCTTTGTCGGTGTTCATAATGTATCCTTCAAAGCTTCATTAGGACAATTCATTACCAGTATTTCTAGGAATACCGTGATGCTGTTTTTGCTTCTCAGATAGAATTATAGGATTTGGGGTCCGCCCCCCCCGTTCTTACCATTTCTTCTTCCTTGCACTAATCATCTGAAACATCTCACTGCTTGACATCAGTACAGTGGTGCCCCGCAAGACGAATGCCTCACAAGACGAAAAACTCGCTAGACGAAAGGGTTTTCCGTTTTTTGAGTTGTTCCGCAAGATGAATTTCCCTATGGGCTTGCTTCGCAAGATGAAACGTCTTGCGAGTTCTTGCGAGTTTGTTTCCTTTTTCTTAAAGCCGCTAAGCCGTTAATAGCCGCAAAGCCGCTAATAGCCGCTAAGCCGCTAATAGCCGTGCTTCACAAGATGAAAAAACTGCAAGACGAAGAGACTCGCGGAATGGATTAATTTCGTCTTGCGAGGCACTACTGTACTGAAATGGTTCAGGGAATGGCAGAGATATGGGCACTTCAAGTCATTCAAAGCAGCAAAGGCCACTCACAGTCAGCAGAGTATGGTGTCGGGCAGGGGGAGTGCTGCTGAGCTGACCTTCCAGTGCCATGGTTGCTGCCAGTTGTCAAAAGGGAGATGATGTGGCTGTGGGGAGGTGGTCACAGTGTGCGTGCAATGGCAGGAGTGTTGAATCGGTTCCAGCAATGGTTGTTGACCTCCAAACCATCAGGGGTGGACCTTGGTATAATGCCGCCTTGTGCAAGGCCAACATTTGATGCCCTCCCTCCCAGTCCTTGTGGCTCCAGCTTAAGCTGGGTAAACAAGGACCCCACCCTTGCAGGGTGCTGCTGGGGGCAGTGGCATGCCTTTGCTGGCGAGGCTGGGACCGAGGAGCATGTGGCTGTTGTGCCCTTCTCGTGCTGCTCTCCCAGAATCCAATCCTTGCAAGGCCCCTCATGGAGGGCAGTGTGGGGACGTGGCAAGTGTGGGTCCTTCGATCCCAGCCTTGTGTGAGGATGGGATCAAAGGGTGCATGGCTGCTCCATCCCCAAACCACCCTCTCCAAGCAACCTTGCAAGGCTCAGATCTTGGGAGGCACAAGGAGGGTGCAACAGCCGTGTCGTTCCAATGGTGGTGGGAGCGGCTGGGCACACTCCTCGTCCATGACATAGGAGTGCACAGGTACAAGCACCCATACACACACCAGGCAGCATAAGGATGCTCTGGGCGGCAGATGATGCATTCCTTGGAAGCCAGATCTGCTGCCCCTGTGGATCCTGCCGCTTGAGGTGTGGTTGCTGTCAGTTTGCATTTCTTAGTGCAGAAAGTATTGTTCTGATGTGTAGAGATCTTTCCTATTCTCCTTAATTCAAGAGGGAAGCTTCTGGAAGCTTCTCTGTGTGAAAGAAACAAGCAGAAGGTTTGTGATGTTTGGGTTATTCCTTCAGAGAGGCTGAGTACAGCTGGCTTAAACTGGTTCTCTTATCTCTTCTGTCAAGGTCATGCTGACTATAAAAGTAGGTGCAGAAGGAGCCTGGTTTTCACTTTCTCTTTCTATCTCTTTTCCTTCTAGTGTGCTGTTTTGTTCTTAGTAAGCTTAGTATTAAGGTTTAGACTTATAATAAGTTATTGTGAGTTTTAAGTTAGGTCTGCTGCAACTGGATTTCTTATGGACAGTGCCAATCCTGAATGTATTGGATTTGTGACCATCATGCTCATTTGCCTTCAGTAGCAGTAAAGCTGTGCTGGATGAGATACAATTGCCTCTGGTCTATTTTGGGGAATCCTGCAATGTGTTTAAGTTTTTACTCTGCTAACTATACATTGGAATCTACTCTGGATCAATAATGAGTTGAATTCCATGACAGTCGCCTCGCCTTGCCTCATGGGTGGGTCAGCCCTAGCTGACCACTTAGAATCATAGAATCATAGAATCATAGAGTTGGAAGAGACCACAAGGGCCATCGAGTCCAACCCCCTGCCTGCCAAGCAGGAAACACCACCAGAGCACTCCTGACATATGGTTGTCAAGCCTCTGCTTAAAGACCTCCAAAGAAGGAGACGCCACCACACTCATTGGCAGCAAATTCCACTGTCAAACAGCTCTTACTGTCAGGAAGTTCTTCCTAATGTTTAGGTGGAATCTTCTTTCTTGTAGTTTGGATCCATTGCTCCGTGTCCGCTTCTCTGGAGCAGCAGAAAACAACCTTTCTCCCTCCTCTATGTGACATCCTTTTATATATTTGAACATGGCTATCATATCACCCCTTAACCTCCTTTTCTCCAGGCTAAGCATGCCCAGCTCCCTTAGCCGTTCCTCATAAGGCATCGTTTCCAGGCCTTTGACCATTTTGGTTGCCCTCCTCTGGACACGTTCCGTTTTGTCAGTGTCCTTCTTGAATTGTGGTGCCCAGAACTGGACACAGTACTCCAGGTGACTTGTTTGGGGGCTTGCAGAAAAAGGTGATTGTGACCAGAGAATTATAGTGCCAGTCCTCTCTGTATGAAAGCAGAGATGTGCAGTTCGTCATTCTCTACAATGCTGCTATTCTTGGTTTTTCAAAATTTTGTACTATTTCTTCTGCTGCAATACTTATGGCAGTGCAAAAGTAAGTTTACAAGGACATTTTTTTAATCACAGTTCTTGCTGGCCCAACCAGAATACCAAGTTTGAATCTCTCTCCTTGATGATCCAAGATAGAACAGCCTGCAAAAGAGCATGCATGCATCATCCATTCTTTCCCAATCTTCAGGGCTGTTTGTCTGAAGACAATTTGTAATTATTATTCTTTTTCGTGATAAATGGATTTAATTTTTTTTTGTAATAAATGAATTGGAAGCAAATGCTCTGTATCCCTCACAACCCACAAAAGAATTCCTAGCTAGACTTTTGCTGGTTTATAACGCCATATATTCATTAGTAGCTAGGGGTGCATAGGGGGAAAGGGGAGGGAAGCCCAGTAGTGCTAGCAGAAATCATTGAGAGGGCTTCCACTAGTGGGATTGCTTAGTTAAACCTGGTCCATAGTGTGTGTGTGTGTGTGTGTGTGTGTGTGTGTGTGTTTGTGTATCCAGTTCTCCATTTCCATTATGATTAAGTTTACATGTCACATCTGATTATTGTCTTCAGTCACTGTGGTTAGCATCTGCATCTTGTACAAGATATAATAAATGTGGCCCATCATTTTACCTCCTCCTTAATGGCAGAAATTTACTGGAGCTTTGCTGCATACTTTATAAAGCATTGGCTTGCCTTTTCTTCACCGATTCATCTAGGGTGACCTAAAGATTACATGAAATCTGTGTAACTGAGCACTGATGCCATTTATTTTTTTTCTGAGTTCCTATACATTCTTGCAAATTCATGGAAAGACCAACCATGAAATCAAGATATTCAGGTGTACTTAAATATCTCAGAGCTAGGAAGAGGGGGCAAATTTGTCCAGTTTGCCTTTTAATACAAATCAACCAAAATTGCATTTCCCAAACTAATCCCAGACTGGCATCCGTCTGTCTCAAGAGACAAAGGAAGCATGTACCTTAGAAGGCGAAGTCAAACCAATATGTGAACTGAAACACAACTCTTCACACTTCTCTAAATTCTGCAAAGCGGTTCTCCAACAAAAGAATGTGTACAGTCTGTATATAGTGAAGAGTGTATGCAAAAAGAGTTATACAGTGGTACCTCTGGATGCGAACAAGATCCGTTCCGGAGCCCCTTTCGCATCCTGAAGCGAACGCAACCTGTGTCTGCACGTCTGTGCATGCATGGGTTGTGATTCGAAGCTTCCCCACATGCGTGTGACATCATTTTGAGCGTCTGTGCATGTGCGGGTGGCGAAACCCGGAAGTAATGCATTCCGTTACTTCCAGGTCGCCATGGAGCATAACCTGAAAACGCTCAACCAGAAGCGTATTTAACCTGAGGTAAGACTGTATTAGTGAAACTAACATACAAATATGTATTCTATTAAAGGGTAATTGCCTGCCCCCCCCCCCAAAGAAGATATACTAAGCAAGACTGCGTAGAAAAAGTTATGTATTGGGAGAAATTTGCATGAAATTTTTATGTGGTCATTATAAAAAGAAAATCCACAGACATGGTGAACTGGGAAGACTTGAAGTGCAAAATACAGTGGTACCTCGGGTTACAAACACTTTGGGTTACAGGCTCCACTAACCTGGAAGTAGTACCTCAGGTTAAGAGGGGTCAGCAAACTTTTTCAGCAGGGGGCCGGTCCACTGTCCCTCAGATCTTGTGGAGGGCCGGACTATATTTTGAAAAGAAAAAAAAGAATGTATTCCTATGCCCCATAAATAGCCCAGAGATGCATTTTAAATAAAAGGACACATTCTACTCATGTAAAAACATGCTCATTCCCAGACCGTCCGTGGGCTGGATTTAGAAGGCGATTGGGCCAGATACGGCCCCTGGGCCTTAGTTTGCCTGCACATGGGTTAAGAACTTTACCTCAGGATGAGAACAGAAATTGTGTGCCGGTGTCACGGCAGCAGCAGGAGGCCCCATTAGTGAAAGTGGTATCTCAGGTTAAGACCGGTTTCAGGTTAAGAACGGACCTCCGGAATGAATTCAGTTCATAACCAGCGGTACCACTGTATAGAAATTGAGAGAAACTGAAATTGACCAGTTTTGGCATTCCTATCTGGAGTTCTTCAAAGCTGCAAGTCTCAGTGAACAGAGGAGCCTTGAGCCCTCCAAATAAGAGACTTGTGGCTGAGCCGTAGGGATTTGAAGAAGGGTCTCACAACTCCTAGTGCAGCACTGTTGCTCAATACTGTACACAAAAATGCTCCTTGGGGAAGCACTGAATCTCTCTGAGATAGGTTACAGCATCAAACAGATTTTGGGGGGTGATTGATAGAAGAAAAAAGGAAGGAAGGAAGGAAGGTAGGAAGGAAGGAAGGAAGGAAGGAAGGAAGGAAGGAAGGAAGGAAGGAAGGAGGGAAGGAAGGAGGGAGGGAGGGAGGGAGGGAGGGAAGGAAGGAAGGAAGGAAGGAAGGAAGGAAGGAAGGAAGGAAGGAAGGAAGGAAGGAAGGAAGGAAGGAAGGAAGATACTCAGCTTGTGACTACAAGCCATAGAAAGTACATGTTGCTTCTAAGTAGTTTTCAGTTCCTCCCAGAACTCACAACACATTCAGGCTGCATCTAAGTGGGAACACCATCAATGCTTGAAAAAAACAGTCAGTGAACCATGCAGCATAGACTTCAGCATTTTAGTGCCTGAGCAGCAGAGAAATAAGCAAGGGTTGAAAAGAGGCATCAGGATGCATAGATTCACGCGCCCCCCTTACAGTGGTGACTCACACAGCAGGAAGAAAAACAGATAGAAATGTAGATGGATAACAAGGGGACCGAGAGAGCAGCAACCAGATTGCTTGAGGCTATACATGATCCCCAGACAGCCAGGCTCATTTCTCATCATCTCCCAGCATCAGTAATTCCATTCTTCACCTATTCAAAATTAAGCCTTAAGGAGTGAGATGTTTCTATTATCTCTTATGCTACCCTGGGATTGCAGAGCTGACAATAAGTATGCTGTGGCCTCTGCTGCCAGTTAAGAGGCCAGAGCCCACTGGGAGAATACATCCCCTGATTCCCAGAAAGAATATAACGGCCAGGAGAAGTCCAGCCTGGCCCCACCCATCAGCCAGGAAGGCAGTTTGGGACATCTTACCTGCCAGAAAGACCATTCAGCTCCAACAGTCAGTTGTCCTCTGACTGAAGAACCAAAAGGAAGCACATTCTGGTCCCATCCATTGGCCAAGGGGTACTCGCTGTGTGAGTTTTGTGGGGGCATGATCGTGGTGGTGGTGGTAGCAACGGCGATAGTGATGATGACCACGACTACAACATGCTGCTTCTAAATCACCTTCAGAAGAACTTGACTTGAAGGCAGGGTGCAAATCTTCAAAACAAACAAATACAAAATGCTAAAGATGAAGCAAGTTTGTTTTTCTCCTGCTCCGGACAAGAGGGTAAGATCCAAACCAATTTCTTCAAGTTAAAAGAAAGGAGATTTACAGCAGGAAGAACTTTCTGGTAGTAAGAGCTGTTTGAAAGTGGAACAGACTCCCGTGAGAGGTGGTGGACTTTCCTTCCTTGGAGGTTTTTAAGCAGAGGTTGGGTGGTCATCTGTCATGGATGCTTTAGCTGAGATTCCTGCATTGCAGGGGCTTGGATTAGATGACTGTTTGAGCCATTTCCAGTTCTCATTGTATGCATGGGAAGATTAGAGTTAATGTGGGTTCTCAAAAGCAATGCAGTGGCACCAAGTGTTGAAATTCTTCAGTTGATAGAGTATGGGATAAGTATAAAAACTTGTTGGAGACCAAAACACCACTATTGCTTTCACCTTTGGAAGCCATAACAGTAAAAAAGAAAAATATGATGGAAAATTGGGCAACTTATAGAGAAGGTGGAGAATTTAAACCAAAAGAATTTAAGTATTTATCAGAGATGTTAACAACATGGTTACAATATCGTCATTTGAATAAAGTATTTTAAAAGGATATGAAGTGGGGGTTTGGGGAACAAAAATAACAAATAACAAAAATAACAACTAGAAAGAGGCCTGTTAAACTGTAATGCTAAAGTGGTATCTAAAATGTATAAGATGTTATTGGAATGGGAGACAAAGGATGAACAAGTGAAATCTTCAATGAAACATTGGACAATAGATATTGATCATGGGAACGTTTATGGAACGTGGATATAAAATTTAAAGCATGTTATAGTTTAAGTATTGGAGATCCTGAAGCTTAGGCTCCAATACTTTGGCCATCTCCTGAGAAGAGAAGACTCCCAGGAAAAGACCCTGATGTTGGGAAAGATTGAGGCACAAGGAGAAGGGGACGACAGAGGACAAGATGCTTGGACAGTGTTCTCGAAGCTACCAACATGAGTTTGACCAAGCTGTGGGAGGCAGTGGAAGACAGGAGTGCCTGGCGTGCTCTGGTCCATGGGGTCACGAAGAGTCGGACACACGACTAAATGACTAAGCAACAACAACAACGCCTAGTAGATTGGCTAAAATGTATAAATCCAAATAGAATATATATATACTGGAAATGTAAAGAGAAGAAAGTTACCTTTTTCATATGTGGTGGTCTTGTAATAAGGTTAAAGCATACTGGGAAATGATGTATAATGAACTGAAAAAGATGTTTTAGATAACATTCATTAAAAAAACAAAAGTCTTTCTTTTGGGAATTATGGGATCAGAACTACCTAAACAGTATATAAATTTATTTATGTTTGCAACCACAGTGGCAATAATGTTATATGCCCAAAAATGGAAAGAAGAAGAGTTCCCGCCAAGAGAAGAATGGATGCAGAATTTAATGGACTACGCAGAAATGGTGAAACTTACTGGGATAATAAGAAACCAAGATAACTATTTTTTATTTTTTTTAGAAATGGTTTATTGGATATTTACAAACAAACTGTAAACATATTAAGACATTGGCAGGATTAATGTAAAAACCTGCAGTTTCAAAATATATATGGGATATATATGGGATATGGGATATATATGGGATATATATATATATATATATATATATATATATATATATATATATGCAGGTTTTGGTGTCTTCGGGTGTCTTCCCGTGTAAGAGTTGGGGTGTCTAGGCGACGTTTCGACGAGGTCTCACTCGTCATCTTCAGGCTGGTGCTTTCGGCTTCTTGTTACTGGAACAGAGCAGGATCTCAGTGTTTGAGTTCCTATAAATACTGTTGAGGGGGTGTGGTGTATAGCCTCCAACGTTCTGGGCAGAGAGGAAGTTCCCAGGTTAGTGTGCCTTTTCTTCTTTTGTTCCTTAATTACTTGAGGGATATCTTGAGTGATTTCTTGAGTGATATTCTGAGTACCACTTGGGTGGGTCATTAAGTGTGGATTAGTTGCTAAAGCTTTCATGTCTTGACCTCTTGAGCTTGTGAAGAGTTTTTCTGAGAAGATGGCTGTACTGCACTTAGTTGTGCTCTGGCTTGGCTTCGTGTATAGGGGCGAGCTGTGGTTTTGTGCCCTGTGTCAGCCAGATCTGTGTAGGGATTGCAGGGGGGTGCAGCATCCGGAGGTGCCACTATGGTTTGGCTACTGGATGGTGTCTGTAATTTATCTGTGGAGAGGGTCTGGGTTTGGGTCTGGTGTGGTTGATTGGTGATGGTGTTCTGTGTGCCTCTGGTTCTGGTGTCGGTTTTTGTGGGGAGGGCTAATTTCCAGATGTCTGGCAGGCGGGACGTGTCGTCACGCTTGTTCATGTTGTGAGGGTGTTTCTCTATCTCGATGGCTTCCATGATTATTCTCTTGTGGTGGTGTTCCATGTTAAAGAGCAATTTGGAATCTGCAAAATTAATTTCGTGTCCTGTTTCTTTCATGTGTTGGAAAAGAGAGGAAGTTTTTTCTTCTTTTTTGACAGCATTCTTGTGTTCTGCGATACGTGCATTTATTCGTCTGTTTGTTTGTCCAATGTACGTGGCTGGGCAGACTTTGCAGGGTATTTCATAGACCCCTTGGTTTTCCAACTGGATTTTATCTTTGGGGTTTCTGAGGATATTGGCTATTTTTTGGTTGGTGCAAAAGGCTGTTTTGATATTGTGTTTATGGAGGATTTTGCTAATTTTATCTGTAGTGCCCTTGATATAAGGAAGGAGGGCCATGCCATTGTTTTCTTCTGTGTCTTGGTTTTTGGGGGGTGTTTCTTTTTGGATTAGCTTCGTAACCCTGTTTTGCTGGTATCCATTGGCGATTAACACATTTGAGAGATTCTGTAACTCAGTTGTCAAGTGGTCTTTGTCAGCCAGGCGTTTGGTCCTGGAGATGAGAGTCTTGGCTACGGAGTTTATTTGTGCAGGGTGGTGGTGTGATTGTGCATGTAAGTAGCGGTTGGTGTGTGTTTTTTTCCGGTAGATAGTGTGTCCTAGGGAGCCATCAGGTTTTTTGTAGATTAGGACGTCAAGGAAGGGAAGTTGGTTGTTGGCTTCTATTTCCATAGTGAATTGTATTTTGGGGTGTAGGCTGTTGTCACACATCTCAATATATATATATATATATATATATATATATATATATATATATATATATATATATAAGATATATAAAATAATATGTTGAGAAAAATTGGAGTACGCAGGAAGATTGGGGGGATGTAAAGAACCACAGAAAGAGGGGGGAAGGAGTTGGTGTTGGAAATGTTAAAATTATGATTGTATATATATATATATATATATATATATATATATATATATACACATACATATATATATGAAAATTATAAATAATTTTTTTAAAAAGAAATTATTCAGTTGAACTGACCCCGATTCCTCTCCCAACAACTACAATTCCCAGAATGATTTAACAGCCCATCCTTTTTCACGGGGAACTCTTCACGGGTAATTGTAGTTCAAAAGTTCAAATATACCAAGGACTCTAACCCAATGTATAAATATTAGAAAAGGCATATTAAATATAGCAATGTTCACTGTTAGATGTAAGTGGTTGTAGCAGTAATATTTCATTATTGAATCAATTATGGAAATGTTTATTTACCTGTAAAAATTAGTCATGATTTAGACATGCAGACTTCCTGGAAAGGTCCTGATATGAATGATATAATTGTACAAATTAGCATTAATTTGCAGTAATGTGAATCTTCTAGAAGGATCTTCTGGCAGATTTCAATATGGTATTGTTGTATGCTTCATTTTATTAAATATAAGCTTTTTTAAATAAAAAATTAAGAGATTAGTCTGCTGTAATTTTACAAAACACAACAACAATTTATATATCACTTTTCCACCGAGGTGGTCTGCGTAGTTTATTCACTCCCCAGCTCCTCCTCAAAACAACCCTGTGAAGCAGGTTGAGTAGAGAAACAGTGGCTGCCAAAGATCACCCCAATGGGCTTCATGGCTAAATGGGAATTTGAACCCTGATTTCTCAGGTATCTTCTTCTTTCACGATCACTTGTAGCCGAGTAAGATTGTCTTCCATAAACACGGTTTTAACAATGAGTCTGTAAGTGACTGTGGAGGCCAATTCTGGATTCACACGTCCTTCCACAGTAGGGACATTGGTTTCCTGGTGGGAGTTGATCACGGTGTGGATTTCCTGGTGGGAGTTGATCACGGTGTGTGAATGTGCCTTCCTCTTAGCACATTTCTCCCTTGCATCCTGAGTTTGAGTGTCTTCAAACCCATGATACCTTTGGTAAAGGCTGTTCTCCAACTGGAGTGCTCACAGGACAGTGTTTCCCAGTTGTCAGTGTTTATACTACATTTTTTTAGATTTGCCTTGAGACAGTCTTTAAATCTCTTTTGTTGACCACCAGCATTACACTTTCCATTTTGAAGTCGAAATAGAGTAGTTGCTTTGGAAGACGATCATCAGGCATCGGTACAACATGACCAGTCCAATGAAGTTGATGTTGAAGAATCATTGCTTCAACACTGGTGATCTTTGCTTCTTCCAGTACACTGATATTAGTTCGCCTGTCTTCCCAAGTGATGTGTACAATTATTCGGACACACCGTTATTGGAATCTTTCAAGGAGTTGGAGATGGCGTTTGTAAGTAGTCCATGTTTCACAAGCATATAGTAAGGTTGGTAGTACAATAGCTTTGTAAACAAGCATTCTGGTTTCCCTGTGAATGTCCCGGTCCTCAACACTCTGCACTTCAATCGAGAGAAAGCCACACTTGCAGAGCTAAGGCGATGCTGGATTTTGGCATCCTTGTTGGTCCTTGTGGAAAGATAACTGCCTAGGTAGAAGAAGTGATCAACATTTTCCAATGTTACACCATTGAGTTGAATTGGGGTGCTGCAGAGGGGTTATTTTGTACTTGTTGGTGCAGCACTTTGGTTTTTTGGATGTTGAGTGACAGGCCAAGCTTTTCGTAAATGCTCTAAGCACTATGCAACACTACTCTCCCCATCCCACTTTCACCTAAGCTTATAAACCTGCGAACACTCATCAGCTCCTGCCTTGCTTCCATTCTTGATAGCATTCATTTTCATTCCCCTTTAAAGCACCTGTCAAAACAGACCTTTAAATTTGGTTTGACTGTCAGGCACTGTGAAAGCATTTCTCTCCACACTATTATGCTTATTGCAAAATGAATTGCATGGCCAACTTCTAAGAGAGAGACTAAGTATAGCTTCACAAAGGGCAGGATTTGTATGTGTTACAGCATATGTGGGCCAGGGCTGGCTTTGGATGGTAGTAATTGAGGGCATCTGCCAGGGCCCCCAGATTAGTCGAGGGCTCCCATTTCAAAACGACCAGATGCAATATCAAGAGGAGACCTAGTTTGCATGTCCCACCTGTGGAGTCAGTGCTGATCCAAGCATCAAGTTTGCATACACGTGTGGGATCATAACTCTTACAATAATAAGCAGCCTAGAGCCAGTCATACAATGCTTGCTGCAGGACAAAAAACAGAAGGAAGGTACGGAAGCCAGAAGGCGTGCAAAAAAGGGGGACTTGTTCTCAAAAGTGCCAGCCAATACAATTTATTACAGTTCAATGCATTTCAGAACTCAGAGCCCTTCTTTCTCGAGAGGCCACATTGGTGGCAATATTTGTGCAAGTAAGAAAGTTTAAAATTGCTCAAGAAGAATGAATCTCGGTTTGGCTCAATAGAAGGCAGCTTCTTATGTTCCCATCTGGCGTGTTACTTGCCTCAGGCCATACCCAACTCTAGTGTGTTGCCTGATGAGAGGATGTGACCCTTAAAGGGCTAGGAAAGCTTCCCCACCTGTTAAAATTGGATTGTCTTCCAGCAATATGTAAAGCTTCTATCATATGTAAAGCTTTCAGCCACCCCTTTAAGAGACATGGGGCTCGCTGGTAAAATAGCCACCATTGCTAACATTACATTCTCCTTCCTCGTCTTGAGGGTGCCTTGGAGATGTTTCATCCAGATAAAGACTAGACCTGTCTTGCTTAATTTATGAGAACTAACAAGACCCTCGCTCATGATGGGTCTGCAGATTGCCAATTAATTTGTCCTGCAGAGTATTTAGGAGGCCAGTTACCATTGTCCCTGCAGATTGCCAGCGTGGTCTGTACATCTCCCCTCACTTTTAATTAAACACAATTCTGCTAAGAAATGATGCCTTTAAACCTTTTTCCTGGTGCCCCCCCCCCATGTTTCAGCAACTGCTTGCAGCTGCTCTGCTGAAGTTTTAATTTTCCACTTCTTCATGGTCTGATTTGTTAATGCTTGTTCTTCATCAAAAATTAAATGGATGTTCTCGGTAATCTCCCAGATTTAAAAGGGGTTAACTGTGTGCCTGCATTTCTTTGCTGCTTGGCTGCAAATCCAGTGATGAAGCAGAAAAAAAGGAGGCGTTTCTCCACCACCACCACCACTCACTAATAGAACAAAATCCTTCTACGGCATATGCAAGCAAACCAAATTATGATTACATTTAACTGGATATTTATTGAATGACTTATGTGTCCCTTTTTAATGTAGTCACTGCCATAAAGCAATAAGCAATGGCAAATGTTCACATGAAGCTCAAAAGGAGCTGGTGCTTCAATATTGTGATGTGCTTGAGGCACAGGTTTCAGTTGCACCCACGGAGTATCTCTTGGCACCAAACAGAGTGGGGAAGCCCCCGCTTGCATGAAGCACTTGGGGAGTGACTGAGCTGGTTGGGATAGAGCAGGTTATACTCAGAAATGGGGAAGAAATTCAATTCAGTTTGTATTCTAAGGCCATCTTACCAAATGCACATTTCTGGAAACTGTATGCAAACCGAAACTTAGTCATCCTTTCAAATGCAAACTTTTCTGAAATTTGCAATGTAGTTCTCTAGCCACGTAAGGTGCACAAAATGCATATATTACAGTGTGCAGATAAATGCACATATCAGAGAAAACAGCATACAAAAATACATCATATTAGGGGGAATGGAAGTAATGTGTATAGCGGACAAAACTGCGTATAAAAACGTGCATAGTAGGTGAAATTTGCACAAAAATTATGGCATTTTTTTCATGAAGCGGTGAAAGGTTTCCAGTGAGTACAATTTACAAAATTAGACAGGTGGATTGTTGTTTTGCTTTCAGGCTGGTTATTTTTTGCCTCCTCTTTCTTGACTTTGGTTTTTGCTTTAAAGCTGCTCTCTGTAGATGAACAGTTAGTTCTGCCACATCCCTGCCAGAAATACTTCAGGCCTCTGCTTTCCAAACCACCAAAAAAGAGGATCTGCCTATTGGATCCATTCCCAGACTTGTTGTTGACTCTATCCCTGACCCAGGATGCTCTTGGGAACCTTTTGAGAGAGGGGGGCAGAATGAGTTCAGCTGATCACCTATTCTGAGAGAGACCTTTTCTAGAGGCGGGTTCTAAATGTCACTCTGGCAAGAAAAAAAGATGAGCAAATTCCACTGGCACTGATGAAGATCTTATTGAAATGTGTTAAGCTTCCTATGGGTCTATTTTTTCCTTCTTCAAAAAATAACCTTTCTGCTTGGCAGTAATGACTTGAGGCTTGCCTCTTTTCTCAAAGGCTGCATTCACACAGCAGCTTATTCCACTTCCCCAGTGTTTCCCTAACTGTTAATTTCCACATTATATTTGCATGTGCAAGCCACTGCTAGAAAATTAATGGAATGCAGGGCATGCTTAGCACTCATTTCTAAGTTAGTTGATTCCAGAAAAAAAATCTGTTTGCAGCCCCAGTCTTGCCTTACACTAGCCTTACCCAGGTAAGCTGTTGTAATGCCAGGACTGGAAGGGTTGTTCCGCAGCTCTACCCTGCCACTAAGGAAGAAGGAGAAATCTGATTGAGCTCACATTTAAAGGTGAACCTACTTAATTTGCATTTTCTGGGGGGGGGGGAATACAGCCAAGACACAGCCATCTTTCAGAGGCTGCACTTATCCGAATTTTGCAATGCAGTCATCCAGGCAAGAAATAGGTACAAAAAAATGCATACACTGGGATAAAGAGTGTATAAAAATGCACATGTTTCTGAAAATGCCATGCAAAATGTGTGGGGTGTTGTTGTTGTTTTTTTTTGGGGGGGGGTGTTGTTGAATATTCCTGTCCAGTAGAGAAAACCCAATCAAGAGTGTGTTGGACCAATGACATTTAGCAATAAACTAATTTGACCATTCTCTGTGACACCAGGCATGGGGCCAGTAGAGATGCAGGTGCTATTCCACAACCAGGAGCCTTAAAATGTCCTCCTGTTTGTTTGCTTTGCCTGTGAGTTGCCAACTGGTTAACCTTCTGATATTAACCTCCCTATTATCCATGGCAAAACCCTCCAGGATCAATCAAGTCTCCCCTCCACCTCCATTAGAGTTGTGGGTCAAGCTGAGGCCCACCCTCCTTTGCTCCCTGAAAGGCTTTGCCTTATTTGCTCCTGGGCTTGAAGGCTTTGCTTCTCCCCTTCTTCAGAAAACAGCATAGCCCTTTAAATATTTAAAATGTCACTGCTCTTTATTTTCCAAACTTATAAGAAGGATCTATAATTAATGCTCTTTGTGTATGAACATTGAAAGGTTATTGTTTGAGGGACGTTATTAAGACTGCTGGGCCTAAAATTCATCCTCTACAGTTCTAATGCGTCCCCTTGAAACATTAAATTGTAATTGCATTATTCCTCAAGTAGGAAGATTCGGGGCTGTAAAAACCCTTGTCAAACCACGTTGCAAGCTAAAGTACTAGGTAGTGCAGAAGACATTAAGAGCTTATTTGGAGGCAGCATGCTTGCGTTGTATTATCTACTTCTGTTTACTGTATTTTTATCCCAATTTCCAGGCAATTGTTTCTCAAAGCAGCTCACATCAACCAAAAGAGAGAGGGAGGGAGGCTGCATTCAGAAGTGGGGAATATTGCATTAGTCTTCCTGATCATAATGTGAGTGCTTCTGAACCATTTTCTGGTATTTCTTTCACACTCCAGTACCTGTTGTGTTATAAAACGGTGGGTTTTTTTACCAATATACCAGCAAGTTGTGCTAAATTTCATTCACACCAGTGGGCATCTCAGAGCAACTTGTATCATTTTAAACCGAGCTATATAATCAAGAAGCTTGATTTTCTTTGATGGGTCCTAAGCACCAGTTAAACAAATGGAAAAATCTGTTCACAACCACAGGGCAAGATTAAAAAGAGCACAGAGTTCTTCTGATAATTCTAACTGGAAAACACGCAGGTGACTATATGGAACTAGTGATCTTTTGGGGGCTTTGAGGTTATCTTTGTTGAGCTGTTGACTGGTATTGTTTACAGCCGTTCAGAACACAGTGAAAACTGTTTTAAGTAACCCACGAGGGACCAACAAGATGTGTTGCTGAGCAGAGATGGTCTTTAGATAAAGGTCAGGGGAGCCCTAGGGGGGCTTTGCATGTGCAGTTGCTTAAGACAGCAAGCAGCCGAGGGGCTCCAGGGTCCTTGGTGCAACTTCCACGCTGTTCCACGCAAGTGAGAGTATGTTAGATCTTTTTTTACTGAGAAGTGGAGGAACACTGAGCTCTTCAGATTTATTCTGACAAGCACACAGAGAGAAGCACAGAGCTGAAAGTTTCAAAGTAAAGAGAAGAAGCCCTTGTTCAATGAGTCAGTAAAAGGAGATGCTTCTAGACTAACCTCTCCCCTGGCACATAGCTCTTTTCCAAATCCCTCCTTGAAGCTTTCCCTAGCTTATAGCCTCACCTTCTCTATCCTGCAAGCTACTAGAATAATAATAATAATAATAATAATAATAATAATAATAATAATAATAATGTATTTATACCCATCCACCCAGCTGGGTTTCCCCAGCTGCTCTGGGCGTCTCCCAATAGAATATTAAAAACACAATAAAACATCAAACATTTAAAACTTCCCTAAACAGGGCTTCCTTCAGATGTCTTCTAAAAGTCAGATAGTTGTTTCTTTCCTTGACATCTGATGGGAGGGCGCTCCACAGGGCAGGCGCCACTACTGAGAAGGCCCTCTGCCTTGTTCCCTGTAACCTCACTTCTCGCAGTGAGGGAACCGCTAGAAGGCCCTCGGAGCTGAACGATGGGGGTGGAGACGCTCCTCTCTGTCTGCCTTAGTCCTGCCCACCTTAAAGGCTTTTGGGGCACTGTCACTATCTTGGGATGACAGGTATACACATTCAGGTTGACAATTGGACATTTTGCAATAAGAGATGGGGAGACAGGAACAGTGGGGTAATTCATTTGATGCAATGTTTATCTAACTCAGGCTTCCTCAACTTCGGCCCTCCAGATGTTTTTGGCCTACAACTCCCACGATCCCTAGCTAGCAGAACCAGTGGTCAGGGATGATAGGAATTGTAGTCTCAAAACATCTGGAGGGCCGAGGTTGAGGAAGCCTGATCTAACTCAATGTACGCTCAATAAATAGCTGGCATACAGCCCCTTCAGAAAGGCTTTTGTTGTTGTTCAGTTTTGCACTAGTTGCATGAGTCCTTACAACCATCACTGATAAACAATAGCTTGAAACTAGAGCTATAAACATAGAAATTATCTGCAAATCATCTGACCTCTAAGTGCAGCAGACATATCTGCAGCTGCACATGACTTTGAAAATATTAATAAATATGAATGGAACAAAAGAACTGTTGAAGCCCCTTACCCTCTCTTCCCAGAAACAAGATGTGCGATGGAAGGCAAAAGTCCCCTCCCACATCATTAGGTTTTCATAATTACGTACCTTTCCCCTGTTGCCACAAGAGTCAGTGGAGTCAAATTTGCTGGAGCAATTTGTGCAAAGAAAGGTAAGGGTCTGTGAATGAAGAGTACCACCGAAAAAGGTAAATGTCTGTGGCTGCTTTGCATGCTCTATGGACACTGCTCACAGTCAGTCTGCAAATGGCCTTAGAGATGTTTGTCATGTTTGCAGTTTAAAGATACAAGTTGATACTCCTCCAAGTCACAATCGTACCTCTATAGCCACGACAACATCTCGCCTGAATAATGCATGGGATCTTTTCCCACTCCAACTAGTGAACTGTAAACAAGATTCCAGAGCAGTAGAGTTCACAGGCCTACAGGGAAGTTGGGCAAAAGTATCACTTGTTCATATATGATGCATGCTTTACACAAGCATAGCTGCAATCTGCAGGGGCCATTTGGGGACTGGGCGGGGAAAATAGAGTGAGATGCATATTGTGGCATCATCACAGAACCAAATATGGACACTGGCTTTGGGGTGTGTGTGATGCTTTTCCGGATCTTTGATGCTATGAACTTTGGGGGGAGTTCTGTTTTACCCTTTAATTCAAAAATCTATACTTTTAATCTGCAGTTAAAGAAGTAATTGCTTTAATCAATTCCTGTTGTCAGTATGAATGCTGAGAGACAGATGCGCTATGTTACCCCATATGCCTCCCAGTCCCCACTGATGTATATGCACAGTTTTAAGAAATCCAGTTAGGGGCAGGGATGGGGGAACCTGTAGCTCTCCAAGTGTTTCAGGACTCCAGATCCCATCAGCCCCAACCAGCATGGCCAACGGCAAGTGATGATGGGAGATGTAGTCCAATATCTGGTAGCCTAAAGGTTTTCCCATATCTGCTGTAAGAGTTAGACTGCAGCCCTTGTTAGCTGGGAGCAAGCTCCATTAAATGCAGGATGCTTCACCTGTATCACAGAGGCACACTAGATGTTACAAATTGTGCGGGGTGAGAGCTGGACCATAAAAAAGACTGATCGCCGAAGAATTGATGCTTTTGAATTATGGTGCTGGAGGAGACTCTTGGGAGTCCCATGGACTTCAAGAAGATCAAACCTATCCATTCTGAAGGAAATCAGCCCTGAGTGCTCACTGGAAGGACAGATCCTGAAGCTGAGGCTCCAATACTTTGGCCACCTCATGAGAAGAAAAGACTCCCTGGAAAAGACCCTGATGTTGGGAAAGATTGAGGGCACAAGGAGAAGGGGATGACAGAAGATGAGATGGCTGGACAGTGTTCTTGAAGCTACCAACCAGTCTGACCAAACTGCGGGAGGCAGTGGAAGACAGAAGTGCCTGGCGTGCTCTGGTCCATGGGGTCACGAAGAGTCGGACACAACTAAATGACTAAACAACAACAACAACATTTCCTCAAAGTCTATAACCAGGGGAACAGTAAACTAATTTAAGGAGGGATTTTGGGTGTTGGGTGTGGGATTCATTCCCATTGTAGAGTGTTTACTTCCAATTGCTCATGGGGATGAGTTTCCAAGACCCAGAAACCTTCCATTTTAAGCTGTCTTGCCACTTTGCAGTCTCTAGCCCAACTTTCACCAACCATATGGATGTTTTGGACTACAAGTCCCATCAGTCCCAGCCAGTACTGATGGGAGTTGTAGTCCCAAACTTCTGAAGGGCACCAGGTTGCTTAAGGCTGTGCTAGTCTCTCCTTTCCATCGAAACATTTTCAATCATATTTTTAAATCAGCCACCTGGGCCCGGCAGAGCAATTAGTTGAAGCAGCCTTATTTTACAGAATGATTTCCTGCCTCTTCAGTCCAACACTCCTTTTCCCTCCCTTCTGAAAACTGATACTTGACAGGAAGAAAAAAAAGCAAAACTGGAATAAAGGAAGGTTTTGTAGGGAGAAATACATTGGGAGGGGGAGGGGAAGATAGTTTAGGAATTGGCAAATTTGGATCAAGGCACACATAGTATATTCTCAAATATACAGGAAGCGGCAGGCTCCTGCAGCCTCATCAAACTACCATGTAAAGTGATTTATATCAAAGATAGGGTTGCATTCAGTAATGTTCACACAGGGACTGCTTATTTTGGTAAAGGGGGGAAATTAAAATCTACAACTCATACTCGTTCTCCCATTTAAATAAAATAAAATGTACGAAAAGCCGGCTGGTTTCTTGAGTTGATATATGAGGCTGAACACAGCGCTCTTATTTGCTGCCCAGTGAAAAGAGGGCATTCATCCCTGTCCCAGAAGCCCCTCTGTCTCTGAGCTGGTACAGAGCAGTGGGAACAGGCATTCCTTGCTTCCCTTTCCAGGAATCCTCCCTTCCCACCACAAACTTCAGTACTTCCCACACAAACAGCCCACTTTATGATCCATAGAATTGTCTCAAGTGCAATTGGCACAAAATGAAACCTTGGCAGGAGTGGACAAGGAATGTTGCTTTGATAGGCACGACCGTGTTTTTAGACCACAAGTATTCTGCTCTCCTTCTGTATGTTCAGAGGGCAGGGGGTGTATCAGTAATGTTTCAGCTTTATTTGACTGTTCAGAAATGCAGGCCAGGCTCCCCTCTCCCAAAATAATGCCTCACTCTGAAGTCTTACGGTACATTTTATAATAAAGGCTTCTACCACGCAATCCTACATGCGTCTTCTTCGTTGAATTTAAAAGTAAATTAAACTGAATTTAATGGGGCTTACTTTCAGCAGGAAAGGTGTCTGTAGGATTGCAGTCCATGTGAAATTGGAAAATCTAGTAGCTCATACTTTCTAGACACACATAAAATCCTGCAACTATATTATTTAGAGGTAAACTCTGTTCCTTTGCATTGCAGGCGAACAGTCTATGGATTTCACTCTAGTTTTACAGTTTGCCTGACAGTTTCATTTGCCTGATAAATATTGTCTGTCCTACTCAATAACCAGGTCTCCTAAATTTATATTTTGAAATTCTGAAGGAGTGGAAGTATGGTATAGTGGTTAGAATGTAAGAGGAGAACTAGGGAGACTCGGGGACAAATCCCCCATTCAGTCATGAAACTCATGGAGGGATCTTGAGCCATTCACTGTCCTTCAGTCTTCTTTTTTCTGCCCCTTCATTGGATGCTTCTTCTTGTGCAGTTGGCACAGAACATTATTCTTAAACAAACTCCACAGATGGTTATTTTATTTATTTATAAACATATTTATATACTGCTATTCCTTTAAAAAAAAAATCAAAGTGGTTTGCAACCATTATACAGAATGTCATACAATGAAAACCACATAAGAACGTTGTAACCGCAAATTAGCTAGCTGTTATGGAAATATGTACTTTAATAATTGCCTGCATAAGCCTGATGAAATAGAAGTTTTCAGCAGGTGTTTGAAAGCTGAAACAGAAGGCACCTGTGGAACAATAAAGTGTTGATTTCCTAGAGTTCAAGCACATCAGAACTCAGAAATTGTTTTCTTCTCTTTCTTATGTATAAATTTACAGGCTATAAAGACAATGTGAAAATTGCATGGAAAGGGGCCGAAAATAATAACTCCCCCTGTTGCAGATCAGAGACTTTATACTAAAGGGGATGGAATGTAGTGAGACAGCAGTGAATGGGGATTTTATCACAATCAGATACTTCTCCCTCCCTTTATTTTATTTTACTCCCATTTATAAAATCCAGTGAAATAGAACTTGGTAATTGCAAAGTTGATTACTGGATTGTTTTGGTTGTGGGGAGAGGATACAATTATTTCTTCACTATCTCTCCACCACCCCAACCTCCTGCCAACACTCATTCATTGAATCCACTGAAAGATTTTAGGGAAAGCTCTTTCCTGGCTCCCAAGATAGTGTATATAGATATATTGCTTTAATTTTTTTAAACCATTTTTGACATTTCCAGGGCCTAGGGGCAACGTGCAATTATCTCCTTAAAAGAGATACCATCTCCAGATGACAAAAACCGGAGCTGAACATTTGGCCCAAACTGAGAACCCTTTGCCACAGCCCTGGTATCAGGAAAAGAAATCTCTGACTGCCGCACAGCAATGAAGCTGTATCGCTGGAGGGGCTGGTAATAGAAAACAGCATGTCTTACCTCCAGGTCACAAGTTCAAGACCAGCCGCCAGTGATAGTAATTCAAAGCCATTTCTTGAGATGGACTTTAAGATATAGGCTGGTGGTCTCAGTTGGCTTAGGGTTGCCAGATGTCCCTAATTGGATGGGACATCCCTTCTTTTAAAGCAGGAGTAGTCAACATGGTACCTGTCCAATATGTTGGACAGCTCCTATCAGCCCCAGTCAGCCTCAGTTGTAGTTCCTAGAAGCTCTTTCAAGGGCAGTTCCATGTACAATTCATTGTATAGTCTGGATGTTATGAGGGCATAGGGACTATGGCTTAGTCACTTGTTCTCTGTTTAGAGAGATTCAGTCCATGACCCAAGACAACTGATGAAGGAGCTTTTTAGCTAGGGAAAGTGAACTTGAGGTTCTCCAGATTTTGTTGGACTCCAACTCCCATCAGCATCACCAGCAACGTCAATGATCAGGTGTAATGTGACCTGGAGTCCAACAACATCTGAAGAACACTGCATTGGCTACTCCTAAACATAAGATAATTTCCAGTGTTGAATCTATGTTTGTCCATTGTCTAAAAGAGAATCACACTTCTTTGACAATGATTACTTTGGATAGGATTGTTTCTCTTGTCTGAGGGTTTGATCTGATCACTTGTGATGTTCTGGTTCTCCATATTTCTACAGAACACATCCAGACATCTCTGTCCATCAATGGAGGATGCTCCTCCTCCACTAACTAGATATCCCCAAAGGTGGAAGGGAGGGAAGATTATTCTTGGTGATGCCCCTTCCTTTTGCAATGCACCCCCCCAGGCCACCTCTGCACCTACTGGGGTAGGGTGGTTTGGGGTTGAGGAGAAATTATTCCTCCCCTTCTAACTATGACAGGATACAGTTAGTGGAGCTGTGCTGAATACAGGTCTGGATCCAACCATACAGTGGTACCTTGGGTTAAATACTCAATTCGTTCCAGAGGTCCATACTTAACCTGAAACTGTTCTTAACCTGAAGCACCACTTTAGTTAATGGGGCCTCCAGCTGCCGCCGCACTGCCAGAGCACGATTTCTGTTCTCATCCTGAAGCAAAGTTCTTAACCTGAAGCACTATTTCTGGGTTAACAGGGTCTGTAACCTGAAGCATATGTAACCTGAAGCATATGTAACCCGAGGTACCACTGTATGTTATTATATCTCACATAGCTTTCAGATATTCCCTTAAATAATGATATTATTTGCCATGCCTAAGGGATTGATAATTTATTTTAAATGCCTGCAGCCCAACCTTATTGGGTCAACCCCTCCCGTTGATGCAGAATATCTGCATTCAGGTGCTAATCAGCCTCCCTATTACATTGAGTGAATCACATATTAACAGTAGGGTGCAATGTAAGGCACATAATATTTGCATAATTATTTTGCAAAATAAATATAATCCATTTAGCTCATAAACAGTCAGGGAAAAGCTGAGGAGAATTTCCAGAGAATTTAGATAAGTCTAGCTCATTTGCTCAGTTTATTCCAAGTATTTGTATTACTTGTAATTGTTGAGCATAATGCTCACACTCAGTGCCATAATTGCACCATCAGTGTGCAGAACTCTCCTTTTCGCAACTTACTGATACTACAATTACATTTATATGCATTTTTCTCCACCACTCAGTAGCCCTCAAAGCGGCTTGCAAGCAATAAAGCCCAACCCTTCCCTCCCACCACCAATCACATTATCTGTTAATAAAATTACATAACATGATTAATATCCATAATAAAATAGCAACCAGAGACAATAAAAATCAAATGGGGAATAATTAAAGAATAGAGTTTGCTACACAAGCATTAATGTCTCCAGGCAGAACAAAAATATAATACTAAGGGGTGAAATTGACAAAGCATGCATCTGTGCAACCACATTTTGGCTGTAGAGATACAGACAGAACATTGAATCAGCCTTTGTGTTCCCTGGCTAGAGATTCTACTAAGATGGCAGGTGGGCACCATTGGCCGTCAATGGTGTTAGCAGAGCAATCCAAGCAATAGGAACACAGTACAATTTATGATGGGGTAAATTATGCCATTGTGACTTACAGTGGTACCTCGCAAGACGAATGCCTCGCAAGACGAAAAACGCGCAAGACGAAAGAGTTTTCCGTTTTTTGAGTCGTTCCGCAAGACAAATTTCCCTATGGGCTTGCTTCGCAATACGAAACATCTTGTGAGTTCTTGCAAATTTGTTTCCTTTTTCTTAAAGCCGCTAAGCCGTTAATAGCTGCTAAGCCGTTAATAGCCGCTAACCCACTAACCCGCTAATAGCCGCTAAGCCGCTAATAGCCGTGCTTCACAAGACGAAAAAACCGCAAGACGAAGAGACTCACGGAACGGATAAATTTTGTCTTGCGAGGCACCACTGTACTCCTATTCCAAACTCTGTAGGAAGCCCGCCAGTTAGACATGAGAACAATAGCATTCTGTTCACCTGTGCTTTCCAGCAGTCGGCATTCAAGGGTATAATGAACGTGATGGTAGAACAAAGGCATTGTGGGAAGTAGCCATTGTTAGCCTTGGCCTCCATGAATTTGTCTCCATGTCAGCACTGAAAACGACTTAACAAAATCTACCAATAATAATAAAGATTCTTGTAACTTCCTTCAAAAAAAGGTCATCTTCCAAGCTCACTAGGAACTCTGGTTTAGGAAGAATTCAGTTGAAACTCTGAACCTGGCACCAGATTGGCTGTGTTGAGGTACAGTGCTTTATAGCCAAGTAACATAGAATGCATGGGTAGGCAAACTAAGGCCCGGAGGTCGGATCCGGCCCAATGCCTTCTAAATCTGGCCCACGGTTGGTCTGGGAATCAGTGTGTTTTTACATGAGTAGAATATGTCCTTTTATTTAAAATGCAACTCTGGGTTATTTGTGGGGCCTGCCTGGTGTTTTTACATGAGTAGAATGTGTGCTTTTATTTAAAATGCATCTCTGGGTTATTTGTGGGGCATAGGAATTTGTTCTTTTTTATTCCCCCCCCCCCAAAAAAAAAAAATAGTCTGGCCCCCCACAAGGTCTGAGGGACAATGGATTGGCCCCCTGCTGAAAAACTTTGCTGACCCCTGATATAATGTATCCTGTCTAGTTCATTATGTGGTGTCAGATAGATTGGCAACAGGGTGAACATAGAGAAACAGTAGTGGCTTCAGTAGTCTGACAAGGTGTTGTAGACTTTTTCAAAAGAGTCGTTGAGATGTAAATTGACTACTGATCTGACAAAAATTCTTCCTCATCAAAACTGTGAAGTTCAGTACAAAAATTAATGCCACAAAAACACAGCGTAGCCTGACTTCAAATGCGTTTGAGCTATTTGCATGATTTATTCATGATGATTTAGCTTTCCTGCTTGCTTTCTCCTGGCAGTTGAAATGCAATAAACCGGCCATTTGACTGTAAGTGCATTCTGTGCTAAAAACTATAGTGAGATCTTCTCTGGGGCATTCAATTAGGGAAAGGCTTGAAGTCATGAGGGCAGGACTGTGTGTTCCCTTAGCAAATGTGTAGTTCCCAAATATGTGTTCATCAGGGAAAAAAGGCAATGCAGAGAAGGCAGTGTTTTCAGAGAGCAATTAGTAAACAGCAGGTGCTAGACCTCTATACCACCACCTCATGCAATAACTTTTAAAGGCCTGTTTAATTCTATAGTAGGTTTTGGAGGAGCCCAGAGCCAGCTGCAGAAAGACAGAAGACCCCTGGAAAACAGCCAGGGTGGGAGGAGAGGTTTTTTTGGGGAAAGTTAGTTTAGTGGGGAAAGGGTTAAACAACCTTCCTCCTAATGCCCTCTGCCCTTGCATTAGGATTATGTGGGAGACATGGGCTATCACCCAACATCTGCCTTGCAAGAGGCAAATAAGAAGATAAGGTATCTAGCTAGTACTAGCCAAAGGCCAATCTATTCCAGCATCCTGTTCCCACATTGGCCAGTCGGATGCCTCAACACAAGTTGAGCACAAAAGCACCCTCCCCACTTGGGATTCCCAGAAACTAATATTCAGAGGCATACCACCTCTGACCAACTCCATCATGGATAGCCACCATTAACATCCACCATGTATTTGTCTAAACCCATTTTAAGGTCATTCCATTTGGTGACCATCACTATAGTTTGAACTGTAACATTCTAGCGTCCAGGGAAGGAAAGCTGACAGGACTAGGTTTTGGCTTAACAGAAAGCAAACACTGTGTCTCCGAGCCAATAGCTTAGGTTGCTGGCAAGTTCTGTATGAGCGGCGATTAAATTAATGCTGTAGAAATGTATAGAAACCGGGTTCGCGTCTCCGCTCCTCCACATGCAGCTGCTGGGTGACCTTGGGCCAGTCACACTTCCTTGAAGTCTCTCAGCCCCACTCACCTCACAGAGTGTTTGTTGTGGGGGAGGAAGGGAAAGGAGAATGTTAGCCGCTTTGAGACTCCTGAAGGGGAGTGAAAGGCGGGATATCAAATCCAAACTCTTCTTCTTCTTCATAGCACTTTTATTTAAAAAAATAAAGACAAAAGAGAGATCTGTTTCTCACTCAGTTAAGACATTACAGTATCTGTAATAAAACCATCATGTATTTTGGTTACATAATTTTTTTAACATATGTTCAGCACTAAAGACACTTTGCAAGTGATATTTGAGCCATAAGGTATGGAGTGATAATAGGCCTGATGTGTAGACAATGTGTGGGATCCTGAATTGAATGGCTTCTTTCTGCTCTGCTCCAGTTTTCTTAAAGTTTCTGTTCTGTTTGCTTGGGGATGATTCCAGAAGCGAATCTCAAAGCCGCCTCTTTAGGAGTCTTTCTGTCCTTTTTTTCTTCTTCCTTTTTTCATTCTTGGCCCTCGTTATTAACAATGTTTTAACCCAGACAGCTGCTTAAAAGGTTTCCATAATAAAGTCTTAATGAGGACAAATCTAATATAGGTCTGGCCAATTACTGCGATAATTTTACAATGTGGAATGTTTGCAGCTGCCTTAAACAGAATTGGTGGTATTAACGAACTATCATGGGGGGGGGGGGGTATGCCTTTTGAAAGGCAGGCAAAAAGAGCCCAAGAGAAGACTGCTGTTGCTTTAAAGAAGAAAGTATCTGTTTCCAATGACACTTTTTGGGTGAGAGGAACAAATTGGTATTTGATTTCTTTTATAAAGAGTTACGTTAAATGACTCCACTGGCATAGATGTAGGTGCAGCAAGAAAGTGATGCAATTCCCAGCATCTCACAGATAAAATAAGGATAAAATAAGGGGTGACATTTTTAGCCGGAGTGACACATTGCTTCATGGGCAACCTTTCAATGCAGGAATCTTAGCCAAAGCATCCATGACAGGTGGCCATCCAACCTTTGCTTAAAAACTCCCAAAGAAGGAGAGTCCACCACCTCCTGAGGGAGACCATTCCACTGTCGAACAGCTCTTACCGTCAGAAAGTTATTTCTGGTGTTTAGTGGGAATCTCGCTTCGTGCAACTTGAAGTCATTGGTTTGAGTCTTACCCTCCAGAGCAGCAGAAAACAAGCTTGTTCTCCCTTCCATGTGACAGCCCTTGAGATATTTGAAAGTGGCTATCAATATGGTTGGATTAGATGCTCCTTGGGATCCCTTCCAACCTAGCAGTAAACAGCATTTCTGTGTGCTGCTCTGGTTTTGCCAGAAGCGACTTAGTCATGCTGGCCACATGTCCCGGAAAAACTGTCAGTGGACAAATGTCGGCTCCCTCAGCAACCCCAGAGTCGTTCGTGACTGGACTTAACTGTCAGGCATCGTTTACCTTTTTATAATGGTTCTAGCCAGGAGATGACACTCAAAGAGGGGTTGGAGCAGGGCAAGGGAAGTGTGGCCTTGAGATGAGTCCCAAAGGCTGGATAGAGAGGCCTGTGGTTTGGTCCCTGGGCCTGAGGTTCCTCACCCTCCTGCAGTGCCATCAGGGCAATACTTTGGCACTGAAGTCCAGGACCTTCTTCAGAAGATCTTCCAAATGCAGGTCATTTACCTTACCACAGGTTCAAGTAATACCATTGTCATCTAGCAGGTATCTTCTCTTCTAACTTCAAAAGGTTTTGGTTTTTCTGAGCACTTTGGTGGCCCTTCAGGCCTGGTTCATTTCAGAAAATGCTTCTACAAAACTCAGCATGGCCCAGATGGGTTGACTGGGATGGAATTGAACAGCATCCCTAATGATATTAGAAGTTATGATAGGAGAGCCCATGTGGTGTAGTGTTCAGAATGCTAAACTAGGACCTGAGAGGCCAGGGTTCAAATCCCTGTTCAACTATGAAGCCAAGTGGGTGACTTTGAGCCAGTCTCTCGTTCTCAAACTTGCCTGCCTCACAGGGTGGTTGTGTGGATAAAATGGAAAGGGGGAGAAGCATATGCACCACCTTGACCTCCTTGGAGGAAAGGTGAGATATAAATGCAACAAATAAATAGTATGGGCAATCAATATGGAAATCGGGGTCTACAAGAAGAGCCTTTACTATCCTCTAGGTGTCAGTTTCTACATGCACTTTGTTAGGTTGTTCCCATTACACAAAAAACAAAACAAAACAAAAGGTGTGACAAAGCTGGAGAAAGCTCTAGGCAGACTCCCTTTCAAAGGGATCTCACAGTCTTTTGGAGCTGTCAGATTAAAGAGACTGGAAACAGACTACACAATAATGCATACGGTTCAAAGACATTAAAGATTCTGTTTAATTAATTATCCAAGGGAGGCATCCTACTATTGTCTGCTACCCCTTTAATGTACAGCTGAGGATGTAGTGGAGCACAGCCTTTAACAATAACACAGGATCCCATTACAGATGTCTCTCTTATTATGTTTGGCAAAGCAGTTGGCTTCCGGGCTTCTGTTCAGTAGGACTGGTCATATAAAATGCAATGGAAGGAAGAAACATTTCTATTAGAAAGCACTAATTGGGAGTGTGTGTTTTTTTACAGTGTCTGATGGCAGAACAGCATGTGATGATAAACATGGGGTCTCTGCCAAAAACAGTAGCCGAGCATCAAGTTTTCCCTACTTAAGCAGCAAAAACTTGTACGTATCTGTCTAACCGTTCCAATTATATGGTGTTGGGGAAGGGAAACAAACGGGTTCACATGGAGGAATGGGGAATAAATGTGGTTTGGTTTGGATTTTAATGGGAACGTATCTAAAATATGTGAACTGGAATACAGCTCTCCATCCAAATGCACACTTCTCCAAATTTAGCGATCCACCTCTCCAACCAAATAACACGTAGGAAAATGTACACATTGTATTATGAAATGCGTTGTATTATGGAAATTCACTTGCAAGCATTTGTATGGTGGGCAAGATTGCATAATAAAATGTGTCTGCAACAATAAAATTGCACAAAAGAGTCAGTGATGGCTCACAACTTGCATAGCTTTTAAAGAGGATTAGACAAACTCATGCAGAATAAAGCTATCAGTGGCTACTAGCCACAATGGCTATGCTCTACCTCCAGGCCCCCCAAGTGCCCCTATTTTCCAGGGACATCCCCAGATTTACAGAAGTCATCCTGGTTTCTGATTTGATCCTGGAATGTCCCTCTTTTCCTTATGGAGAAAACGTTGGAGAAATATTGGAGGGTATGGTATGAATGAATGAATTTATTAATACGGTCACAGACCAGCATCAACACACACAATATCACAGATCATAAAAATATCAGAAATACAAAGGACAATATGAGTATAACAAGGATTTAAATATAAAAATTAAAATTAATTATTAGCATGCTCCCTGTAGTTAACATTTGGGGGTTTGGTCATTATGGGATACCACTTGCTTCCTGCGATTGATTGCAGACACACAGAATTTGGCTACATTTAATGTAGTCTTGGGATTCTTATCCTCTAGCAGTAGTTTTAAACTATGGAGTTCCGATTCTTTCCTGGACTTTTGCAAAACAGGTGTAATAAAAGTCAAACGTATATCCTCATAAAGACGACAACGTAATAATACATGTAGAGCAGTTTCAACTTCCAACGAGCCACAAGGGCAGACCCGTGCTGTATATGGTTTACCCTCAAATCTGCCCAGGAGGGTATGGTAGAACATCCCTATTTTCACTGGAGAAATGTTGGAGGGTATGGATTTAGGCGACCCCCAAGCCAATGAGATAAGTAACTTTTAGAACCACCTGTAGAAGACATCTGAAAGTAGCCATGTATAGGAAAGATTTTTTAAAGTTTAAATTTCATTATGTTTTTCGATATGTTGGAAGCCACTCAAAGTGGCTAGGGCAATAATAAAGTTTTTATTATTATTATGGAATAGGATGTCCTATTTTCATCAGAATTTTTGGACGGTATGTACCTCTATTGTCAGAGACATTGGGCCTCTGAATGATAGTTGCTGTGGATTGCAGGTGGCGAGAGGGTTGCCGGTTTAGGATACTGTATGAACAACCCAATCTTATGCATTTTCATAAGAAGTCAGTTCCACTTTGGTCATGTGGAAGTGTGCAGAGCAGGGGTCGGCAAGGTTTACCTCACCTGGGTCGGTTCACTCCAGTGGAGATCCCTCTATGGGCTGGATCGTGTGTGCGCATGAGCATGTGCACCTGTGATTTCCGGCGTTGGCATCTGCGCAGACGCAATTTCTGGTGCCATGAAAGCGAGGCACCATGCTGTGCCGGGTTAGCGCAGTGCGCAGGGACTCACGGAGCAGGTGGCTTAGTTCGGGGTCAAGGAACCATGAGAACCACAGGGAAGAGTAAGTTTGTGAAACAAATTTGTCTACATCTTGTCTCTTGCTTTAACTCATTCCTCAGTGTGTGGTCATGATAATGGTGATGGTTTGCAAAGCGACAATCTTTTCCTATTTTCAAACTTACCAGACACAGAATATGTTGAGAATGTCTGAAGAATATGTAAATAGCTCACAAGGAGAACAAAACACTTGACTGCAATTCAGATGTGTGCACTGAATGCAGGCTACTTAGGATTGCATCCATAGGAATAGCTTAACTGGGTACAATGTCAACACCTAGAAAAATAAGTCTAGTGTTATGCATATAGAGTGATCTGCACATTTGAATAAAGACACAGTAATATCATGAAAGTGGAATGATGGTGCAGTGTAAATATTTTGAGAAGAAGATTTTCTCCAGAGTTAATACTTCATTATATGTGCAAAAAAACAGAAGATTTAAATAATCTGACCATATACTGGTAAACATAAAAGCATGAGAGTCCTGCTGGATTGGACCAAGGATGCATCGAGTCCAGTGTTTCTCTACCTTGTGTGCTGTTGGACTGCATCCTTGATCATTTAATGACTTCATCTAGTGCACCATCGTGTTCTCCCAGTAGCCAACCAGATGTGTGTGGGAAGCCAGATTTGGGAACACCAGCTCTCTCACCTCTTGTGAGGCTGTTGGGGATAGCATTCAGAGGCATACTACAACAGTAGAAGTGGAAGGTAGCCAAGGTGTAGTGGCTTAGCCCCAGAATCAGTTTCAAAGCACCATTCAGCCCTGTCTGGACTATGCCGATTCATAATAAAGACCACAGAGTCTCTGAGCATGTGCAGGGTGCATTTCTTTCTCTCCCCCCCCCCCTCTCTCTCTCACACACACACACAAAGAGCAACCTCCTGCCACATATCATGGACTGAGGAAATGGCTACAACTCAGGGTTCATGGTTTTCATACTAAACCCTATAGATGCAATTAATGGTAACCTGCCCGTCCCTGTATTGTAACCACAGATAATAGACCTCTGGAATGAAGGACATTTGCGAAACGCATCAAGCACTGCAGAAAATGTAAAAAGAGGTATATATGTTAATCTGTTTTGCTGGTCTCTGTTTATTAAACTCCCCCATCCAACAAGCACTGAAAGCCTAATTACAAGCACAGAATTACCGTATATTCATTAAAATATTTAAGTCCTCAAACCTGGGAAACATCTCACTGGCATCTCTAATCTGGATTTCTGGTCTGACTCTCCTGTTTAGCTTACTCCTCTTTATTTTGGTGACATGCAGAATACCTTCAGTGATAAACTAAGCATACTTTTGTTGATTCAGAGGCCTCTTTTCTTTTTCTAATGTTCCCTAAAGCTGTATTCAGATTCCCACTGTTTATGCTACATTTGCCTGACATAATGTGAGAGGTAGTGGGTGAAGTGATTTGGTGGGGTGTAATATCTATTTTGGGCAAGAAAAGAAAGGTAATAAATGCCCATTTGAAACATACCTTTCATTTTGCTTGGTTGCATTTGGCCATAATAAATTAATAAACCCCTATTGTACTAATATCTTAGGGGGGTTAAAAGTAACTTTGGTGGGTAAAGGTGACATTTACACATGCATAAGTTATGCATGCTTCCTTTCTCCGTGATTCGACTTGTACGGAGCTTATAGAGAATGGAAGTACTATGCCGTGCAGGAGGCTTTCAAAAATGACCTTTTTATTGACATAAAAAAATGTCATAGCTGTAAAGTCTGACATCTCCAAGCCTGCCTGTGCTGGGAATAGGGCCATGTTATATCACTGGGGGGATGCAAATCTTTCACTTTCAATGCTCTAACACACTGGCTAAACTAAAAAATTAAGTGCACAGAAGAAACTACCTGAGCAGTTTTGCATATTCCAAGTGTATGAGGCAAATGATCCAGATTTCCCCCCCCAATAAGCATTTCACTGGCATGGAAGTTCACTCTGTGACTGCAATCAGATGATCATAAAGGTAAAGGACCCCTGACAGTTAAGTCCATTCGTATACGACTCTAGGGTTGTGGAGCTCATCTTGCTTTACAGGCCGAGGGAGCCGGCATTTGTCCGCAGACAGTTTTTCCGGGTCATGTGGCCAGCATGACTAAGCCACTTCTGGCGCAATGGAACACCGAAACCAGAGCAGCACATGGAAATACCATTTACCTTCCTGCTGGAGAGGTACCTATTTATCTACTTTGACTTTTGGTGTGCTTTCGAACTGCTAGGTTGGCAAGAGCAGGGACCGAGCAACAGGAGCTCACCCCATTGCGGGGATTCGAACCACCAACCTTCTGATCGGCAAGCCCAAGAGGCTCGGTGGTTTAGACCACAGTGCCACCCATGTCCCCAGATGATCATAGTTTGGCTAAATAAGTCAGGATAAGGCCTTCTTACACTAACAGTAGTGCTAACAGCAAACCCCTTTGAAGCTGTCCACATTCAGGCATGGTTCAAATTCAAATCATGCCTGAAGAGAGAGCTTTGCAAATTCAAATCATACCTCTGGAGAGAGCTTTGCAGGTGGGGTTCGCTATCAGCACCAATCTGCTGGTTGGCACCGACAGTGAGCCCCTTTGGAGCTGCCACTTGACAGTGGCATCAGGTGACTGGGAGTTGGGCAGCCCTTCCCACCTGTAAAAAGGGGCCAGAATGGCATGGCAGAAGTCAGGATCTGGCCTGCCACCAAGATTCCATTCCCTACACCTGAGAAAGCGGTAAATTTTGAAGTGGATGAGGTCATTGCAATAAACCTCATTGGGATGTCTCTTAGGAGAGTCCTTAGACACACTCCTAAGGAAAGTCTGGTATATGATACTGCTGTTACTCCTGCTCTGAAATGGATGCTTACCACTTTCTCCAGGTAGGCAGCTGTTACGGATCCTCAACTGCACCCAGAGGCTCAGTTGCATCTCACCTTATTAACCTGACAAATGATCATCAGAACACAGCCACTACCTGCAAGGTAACATGGTGGGGTTTCTACATTATAGAATTCACTTCCCCAGAGAAGTTCTCCAGGCTATAGGATATAACACGCTCTTTTTGAAGTAAATATCAAACTGATACACTTCTCAGCGCAGCCCTAGTGGAAACCTTTATTTTCCACAAGACTTTCAGAGAATCAAATTTGAATTAACCGGGCTACTATTTACTTGATTGATCTATTTTCTCTGGATTTATGACAGAAGACCTGACTGGTTTTATTATTATTACTATTTTATAGTTGCCTTACAAGGTAACCCCTTTACATATGTAGTTTCTGTTTTGTTTTGTTTTGCTTTGTTTATCACAATTGTGCACTGGATTGGGAAAAGGCAATCTATATGTTTTAGAAATAAATAAGTAAAACTAGTATTGATTTCAGCATTCAGCGCGACTCGGCTGCAATGGATTACGGCAGAAGCAACTTTGTTGCTTTATGCTCAGCCACATGCAATTCCCTCATTGGGAATGCTAAAGTGAATTTTGGAGAATTAGATTGCAGGGCAAAAGGCATGTGATGGATTAAAACAAAAACTACCAAGCAAGCACATTTATTTGTGCAGCTTATCCCATGACAATTATAGCCACCTATATAAGTGGCACCTGCTCATTCAGTGGAAGCGCAGCTGCTGGGTTTTTGAAAATGAAGGTTACATTTGCATCTGGCATTCTAACATTCTCTTTAGGTATGGCTCCACTTTTAAAGAACACACAAGGAACGATTAGGCTAAAGTTAAGCAACATATGTTTCATAGGGTTTAAATATAAGGCATTGTGCCTCTCCTAATTTGAGCTTTGCACAGCCCCCTGGCTGCAACATGGCCTTGACCTAGGGACCTGGAATCTGGTCCAACCTGCCTGTCCTGCCTTGGATGCGGTCCTAGACTAGTTTATAGGGGATTATGTTTAATTAGGAGTTTAAAATAAATAATCTCTAATAAAACATACAGCTGTGATGTTGCTCTCCTTTCCCTGCCCTGCTGCTGACTGGGAGCAGGGAGTCAATTCTGTGGGGTGCTGTTTTGTTTTCCTGAAGGCCAAATGGTACATTTACACATAATGAAAGATGCCGTGTTTTGTTAAATGGGAGTATATTCAAAATGCTGGGACCTTTCTGCACTTACCTTTCATAAAGGCATAGCTGACATTTGACCCAATGTTTTTAAGAGTGACTTTGGAGTTGACTGTCTGCACTTTTGGTCACATGTTGTTGCTATTAAGGAGTGGGTATGGTTTTCCCCCTCCACACCAACCATGGGTTGTGCCGGGATTGAGAGAATTTCCAGGGCTGTAGTCACTTCTCTATAGCTGACTATGTCAGAAGGTACCCAGAACCTTCTGCATCCCCAGCACCAGCCCTGCCATTAGACTGAGGGAACCACAGGCAAAAGGTACTGGAGTGGTAGTGAGGTGTTGGAGAGCAGAGCTGTGGGTGCCCCACCATCCCAGCCTACTCAGAGCCCCCTTAGCAAGCTTGTTTTCCTCAGATGTGGTGGAGGGCACTGTCCCATTGCCAGTGTTGAAGTAACATTCAATTTCCAGTGCAAAGAGCTTTTGTACATGGAATTAGGGGGTGGGGGTGCCATATTTGCCTCAGGCAGCAAAATGTCTTGGTCCAGCTCTGAGCATCCCTGAGAGACAGCTTGACCATGCACAGGCAGTGTTGTTTGTACTTTAGTTCACCCAGGGTGATACTGAAATCTCAGAAATTTGGCCAATGAGGCTCATAAACTAAGTGTGAGCTCTAGAGCACATCTCAGAATAATAGGCAAGGCACATGGCTCCATGACAGAGGGTAGGATTCTTCAGCAGAGGAGTCAGTAGAAAGGGTTCCCTGATGGCTGAAAGACTGAAATCCACCATTTTAAAATATGAACAATCCCAAATCAATATTTACCTCACAACCAGACCAATAGATCAACTTATCAAAGGCTATACAGCCAGCATGCCAGCAACGTTTTCCACCCCAAACTACCAAACCATGGCAAACACACTGTGTAGTGTATCATGAATCTCTGAATGGAGGTTCATGGGTTTGTCTTGCAGTCCATGCAGTCCTATAGAGGAACCACCTTCTCCTCTATAGACTGCCCAGGTCACTAAAGCCTGCAGGTGTGTCCTTCCTCAGCTTGCAGGTGTCCATTGGGTGGGGATCCAGAGAAGGGCCTTTTCTGTTGTGGTGCCCACAATATTGTGGAATGCTCTCCCTTTGAGATTCTGTGGATAACATTGGTGGGTTATCTCCTCTATGAATTAAAACTCATCTGTTCACCAAAGCTTTACTGCTGGTGCCATTTCCTGTTCACTTTGGTTTCTGTGATGCTGACTCACATTTATTGTTTTTATTGAACTTTGTGTGTTTTATAATGTGAACCACTTTGGTATTTTCTGTAAATGAAAAGTGGTATAAAAAATACTTAAACAAACAAACATTCTCTATTGTTAACTTGGCAAGACAAATTGGGTGGAAACAGGAGATGACACGCCTTCTGTCGCACATATAGAACTTAAGAAGGATATATTTGTCTCAAGGGACTTATTTTGTTTCATCTCTGTGTTTTCATGCAGTCTGATTGAAAGTGGTGATAACAGAACTCCCAATCCTGCAAATTTAGATCCTGCATCAATTTTAATCCTGCATCAATCTTGATTTATCCTTGATGGGGCCCTTGCAGAGATTTCAGCTGTCCCACAATGTACCTACAGAATTGCGTATCGGAAATCATTTGGCTAGGGAAGTCAGTCCTCAGTGTTTTTTGAGGATAACATTTGATGGCTTTTAGGTAGATGGCTATACACTTTTCCCTTGCTCCCAAGAGAGCTCTGGAAGCTCATGTTTCCCTTAGGGTTATGTCTGAGACTTCAGAACCTATGGGGATTGCAGCATTTTTGCTCTTATTGTGTGCCTTGGATTATTCTTGGTCCCACGGGAGGAGAACTAAAAAAAATCTGAAAGCTGCAATTGGAGTAATAGTCTAGACCAGCCTTTTATCAAATTCGTGACCTCAGATGTTGTAGGGCTACAACTCTCATCATCCCTAGCAAGCAGGACCAGTGCTCAGGAATGATGTTGTAGTCCTACAACATCTGGGGACTCAAGGCTGCCCTAGGCCCTCCATATCCTGATGCAGGAAGGCTTGAACTTGTTCTCTAATTGAAATAGGTTATACTACCTGACCTTAGAGACGTCACCAGAACATGTATTTCCAGTGCCTGGATATGAGTTTCAAGGGATTGTCATGCACAAGGCATGTATTCAGAGTCCAAATTATTTGATGGCTTGAATTTTAATCCAGTATGGTAAGAGTGCTGTTACCCTCAGGTTCTGCTGGAGGGCTTCCCATGGACATTTGATTGGCCACCATGAAAATGCAGTGATGGGCTTTGGCCCATAGCTGTCAACATTTCACTTTTTTAAAGGGAAATTCCCTTAATCTGAATAGGATTCCTCGCAAGAAAAGGGAAAAGTTGACAGCTATGCTTTGGCCTGATCTATAAGGAATTCTCTTATGCTTTTAAAATACGTCTATGCAAGCTCCACTCCAGCTTCTAACTCTCTGAGGATGCTTGACTGCTAGCCACCTAAGACAGATATGTGAGTTTAAAAACAAAGGAGGATGAGGACCAAAGATGAGTAGTAAGGAAGGTAGTCATGTGGGTGGGAAGGCTGGTTGAATTTGGCTTGGCTTGGAAAGGGCCTCTTCAGAAGATGGGATGGAGCTTGCATCTCATCTCTGTATCCACCAGCTCCGCATACACCTTGGATTTATGCATTTGGCAACGGTCTGAAGGGTGTGCCTACGGGCCCAGGCACATGGAGTATTGACATGCACAGTGTAGACATATGCCATGCCCACTTCAGACATTACTCCGAAAACATGAAGAGTCAGTGGGACACATTGATGTTGTGGGCAGGGTCTGTAGGTGTTCCCACATTTACTAAATGCTTTAGGCTTCTTCTGAAGAGAGCTTATATTATGAGGCATGCCAGCCACTATGGCTGATCTGGAATTAAAACAGCTCTGAAACACCACATTCATGTGACTCCTGACTTGTTACAGCATTATGTCTTCAGTTCAGAAGATTTCACCCATGTTCTCTCCCCTCCTCCCACAACAATCAATTATTGAGAAAAGAAATTCCATTAAAAATTATCAAAGGGGAAAGAAAAAATCAGTGAAATTATCATGGGTGGGGTGCAGTGGTTTTCCATGGTCAACTTGCTATTTTGGTGGCTGGGGATGCTTGTGAGACCTTTTCAATCTTGCAATAAACACTGTCTTCAGAAGCTCAGGGTGGTAATGGCACATGAGAGGGCATTCTTTGTGGAAGTCCCTAAGTCGTGGAATTCCCTCCTCACAAATCTGTACCTGGCACCTCTACTATCCAGTTTTGGGTGAAGTGGGCCATTGACACCAGGGCCATTGATACCTGAGATATATGGATCCACCCTACTTTTGTGATTGTAACGTGCTTTTAATGTTGTATTTTAAATTGCCATGACCTACCTCGTGAGGTTAGGGTGAAGGATGGGTAATAAATGAAATGAGTTCTAGTAATAAACCTCTGCAACTTCCCTGAATGTCTACACTTTTATTAAGGGGGAAATGTTGTGCCATAACCTTCCCATTTGGGCTTCTTTGATATTAAGAAGCTGAGACAGCCAGGGAGGCTGCAAAGTGCTTGCAAAATGTTTACTAGGAAGCAAGACACGCACACCACCACTTCACAGAAATAAGTTAAACTGAGAACTCTATACTTGCTGAACTTCCAGAGACATTCTAAAGAAAGTCTATAGTGCCCTGATAATGTGGGTGGAAAATGGAAGCCTCTTTCCCAGGAGCATAAAACTTTTGAATAATTGGATTTCAGTGCAGCACTAGTTTAGATTATGGATCCCTTTCTGCATGGCCTCTGAGATTATGTGGGCCTTGAAACAGCCTTCCTGTCTAGACACTTCACTTTAATTCTGAAGGCTGAGCTTATCCATCACCATGACCACATTATTGATCTGTGAGAAGGAACAGCACATCTGTGGTTGAATTTTGTGCGTGCCTGCATTATTGAGCAATGAGGACTAACATGCAGCTGATGTTTTCTACACTTAACTTTTAGTCTTTCAGGCATACATTTGAACATTCACTGTATTTTTCGTCCTATAGGGTGCATCGGCCCATAGGACGCACCTCATTTTTTTTGGGGGGGGAATGAATAAAAAAAATATATCCCCCCCGCCACAGCTGCCGCCCCAAGCCTTGCGCACACCTGTCCGAAGCACGGGGCACCCTCCGGAGGGCTCTGCGTGCTTCGGGCTGCAGGCTGCCGCCCCAAGCCGGGCGCGCGAGGCTTGCAGACACTCGGCCGAAGCACGGGGAGCCCTCCAGAGGGCTCTGCGTGCTTCGGGCGGCAGGCTGCCGCCCCAAGCCTCACGCGCTCGGCGGGACCTCCTGCCGGGAATGCAAGGCTTGCGGACACTCGCCGGGGCTGCAGGCTACTGCCCGCAAGCCTTGTGAGCCCGCGGGAACTCCCGCCGGGCTTGCAAGGCTTGCGGATAGCTTCCTGAAGCCTGGAGAGCAAGAGGGGTCGGTGCGCACCGATGCCTCTCGCTCTCCAGGCTTCAGCGAAAGCCTGCATTCGCCCCATAGGACGCACACACATTTCCCCTTCATTTTTGGAGGGGAAAAAGTGCGTCCTATGGGGCGAAAAATACGGTACCTTTTGTAGCCTTTAAAAGAAAAAGAAAACTGGTTCCTAGACTATTCAGCCAGTAGCGCTGTGACACCTTTAGTACCAACCAGTTCTCATTCATCTCTCTGCTGAAATGAAATCTATATATTAAATTGGGGTAGATTAAATGTAACCCCTGTTGAGCATGCTTGCAACAAGCACCAGTTGACTAAGCATCAGGAAGATTTCCTGACAGTAAAAGCTGTGGAACGGTCTCCCATGAGAGGTACTGGACTCTTCTTCCTTGGAGGTTTTAAAAAAAAGGTTGGATGGCCATCTGTCATGGATGCTTTAGCTGAGATTCCTGCATTGCAGGGGTTGGACTAGATAACCCTCGGGGTCCCTTCCAACTCTACAGTTCTATGATTCCTTATGCACACACATGCAAGTACTTTTTCACTGTGGAGAGTCATACCACTATTTATGTTTAAAAAGAATTTCCTTTTGTCAACAGCCAAACAGCTTATATAGCCGGAAGAAAAAGAAAACGCTTTGCATAAAGGTTTCTAGCTAAAATTACACCATTTCAAACCATACGGCAGCCTTTTATTTAGCAAAGGTTCAGTGACTTCACTATTACAGTAGCCACACAGGTTGCCTAAAATACCTGTTATAGCTGGAGAAAATAGCAAATATACAGAATATAGAATGGAAATCCAAAATGTGGTTATAAAAGGTGTTGGGTGGGAAAGGACAAAATTCCTCGGGAAGTGATTGTACTCTGCCTTTGTACGCCAAAGTGCTGATCAATCTCCTTGGAGTGGCGGGTGAAGATTGTCAAGGAACTGAAGAAGCTGTGTGCAGAATTCGGTTTTGTGATGAACAAGAGACTGGGTAGAGCAAGTACTAACTGCTCCCTCAGCTCAACCCCTTCAGTAATTCCAGTTTCTCAAAAGTAATTGTGGTTAACTTTTCAATTAAAACGTATTTTATTGAGATGACAACTTGTGTCTGGTCTTTCTGATGTTAGGAAAGGGTTTCGATAAAAGCTCTACCTCCCCAATCAATGTAAGTCAAGGAAAGCAAGTAATAGAATTTGTTTTTATGATATTTTTTGTGCTCTGATATCACATATTTGGGATTATGTGGGTGTGTTCAAGGTTTAAAGGGAGGAGTGGTTGAGTCAATTTCTGTTTCATTTTAATAGGGACTGTACAGCATACATTCCCAGGGTGTCATTTGCAGAGGTACAACATTCTCAAAATAATATTGGTGGGAATCAGACAAAATTGGGAGCACTGCTGTAGCCTTAAGGACCAAACACGTTCTACCAAAGTGGGATTGTCAAAGGATGTGGAATGCATTTAAGGTGACATGCGCCTCACAAATCCTTTAAAACATATTTAACTGGATCTTTTTCTTGACACATTATCTTCTGCCCGGCTAAAACTGAATTTAGGCCTGATGATTTTATCTCTCTGGAGAACTGTGGAACGCTCCTCACTGAATTGTTTATATGCTTTAAATGCCTCACAATATTCACTTTCCTCCTCATGGAGCAGGCGAACTTCAGTGAGTGAAGTAAAAAAGAAATTATTGGTTTTTTAGAGCACAATCCAAACCATGTCTGCCCAGAATTAAGCCCCACTGAGGCCAATGGGCCTTACTCAGTGGCGTAGTGTGGGGGGTGCAGGGGGGGGCGGCCGCACCGGGCGCAACATCTGGGGGCTAGGGTTAGGGGGCGCAAATCCACGGGTTAGGGGGCGCAAATCCACGGGTTAGGGGGCGCAAATTACTTGCCTTGCCCCGGGTGCTGACAACCCACGCTACGCCACTGGCCTTACTCCCAGGTACATGTATATCAGATTTCAGTCTAAGTTAGCCAGGGATAGGTGTGAAACTAAGAAATAGCAACATGAATTATTCTGTTGAGTTAAGAGTGTTTGGGATTATCCTTCTAGTGATAAGAATCGGTATTGCTAGCTGCCCTGGCCAACTAACCACATCTGTTTGGATTGCTGGAATGAATACTCTTCAATAAGTTCAAGGCCAACTTTAGTTCTGGTCTTGGCCAGAACTAAAAAAATGTGCTTTTGGGCTGGGGTGGAGGGAATAAGAATATAAAAATCTGAATGTAGACTAAAAGTTCTGACAAGACTGGTCAGGATTTTCTTTTTTAAAATAATGTCCTGATTTTTGTGAGAACTTAAAAATAAACTAAGATTTTGCCTTGAATATTTTCACATCAGCTTTTGCAAGGAGGGACAGATGCATTATGAACATTCTGTGGGGGGAAGAAAAGCTATCAACATAAACAATGGTGGAGATTCATAGTGTTTGATACCAAAAAGGCCCTAATTTCTTCTCTGGCTGGAGGGGGGGGGGGAATTAAAAGGTACAGAGGCAGGTAGAAGTGATGAACTAAGTTTAACATGAGTTACTCCGATTTTATGAACCAAAAGAGGAGGTTAATTTGTATTTCTCCTGTCATTTGCTCTACCTTAGACATTCCACATGATTCCTCATTTAATACAAACTTATCTCCTAAAACTACTGGAAAATGTACGAGCTGCTATCCCCCAAACAGCTCCAAGAAAGCAAAGTGGTTAATGTTTGAAGAATGAGGTGTTCTTTCCTTTGCCATGGCATTGGGTTCTTATTGTACAACCCTGTACAGTACTTCAGCAATATATTTTTCTTTTAAGATTTAAAAAGCAAAGAGTTACAAAACTGTTTGCAATTAACTTGAAATAGAAAAGATAGCACTTTTTTTAAATCCCATTATATAGTACACCATATAAATTACAGATTATTCAAATGCACAAATGCATCTGTGTAACATTTATCAAATGTAATTTTTGTTTTGTTTTGTTTGTTTTGTGTGAGTAGGTTTGTTTTGTTTTCCTCCCTCTGAGTTTTTGCTCTCAGCGTCAGGTGTCTCGCCACACAACCCCCTCAACTATCACGTGTGGCAGTGCTCCAGGTCTGAGACACTGCTGTTGCAATAGCGCATGTTGTTGGGGATGTGGCAGTCTGTGTAGTTAATGCCCCCATTTGGGGTATAAATGGGCTGCAGTCTGAAATCTCCTTTAAGGAGCTGATCATTATTTAAGGAGACAATCTGAAAGCTGGTTTCCGTCATCTCCAGGATGGAGTTGTCCTTCTTGGTCCCTGCTTCGCAGTAGTCATCTTTCCGCCGGCCCCGGTTGTATTTCCATTTCTGAGAGGTGTAGCGTCCCTTTTTGTGCATGTGCCAGCAGAAGATGCTGAGCAGGACCACCAGTACAAACACCACAGCCCCCCCGATCAAGCCTGCCAAGAGAAACGGGGACCCAATGTTATGAGAAGTGGTCTGTTCGTGGCTGGAAGCTGTGTTGCTTCCATTGCTCAGCAGGGAAGCCTTGGTGGTGCCTTCAGAGCAGACGGTGTCCTCGCCAACTCGGTAATTATTAAAATCATCCAAGGGGACCAAGCAAATCCGATACGTGGATTTGGGCTCTAGGCTCGCCAAGCTAATGTTCTGCCTCTTGTCACTAACTATCCGTTCCTGAATGATGCCGCCTTCCAGACTGTGGCCCATTTTAACCCAGGTCAGTTTGTAGGCCATCACGTTGAAAAGGGAATGCCAACTGACTTGGATGCAAGTGTCATTCACAATGTGGATGAAGAGTTGGAACTGTTCAGTAATGGGAGGGGTCACTTTTTCTTCGTCGTCCCTCTCAGGCACAGTGGGGAGTGTGGCTACAGTGTGGGGAAGAGGAGTGTGTTTGTTACTTGGTGTAAAGACCGGTGACGTAGGGGTTACTGTGGTTGGCAGGGATGTAGAGGGAGCTTGGGTAACCAGCGTCAGATCAGGGGTGGTTGTGGGGCATGACAACATATTCATGTTGAGTTCCCTGACAGCCATGCCTCGGACGTGCTCTGGTCCCTGACACATGAACCCTCGCACATTGATAGAGGAAGGGATTAACTTGAGCCATTCGGTGACCCACTTAATACTACAATCACATAGCCAGGGATTATTCCTTGCTGTGAGTTGTTTCAAGTTGCGAAGGTTGTCAAAGACACCTCTGGACAGCATCCGGAGCTGATTGTTGGAAATATCGAGTCTCTCCAGCTGGTGGAGGTTTGAAAAGGCTGAAAGTGGTATGTGTGAAATCTGGTTGTCCTGTAAAGAAAGCCTAAGCAGGTTTGTACCTGGGAGTTCAGGGGGAGGGTATGTTAGTGAATTCCGTACTATAGAGAATTCCTTGAGTTTGGATAGGTGGCTGAAGGTGCCATCTGCAATGCCTTTATTGTTAAGGAGGTTGCCATCTACTATGAGACGTTCCAAGCTTGTGAGATTCTGGAAGGCCATGTCTGATATGATGGCAATGCGGTTTTCGTCGACTCGTAGTTCTTGTAAGTCCACTGGAAGGCCAACAGGCACACTGCTTAAGTGGTTCTTGGACAAGAATAGAAGCTTGAGGCTAACAGCTTCCCGGAATGCCCCATCCTCAACCCCCACGGTAGAGATGGAATTGTCATCCAGGTGCAGCTCTTCCAGTTTCAAGAGCTGTGCTAGAGCAGCCCGAGAAATGGTCTGGATGTTGTTTTCCTGCAGGTGGAGAACCCTGACATTCTTGGGCAAATTCATGGGGAATTCATCCAGCTGGTTGCCATACAGGTAGACTGTGTGCACAGACTGGACATTGTGCAACTCTGCAGGAAATCCAGCATTATTAATTTGGTTATTGTGGAGGTAGAGTACAGTTACACCCTCCGGTATCCCAAGAGGCACTGAGGTCAAACTTCGCTCGTTACAATAGACAAAGTTCCGGTCACAGCGGCACACACTTGGACAGGCCAGAGCTTTGGAGAACTGCATGGAGAGGCCCAAAGAAAAGACAAGCCATGATTTAAAGAAAACAACCCTGTCCACGGGCCACATTCTAGTCCACGGGCCCATTTCTAAATGAAGAAACAAAATACTGAAAAAAGGGGGGAAATGCTAGCAAAAAGAAGTAAAAAAAATAATAATGGAAAGAGATGCTGTGTTTCTATGCAGGTAAGAGGTAACGTCCCAGAGGCGAAATGCAAAATAATCCGTTTATAATTGGATGGCCTTTCACTTGGAAAGTCGCTGTCCTGCTAGCCAGGCTTAGACATGTTGTTGCCTCTTGCCATGTATGCTGAATGCTAAGGTAACTGTGTCCCGTACAGCTAACCCAGAGCAAGGTTCCAAACGTCAACCAGAGACGGACAGGATGGCTGGATTAGTACTTCTGTTGGCTGCGGTGACAGGGTCCTCAGCTTCCTTCAGTCGGCAAGGCATTCATTTTAGCTTGAGGCTGGATTTGAGAAATCTGTTAAGAAAGGGAGAGAAGGGAAAATAAATAATGTGGCATTGTTAACTGACAAACATCCTGTGCACAGAAATTCATTAACTTTGTGAAATGGTAACATAAATAATCTAAGCGGCTTCTCTCCCTCTCCCTCTCCTCCGGCTTCTAAAGCCAAGTGGAAAAATCAGCTGGGGAAGCAAGAAGGATAATTGGTTCCCAGGCTAATGACATAACAGTGGGCAGCAAGCTCAGGTTAGAGTTTTAGGCTGCACAGAGTTCCTGGTAGGATTTTGGGGGCAGCAGTGACTGTGGTGCACCTCAAAGTTAGGTACTGCTTGCTACCCCTATACAACCAAGGTGCATAATAAAGCCATGCATTGTGTGGAGAAAATGGGAGTGGTGTTTTTCTTCTCCTCTCAAAATGCCAGAAAGTGGAGTCATCTAATGAGGTTGGGTGTTTGGGAGATTCAGGACAAACATTCCCCAACCGCCCCATCCAATACATAGCAAACCGTTCTATAGCGAGTCAGACCAATGGTCCGTCTAGCTTAGTATTGTTAACACTGACTGGCACTGGCTCTCCAGGGTTTCTGACAGGATTTCTGACTGAGAGTCTTCTCTCAGTCTTGCCTGAAAATGCTGAGGATGGGACTTCCGGTCGGTGCCAGCGCTTAATGGCGGTCCTAGCTCCGAGCTCCGGAGAAGGACTGCTTCGCAAGTTCGGGTCTTACCCGCTACGGCAAGCGGGGGACCCCTAAAATCCCAGGCGCTGAAGCCTGAGAACAAGGAGACTCGGTGGGCACCTTTGCGCCCCCCGGTACCGTGAAAGAGCCTTTTTAAAGGCTACGGATCGACATCGGGAGAGAGCGCGGTGCTGAGAGTCGCTACCCAGCCTGCGAAGTGAAGCCGCGTCGCCATAAGCGGAGAGCGCCGATTCCTTCCTGAAAAGAAAATTTGGACTGAATTCCCGTGAGTAAGAGCTGAAAAATAATCGGGACCCTTTAAATTTTAAAAATTGGACTAAAAACGGGGGAGATTTAAACAAAGGAAGTCTGCCTCCCCCCGACTGCATGAAAGCGAAAGCAACGGAGCTCTAAACTTGCATCCGTTTAAACCCGCTCTTTAATCAGCTAAACCGGACATTTGGACCTTTGATCTCCCCTCTAGCTAGCAGGGCAGAGGGGAGGTGAATTGGATTAATAACTGCATGATCTATTGGAAGTAAAAAACCTCTGCCGTCTCACCCATCTGAAAGCATGAAACGGTCTGCCTTTTTAGCACACTGAACTGACTTTTCCCTGTGAAGTGAAACTCTGATACAAAGTTTCCACAGTGCCTGGCTACTGTGTAATACAAGAAGAAATAGTATAAACTGGGCAACTGTGGCAGTTTAAAGCTACAAGTTTTTAGCAATACTGACTTTGACTTTGACTGCGTTAATCTCCTGTTTTATATCCTGGAAATCTCCTTTGTTTTTGTATTTGGAAATTTTGTTCTATGGCCATTTTGATTTGCTCCCTCTAGAGGATAAAGTAAAGTCCGGCACAGCCTAAGATAGTGGAATTTTCCAAGGGAGAATAAATCTCGTGGGAATTGACCTTGACATGAGTGGCTCACAAGAAGAGATAGTCACAAGAGCCAAGACCAAGCAACATCAACAACAACAGCTGCAGCAGCAACAGGTAAAGAAAAGAGGTTCAATCTCAGGCGCAACAGCCGGATCAGCAGGAACAACAGGACAAGACAAAGGAGCAGCCGTCTCTATGGAAGCTGTGACAGATGCTCTGCTTAAGATAAACCAAACTCTGGAGTCTTTGACAAAACAGACTTCAGAGAACACACTAAAATTAACAGAAATTTCAGCAAGATTAAACCAGAATACAGAATCTATAAATAAATTGGTGGAGGAAAATGCTACTACGCGCCAAATTGCGGAAGATGCCAAAGCTACGGCGGGAGAGACACAGGAGAAATTAGAGCCGATTGCCAAGAAGGTTTATGAGCATGATGCAACTTTGGCCTTGTGGGAGTTACAGAGGAAAGAGAGAAACTTAAAATTAAGACTGATTCCGGAGAATGAAAGAGACAACCTTGTGGAATATCTGACACGGGAGTTTGCGGATTGCTGGGACCTTGAGGAAGACGAATTCAAAATCACGACTGCCTTTAGATTGGGTAAAAAGCAAGACAGAAAGACCCCGAGAGACTGCTTGATTACACTCAGATCTAAGGAGGAAAGAGATAAAATATTAAGACTACACTTTGAAAAGGCCTTGCAAATTGGAAATTCAGCTGCACAGATCTTCAAAGACATCCCAAAATACATTTTGGACTTAAGAAATTTCTACAAGGACTTAGCTCTTTTGTTAAAGAAAAATTCTATCCGCTTCAGGTGGGAATTCCCACAAGGACTGTCATTTGACTACAAGTTAAAGAAGGTGAAAATAAAGACAATTCAAGATAAAGATAAATTTTTGGCAAGATACCAGGAGGACCTACAGAAGGGGACTGTGGATGTACTTGCAGAACAGAGGAGAGCATTGGATATCCTGAATCTCTCGATTGGACAAAATCCACCACCATCAGAAGAAGAGCAACAACTTGGAGCTGTTGGAGGTGCCCTAGGAAAATAGCAAGATGGCTCTGCAATTCCTTAGTTGGAATTGTAATGGGCTCAATGGGCCTTTGAAGAGAAGACAAGTATTTCATATATTGAATAGAGAACAACTGGACTTGATATGCCTACAAGAAACTCACATAACCAGAGCCCATAGGAGACTACTTATAAATAAAAGGCTAGGACAAGAATTTATCTCATCAGACAAAGTTAAGAAGAGAGGAGTTGTAATATATGTGAAGGAAAAATGGGCTCCAAAATGATATTCAAGGACGAACAAGGGAGATATCTGGCAGTGGAGATACAAATACAAGGAGAAAAATTTCTAGTGGTTGGAATTTATGCACCAAATGAAGGCAAATCTGACTTCTTTAAGAGACTCCATGAAACCCTCACTGACTATTTGGATTACAATATGATAATCATGGGAGACATGAATGGCGTGGTCTCCACTAACATGGACAAGGCACAAAGACTAACAGTTAGCAAGGAAGGGAGACTCCCTAAGACTTTTTTCGAAATGACAGAAAATATGGACTTGATAGATATATGGAGAACAAGGAACCCTCTGGAGAGAGAGGGAACTTTCTTCTCCCAAGCAATGATGACCTGGACCAGAATCGATCAAATCTGGGTTACTAGTGGAATGGCTCCAAAGATTAAGAAAGTGGAAATCTGCCCAAAAACTTGCTCCGACCATAACGCCGTGAAGATGGAGATGAAACTCACAATAACTGGTCAATTTAGATGGAGAATGAATGACACCCTCTTTCGAGACAAGGAGATTCTCACGAAGGCCCAAAAGACCCTAAAAGATTATTTTGAAATAAATTTGAGGACCGACGTGGAGAAAAGAGTGATCTGGGATGCAAGTAAAGCGGTTATGAGAGGATTTTTAATTCAACAAAATTCAATAAAGAGGAAAAAACAAAACGAGAAAAAAGAGAAGATTTTGGAAATGATAAAGGAAGGAGAGAGAAAATTAAGAACAAAACCAAAATCTCAGGACATTTTAAGAGAAATCAAGCTATATCAAACACAATATATGGAATTGATGAACCAAGAGATTGAATGGAAGATAAAGCAAATGAAGCAAAAGACTTTTGAATCAGCAAATAAATGTGGCAAACTTTTGGCATGGCAACTGAAGAAAAGGCAGAAACTAAATACAGTCACAAGCCTAGAGGTGGATGGAAAGAATATATCTAAACCCAATGAAATTAGAAACTGCTTTCTAAGTTATTTCAAAAAACTCTACACTCAAGGCCCGCAAAATGAAGAAGATATAGACAAATTCCTTGGAAAATATGGATTACAAAACATCTCTCATCAAAGCAAGATGGACTTGAACCAGAGAATCTCAGAACAAGAGATAGAGGCTGCCATTCAGAATATGCAACTGGGCAAATCTCCGGGACCAGATGGACTGACTTCTAGATACTACAAATCGCTGAAGGAATGGTTGACTCAACCATTAAGAGAAGTGTGTAATGAGATCCTTGAGGGAAAAAGGGCGCCTGAATCGTGGAAAGAGGCATATATTTCACTCATACCAAAGTCAGAGACTGAAAAGACCCAACTTAAGAACTACCGCCCAATATCACTCCTTAATGTGGATTACAAAATTTTTGCAGACATTTTGGCAAAAAGATTTAAAAGAGTCTTGATGGAGAAGATTCATAAGGACCAAGCAGGCTTTCTCCCTAAAAGACACCTGGCAGACAATGTAAGGAATGTAATAGACATTCTGGAAAAGTTAGAGGTGAATATAAACACTAAAGCAGTATTGATTTTTGTGGATGCGGAGAAAGCCTTTGACAATATTTCTTGGAGTTTTATGAGGAAGAATCTTCATGGGATGGGGGTAGGCCAGGGTTTTGAGAATGGTATGGCTGCAATATATTCTGAACAAAAAGCTAAACTGATTGTAAACAATGTTGTGACTGAGGAACTTAAGATAGAAAAAGGAACACGACAGGGGTGCCCGATTTCCCCATTACTTTTTATTTCAGTTCTGGAGGTGTTGCTGAACATGATAAGAAACGACCAGCAGGTCAAAGGTGTGCAGGTCGGAGCTAAACATTATAAGTTAAGAGCATTTGCAGATGACCTAGTATTGACTTTGCAAGAGCCAAACACTAGTACGAAAAAGGTTTTAGAAATAATACAACAGTTTGGCCAGGTAGCTGGATTTAAGTTGAACAAGCAAAAAACTAAAGTTTTAGGGAAAAACTTAACAGATATGGAAAAGGAGAAATTTCAAGAGGAAACAGGTTTGACTGTGGTAAAGAAGGTGAAATACCTAGGGGTTTACTTAACATCTAAGAATGTGAATTTGTATAAGGACAACTATGAAAAATGTTGGTCAGAAATTAAAAAAGATCTAGAAATATGGTCAAATTTGAAATTGTCAATGTTAGGCCGAATTGCAGTAATTAAAATGAATGTATTGCCTAGAATGTTATTTCTGTTTCAGACCTTGCAGATTCTTGACAAGATGGAATGTTTTAAGAGGTGGCACAAAGACATTTCGAAATTTGTCTGGCAGGGCAAAAAGCCCCGAATTAAATTTAAGATATTGACAGATGCTAAAGAAAGAGGGGGTTTTGCCCTGCCGGACCTAAAATTGTACTATGAGGCAGCAGCTTTTTGCTGGCTGAAAGAATGGATGCTCCTCGAGAATACGGACATCTTGGATCTGGAAGGTTTCAATAATGCCTTTGGTTGGCATGCATATCTTTGGTATGATAAAGTCAACAGTGCCTTTAAAAACCACATTGTTAGAAAAGCATTGATTAATGTTTGGATAAGATACAAAGATCTATTGGAAAATAAAACCCCTAGATGGGTGTCACCAGTGGAGGCTAAAGCAGTGAAGAAACTTAATATGGAGGTCGGATGGCCGAAGTATTGGGAAATCTTAGAACAGGATGGAGATAAGTTCAAACTACAAAGTCAGGAGAAATTGAAGCATAAAGTAGAAAATTGGTTCCAATATCGCCAAATAATGGAATTTTTTAAACAGGACAGGAAAATTGGCTTCCAGGTGGAAAAATCAAAATTAGAAACCGAACTGTTAGAACCCAATACTAAGAATTTATCTAGAATGTACAACTTGCTGTTGAAATGGAACACACAGGATGAAACAGTTAAATCGGCTATGGTTAAGTGGGCTCAGGATGTTGGACATAACATTATGTCAGCTGACTGGGAGTGGTTATGGAACACCGGTATTAAATTTACGGCATGCAATGCCTTAAAGGAAAACATTATGAAAATGGTATACAGGTGGTACATGACCCCAGTCAAGCTAGCAAAAATCTATCATTTGCCTGATAATAAATGTTGGAAGTGTAAAGAGACTGAAGGTACCTTTTATCACCTTTGGTGGACATGCCCGAAGATTAAGGCCTTCTGGGAAATGATCTATAATGAAATGAAAAAGGTACTTAAATGTACCTTCCCTAAAAAGCCAGAGGCCTTCCTTCTGGGCATTGTCGGCCAATTGGTGACAAAGAAGGATAGAACTTTTTTTATGTACGCTACAACAGCGGCAAGAATACTCATCGCAAAGTATTGGAAGACACAAGATTTACCCACTCTGGAAGAATGGCAGATGAAAGTGATGGACTATATGACATTGGCCGAGATGACAGGCAGAATCCGTGACCAACGAAAAGAGACGGTGGAAGAAGACTGGAGAAAATTTAAAAGTTACCTTAAGGACCACTATAAACTTAATGAATGCTAAAATGTTGTGGTTTTCAGAAACAAAGGGGTACAGGGATATAAGGTTAGAATATAAAAAAGGACTAAGATGACAGAGATTTGAAAGCAACAATTGGGAGTTGCTAGTTGAAGTATGGACATTGGGATGCAGAGAGGGGGGGTATGGGGAAGTCCAAGAAAAGAGGTTTATATGAAAATATGTTTGAAACTATGCGTGCTTGTTTGTCACTTTTAGTGTTTGTTTGTCTTTTTAAAATTTTGTAAAACCAATAAAAATTTTATTAAAAAAAAGAAAATGCTGAGGATGGAACCTGGGACCTTCTGCATACAAAGCTTTTCCAGTGACACCACACATACAAGGTTGGCCCAAGACTATTTGCCACCTGAAGCAGAGGACAAGATGGCACCTCCCCATTTTGCACGCAAGAAGCTGATTGGATCTTACTTTAATACTGGCAATAGGATAGCATCCTCCACTGACTTTGAGAGCAGCAGGCTAGTTTAGAGGGTGCATGCATGTTTTAAAGTATGGTTGTGAATTTTTCTTTATTTTAATGTAAACCACTTTGAAGTTTTGTACAATCAAGCTGTGTATAAATGTTATGCAATATGTACACCTACCTACCTACCTACCTACCTACAGTGAAGAACACGCAGCTCTGATATCATGCAAAGAGAAATGGCTGGGGCTGCCCCTGCTGCCCCCCGGAGACTGCTACCTGAGGCAGCTTCCTTATTCTGCCTAATGGTAGCACCAGACCTGAGAATATTGTTCTCGTAGTACAATGTAACTGTGGAACTTTGTCCCACATTATGTAGGGATGGCCGCCAACTTGACTGGCTTTACAAGTGGCTCAGACCGATTCATGGAGGACGAAGCTATCAACGGATAGTAGTTACACTGACAATACTACCTCTAGTATCTTTGATGACCTGATGCTGGGGATGATAAATGAGAGTGTTCTGTTCCATTTGGAAAGGTTTTACCATGCAGTTCAGCCAGTAATGTTCAAAGCAGTCCTAATTTTGCTTTCTCCCTCTGGCATTATTCATTATTTAAATTTAAAGCTGAAATATTTAGTTCCTTAAAGCATGCTGGGATAATGCTGGTTATGAAAGATCTCACGCTTGATGATTAATTTGTATTTTCTAATAAGGGGGCAATGCTTCTATTACTTACATTTCAATACATTTGTTTGAACTGATGGCATTAGTTGATCTTACAGTAACTTATATAATAGAGTAAAGTACAGAGAGAAGTATGGCACACATTAAGCTCCCACTGTTAATTGAATTGTAGGTAATTAACAGCTGCCAGGATTTTACCCAAACTGTATCAAGTGTGTGTGTGTGTGTGTGTTCGTGTGCGCATGGAGGGGGGAGATGCCGACATTAGCTAGCTAAATAAACTGATCTGTTTTGTTTTTCACAGCACAATCCAAATCATAGCCTCACACTTGGTTAAGGCAGAACATTCAATTTTTGCCTCACTGGTGTGCCCTGTGCTCCTGTGGAAATGGACAGATTACCTAATGCACTGTTTGAGGCTTTGATCTCTTACAAGCCGCCTCTGTCATAGAGGACCAGTTCCTTTTCAATTATGTAAGATGCTGTGATACTGCAGAGACATTTTTAACAGGATTACATTCTAACACACATCTTCTGTGACAGTTTATCATTCTTTAACATGCCTGGGCTCCCTTCTAAATCATACCAACCAGATTGGCCATCATGACCCCCCCTTTAAAAACACACACAAATAAACTAAAGGAAGGTTTTCAGAGTCTTCAGATTACAGCCACGCAAACCCACTTTTAGGGACGTGGGTGGCGCTGTGGGTTAAACCACAGAGCCTGGGGCTTGCCGATCAGAAGGTCAGCGGTTCGAATCCCCGCAACGGGGTGAGCTCCCGTTGCTCGGTCCCTGCTCCTGCCAACCTAGCAGTTCAAAAGCACGTCAAAGTGCAAATAGATAAATAGGTACCTCTCCGGCGGGAAGGTAAATGGCGTTTCTGGTTCACCAGAAGCGGCTTAGTCATGCTGGCCACATGAGCCGGAAGCTGTACGCCAGCTCCCTCGTCCAATAAAGCGAGATGAGTGCCGCAACCCCAGAGTCGGTCACGACTGGACCTAATGGTCAGGGGTCCCTTTACCTTTAAACCCACTTTTGCAACAATGCTCCTGCTGGATGACCACAACCTTACATTTGTGTGTGCAACGACACGTCTCCCAATTGCCTTCTCCCTTAAAAAAGCAAACCCAATTAAACTATGTTCATTTTCACCCCACCCTCCCTCCAAGGATCACAGAGTGGCACACATAGTTACCTCACCGCCTCATTTTACTCCCTCAAAAGCCAAGTGAGCCCAGCTTGAAAGTGGACTGGGTCCCATTTAAAATCCCCCAACCCATTCAACTAGTTTCTCTTGCACAACTTTGACCCTCTCACTTGAAATGCTTCCACCATCCCTAGTGTTTTAAATATTTTATAATATTTTTCAGCATATTTTTTAACGCTTGTGATTCCTCCCCCTTCATTTCTTTTCTTTTCTACACTTTATATGCTACTCCTCTCTGAACTGTTTTCAAATACTTGGTGACCTAGCTTGAAACGAATACTGTTCTTTTTCTTATTGATGTCTTTCCTCTATTGTTACTGCTTTTTCAGGGTAAAATGTCAAAAGGCTTTAATGCTTTTTAAATGCCTCTGGTTTTCTTTCAGTTACTTATACAATTCTTCCGCTCACTGAGTTCATTCTATTAACTTTGTAACTTGGCTTGGTGCTCATTTCATGGAACATATGGATGGCTGTCATTCATTTTCATTTCTTCCCCTTTTCAAACTGTTATAATGTCTCCATTTCTCACATTTTCTATACTTATTCCATTCTTTCTTTTATCATTTTCTATTTACTTTCTAATTTATTGTTTATCCTGCGTATTACTATCCCACCCCCATCACAGGGTTTCTATCCTTTTTTATATATCATTACAATAATTAATTTATTGTTACTGAAGCTCACACAATGTACTTTGAAGCACTTATTTTTTTACTGCTCTTCTAACATACACACCTTATCCAAGTTTTTCTATCAGGACTTTATTTCTCTTGATTTTCCATTTTCTTTAGATGGAAAAATGTTCCAACTTCCTCGTTTTTAACAACTGTGCATTATATCTTTCTTTTCCAATGACATGATTCCCCTTCCCCATTCTTCCTTGTGGTTTGTTGCCTGTCCTATGAATGTCAGTTTTCTCCTTTCAGCCTCTGATATTTGTCTTTGCTTCATTCTATGGCTATCCTTTCTCTCACAAATTTGACACTTCTATTTTTCCTAATAGGCAGAGACTAAGATATATCTATTTTGGATCTCTATGGTTCAAAGGCATTTATACTTTTAAATGGATCCAAATATACCCCTCCAAAAATGCAGTTTTATGTGCTATGTCATACACAGTACATTCCATATTCTTAAAGTAGTAAAGTAAGTCTGATTAGAAATCCAGTATTTGATATATTTCATCCCCCCCTAAATGTCTCTCCCCAACAACAAAGCTTTTCAAGAAATATTATGTCTCTAGCTAAAGTCTGGGTTAGCTTCACTCACATTTTAGTACATTAATAGGAAACTACCCTATAAAGCCTGTTCACCAGAATATTGCATTCTCCTTGTTCATATCCCTCTTGACACAAGTTTAATTACACCTGCCTTTCTGCCTCATTACTAATGGAATTTAGAATTAGAAAGGGAACAGGCCAAAGCCACAGGCATGAGGCAGAGAAGACAAACGTGATGAATGAGGAAGGAAAGAGGAGGGGTGAAGGCAGGGCGAAGTGTGTGGAGTGGAAATGGAACCAATAACCAGCGCATATGGCTTCAGTGTGCATGTGTCCACTGTCAGCCCGTTCGATGCTGCTTTGTTTCCCTCTGCAATTACCTTTGTCAACTGTACATTCCTCAGGGCAGAAGCTGTATCACCCACTATGTTTATAAAGCAAGCCGCTAGCAGCAGAGAGATGCAGTGATTCGATGCCGGGGAGAAAGTGTTGGGAGAAAAGGAGCTTGAAACTAATGATAGCCGGGGGCTTTTTTCACCATGACTTAACCCACAGTAGCAATCCTATGCAAATCAGCTCAGAAACGCCAGATCCAAAGGGGTTTACTCCCAGTGCTACAAGCCAGGAAAATAACTGGCAGAGCAGTCAGGCCAGGATCGGTGTTATATGCTCAAATTGTCTTGCCCCAGTGAGCAACCTGACTGCTGAATTCTGCACCCGCTGAAGTTTCTGAACCGTCATCAGAAGCGGCCCCACATATAACACATTGCACTAATCTACTCTAGAGCATAGACAAAAGGAGTATCCCCAAGCTACGTTCCGAGGAAGTGTAGGGTCAGCTGTGGTGTAGTGGTTAAGAGAGGTAGACTCGTAATCTGGTGAACCGGGTTCGTGTCTCCGCTCCTCCACATGCAGCTGCTGGGTGACCTTGGGCTAGTCACACTTCTCTGAAGTATCTCAGCCCCACTCACCTCACAGAGTGTTTGTTGTGGGGGAGGAAGGGAAAGGAGAATGTTAGCCATTTTGGGACTCCTTTGGGTAGTGATAAAGCGGGATATCAAATCCAAATTCTTCTTCTTCTTCAGCTACCTCCCATCCATCTGGTCTAGGGAACCACCCACTAACAGTGTGTCAAACTTATCTGGATTGAGCTTCAGTTAATTGGCTCTAATCCAGTCTATGCAGCAGTCCAACACATCCACTGCTACACCCGCAGATGTAAAGGAGAAGTAGAGCGGTGTGTCATCAGCTTATTGCAGACAGCGTACTCCAAAACTCTGGATGACCCCACTCAGTGGTTTCATGCAGATGTTGAACAGCATGGGAGATAAAGACAAACCCTGAGGAATCCCTCAATGAAGGCTCCACAAAGCTGACTAGCACTTCCCAAACATCACACTCTGGAAAAGACCATCCAAGTAGGACTGGAAGCCATGCCACCCACCCCCAGCTTGGACAGCTGCTCCAGAAATGTACCATGGTCAAAAACCGCTGAAAGGTCAAGTAGAGTTAACAGAGACACGTTTCCTTGTCTCTCTCCAGACAGAGGTCATCATAGAGGGTGACTAGAGCAGTTTCCATTCCCAAACTGGGCCTAAATCTCAATTGAAATGGATCTAGAACATCCGTTTTACTCCAAGAGCACCTGGATCTGGTCTGCAACCACCCGTTCAAGAACCTTGCCCAAGAAGGGGCAATTGGAAGCTGTACAATCCAAGCAGGGTTTATTAAGCAGTGGTCTTACCACTTCCTCCTTCAAGCAGGCAGGGACAACCCCCTTTCACAAGGAGTCATTAATCACCTCCCTGGCCCAGCCAGCTGTCCCCTGCCTGATAGTTTTTATCAACCAAGAGGGGCAAGGATCCAGAGGGCAAGCAGTCACCCTGACTGATCCAAACACCTTGACCACGTGGGTGGCGCTGTGGTCTAAACCATTGAGCATCTTGGGCTTGCCGACCAGAAGGTTGGCAGTTTGAATCCCTGTGATGGGGTGAGCTCCCATTGCTCCCACAGCAGTTTGAAAGCACACCAGTGCAAGTAGATAAATAGACACCGCTCCGGTTGGAAGGTAAACAGTGTTTCTATGTGCTCTGGTTTCCATCACGGTGTTCCATTGCACCAGAAGCAGTTTAGTCATGCTAGCCACATGACCTGGGAAGCTGTCTGTGGACAAACGCCGGCTCCCTTGGCCTGAAAGTGAGATGAACACCACAACCCCATAGTCACCTTTGACTGGACTTAAACGTCCAGGGGTCCTTTCACCCCAGCCTTACTAATTGAAACTCAGCCAACACGATAGTGTTCTGGACACCCCTTGAGATTCATATGCTGTAACAGCAGAATAAAGCATGTAGCAGATGCTAGCAATGTAATCTTCAAAATGCTTTGCAAACAAGTCACAGTGAGCTATTGTTTCTGCTACCTCCTTTGGGCCAGGCTGTAAAAGGCCTCATACCAGGAAAAGCTCTGCCGAATAGTATAATGAGGATGCAATGGAGGCAGCAAAGTATGCCTTTTTGTTTAGGACTGCAGCTCAAATGATGTAGCAAAACAACCAATCAAATCCTACAGGATAAATCAAATCCTGAAAGATCTGTACTTCTGACTCGAAAACACAATTGTGTGAAACCTTAAGACGCAAATCTGTTCCAGTGTGCCAATACTCTTGTACAAATGTATATTTTAAATAAATTTGTTCCATTTAATAGTGGAGACAGGATCATCATTCAACTGTATCCTTTTTCCAGCCTTTCAAAGCCTTGATTGCTTTTCTGTGTCAGAATGTGTTGTAAACTATGTACAAGGCACTGCTTAAGGAAGCTGCTTCCATGTACTGATTTAATTGATCCATTCAGTCATTCGAATCAAAAATTAAAACTGACTTATTATAATCTTCACCAGGGTTCTCTTCTTGAAGCTTACATTAAAACCATTAATCAAAAATCTAGGGGGAAGGGGTAGCTTCCCCCGATATGTGTGAGTAATGGTTTTGCAGGAAAGCTGAAGGGCCAAAGGGCTGGAGCCAGTATTTAGATGCTTAAAGAACATGCCAAGGGGGAGCAAAGTGCTCCCCCTAACATGCCAGACCCTGCCAGCTTCATTTCTGATCTTCAAGGGGGATTCTGAGCACATTTACTGAATGCACTTAGAACACTTCTTGGGACTGGGAGCCCTGGTGGTGCAAAACCCCTGATGCCATAACCAGCATAGTGGTAGAAACACAAAAGGTGCTGTATACAAAGTCAGACCGCCAGTCCTTCTAATTCAGTACTGTCTACACTGACAGGCTGTAGCTCTTCAGAGTTTCCCTCCTAGCCTTACCTGGAGATGTTGGGGAGAGAACCTGGGACCTTTTGCATGCAAACCATGTGCTCTGATGAATCCTTTCCCTTCTTCATACTGAAGCATCAGCATGAGGGCTCTGGCTGCAGAGCAGCAAGAGTTTTTTGTCTAGTTTCTTTTTATGTTGAAATATGCCTTGCCTGATGCCTAGGAACTAAGCTCTGTTTGCATTGCTTTGATTCATTCAGTGCTGTCCTGGTGTCTTATAACAGGGTTGGGGGTCCAGGGGCCATTCAGTTGGACTGTGAATCCCACTGCCCTGGGTGCAGCCAATGAGAGTTGGAGTTGAGCAACATCCAGAGCGCCACAGATTCCCTAGCTACTGACCTACCACTCTCCTATTGACTCAAGGTGCAGAAGATGGAAGGAAAACGAGGCTTCCTTTAATTTCTCACAGGCTTAGCATATAACTGTTTAATTGTAGAGAAGGATTAGCTTTGAAAATAGTCATCCCCCTGAGACTGTTTAAAATGTGTTTTGGCTTTTCAAAGTGATTAGCACAATCTTTATGTAATCAAGAGCAGGGAGGTGGGGGGGGGGAGTATTGTATAAAAGTGTTATTGGCTGCTACCACGTCTTCGCAGATGTGAGAAGAAAGTTAGATCTACCCTGTAAAAATGAGCCGCAAACTGCTTAGCTTCATTTTTAATGACGGACAGTAAATACATACAAGGGGATGTCTCATTATGCGTTAGAAGAAAGAACCAACCTGGGCTTTCAAGGTACAGAACACAATGCAAACACATTTAAAAGTAAAAGGAGTAGGGCTGGGGAAATGAGGAATTGTGCACTGTTGCTTTTACTGTCGCGGGCTTTGCATGCCAAAATTTGGTTTGGATAATATTTACTGTGGGAACTTCCCTTTTTCAGGTGGGATTCAGGCTTGATACACAGCATACATTTAAAGCACCCCCCCCCCGAGAATTCTATGAATTCTGTGAATTCTGTTAAGGGTCCCAGGAACTGTTGCTTGGTGGGGCGGGGGTAAACTATTGTTCCAGGAATCTTTGGGTGGAAAATGTGCTTTGAATACAGTGGCGTAGCGTGGGGGGTGCCAGGGGTGCCGGCCGCACCGGGCGCAACATGGGCGGGGGGCGCGCTCGCACTAGCAGCTCTCTGCCCCTACTAAAATCCACGGGTTAGGGAGCCCGCACTCGCTCGGCTTGGCGAGGAGGTCGCGGAAGGGGGAGAGCGAAGCCTTCTGCCGCGGGCAAAAAAAGGAGAGGAAGCCGGGCGGGTGGGCGGGCTGGCTGCCGGGGGTCTGGCTGCGCCTGCTGCTGCCGTTGCCGCTGCTGCCGGGGCTTTGACAGCTTGGCGAAGCGGAGGGAGAGGAGCTTTATGGTAATTGCGGCTCTCTCTCCACTGGCCGCCTGGGTAGTGAGCCGAGCCGAGCAGGGAGTCTGGCGAGGGGGCGGGAAGAGACTTTTCCACCTCGCCTGGTCAAAAAGGAGAGCGGAGTCTCCTCAGGGCGCCCTCAGGCAGGGCAGGGCAAGGCAAGCAGAGCGAGGAGGAGAGAGAGGGGAAGGGGGGGAAGCAGCCAGGAAACGCTGCGGTGTGGAGAAGGAATCAATTAAGGAGAGAAAGCGAAAAGCCTTGGAGAAAGGGGGGGAAAAGGAAATAAAAGAGGCAGCTCCAGGAGAGCGCGGGGGAAAGAGAAGCCTCGCTGCTGCTGCTTGGGAGAGTAAATTACTGTACTTGCCTTGCCCCGGGTTAGGGGGCGCAAATTAATTGCCTTGCCCCCGGTTAGGGGGCGCAAATTACTTGCCTTGCCCCGGGTGCTGATAACCCACGCTACGCCGCTGTTTGAATCAGTGGCGTAGCGTGGGTTGTCAGCACCCGGGGCAAGGCAAGTAATTTGCGCCCCCTAACCCGAGGATTTGCGCCCCTAACCCGTGGATTTGCGCCCCCTAACCCTAACCCCCAGATGTTGCGCCCGGTGCGGTCGGCCCCCCCTGCACCCCCCACGCTACGCCACTGGTTTGAATATACACATACATGCCCACAGCCTCACTCTCATATTGGCAAATTCAGGTTTCAGTATTAAAATGGATTTGGTGCTCTTGTGGAACAAATCTGCCCTCCCCCACCCAAAAGAAAAGAAAAAAGAAATCAGACTTTCTGGCAAGAAAAGTGACAATAAAGTGCACAGGAAATTGTGGGATAACAATTGCATGACATAATGTCATAGAACCTCCCCACAAACAAGTCAGATGAATGTTCAATAAATAGCTGGTACTGTATGTGCATTCACAGCACACAATGAAAACACTATGAAAGCACTTGAGAATAAATTCCCACCCCCCAATGAATTCTGGGAGCTGTGGTTTGCTAAATGTGCTGAGAGTTGTTTAGGAGCTGCCTGTTCCCTCCCAGAATTGCCATTTCTAGTGTTCCCTGTGAAGAGAGCCTGATTATTAAACCACTCGGGAACTGTAGCTCTGAGAGCGGGGGTAGGGGCCTCCTGATAACTCTAAACATCCATAATAAACTACCATTTCCATAATTCTTTGTGGGAAGCTATGACCATCTGTAGTGGCATCACAGTGCTCTAACTATATGCTGTGAATGTGGCTGGTACAGCACCCCCAACAAATGGATGAATGCTCAATAAACAGGTCATCTGGAAGCAACCTCAGATTTCAGACTACATACCTCCTTATTCTCACAAGCTGATAATAGATTACGGTAATTACATTAATAAGGCTGAGAAGTCTCTCCCTCCCATCATTAAGTTTAATAATAAATATCCAGGGTGCCTGTGAGCAAACAGAGAGGAATTATACCGTATCTTTGCTTACTTTTCTGCCCACTGTGGCAACAATGTTTTTGCCATGCTGCTCTTTTGCTGCAAATTGCTTAAATCTCTCATACACAAAAGTTTAGAGCTAGGTAATTATAGTCATGAAAAGGTGCCATCATATTCTCTTCCTTTAGCGGTCAAAAGCTGTTTCCCCTGCACTGGGGTTCCTTTTCTAAAGGCAGTTGTTATTGTGTCAGATTCTTTGGGTCCGAGTTAAATCCATTCCTGCTCCTTTTATTGCACAATTTCAAACTGTTTTGCTATCATATAATCTTATTTTGCTAAAAGTAAGCTGGAAGAATGAACAAACTTTCCTTTCTTTTTCTTTTTAAAATGTATTTAATAGGTTTGTTTCATGCCATATATAGCTAGCTAACTGATCACTGTACTTTGCAGGACAGGGACTCCTGCAGATACAGTAAAATGTGAATCAGGCCTTTAACATGGTTGGATCTCCCCTTTGGAACTCCTTATTACATATCAGACAGGTTGTCTGTTGTCTTTTTGGCACCTACTGAAGAACTTCCTTTTTCAATAATCCTTTAAAGTGGAGATATTTACACGCAGAGAGATGTTTTAATTGTTTGCAAATATGGACATTTTAATATGGAATTCTTTTGCGTTGTTTTTATTGTTGATATGAAACCACATCAAGATATTTTATGGGAAGTGGTTAAAAAAATGGAAGTAATTAAGAAAAAAGTTAAGGGAGGGGAGCTTTCACTTTCATAAGCTTCCTTTAATATTATCTCCTGTTGGTAACTGAGAAACTTTTTAATTGTATTTTTCCCGTATGGTAGCCATGGGAATCATACAATTGGAACAAACTTATGAACCAACACAAAAACTTTAAAGCTTAAAACAATCTCAATCGTTTTGCACATTTCTACCTCTTATTTGGTGGACGGGCAAGTAGATGGAGGTAATTTTAAAGCAAGCATTTTTCATATCACTTTTCAGATCTTCCGTAAATATGTGGGGATCACATCTGCTTAACCCCACTTAAAACTCATTGCATGTTTATCTGATTTTCCAAAGATGATCTACGTGTGCTGGAAGCTTGAGTGCACATGAGATCTTTCCTTATATTCTGTATCCTGCATGTGAAGATGTAGGAGAGTATGACATCACAGTAAGATTAATTTGCTTTTAACCAGGCTTTCTAATTAAAGCTTTGGAGAGTGAAAACAGGCCACATGCTGCATGAGAAAACTATGCACGGAACTGCATAACAAAAGGACAAAAAAAGAGAAAAAAAAGGGTTCCTATAATTAATTTCACTTGAATTCTTCCGTCTTAATCATGACAACCACTTGCACACAAGGGCCCCAGTATCCTCCCAAGCTCAGCTGTCTGTCTGTCCGATAATGAGTGATAATTCTGGAACAAAATATGGCATATTTGAGTACCTGCTTTAGAGCATTACACTACATTGCTGGCATAGCTTATTTTTCTCAAACCTGACTAGCTCAGGGAACCTGAATTCAGCTCTCAAGTACCAGAGTGAATAGATTATTGGGAAACCAAGATTCAAACCCTGGTCAGCCATGACATCCAAATGTCTTTTCACAAGCCACCATTGTAGTAAGGAGAATCTAGATTTAATATGCCTACCCCGTACATCATATTTTATAGTGGTGCATAAATCTGGTGGTGTGTTTTTTTTTTTCCCATTTTCAATCCCATGCGTTTCCATTATTAAAGATCTCAGATGCATTGTTAATCAAATCATTCATTAAAATCATATTAGATTGATTATTCATTCATTATACTCACATTGGTTTCTCAACCACAGTGAGTTGTATTCAACTAACTTTTACTTGGAGAAGGCACACTGAAACGAATGGATCTGAGTTAGGCATGGGCTCCATTTACACTATACATTTGAGGCAGCATCCGTTCCCAGAGTGGTTTAACCACTGACTACTCCAGGGAATTCTGGGAATTGTAGCATGCTGTCTGAGACATGCTAGAAAGGAGCACTGCTGGAAAAACATTGAAGCCAACCATTATTTCTTCTGTTAGAGCACAGGTGCTGTCCCTTTGCTTGCTCTGCATTCCCTTTGGTCTTCTCATTTTTAGTTCAGCTTCAACCATTCCAAATTGAGAAACATTTGCTGGAATGATGCAAACTACCGAAAACTTGTGCATAACACAACACCCGCTAACTAAAACCTATTTACAGCACCTTGATATTTTGAAACAAAAGTCACCTTGATGCCTTGAATTCACCATCCAAGAGGAGCCCACAAGAGTTTATTTCTGACCAGCAGTAGGGGGAGCTCTCATACAGCTGCAAATGTCTCATCCCCCTCCCTTTTGTTACTTCTTCAAAACCCAAACATGTTTCCAGCATTGCTACAGTATTTGATGAGATAAACAACAAAGTCATCTATTGCTACCATTTCCCCAGGTCTGCAATATTGGCTCTCTTTAAGTGGTGGTGTTGGGATCAAAGAAGGAACATTTTTAAAACAACAATGAAACTCTGATGTGCACCTTAGTTACATCATGATTGATGGTCTCCCTCACCAGTGCTGCCTCCACAATGTTTGCTTCTGGAGGTAGTGAGGGAGACCATCAGACCAGCCGCACAAATATTAATAGCCCAATGCTGGAAAGACAAAAAAATGCCCTCAAAAAGGATCGGCAAATTAAGTTAATGGAATATGCAGAGATGGCCAAACTAACTGGCAGACTTAGAAATCAGGATGATAACAAATTTAAAAATGAAACTTTTATTGCATATATGACAAAGCATTGTATACAAGTAAATACATCAGCAGGGTTCTAAAAAATACTTGCAATACTATCCTAATAGATAAAAATAGATATGGATGGATGGAAATATGATTTGGACATGAATGATTTAACAATGAAATAATGGAACCATGGAAGGGGTAGAGGGAAGTCGGGGGATTGGAGAAATTCCATATTTCAGTACTGTATTGAATGTACAAACATTATGCAAAATGATACAGTTATTCAAATTTTTATTTTTTAATGTTATAAGATGTTTATTATAATGAAAACCAATAAAATATTATAAAAAACAGAAACAAAATGTTTGCCTCTGCTATTTATCAAATGCCATTGAATAAGTGACAATTGTCAGCTGAGTCATTTGAATAAGATGGATGGTGTCCAGGGAGAAAAGGAGTGGATAATATTTTGCAGGATAATCTCTACAAAAACATAATATAATATGAAGAAAAATAAACAGAGAGCTTTTGCCTTTCTTAGCTTAGGCTTCATCTATAGCAGAAATCGTTAACCACTAAACATATAGGGGAAAACTCCTTCAGAACAGAACAGCAAATCAGGGCACAAATTACCTCAGCGGGTAATTCCTCATACTATTTTGACTGGTTGCTAAGGGCACACTTCTACCATGTAAAGGATTCAAAGTATAGGCCCTCAACACCAATTCACAGAAATGTACAGAGTGCCTCTGGCAGATTAAGACATTGGGTTCACTTTGCAGTGGACCCAGCTGCCCTGTAAGCAATCTAAAAAATAAAATAAAAGAGGGCAATAGGGGGCAAGATATAGCTTAGCCCAAAAGACATAGGAGCACAGAGCTGGGACATGTTCCTGGGCTCCACCTCCTAACAATGCCTCCCCCCTTAAAGGCTAAAAAAATCTATTTAGTTTTTTGTGGACCAGAGTCCACTTCAGGTTCTGCCTTTTCTTTTTACTGCATTTCTTTGTACCATTTAATATGGTACAAAGTCAGTGAAAAATATTGCACATTGCTAATAAGTACAGCTCCTTTTATAAATAGAAAGACCAAAGAAAAAAGTACAGTACTGATAGATGTTCCATAAGAACATATGAATAGTCCGCTGGATTGGGCCAGTGGCCCATCTAGTGAGACATTCTATTCTTATAGAAGCCACAAGCAGATCCCAAGTACAACACTCTCCCCACTTGTGTTTCTATCTCCCACAGAGGAGTTAGAACAGTGTTTCCCAACCTTTTTTGGGCAAAGGCACACTTGTTTCATGAAAAAAATCTCGAGGCACACCACCATTACAGCCCCGTGACGTCAGCGCGCAGCGTCACGCCGGGAGGGACATGAATTGCTAGCAAATTACATAATCACCTCCTTGAGGGCTGGCTCATCTTCTCCAAAGGCAGAACCCTATTAATTAACAGCACAGACTCACACCATAGCCAAGACGAGGGGGGGAAACCTCAGTCATGCACAGTCATGCACATGTGGGGGCTAAATGAGGACGAAGACCGGGCAGAGAGCAGGGTTCAAATCACCCCACCTGGCCAGGACAATCCCTGGGTGCTCCCTTGGGCCACTCGCCTGACCCACCTCGCAGGGCTGTTGTTGTGAGGATAACACGGGGAGAACCACGCGCGCCCCCGGGAGCTCCTTGGAGGAGAAAGCGGGCGATGAATGCAATGCACGAAATATATGAGAGGCGACCAGGTTTTGCAGGTGAGGGGCCCCCGCCAGCCTCCGCTTCCAACACCCGGCGCAACGACACCGAAGTTTCCCCCCGGGCTCAGCTCGGGGAGCAGCGCTGCTCCCCCCGGCTCCCCTTCGCCCTCCCGGCTCTCTCTGCCGCCCACTGGGGACCCCCCTCACCTGCCAAGTCCGGAGCGCCGGTGGAAGTTGCATGCATGCATGCAGGGCGCCGCGTTGCCATTGCATTGCACTGCACTCCATGCAACGCCTGCACGCATGCATTGCCTTGCACGCCCGCCAAGGGGTCTCCCCGCGGTCCGATGCGTCCCCTCCGGCGCGGATGCAGCATTGCAAAAATAAAAAAACCCCGACGCAGCCCTACCTGGGGGGCAGCCTCCGCCTCCGCCGCTCCGCCTCCGCGGGGATCCCCGGGCTCCATCCTGCCGCCCGATCTCCGCGGGGGCGCAGGCAGGCTGTGCGGGGTCTGCGCGGAAGAACCCCTGCCCGCCCGGCCGCCGCCGCTGCGCTCATTCCATGGCCGGGAGAAGAGCACTTCAAACAAAACGCCCGGCCTGCCAGGCCACGCTGGGAAACGTAGTTCGCGCACCCCGCGCGGGCGCGGAGCCCAAGGGCGAGGGGACTACGGATCCCGGCAGCCCCCGCGCCGGGGACGGAGGGGGAGAGGCCGGGTGCAGGGATGGAGGGACGGGTGGGCGAGCGAGTGAGTGAGTGGCAGCTGCCAAGCCTTGGCCGAGAGCCAGGAAGGGCCTCCCCGGAGGAGGAGGAGGAGGGAGGCGCAGAGCGGGAGGGAGGGAGGGAACCCCAGGGGTCATCTAGTGACGGCGCCCCAATCGAAAATTTGACTTTAAAAAAAAAATCGATTTTTTAAATTTTTCCCGCGGCACACCAGGCAACATCTCGCGGCACACTAGTGTGCCGCGGAACAGTGGTTGGGAAACACTGAGTTAGAATATACTCCTCATGGCTAAAAGCCAGTGATAGACAAAATTCATGGGGGATGAAGCTAATACTCCATTAAAGCCACCCAGCTTGGTGGCCATCGCTGCCTCTTGTGAGACCAATTCCATAGTTTAACTAAGAAGTACGTTCTTTTGACCTGAATCTTCCAGCATTCATCTTCAGTGGATAGCCCTAGGCTCTAGCTTTATGAGACAGAGAGATAAAAAGTTTTCTCTATCCAATTTCTCCATACCATGAATAATTTTATACACATCTATCACCTTTATTTGGTATTTCATTATCCCCCCCCCATGCAAATTTATTTCTTTTATTAAACTGATATCCCATCCTTCATCGCAAATGACACCTAATTCAACACATTGTGTCATAAACTTGTAATATGCAGACTAAAGAAGTCAAGCTTGAAGACTGGGTCAAACAAGATGTTCCTAAAGGTATAGTCATTTTTGCCAGTGGGTCACCTTATTTCACAACACTTGCACACACCACACCATGGAAACCAACAAGTTGTTAAGGCTCAGGCCACTTCTCAACTTGGCCTGTGCAGTGACCTTGAATGTAAATGTCTGTGGACTGAATTAGCTCACGCAATCTCATTTTCAAAACTCCAAGTGATATGGGATCGAGCACAGACTGCAAAGGGCTCCTCTTTTTCAACATAAAGCAAATACTTTTGACTACATTCGGAAGCAGATGGCAGAGCAGGGCAGCATGCGAAACACAGGTGTAATTTGCTCAGTGCCGCTAAGCAAATGTGTTCCAGTGTCCTGTTTGAGCTTGACGCTTTAGAGAGTTCTCTGGTGTCAACCCTGAGTCCGTAATGATGAAGTGTTCACCTGTGAATGAGTGGATCTCGGCTTCCTCTAATATAGAAAACTGTGAGCGCTGCTATTCCAGATAATCTCCCTCCAGATGGCCACCACTATGCCATTTTCACTCCACTGGGCTGAAAGGAACAGATGATCAGCTCCAGGACTGATATTAAACTGTGTTCCCTCTCGAAGAGGAGACTGCTACGGAACAGAGCAGTTGGTGTCTTGATTCACCTTCCCTCAAGGCCACATTTCTCAAGGTGGTTTCAGTTTAAACCTTGTAAAATTGAAACTTCTTTTTTTTTTTAATGGTGTGGGCTAAGGAGACAAGCGTGACAACTCATTTCTCAAGAAAGTGCGCTGCACGTACCTGTTACACACAGAGCTGGTATTATTTCCCAGCTCAAGAGATACGGGTCCGTCAGGTGTGCCTTGTCACCAACTAATAGGCAAAAAAGGAATACATGGAGATTTTCTATTTACGAGGAGCCCAGAAATCAGGCTACAGAACAGAAGAAGAGAAAGGAAGCCAAGTGATTCCATTGTCTCTGCTGAGAGAACTACTGTCTGTGCATCTTCCTTAACTGTCACCTAGCAGTAGCTACCTAAATGGTTTCTATCCCAGGGTAAAATGGGGAGGCGTAGAACTAAATAAACAAATAAATAATAAACATTTGGAACTAGTACCTGAGTTTGCTTTTGTTTTCCCCTTCTCCCTCCCCAACCCCTTTTTCTTTTGTGCCCTGTCTTTTAGACTGTATGTCTGAGCCAGGAGCTATCTTGTTTGCAATGATCTATGCAAGCTGCTCTGGGGTGAAAAATATGTATGTATTTATGTAAAATAAATTCATAAGAAATAAACATACAAGAACATATTTTTGCAGAAGCATCAGCTGTAGCTCTATATAGAGATCAGTTGAATGCCCACTTTGCACACACAAAAAGGAGTAAAGGAACCCTGGACAAGACTTTGGGCCTGGGAGTAAGGTAAAAAAGGTAAAAGGCCCTTGGACGGTTAAGTCCAGTCAAAGGTGACTATGGGGTTCAGTCCTCATCTCACTTCAGGCTGAGGGAGCTGGCATTTGTCCAGAGGCAGCTTTCCGGGTCATGTGGCCAGCATGACTAAACCACTTCTGGCGCAACGGAACACCATGATGGAATCCAGAGCACACAAGAAAAGCATGCTTTGAAACAGTCACACTCTCTATCCAACCTGAACACAAGTAAAATACTGGTGAAAATTTGGGAAGGGATAAAATCAGTATGGTATTTGCCCCTTTATGATTATTATTAGAAACATCTTTTAGAATTATTTTATTGGATTTCTTAGTCACCCTTCAAAATAAGCTCATGGGACGGGTTGGGTTGCAAAGATCTAAAAATACAATATTGAAATCAGTTAAAACATTTTACAATCAGAAGAACAGGCTGTGTTCTAATATATATGGTATGTCTTCTGCACATGTGGAAGATATAGAATGATGATTCTAGACATAGATCTGTGGGATGAGATTTTCACAATTTAGGGGTTGCAACAGAGACAGCCCTCTGCCAAGCCATCATTCCCCACACTTCTGAGGGTGGCAGAACTCCCAAGAGGTCTCATCTGTCAGTCTTCACGCAAACTGGGAAGGAGGTGGTATTCTGGTTATTTTCAGCCTAAGTTATTAAGAGCATTAAAGACCAATGTGAGCACCTTGAATTGAGCCCAGTAATGAACTCGCAATGAGTCCAGTTCTTTGAAATTTGGGGTTATACGAGCTCTCCTGAATGGAATCCTGGCCAGCAAGCCAGCTGCTGGGTTTTGGACCAGTGAAAGTGTAAGAGTCCGTTTCAAGGGCAGCCCCATGTACACCTCTTTGCAATAAACCATTCTGGGAGCTGCCAGAGCATGGAATAAAGCCGCCAAGTCATTTCTGTCCAAAAGGGGCTGCAGATTGTGACACAGCTGGAACTGGAAACAAGCACTGCTAGCCAGGGAGGCCACCTGCGCCTCCACTGACAATCCACGAGTACCTTCAGGCTGGTATCAGTACTCATGGCTACATACCTCTGCACTGTGTCAACAGAAGTCAATGTTGCAGAAGGAAATAATTCTACAAGATCTGACAATAAAAAGGAGAGATTCCGTTTCTGTTTATTCCTTTATCAGTTTTTTCTATGTGATTAAAAAAAATAGATGTGGTTCTGCCTATGTGGTAATAGGACCAAAGTAAATTGCAAGGGGTGCCTTTTTTAACCTAAATTATCCATTTCACATGTGGCACAATGCATCTTGTTTTGAAAAATGGGGAGGGGGGAGAGAGGGAGCAGCCTTTTGTGTCTTTGCAAGCAAATTGGCCTCTACCTATAAATTATTCTGCCCTGTTTGCTTTTATCTAGAGAGAGGCAGGCAGCCTAGCAAAAATGTCTGGAGATAATTCGAAAAAGCTGCTTTCACTGGCCTAAGCGACTCAACTTTGCATCTGCAGAGACATAATCTTGACACTTGTGTATCATGTCGCATGGCGCTGCATTCCTAATGGGGGTGCAGTGTCAAGACACAGGCTGCTCAGCTGGGGAGCAAAGGCTTTGCACCCCTCCGCTGAAGGAGTCTAATGGAGCCACCAGCTTGTGTTTTCAGAAGATTTCACAGAAGTCTTCCTTTCACCCCCCAACACTCTAGCTTGGGACACGAGTGAGCTCTGCTGGTGGGGATGTTTTCTTTAATCATAACTTTGGAAGGAAGGAGAGGATTGAGCTTTTTCTCTTTTGAGCTTTGGAAGGCTTCCTTTGGCACTTCTGGAGCTCCTGTCTGAGATGCTTGGCTTACTAAAAATGACAAGTGTTACATACTGTGTGCTGAAATCTTTTCCACCTCAGCCGTATAAAGACCATGACTTTTACAGTGTTCCTTCACGAGGAGCTAATTTGTGGGTTTTGAGCATCACTTGATTAAATGCTCCTCCTGTGCAGTGTTTATTCTTAAAACTATTCTTGATAGAGTACTCTTGTGAGATTATATTTGCATTCCCACTGACACTACTTGAGGCTACTGAAAAGAGACCACTACTGGGTTCTTAGGTTTTCCTCAGAGAAACTCTTAATCAGCAGCAGGCAAACTTTACTTTTCTTTTCTGTCAAGGGATAACCTGTCAGGAATCACATACATTTTCTTTTTCTGGTGGGCAATAGTGGAGGTGCCATATACAAAATTGTTCTGTGTTAACTAATTCAGCATGGAGGCTACTCTGCTTCAATGTTCAACATGGCTGCCTCAAATATGAATCCCCAACCTTATGCAAATCTATTTAGAAGTAAATCCCACTAGGTTTGATGCAGTTACTCTAAAATTAGTGCACCAAGGATTTATGTTTTTTAAAAGTATAAGAGACCAATACAGTGGACGCTCGGGTTGCGAATGTGATCCATGTAGGATATACATTTGCAACCCGCAGCATTCGCAACCCACGTCTGCGCACGCGTGGGTTGCAATTCGGCGCTCCTGTTCCGGTACTTCTGGGTTTTGGCGGTCTGCAACCCAAAAAAACACAACCTGAAGCAACTGTAACCTGAGGTATGACTGTATAGCAACTCTTCTGGAAATTATTCCCTTCTGAGGGTGGGAGGGTGGGTGGGGTGGTGGGTGAAAGAGAGAGAGAGAGAGAGGTGGCAATTTGTGCACAGGCAGTTGGAGATGATGTCTTTTCCCAAAGTGATACAACCATTTTGGTAAACTTTTTCACTGAGTAAAGTACTGCCCTTTTCCAGTTGTTTGACAACACCATAGAAAAAAACGGGAAGGAATGAACAAGAAGGAATGTGATAGAATGGAAGAACAGCAGAGTTTCAGGAGCCAGTGAGGGCTGAAGAAAAGGCAGCCTTTGGGTCACAGATTGCCCATCTATGCTCTATATATTAGCTTTAGTGATATGACTCAACTGACCCAGGGACTGAAGTAACAATACATGTTTGACACTACAGGGGGAAAAGGGGAAAGAAACTGATTTTAATAAGAATAGAATAAGAATAAGAATAAGAATAAGAATAAGAATAAGAATAAGAATAAGAATAAGAATAAGAATAAGAATAAGAATAATATCATGATTTGATAATCAGCAGGGATGTTTTGGAACAAAATGGAGACTGTTGAAATACATATGCATGATATTTTAACCTTCTTAATAACTGAAATATCACCTGCACTCCTAGTAGCTCTTGGTGGGATTGAGAGGAGGGGTCAATCACCTTTCCAGCAGGACTGCAATAATTCTGACTGGAAGCATTGCCCAGAGCAAGCCTAATTTGTGGCATGATTTACTGCTGAATATCTGCAGCTTTTCCCTACAGGCCACATTTTCTTCTTGTGGACACACCTGCTGGATCTCCTGTTGGCTCAACTATCTGTGGGAGGCAGAATCACGAAATGAGGAAAATGAAATGCCTGGGGCCCAAATGTACCACCCTCAAGCAGAAAGGCTGCCACTTTCCAATGACTGCTGCATGTGCTTAACACCCACACATATCCAGCTTCAAGGCTGATGTTCCTGGCGCTAATTACTACTGCTCTTCTGCTGTACACTACAAACAGAACTGCATCCGACTTCCCACACAATCGAGGATATTTTTGCATATTCCTCCTAGTAAGTTCACTCCACTTTAGCGGGCATGACATATAGTTGCTGTGGGAGGGGGAGAAAGTCCAATTCATCTGAGTGGTCACTTAGAGAAAAATCAAAGTGACCTTTAAATAAATGATTTGTTTAGTTCTAACTGCTTATTCCTTTAAAGTGAGATCACCTGTTGCTAACCAGGAAATGCCCACAAACCCACAGTTTCTAACATTTATTGTGGAATAAAAGTATTTAATTGGTGGGGGAAGAAACTTGTTAAAATGGTGGTGGTGAGAAAGCATTCACCTCCCTTTTTTTTTTAAAAAAAGCATTGCACTGTAACAGGGTTTTGCTAATTTATATATACAGAAAATATTTTTTAACAGATATAAAAGTTTAAATAAAAAAAATTGAGGTGATAGAACGGTACCCTCCGCAAAGCTTATAGTGAATGTATGCTAAGGCACAGAGATCCTGTCATTAGGCAGGATGAGGCCACTGCCTCAGGTGGCAGAAGCCTCTGAGGAGACAAACCTATGGGTGCCCCGCTTGGCCCCTGCCTCTGCCAGTGGTGTACATGCACTGCTGCCATCAGCCGCTGATTTGGGGCAAGATGGCATCCATTTTGGGTGAGATTTTACCTGACATCATGTGAGATTGTTTCCTGCTTGGCAGGGGGTTGGACTCGATGGCCCTTGTGGTCTCTTCCAACTCTATGATTCTATGATTCTATGAGATCCTGTGGGGCATGCAAACTCTCACACAATTTTGGATCTTGCATGAAATTGGCACCATGGGCAGCACTGCTTCTCTGCCACCATGGAAATTCAGCAAGGTGTGCAGCAGTGGCAGAACAGGCCATGGTGGCAGGCTGGGGTGGCAGCAGCAGCAGCAGCAGCAGCAGCAGGGCAAGGCGGCAGTTCCCGTATTGCCTCAAGTGGTGAAAGGGGACACGCGACTCCTGCTGAGGTGCAATAGGTTTACCTGCCTGATAGATCACTACCCACATCAAAAGCCATACCACTTAAAATAAAGATGTGTCAGAGATTAGCATATTCCAGCAGCTTATTTGTAAATTTGTTTTGAAGAACAACTGCGATAGAGATATGGAACTAAGATATATACCTACAGAGTGTAACTCCTCAGGACATGCCAAACACTTTTACCCATATGGTATGCTATGACTGCAACCCCCTTTTTGCATCTTACCCCCTATTTTACAATATCTGAACTGCATTAGTGATTCATTTTCATTTCCTTACGAGCCATCCTCTTATCATCACAGGACGGTTATTAATTATCTCTTGGCTTTTCCTAACATCACAAAGAGTTAGAGAAATTGCAGCAGGAGAGAATGTTATTAGTCACCACACAAAAAAACAAAATATTGCTAGGTAAGGGGAGACAAATATAATATAATCCATTATGATAAAATAATACACACTCTTATTCCTGTTGCTGCCATTTCTCAGTTACAATGGTTTTTCAAATGCTATTTTAAACTTAAAAATAAAATAAAATGTACTTTCTGGTGTTCAGGGTTTTAAGTCTTATATAGTTCAGCACATGTTTTATTGCTCTTAATCATTGAGCCCTGGTGACCATGCTGAGATTTACTACCTCATTCTCTTCTTTACACATATGTGTGGTACATTATGGCCTGAATGCCCTTGTGGCATTAAACAGTTAAAGTACTAGTAGTTTTTCACAGTCTTGAAAGGCTGGCTGTTAAAATTTTGAATTTTATGAAGCCCAGCATTATTATTGTTGTTGTTGTTGTTGTTGTTGTTGTTGTTGTTGTTGTTGTTGTTGTTGTTGTTATGACCCACATCAACACTGTGTATTTTAACACCTTGTTCATTCTCTCCCTCTCTCTATCTCTATTGGTCCCTCCAGATGTCTGTTTTTACTGTTGCATTCATGATGATTTGTGCTCATGATGGTATCAGAATAATTATATGCAATCCCACTTTCACTCCTGTTTGTACCTGAAAAAGTTTTGGGGCAGACAAATTGCTTCACTTCCTGTCTCATTACAACTTCCTGTCCCATAACAACTCCCAACGTCGTCAACAAACTACAGTTCCCAGAATTCTTTGGTGTAAGCCTTGTATAAATGTAGGGTGTGAATGTGGCCCGTGTTAGTGAACTGTTGTAGAATACATTTGCAAAAAAAGAAAAGGGGCCAAACATTCTGGAGAGCCCACTACCGCTATTGAAATTGTGCATTATGGCTAACCAATACATATGCCGTAATTTTTTTTGACGAACCGGTATTTTTGGCTTTCTGTTTTATTTATATTTATAAACCACCTTCTCATAAGAAATATAACAAGGCAGTGTTCAACAATAATAACATCAGTAAAAGTAACATGTCAATAAAAAATGATGCATTTTTTTTTAAAAAAAGGCAAATTCCAAAGTCCTGTCTGAACCATAGAGTTTTCAGAAGACATCTAAAGTAAGTGGAGATGACTCAAGCCAAACTTCTATTGGCAAGGAGTTCCATGGGGCAGCGCCTGCAACACTAATGTTTAGACTGGCTAACCTTCGGGCATGGGGGAATGGCCAACTTTGCTCCATCAGAAGATCTCAATGATCAAGGTGGCACATAAGGAATCAGGTGGCCCTTAAGGGCCCAAGTTGTTCAGGGCTTTGTTAACACAAGAGCCATGAACTTAACTCAGTAGCAAATTGGCAATCAGTGCAGCTCTCTCAGTAATGGAGTAGGATGTGAGCAGGCTAGTCATTGCATTCTGGACTAGTTACAGCTTCTGGACCAGATACCAAGTCAGAGACCTACACAAAGCATGGCTCTATGTTGCTTTAAATGCTCCCTTCGTTGATTTTGTGTACTGTTACCTAGGTGAAGTACCTAGAACAGAGATTGCGTTTAAATAATAAATCAAATAAAAAGAAGTCATCACCAAACTGGGTGTGTATGGAGTGCCCAGTGTACAATTTTTCCTCTACCTGGCATTACTGAATCAATGCAGGTTTGTTTTTAGACTTCAGTGAAGCCAAAGTGTCATGTTCACTTTATAGCATATTTGGCAGGACATAGACAGAGCCCAGCCAAGAACTGAATCGGTGATAAGACAGCAAATGCCTAACCTCTCCCGTAAGGATTCTGGTTTATATACACTGGCAAAATTAACTCCCTTATTCATGCATGCTCACCAGCAAAGCCAACTTCTACAGATATAGGCTATTAAATTGCCATTCTGTTTGTGTAGTTCAAGTTCTGCAATTCTCTTGCACTCCAATCCAAGGTCTTTGTACTGAACCAAACTGTCAGGCTCACAAAGAAACAGAAAAAAGAACTTGACAGCCCTCCCCCCTAAATTTCCCTATCTCTTTCCAGGTCTCTGACGTTGTATTAATGTGATTTGCTGCCTGGCCTACCACCAAGACCTGAGTTCTATTGGAAAGGCCAGAGTTATCCATATACAATCTCACCATGAAGAACGGGGTAACAGGAGTTTTGACATATGTGCTGTGTTTCCTTAACCCCAATAGGCCACCCACTATGAACAAGCACAGTGGTTTCTCCTCAATATGCCTTAGATGTCCACATACTATAAAGGCATAAAACCTTTCTACTGCTACCATTATATCCCATGGTTGATTTAACCCTCCTCCTTCAAGAATAGAGAAAACAGCAAAAAATTAAATGCCCTACCTAATCTATGCATGCGGCTCAAAAGACAGAAATTTTAGACCTTTTGCGAACTGAAGGACATGAAAGAATCGAGTTTGCTTCATTCCTCCAGCTTCAAAACTTACTGCACACCATTTACCCACAATGCCTCTGTGCTGCCACAATTTAAGTTTGCTTCATCTGGCCCATTACTGCCTCTAGTCACTAGTTCAGCATCTTCACAGGCTCACCTGACACAGGTGGAAGTAGAGCACTTGTTAAGCAGAGAGGGAAACGGTACTGGGACTGAATCTGATATTTCCTACCCCACCCCAAAGAATTAACATGCTCTTTTTCCACGCTTTTGTTTAAACAGTGAACTTAAGTAAGAAAAGGGTAGCTTATCAGCACTCTGATAGTGCTGATGTGTTTAGCTGGGCTTCAGAGTTATCAGCTATGATACAACTCTGCCAGGTTAAACTGAAACCTAGGAAACAAACTGTTACAACTTTGAATCTTTCAAGTCCAGCAGGGTCAGAGCATAGAGGCTTTTTTTTTCTTTTACCAACCATAGGACATTGCCACTTGAGCCCAGTTGCACTAGTGTAGAAAGCTCATTGATGAGGGCCTGAAGAACTATGGAGCTAAGTCTGCAATAAACCCTTCCACCTCAACTTCTGAAGCCTGTTTCGGTCAGTCCAGCACCAGGAGATTGTGTGGAATCACCCAGCTACTTCCACAGTTTTACACATTTTTTAAACTCAAGTGGCTAAAATACAACAAAGGAATTTTTAAAAGACAATGCTCAAACGTCCTGCCTCAAGCCATCCTCAGTTCGTCCTGCCTAGTTCATGATGGGGAGGAGGCAGGTGTCTGCATGCACACGTACACTTTCTTTTGCAAGTTGGAAACAAAACAAATCTTATTTCCTTGTTCTGTGATTCCTCAGAGAGACTATCACATGGTCTGTTCCAAATGCAAACAAATGCCAGTACATGCCCCATCCCACGGTGACCTTTTGGGCACCCGGAGAAGTGCTACAAAACACACACACATACACACACACAAACACACCTTCTTGTATACAAGAGGGTGAGAAAGAAATTCCCAGTCAATGCAATTACCTATGGATATTGCTTGAATCCACTACTGGAGAGATCCCACAGGTTAAATCAATGTTGATTCAACAGTCTGGGTTTGTTATTATACATAACCAAGTAGTTTCTGTTAGAAACAGATGAATGCTGGAAAATAATTTCCCTAATAGTGATAATAGTTATTATAGGTGCAAATGATTGCTGGAAAATAACAACAACAACAACAATAATAATAATAATAATAATAACCCCTCCCCAGCCCATAAATTAATACTGACAATGCACTGCTTGACATTCACTTTCCATTTTTGTTATGTCTCATGTCAATTCCTCTGTCAGCTTGAGCTGTCCCATTTTCCTGATGACATTAATCTTTTGAGATAGTGAATTTCAAAGTTGCACATTCACATACCGTGAAAAGCAAATATTACACTTGCAAGCAAAATATTCCCATCAAAGATACTTGTGCAACCTTTGTCTGGCAACAGACTGATCACAATGTGCATTACCGAACAAAGCATCTTGCACAAATAAGCTGTGCATAATTCTCTGCCTTCCCAGAGGCCTGTTGAGCGTCCATCCAGGGTTCAACCATCTATTTTTATGGGAATAGATTAATGCTGAATGATAAATACATTTAGGACTTGATAATTTACCTGCTAATCTTACCCAGCCTCAACATAATATCCTAACTGGTACCATTTGAACAACATGGCAACATCTCTCTCTGTTACCATTCCTTCTCTCCCATTCCCATTATAGCCTCATCTTTTCTTTGCTACTCCACCTAGTTGCTACCATATATATACAGCCTATTGATTTATATAATTGCTACCATATGTGCACATAGTGCGCTAGGTTGTTTGTTTGTTTTTTGCCTATTTTATCTAGGCTGAAGCTCAATAAGAGCGTAAGCTTTGAAAAATAATGTCACGAGAAAAGCCAAAGGGCAGAAGATATCCTAAGAATATCCTAAGCTAAGAGCTTCTGTTGCTGAAGGTAAGCATTAAGTAAATATGACTGATCATCAATCCAACTGCCCCACTTGGCCCTCCAGTGAAATATTTACAGTAACATGATCCCACCCACTCCTTGGACAACAGAAGGTAAAATGAAGCTAAACAGCATCCTCCATTAAACTACGCAGCCAGCCTGTCCCAGATATCTTACTGCAAGAGTAATGAAAGCAAACATGATAGAGTATCCTTTGCTGGCTTGTGTTCAATGAGGCATAACCCAAGACTGAAAGGGAATGTGCTTAGCAACACTCTTGCAATACAGGATTTTGTCACCATAATCTAAAGAGAGCTTCAGTAGTATATCCATCTAGACTGATTTTTTTTTTAAAAAAAATCTAATTCTAATTATTTGTTTAAAGCAGAACCTAAGGAGAAAGCCCTCATATTTGCACACAAACCCTGCCACATCTCATTTTTCAAGTGGCCACGTTTTAGTGTATCAATATCAGATTTGCCTAAGTAAATACAGTATCCATTTGCATGGGCAGGTTTGGGATTTGTGCATGGCAAATTTTGCCTGCAGCGTGCTGTCTAACGAGACAACTGTCACCGCAGAAACTGGCTAATTTTCTGGTTCATTTGAGATCCCATCACTAGCTGGATGGGTAAGGGGATTTCTACCCACAATAAAATGAAACGGCCACCTCATGTCTCCTATCGAGGACAAACGGAACCCTGCTCTGCTGCCAGGTAGGGCTTCTAACTGATCCTCAGGACATCGTTCTCAGACAGGTAATGTTTAATTACCACTGTAGAACAGAGTTTGAAGACAATGCAGAGACAAGGTAGCTCTCCCATATGCTTTATGGCTGCAGATAATACATATAATTTTGTCCAACGTGTGTTCTGTGATTTGCAATCATGCCAGAACTGTGTGCTGCTGTCCTCCAACTACAAAAACTCAGTGTATAAAAATGTGTGTATTAGGGCATATTTCTCAAAATTGCATACATATATGCATTATATTAGGTGAGATTGCTTGCAAGAATCTGTATATTCAGCAAAATGGCCCACAAAATGCTTTTAAAATAAAGAAATAAATCACAACTGATGTGGAAATGTGGCAAACCGAATTTAAGATTGTGAGGAGGGATTGAAACCAAAATAAACTGAAGCTGGCTGGTTTGTCTATCCCTACCTGTGTTCTGAAACAAGCTGGCAGCCAGTCTGGTTGCTCCCTAGAACTGGCCCCAGACAACAGCATGTCATCCTTACTAGGCCCAGAAAGGGCCCTTTCACCTGTCTTTTTATGCTTCTGAGAGATAAAACAACTCTTGCTGTTCCTTCGCATGCCTCACACAGCCAAACTCAGCAGGAGATAGAGCATAGCTTTATGGAAACTGAACCACCACCACCGTGAGATAAGATGAGCTTTGTGCTATGAGGAATTTTGTCAGGGTGATGACAAAGGAGAAATATTAACCTCACCCTTTTCTCCATGTACCATGATTTCAATCCTGCTACCACCCCACCCTGTTACTTTTTAATTTTTTACATGCATGCAATTGTTCGCACACAATTAACTGAACACAGCTAATTGTAGTTATGATACGGATCTCTGCCCCAAACAGATGCTGGTTAGGCCTGTTATAGGCAATGAGATGAGCTCTAATCCTCCTTGAGGAAGCTTCTCTCGCCATCTGCCTGAACACTTGTCTTCAGCTTCCAAAGAGCCTCTTAAAATTGACTTGCCTTCAAATTATTTAGTGCACGCAAATGGGGCGTAGGCAGGAAGGCTACTACTATTTCTGTAACGGAAGTGGTAACTTTTCTCCTTGCTTCTCTTGGAGTCTCTACCAAAATAAAAATAAAAAAGGAAAGTGTCTGGCAGAGGAAAGAGAGACAGGCTCACGGAGAAATATGCATCTGTAACACAGATTCTAAAGTCATAGAATCATAGAATCATAGAGTTGGAAGAGACCACAAGGGCCATCGAGTCCAACCCCCTGCCAAGCAGGAAACACCATCAGAACACTCCTGACATATGGTTGTCAAGCCTCTGCTTAAAGACCTCCAAAGTAGGAGACTCCAGCACACTCCTTGGCAGCAAATTCCACTGTCAAACAGCTCTTACTGTCAGGAAGTTCTTCCTAATGTTTAGGTGGAATCTTCTTTCTTGTAGTTTGGATCCATTGCTCCGTGTCCGCTTCTCTGGAGCAGCAGAAAACAACCTTTCTCCCTCCTCTATGTGACATCCTTTTATATATTTGAACATGGCTATCATATCACCCCTTAACCTCCTCTTCTCCAGGCTAAACATGCCCAGCTCCCTTAGCCGTTCCTCATAAGGCATTGTTTCCAGGCCTTTGACCATTTTGGTTGCCCTCCTCTGGACACGTTCCAGTTTGTCAGTGTCCTTCTTGAATTGTGGTGCCCAGAACTGGACACAGTACTCCAGGTGAGGTCTGACCAGAGCAGAATACAGTGGCACTATTACTTCCCTTGATCTAGATGCTATATTCCTATTGATGCAGCCCAGAATTGCATTGGCAATTGAGTTCATGTCTCTGTGCCCCCCGGGCTTTAACCACTAAGCAACACTTCTTTTCAGGCTCAGAAATCTACACTTAGAAAAACTTGGCCCTTTATGCTTGTAGCTCAGCTGTATTCCCGCTCTCCTTTCTTCAGCCTCTTGTACCAACCTCACGGCAATTCAATGCAAGTGGAAGGCAGGGAACTGGAGTCCCGGTGGGGAAGGCGCTGTTATGAAAGCCCTGGCCGAAGTTCCTCTGTTTACTGGAAGAGTGCAAATGGGGAGTGTGATTTAGAAGGTCACGAATAAATTAATGTATGGTTGTCACTGGGGAACAGCAATACTGGGGAACAGAAAAAGGGAATCAATTCATGGAATTCAAGGAGAGCCCCACAATCTTTGCTGCTGCCAATTATTGATTATTGTTTATTTGATTCATTTCGCTGATTTGAAAGGCAGGTACAGTGTTATCTCGGGTTAAGAACTTTATTCGTTCTGGAGGTCTGTTCTTAACCTGAAACTGTTCTTAACCTGAAGCACCACTTTAGCTAATGGGGCCTCCTGCTGCCACCAGAGCACGATTTCTGTTCTCATCCTGAAGCAAAGTTCTTAACCTGAGGTACTATTTCTGGGTTAGCAGAGTCTGTAACCTGAAGCGTATGTAACCTGAAGCATCTGTAACCCGAGGTACCACTGTAAAGCAATGCACAGCCTGCATGGCACCAGTCCATTAGCCTGACACGAAGGTTTTGTGATGATGGTGGTGATAGTAATAGTAATAATAAATATATACTTATTATACCCCACCTACCTAACTGGATTGTCCCAGTCACTCTGGGCAGCAAGCAGAAGGTCCCACTTCACTGATTCAATTGGTGACACTGGCTCTGTTACAGGTGCCACAAAATACCCATTCTGCATCTGTAAGAATTTGCACTGTGGAACTCCCTGCCTATTGATCTCAGGCAGGTGTTTTTGCTGTACTCTTTTCAGCACCTGCCCAAAACATTTTTGTTTAGGCAAGCCTACCCAAATGTTTGGAAAGTTGATGCAAGTTTTAATCTGTTTTTAGTTCATTGTTATTGTAACTTTTTGAAAGTCTTAAGCTGTTGTTGGCGATTTTCCGTATTGATAACTTTATTGCTTTGTCCATTTTTGTAAAACACTTTGAGGGTTGTTTCTAAAAGCAGGTGATGTATAAATAAAATAAAATAAATAATCACACACTGCCCCAGAATGATGTTACAGACGATGAGGCAAAGCAGATGAAACAAAATGGTGTCTGGGCTGTCGGCATAGTTGCTTCTGTAACCCGCTGCAGTGGCAGCATAAAAACGAAAAGGAAGCGGGGGAGAGAAAGAAACTGTGGGATTGTCACAGCTAACAGGGAGAAGATGGAGAAAATCAGTGAACTAGTGCACGTGTTCTTTCCCTGCTCAAAAATAGCATGAAGAATTTCGAGAAACCATCCACACACAGTCCTGTTCTCAGCGTATAATGAATCTCATGTGGTGCCTGAGCTTGCAACACTGTAAAGCTAAAAGAAATGTTGGGAGTAGCTGGAGTTGCCATAAACAACTGCAAGATACACACTGAGACATGCATTTTTATTCCAGTAAGAACATGCCTCAGGTAGATGGTGAATTTACAGGTATTGCTAAGCTAGTGCCTGCAGGCAAGAATTTGGGTTCTGTTCATATAATTACCCGATATTCAGCTTAGCCTGCCCCAATATTTAGGTAAGCTTGCTCTGTACATGGCGGGAGGTCTTGCAACAAGAGGAGCAATTTCCTTATAGGGCAGTTTCTGGTACCTCCCTAATTATTACAACTACTATTACAATTGATTTATTAATTGCCTTCTAAACCACCATCTCAAGGTGATCTGCACAAGATAATTAAAAAAACAAAAACGACACATACAGTGCCTTTAAAACAAGACTAAAACCACTGCAAGTGGGCACGTGGTAAAGACCCATGTATCCAACTGGGAAAGCCTGTCGTAACAAGAATGTCTTCAACCATTTCCAGAAATTGCAGACAAATCATTAAATTATGAATAATTATAGTTATATTAAACTATTATTAATTCCCGTAAATGTGCCAAGTCCTCTGGCCGTAAAGGCTGAGTAACAAATAAACTCGCCCATTCCCCCTTTTCTTCCTTTCCTGTCTTCTTTTCATATTTTCTACAATGTATTGTTATTGTAACTTTTCATGGGCTTGCAATCTTATTAAACCTGAGGGCCCTATGCGTCCATATCCAGCTGATTTACTTGTCAGCTCTGCAAAGAACAACTGCTGTAGCTTTCAAATCAGAGCTAAGGTCTCAGAAAAAGAAAGGGAAACTTTCCTTTAAAAGCCAGTCTTGGGGGAAAGTTTTTGCTGTCCTTGCCTCTTCTTCCCGTCTGTCTGCTGTTTGACCTATTGTTGATTGTAAGCTTCATGGGATATGAACCTCAGTGGCGTAGCGTGGGTTGTCAGCACCCGGGGCAAGGCAAGTAATTTGCGCCCCCTAACCCGTGGATTTGCGCCCCCTAACCCGTGGATTTGCGCCCCCTAACCCTAACCCCCAGATGTTGCGCCCAGTGCGGCCGCCCCCCCCTGCACCCCCCACGCTACGCCACTGATGAACCTCTCCTTTTTTGCTTTTGAAAACACTTTAAAGCACCATATTTAGTAATGGCTATGTAGTACTGCTGCTGCTGCTGCTGCTGCTGCTGCTGCTGCTACCGATTAGACTACCACCACCAACAGATTAGAAGCATTTCTAGTCTTGAGTATATATTCCAAAAGTTCAAGAAAATGCCATTTAACTATCTGAGAGAGCCTGAAATGTGCATCTTGCAAGCTTCTTCAGAAGCCAGTCATGCAAATGTGTCTGGGCAGTAAAGATAAAAGGGGTTTGGATACATCTGAAGGGATTTTATGTAGGGTTTATGTACGGAATTCAATGAATATTTGCCACAGTTCCTTTACGGCACCTTGCAATTTCTACTCTGAGGGCCAAATTCCTTGAAGGAATGCTCTGTGCAATTGACTCAGAGAGTCTGAATTACAAAGGTTGGCATTACCAATTAAAATTTATGGCTGTGCTCCAGAATTTAAGAAGCAGAGCTTAGATGACGTGTGTGTGTGTGTGTTTTACTATATCCTGGCTTGGGAAAGAAGGGTGTTTGTGGGTGGGGGTAACCATATGCTTTTCAAAGTCCCCCCTCCCCACAAAAGGATAATTGGTTTCAGATTTTATGCAAAGAGGAGGATTGTTTATCATTTCCAAAGCACTTATAAGTTATAACCTTTCCATTTCTAAGGAATGAGGATGAAATGTAAAGAACAGATTCAGATCTCAGTTGCAGAGGTGTACAGTAACAACAGAATAATTCAGATCAAAATCTGTTCCAAAGTGCCTCCTGAATCAAAGGAACTTTTAAGTAACTTTTAAAGTGTATGCCTTGGGCTCCAGGAGGCATTTGCTGTATAATTACAAATAAAAGCTAAATTGTTTCTATAGGACCTGTTTTTCTCACTATCACAAGATAGAAATCACTGAATGAACAAGAACCACGGTATCCAATGAGATTTCTCCCAGATGTTGTTGGACTCCAACTCCCAACAGCCCTAGCCAGCATGGCCAGTGGTCAGGGATGATGGAAGTTGTAGTCCAACAACCCCTAGAAAGCATCACATTGGCTCCCTCTCCACTAGAACTTCTGATTTGTTTTCTCATTCAAGGGATGAATCAGAGTTTGAAATGAGATGAAAGGCCTGACAAGTTCAGTGAATCACAGCTCACCTTTTTTGAATCCTGGGAATAGCAATCATAAGCATAATAAATGGTTTCTTGATTCCCATGGCTTACACAGTATAGAATTCCATGGATCTAAAATAACCATCAAAGGAGCAGGGCCACAATACTTTGGAGTTCCTCGCTAATGCAAGCAGACTTTGAGAGCTGGCAAAGCATTGTGCCTGAGATCCTGAGCTATAAGCCAGTTAAGTTCCCCATTCAGATCTCACCTTTCCCTCAAAGTTGCTTGGTAGTCATAGGCGGGATGTGTCCCATGCCAACACCTGATCTGAAACGTGGTGATAGTAATCCTGATCTACCTTTACATGATTGTTGTAAGGATTATTGAGATAATGTATGTGAAGCGCTTTGAATAACTGAAAGTGCAACCTAATTCCTTGGTATTATCATCATCATTATCATCTCATCATTACCATCCTAAAATGGCAACCTTGAGTCTGCTAATAAGCTTCTGGTAATTTACCCTTATAATCTCCCCTGTGTGATGGTTAGCATACAGAGAAGGTACAACAGCCGGGAACTTATTGAATGAGCCACCCAACTAAACGAGAGCTTCTAGCTCACATCTTCAGTTTGCTTTGCTTGTGCAAGGAGAATCTAACACAGGGTGTGTATTCAAGTAATTTTACAGAGAGGGATCTGAAATACTATAGACCAACACAGTAGGATGTAGTAGTGCAGTGCTAACTCCAAGGTTATGAAAAAACAAAAGCATCATATTTTCTCTATCCCCTGCACCAAATAGCCATTGATTTACTCATCAGCCACACATGGGTATGGCATACACAGATTTCCACAGCAGGGGAGGAACACATCAGAAAATATTTCTTTTATTCCTTTCAATGCACAACTCTCTTTCCTGGCAAAGAAAAGTTCCCTATGCCCGCGGTCTACATTGTTACTCATCTTGTACATTGCTTATATATATATTTTCCTTCCTTTTGTAAGTAAGCTGCAGGGTTAGCACCTTCTAGCAACTTTTTCCTGTCCTGAACATGTACACAGCTCCTCATCACTTTTGTTACCTTCCTCTGTTCCCCTATCACACAGAGAGAGGTTAAATCTGACAAAAGCAGGAACTGCAAACACAACACTCTCAACATAGCCATTCATTTCAAAGACTTGCTGAGTCACGATCAGGTAATTCTTTTCAAGATACCAACTGATCTCTTACCATAACAATTTGCCACCCCAAAATCTGTAATCTGATACATTTTTGTGCATGCTAGTTGCCACGGTCTTCTAGACTACGCATCTAGATTCTCACTTTGCATTCAAGCTTTCGCTTCACTTTATTTCTCTTGCCTCTGTTCACATCAAAACCCAACAGCCCTCATTAGTGTTAAATTGCATCAATGCCAGTGTAGCCAATCACATCACGCTATCTCCTGAGTCCATTCTACAATTCATATCATATAACTCCACAATGATTATGATGATCTTGATGGTTAAAAATGGGTTGGTTCGTAAATTTTCTCTGTCAGTACAATAAAAGAAATATGAAACTGCAACAGAACCCATATTAAACATTGGAGAGCAAAGGAATGAAACAATCACCTCTTCCTTTCTTGGGACCATTTTGAACACTGTGTGTAATAGGCTTGAAAACATATTTTGATGAAAACATCTAAAACTTGCTTCCAAAACCCAGATAATTCTGGAAGGCAATTATGACTGCACCAAGGTATTCTTTAAAGACCTGAAAAACAAAACAAAGGCAATGGGTTCAGCCTCTTCTAAAGGATGCTTAAGTAGTTAATTCGCTGTTCAAAATGAACATTTAGGCTGAAGATTCAGCTAGTGATGCAATGCACCATCAAACACACTATAAAATCTAACAGCCCTCTTTTGATTTCAATTTGATGAAAGGATAAAATATGACTATATGTTGGGAAGAAGCTTCTCACAAGGCTGGTTGGCAGAAATCTCTGCCTGACATTTCTTCTGTCCTTTCATTGTTTTAGAAAGTCGGTGGTTTATTTATTTATTTATTTATTTATTTATTTATTTATCTATCTATCTATTTAAATAATCATCTGCACCATGCCTCAGAGAGGTTTTATTGCTTTTTCTCCTCAGGGGAGAAAAAAAATGGTTCTAAGATATCCTTGGAGACAAGGTCCTCAGTTTGAGGTTTTAAAAGACCCCCTTTTAACTTGGACAAACTATAGAATTGCTACGTTTCTCAATTCATTACCTGCAAGACATGAGCAATGTCGACTTAAAACATCCATGAGAATTGCAGAATATGTTATGAGATTAGGAGGTGTTGAAAGGCTTGTTCCCTCTGATGACCCAGAAAGCCAGGAGGATCCAGGCAGTAATGAAAGCAGGATGGTAAACCCTTAAGATAAACAGTCTTTTGAATGGGTTCCCATCAATTGCTCAACTGCTGTTCTTTCCTCTTGGCTCTAGATATGGGGCTTGGATACTCCAACTATCTGGACATTTACTAGTTCATATGATGCACTAGAGTACGAGGAAGCAACACTACTCAAAACTGTTAAGCAATGGCCCTGTGTTAAGTTGGAACCTCTGGCTTGTGGTCCTTTTCCCCAATTTACAGAGCAGTAGTACAGTGCAAAACTAGAAAAAGCCTTTGGTTTGAGATGAATTGTGCCCAAAGCCACTGTGCTTTCCTCGCCTGTGACTAGCACAAATCAAAGTTGCCCCCTGCGTCTCTGAGAGAAACACATTCATGATGTGTCATCTGGAAATAGAGTATCCCTTTGATTCATAATGGTTCAGAACAGCACTTCCAAGTATTTTTCTTTCCCTTGAACATTAAAGCAAGCAACTTTAGTCGGGTCCCCTTAGATTTCAGAACTGAGCCAACGTTTTGTGTTGTCTTTAATATATGGCTATTTTGCCAAGATGGTATCAAAGGAACAGCACTGAGAAAACAGTCTGCCACCCATCCTTTTCCACCCCATCCCTCCAGAAGATCCTCTGAACTAAAAGGGCAGCCAGCCTCTCCCTGCTTAAGATAATAGTAGCATTTATCACCCATGGTACATCGGGCATCTTTGCAAACATTAGCCATGGAGTTGATAGCCCAGTAGGAAAACAAGCAATGGATAATTAAAACAAGACCAAAACTAAGAAAATACATAAAAACAGCTGTAGGCTGACATTCATCTTGGATGCTCCTCCACTGAAATATTTAGGATTTGTGTCGCCTGACACCAGTAGCTTGAGACAGCAGTAGAGATTAGCGTGTGGAGTCCAGTGGGAATTATATGTTATATTTGGCTGTCAGAATGATAGCACATAGAGCAATTCCCATAATGAGTTTGGCTTAATGAAAGGATAGGGAAACTATGGCCTTCCAGTTGCGGTTACAACCCGGACCTATTTTTCCTGCCAGAACTCACCGGAACGCAGTACAGTGGTACCTTGATTTACGAACTTAACCCATTCCAGAAGTCCTTTCTTAAACCAAAGCGTTCTTAAACCAAGGCGTGCTTTGCCATAGCAGCGAGGGACTCAATTTACAAATGGAACACACTCAACAGGAAGCGGAACATGTCCTGCTTCCAAGGCAAAGTTCACAAACCAAAACACCTACTTCTGGCTTTGCAGCGTTCTTAATCCAAGTTGTTAATAAACTAAGCTGTTCTTAAACCAAGATGACACTGTACTGACCAGGGGCGATTGAAGGCGTCATGACACTCGGGGCAGCAAACAGCTATGTACAGCACATGCGCTGTACATAGCGGTTTGCCGGTGGCGCTGCTCCAGCGCCATACGGACGGTGCCAAGATCCTCCGTTCACAGCTGTAGCAGCGACGGAGGGATCCCACCACTGTCTGTATTGCGCTCGAGCGGCAAACCTCTATGTACGGCGCATGTGCAGCATCGTTACATACAGCACATGCGTGCGACACTACACATGCGCTGTACATAGCGGTCTACTGCCGGCGCTGGGATCCTCTGCTTGTGGCTGCAGCCACGAATGAAGGATCCTTCACATGTGGCTGCACCGGTGCGATGGCTGCTTGAGCCCCCGCAAGCCCCTGCGGAGTGCCTTCTTGTCACCCCCCCCCCGACACGGCACCTGGGGGCAATGCCACTGGTACTGGCACCTGTCAGGTGGGCATCATTGCCATTCTAGGAGAATGCAAGAGGTAAGTTCTAGCACCTCTTTTTCTAGAAAAATGGCACTGGTTACAACTCTGATCGTTCCTGACCTTTGGCTATCTTACCAGGACCTGATGAGAGTTGGCCCTTCATGTTATTGTGAAAGGCCCACCAGGCACAGTTGCCACCTCCAGGGTTCCCTGAGTGCCTGGGCACCCACAAAATTTTCACTGTGGGTGCCTGGCCTCCACTGCTTGCTGCCTTACCTCTGACTCTCTGGTGCCACCGCAGCAGCTGGGCTGGGGCCTCTGCATGCCCCACAAGTCCTCTATTGGGGCCCGCTGGGGCTGCGGATGTGCTTCTGGGGTGCATCTGCAACTATGTGAGGCCCCAACAGAGACAGTGGAGGTGGAGACTCTGTCCTGCCACGGCGGCAGAGGGTGGCAGCCGAGCAGTGCGTGCATGACATGACATCACTGGGCATTCACAGTCTGGGGCCCAAGTGGGCACCTCTGGCCAAAGGTTTCCTGTTCCTGGTGTCCTGAAAATTATACTGAGGTTAATGGAGGGACAGGTATAAAATAATACCTTCCCTACATATGTACTGTTTCTCTGCTGTACCCTATTCACTATATATATTTGGAGACTAGCAACAAATTCGCCAGAGTGGTGCATGCTCTAGTTATCTCCCGCTTGGACTACTGCAATGCACTCTACGTGGGGCTACCTTTGAAGGTGACTCGGAAACTACAGCTAATCCAGAATGTGGCAGCTAGACTGGTGACTGGGGGCAGCCGCCGAGACCACATAACACCGGTCTTGAAAGACCTACATTGGCTCCCAGTACGTTTCCAAGCACAATTCAAAGTGCTGGTGTTGACCTTTAAAGCCCTAAACGGCCTCGGCCCCGTATACCTGAAGGAGCGTCTCCACCCCCATCGTTCTGCCCGGATGCTGAGGTCCAGCGCCGAGGGCCTTCTGGCGGTTCCCTCATTGTGAGAAGCAAAGCTACAGGGAACCAGGCAGAGGGCCTTTTCGGTAGTGGTGCTCGCCCTGTGGAACGCCCTCCCATCAGATGTCAAAACGATAAACAACTACCTGACATTCAGAAGACATCTTAAGGCAGCCCTGTTCAGGGAAGTTTTTAATGTATGATATTTTAGTGTTTTTTGGTTTCTATGGAAGCCGCCCAGAGTGGCTGGGGAAACCCAGCCAGATGGGTGGGGTACAAATAATAAATTATTATTATTATTATTATTATTATTATTATTATTATTATTATTATTATTAAATTGATAATGACTCTTTTCCTGGTGGCAAACTTGACAGCTGAATGAGCCTTGGAGTCACAAAATGAAGCAAGGGGGGAAGTCATGACTGTAATCCTTGAACCACTTTCTTCAGAACTATCACATCAACACAAGACCACTCTACAACAAGGAATCTAATGACTTTGATAATGAATGGTGCAGAATCCTATTGTTAGGTTATGCAAGGAAATACAGTGGTACCTCGCAAGACGAATGCCTCGCAAGACAAAAAACTCGCTAGACGAAAGGTTTTTCCATTTTCGATTTGCCTCGCAAGACGAATTTCCCTATGGGCTTGCTTCACAAGACGAAAACGTCTCGCGACTTTGTTTCCTTTGTCTAAAAACAAAGACATGTTTTGTTTATAAAGTTAATTTATTTTCCCTTCAATTTTTGAACTGCTCTTTACAGTATGTGTGACTTTAAAGAGCAGTTAATAAACTGTTGTTGTACCAAATTTGGCTTTGTTTGGACTTTTTTTGACCATAGGAACGCATTAATTGAATTTCAATGCATTCCTATGGGATTTCGTGATTCGCAAGACGAAAAATTCGCTAGACGACAAAACTTGCGGAATGAATTAATTTCGTCTTGCGGGGCACCACTGTAGTGGAAATAGACAAAGGGCATTATTGTGGTAAGATGGGGAAATCTGTGGCTCTTCAGATGCTGATAGACTACAGTGACTACCACTGACCATGATGTTTGGGGGTGGTGAGAGTTGATGCAGAATATCACGGGAGGTTCAGAGTTTCTTTATCTCTGGGAAAGTTCTGGATCAAAATAATGTTGAAATATGGTTTCAAAGGACAAGCCCCCCCCCCCCACTTTTGCCGTTGAAAAATTGTAATAAGAGCTTTATAAAAGGTCAAATAACTATATCTGTGACTAAGGGAATGAAATGTTACCGAGTATTTGAGTGAATGCCAAAGTATCTGCGCTGCCTTCTGAAAATTAGCATACCGAAACAGGAAAGTCAGGTCTTACTTCTATAAATGCAAAGTATTTACAGCTCTACCTCTTATACCTCTTTCTCAGTAGTCTAGCTATGGAATAGTCTAGTCATGCAGTAAGAGTTGTAAAATATTGCTTGTTCTTTAGTATGTGTGTGTGTGTGTATTTCTTAAGCCAAAAATTAAGTTCTACACATCACCTAAAAATGAAGAAGATCAGCAGTGTGATTTCTAGTACCACCATGGAAAGCTCACATTCTCTAACCTGGAACCTTGCAGCTATTTTTGATTACAACTCTCACCAGCCCAGACCATTGGCCATGCTGGCTGGGAGTGATGCGAGTTGTAGTCCAACACATCTGGAGGACTTCAGATTGGAGAAGGCTGGTCTAGCTACTTAGAAAATTAAGCCTTAAAATGAAAATGTGGTGAAACCCTTCATGAACAAAAACAGCAAAGAATTTGCAGGACACTGAGCCCAACATTTCTATAACTCTTCTCTATCATTTAGGCTGCATTCACATGTCAGCTTATTCTGGTTTTTTTGCCATTTTCCTGTCAATTTTTGCATTATATTTGAGCTTTTGTGTGACATATAAGCCTCTTCCAGACATATAGTGGAATATAGCACAAGTTTAGTGCTCATTCCCCTGTTATTTGTAAGCAAAGTATTTCCTAGAAGCAAATGATACAGAAACAGATGCTAAGCTTATGATATATCCCTCCATATTTCTAGAAGGTGGCTATGCTGTTCAAAAGGGCATATACAATGTGGAAATTAACAGTTAGGGACACGTCAGGAAAACAGAATAAACTGCTATTTGAATGCAGCCTTGGACTGTGTAACCAAGTAGATTCTGCTGCCCAACCACCCAGAGCCTACCATTCTGACTAGCAATAACTGACATTGCATTTTTGAGTTTTACTCTTTATCAAGAGCCAGTTCATATGCTACACAGAAAGGAGTCCATGTTTCCCACTGGGAGTACACCCAATGGGGAGGTTCTGTCAAGTCCATCTCTTTGATGAGGACATCTAGTCAAAGCCTTCCAGCCAACTTGTTGGTCACACTCATTCCTGAAGTGTTTAGGTATGCACCTCAGAACCTAATAAACATAACAATGTAAGAAGAGTCCTGCTGGTTCAGACCAAAAGTTCAATTTAGTCCAGCACCCTGTTCCCACAGTGGCAAACCTGATGTCCGTGGGAAGCCCTTAAGCAGTACCTGAGCACATCAGCACTCTTCTCACTCATGCTCTCCAGCAACTGGCATTCAATGGAATACTGCCTCAAGTAAACAGTTATAGGAACATAGGAAACTGTTTCATAGGGCCATCATAGGGTGTATCCTGAGAACTGGTCTATCATCAGCTGCCTTGCTGTTACTAAGTAGTTCCGTCTGTTAAACTCTCAAGACATAGGACGATGCAGAATGAAGTTTCGTTTGTTACACTTTTAAGACACAGGATGATGCAGAAGGAAAATATCAGTATGAAATGGCATTGCCAACAGGAACTGTATGTTGTAATCTTTGGACTTGACAATCCTTGGACTTTACGACAATAACACATATAGAAGGTTAATAGTAATATGATATGTTATTGCCATCAGGAACTGTGCTTTGCCATTTTTTGATATGACGATTAAATTACAGTTTCATTGCATATAATGTTATGTTACTTTATAGCCAGATGTGTGTGTGTGTTGCAGTGCTCTAAACATGATTTATGTAATGAGGCAATCGTGGTGTGTGTTGTCATAGGGCTATCTAGCACAGGGCTGTCAGCAATGACTGTCAGCACATCTCCAGGATTCCAGACACTGGGTGGAATTCAGTGTCCCACTATTATAAGTTCCATCTGCTCAGGCATATCAGGCTGTCCAAAAACACAATCCTCTGCCCCTCCCTCTGTACACTATCCTTGTGGTTCTCCTGGCACATACACCCTGCACCAATTGCAGGGTAGCAGATGTGCAGTGGGGGGGGGATGCAGAGGAAGAAAAGGCCAGATATGGAAGCCCTTGAGCAGGGCTTGTGCTGACATGGTTAATCAGGAAGGTTTTTTTGCATCTGTACTTGGAGATGCCTGGGATTGGACCTGAGACCTTCTGCATGCAAAGCAATGCTTTGCCACTAAACCATGTCCCTTTTCCATCACAACTGCTCATCACTGATAGGCTTATCCTGCATGAAATTGTTTCACCCTCCCCCTTTTAAAGTCATTCAGGTTGGTGACCATCACTATCCTCATGGGAGCAAATTCAACAGCTTAACTCTGTGCTGTGTGAAATACTTCCTTTTGTGTGTGTTTGTGTGTGTGTGCCCTGAGTCTCCCAACATGTGTGAAAAAGCCCTCGGATGAAAAATCCACTTTCAAGTCATGACTGAAATAATGCAATTGCCTAGATTTGATTGTAAAGTTTGCATTTGTTCAAAACCTGTTGACCTTTGTATTCATTGGGGATTTTTAATGCAAGCTTTTAAAAAGCAGCTGCCAGTTAGGAGTCTGTTCTTGGGTTCATTTTAATACACTGGGAATAATATTAATGATAATAAAGGTAAAGGTACCCCTGCCCATACGGGCCAGTCGTGACCAACTCTAGGGTTGTGCGCTCATCTCGCTCAAGAGGCCAGGAGCTGGCGCCGTCCGAAGACACTTCCGGGTCACATGGCCAGCGTGACGAAGCTGCAACTGGCGAGCCAGCACCAGTGCCGCACACGGAAACACCGTTTACCTTCCCGCTATAAAGCGGTACCTATTTATCTACTTGCACTTAGGGGTGCTTTCGAACTGCTAGGTGGGCAGGAGCTGGGACCAAATGATGGGAACTCACTCCGCCGCGGGGATTTGAACCGCCAACCTTACAATCAGCAAGTCCTAGGCACTGAGGTTTTACCCACAGCGCCACCCACGTTCCTATTAGTTTCAGCCAGGGAGGGCGGGATACAAATTAAAGTTCATTATTATTAATGATAATAATGAACTTTAATTTGTATCCCGCCCTCCCCGGCTGAAACTGGGCTCAGGGCAGCTAACATCAAATATATAACATTGGTATAAGATCAAGCAATAATTAAATTACCTCCTAAAAAACAAGTCAGGGTCAAATTAAAATCTAATTAGATGGCTTTCCTCAGGATTAGGGTTGGGAACAGTCAATGCTCATCAGGCCCAACTGTTTACGCTGTTCTTATATGGGCCTGTGAGAAAGCTGGGAGGCCTCTTTCATACTAGTTCTTATACAAAAATAAAACACCTTCTTTCTGATCCGCTATTGCATTGGGGGGTGGGTGCTGTTCTTTGATACATTTTATAGCTGCTGGATTCCCCTTGTTCCATTTCTGCTGTCCTCCGTGTAGTTTATAAGCCTCAGATGGGCTGAATAAGCATACCTGCCACAAAAAAAATTCTACCACATGGACACGAACAGCATTTTACTTTTTTGCATTTCTTGGGCCTGAAACAAACATTCTGCAGCCAGCCAGCCAGCCAACATCTTACAAGACATGGCGGCTCCTGCTTCTCCACTGCTTCTACTCCCACTTGGGCATGTCCTTTAACTTCAAAAAACTTCAAATATGAACTGGCTTCAGTGCTGCGGGAGTCACCTTATCGGCATCCACCATTTCCAGAGTGAAAAGTGAGGGACAATGAATGAAAAGCATTCAACTTCTCAAATTATTATACATCAAAGTGATCTAATACCAGCCTCTTCTACCGAGCCTCACATTGGCTTCCACATCACTGTCTAAAACAGAATTTCTGACCTGGGAACAATGCGTGGAATTCAACACTGAGTTCATCCAATCATTCTGTCTATGCAAGAATTTTAGCTTTCCAGAAAGAACAATCCCTGCTCTCCTCCCCACACAAGCTGTTTTTTTTTTGGGGGGGGCTTCTCCAGACCCCCCCTCAGCGAATATTGGTGTGCACATGGGCACATAGAGGGGAGGGGGAAACCCTCATTGCACAAGTGGAAGTTCTTGCACAGGACTTCAACTGATGGGGCTCATTAGGTAGATCCCACCCATTTTTATTTTTAAAATTAATTTATATCCCACCCTTCCTCCCAAAGAAGTCCAGGGCAGCAATATCATGTATACTACCTGGATGTTAGAATAAGAAAACATTAAGTGATTGGATGGCTCAAATGATTGGTAAAAAGGCTTAAGGGACCTTCAGATTCAGAGTACTGCCTGTAATCTAGTTTAGGTTTATAATCACCATCTAGACATTGTGATGTTTTGACAACAACTCAATGCCTTCTGTGAGATGAGTAGGTGTGAAATCTCATTGCAGTTCTTACACCATTGGTTGAGTAACAGAAGAAGACAATCACCTATTGTAAATGAAAGATGTAATCAAAGATGTTAGCAAAGTGGGGATAATTCTAAGGTGATGATAAAGTTTGTGAACACTAACAACTGCAGCTGAAACTACATCCCTCTTCCATTCCTCTTCCCACAATACCTGAGTTTTGTTAAACAATGACTACAATATTGCAACATGAGAAGAAAATCCTGGGTGATTAGCTTCAATGAAACACTCTCTCAAAGTACAAAGAGGCGGAGGAAAGTTGGATGTCCCCCCTAAGGACTGCAGCCATCAACACAGAAAGAATGCTGGCTCCAGGCTTTGGACAAGATGCCCTTGGATGAGACACCTTCGCTAGAGCACCCTTCCCTCTTTGCAGCTGCTGTGGCTGTTCATCTGTCCCACCACTGCCTAATCACTTGCCAGGAAGAGTTTTTGGCTGAGAGGGTGAGCACGTGATGGCACATCCGTCTGTCTGTCTCTCTCCCCCCCCCCCAAAAGGAAAGCATGTGTTGTGTGAGCAGGTGGCAAGGGTGAGGGAGAAGGGCAGGAATTATTTGCCTTTCCAGAGGGCTCTGCTTTAGCAGTTGCCTACTTATGCCAACCCATGACATCAGCTCTGGCCACAAGCCTCATCTCTGCTTCTATTCCCTCCCTTGTAACAACAATGGGATGGTATCAGCCAGTGCAGTGTAGAGGCTAAAGTGTTGCACTAGGACCTGGGAGAAGACTAGGGTTCAGATCTCTGCTGACATAAAGCCCTCTATGTGACCTGGGTCCAGCTGCAGTCTCTCAGGCTAACCTGCACCACGTGGTTATGGCCAGGATTAAAAAGGGGGAGCATGAGAAGTGTATACAATATAAGTAGATAAGAAGAGTCTTCTGGATCATCGAGTGCAGCAACCTGTTTTCAGAAAATCAGATGCCTGTGGGAAACCCGCAGACAGGATCTGAGCGCATAAACACTCTCTCCTCCTGTGGCTTTTAGCAACTGTCATTCAAAACCATTACTATGGAGGCAGAGCACAGTCATCAGGGCTAGTAGCCATCGATAACCTTATCCATGAACTTGTCTAATCCTCTTTCAAAGCCATCTACGTTGGTAGCCATCACCATCCCCTGAAGAAGTGAGTTCCATAGTTTATGCACTGCATGAAGAAGTACTTTTATCTTTATTCTGTCCCGAATCTTCTAGCATTCAGCTTCACTGGATGTCCAAGACATCTTGTGTTCTGTGAGAGGGAGAAAAGCTTTTCTCTATTCCCTTTCTTCATGTCAATCCTAATTTCATACATTTCTAACTAAAAAGTCCCCAAATGCTGCAAGCTTTCCACACTGAGGAGTTGGTCCATTCTCTTGATCATTTCCTGAACCTTTTCCAACCTCTACAATATCCTCTTTGATACCAAGTTTCTTTGAGGAAAGGTGGAATATAAATGTAGAAATAAACGAATGAACACATAAAATCAAGGGATAGTCAGTGTATGATGTCACATCACCAGGCTTGGAGCTTCCTCATTTCTGACTGCAGTGATGATGTCACTTCATCTGCTTGACTATTCATTGATACAGCAGAGGGGGAGATAATTGCCATTTCTGATGCAGACCAGTGCTGGCCCACCAATATGTGACTCTATAGGCATCTGTGCTAAGGTGGAACCTAATACAGAGGAGTGCATTTGGCTGCTAGAACGAGTTAAAAGGGGATAGTGTCAATGAAATAAAGCAAAACTTCATTTGCCCTCAGAAATCCTTGATGCTGATTTGTAGAATAGGTTCAGATCAAGCACTGTGTAAATATCACCCTGAAACGAAGATGGTGTGATAGCATGGTCCAGTGACAAAGCACTGCTACATCACGTCCCCGCATGACTGAATAACAAAAGGCTTCATGAATTGCAGCACTGACTTTATGCTTAACTGCCTCTTTCCGAGCAAAAGAAAAAGGACACATTAACTATATAGATGTATGCATTTTTATGACTATCTTGAATATCAGGGGAGGGAGAACCTCGTACACCTGTTTTCATTTCTGACAAACAAGATAAGAAGCAGCACAACAGGTATGGAAAAGACAAGGCTTGCAGCTTGCTGTACATTAAGTGGGATTTAACTGAGCAATCATGGCTCAGGGTTTTGTTTTGTTTTTAACATCTCCTTTATTTTACCTGCCGAATTCTTTTCCCTTCGGTAAATAGGCTGTTAAAAAGAAAATGGAACCAATTCAGCAGCAAAGCAGCTCTTTGGCAGCCTGAGCCATTTAAGATTTCCTTCTGAACCCTGCCACCTTAATTCAACAGCTTCATGTTCTCCGTGTCAAAACGGCCTGACTGGCTGTAGCCAGACAAGTTTGACAAGGCAGCAGGAGATTATTTTCAAGGAGGGATACAGCAAACTGCCGGGATTTGCCCAGCAGCTTCAAGAGTGGAGATCTTTGCCAGCTACCGTATGGGTCTTGGTGCTGTAAGTTTGGTGGGATAGACAGTCTGACATCCTTTTCAGCCGTGAAAGTCACTTGAACATGTGCATGGAAAGATCATGTGCCTCCAGCCTCCAAACATTTATTATGAGATTTGAAAGAGCCCCCAGATGCACAACTGCAGACGTGGAGGACTCTCTACACACCATCTGGAAGGCTGCTTTTTCAGACCCCAGTTAGGGATGCTTAAGGAGAGCAATCTTTGCAAATTCATATGCAATGTGACCTGATCTGAACCTCTCGCTCTAAAGTGTGGATCAGAACTCAGCTATCCATTGGGAGTTTACACTGCTCTGAATGTTGTACCACATTTCTCAGCATGTATCAAAATATGTATTTAAATATGTATCCTGAGAGAAAGTACATGTTAAAATATGTATGTGAGAAGATATTTTTTCTTTAAAAAAATCACAGATTGAGGTAAACACGAACACGGAATTTATGGGGCAGATTCACACCATACAATTCCAGCACATTCACTGCACATTTCTTGGCTCAAATAAACCTGAGAAGAGCTAGCCTTCTCAGAGCTACAAACTAGAGTTCCTGGGATTGTTTGGGAGCGATAATGTGGTTTGAATGTATCTTAAAGATATGGTGTGGGTCTGTCTTTTGAGTGCCCAGCTTCGGCACTGAAATCCTGGCTTGTTAAACAAAAAGCACTGCTTTGATCTGATGCCCAGTTCAGCAAGAATTAAGCATACCTATTTTTTCCTGGGTCGTTTCTATAGCCTGGTTACACAGATGGAAGGAAAGAAGGAAGGAAGGAAGGAAGGAAGGAAGGAAGGAAGGAAGGAAGGAAGCATTGAAACAAATAAAAGAATAGCAATTGACTGAAGGATACATAGCACAGCAAGGCTGCATCAAAAACCCTCTTCAGGCATTCAAGAACTAGGAAAAGCAATACATTAGGGTAGAACTGTGTGGATAAGCTTATGCCACCTTGTATTCCCAGTCTCATTTCCATGGCTCTCCATAAGTTGGACAGTGGCTGTTTGAAGGGGGGCTGGTCTCCTTCCACTTCCGTAGGCTCCTCATTTGATGTAGAACCCTGGTTTTCCAGGCATCTATACCATGTGAAATTCTCCATGAATATAGGCAGCTTCCTTACTTGGGACAACACCTTCCAACGCATTGATTGTGTCCCTGCCCTTCCCCATGGGTCATTTCCCCCAGTTCCTGAACCTCATAGTATAGCATGAAACCAGATATTTGGGCAACTTGGTTAGGTAGAATGAGTAGTCGCTTTTATTTTTGCATAATTGTATTTTTTATTTTTTAAAAAATATTCCTCCAAGGTGCTCTCTTCACCCCAATTTTATCCCCAAAACAACCCTGTGAAGTAAGCTAGGCTGCAAGCAAGTAACTGTCCAATGGTGACCCAATGAGGTTCATAGCTGAGAGGGGGTTGAATCTGGGGTATCTCTCTCCTAACCCATCCCTTTAACTGCAGTGCTCCCCCCTTCTTACCTATTATGATGTACATTTTAATTTCTTAATGAGCTAAAACACAATCTAAAGTTATCTAAACTGTTGACATCCCTAATTACTACATAAAGAAAGGTAAAGGTAAACCCCAGGCTCTGTGGTTTAGACCACAGCGCCACCCGCGCCCCTAATTACTACATAGTTTCCATTTATTTCAGGGATGGGATTCTAATTTCATGGCAGTAAAATGTTTAATGCTAAATCCTAGCTCCTCTTTCACAGAGCTGAAGCATTCAAAAATGTAGTGCAATTGTCAACACTTCAGCATGAATATTAAAGGCACCACCACAAAGGAATTTTCCCCACCCCTTAGTATGTATTAATGTTTTTTTCCCCCCATCTCAAAACTATCTTACGTCTTGTCTAGAAGTCTGTTACTAAGGATTGAAGTCTCCTGATGCTTTAATAGTTGCTGTAAGGATTAGTGATCACATGCTGCCAGTATTTATTTATGGTCATTACAAGTCTCCCAATCCAGTAACTAAGCATTGGAGCTTATTGAAGACAGGTGGACCTTTCTAGTTTATGAATGAAGTTGCAGCGACTTTGTGAATGGAGATCCAGGAGAGCTGTCTGGCGAAGAGGGCAATGAGGTCAAGCTGCTTAGTGACCCTCTAAGAGCATTATGGCAGCAAAGGCAGCTGCAGTAGTCAGGGTTAGAGGGATTTTCTATGGGGGAAAGGAGAGCAAACACTACATTAGCCTGTATATGTTGTTAGGTGTTTCTCAGCTCAGATTGCTGAGAGAAGAAATTTATCAATTGGAGCATCTGCCTAGTGGGGATCTACATTTTAAAGCAGGTGCACATGTGACACCAGAAGTACTCTTTGCAGTTCCTGCACCTTTATTTTGGATTCCAAACCAGCATTGTATTTTTGTATATGTCACCTTGAAGGCACCTGCCAAAACCTATTTTACTTTACTTTATTTGTTTAGAGTATTTTTTAATTCTTGCTCATCAACCAAAAGAAAAGCTCCCTCCTTGCTTACGCTCTAAAAAGATATAGCAGGAAAGGAACATAAACTGAGAGTCCTTAGTTTCAATTAGTTCAAGGAAAGGAGGTACCAAAGGTTGCAAGTTTCCAGTGTTATCCATGAAGCTATTCTGAGATGAGGGTTGTGAAGAGAATGTTTGTTCATCCTCTGTGACATGGTTAGGCAAACTAAGGCCTGGGGGCTGGATCTGGCCTTCTAAATCTGGCCTGTGGGTGGTCTGGGAATCAATGTGTTTTTACATGAGTAGAATGTGTGCTTTTATTTAAAATGCATCTCTGGGTTATTTGTGGGGCAGAGGAGACTTCCGGGTTGGTGCCTCCGGCAATGGTGGATTTCCTCTGACCGGGAGGAATCTGCTCCGTGGAAATTTGGGTCTGGCCACCACGGCGAAGGCGGAGACCCGTAAAAATCACAGGCGGGAGAAGCCTGTGAAGGTGGGATTCGGCAGGCACCTTTTGCGCCTCCCCTACTCACGGGGAAACCCGGTTTTGGGGATCCGGAGTGACGTGGGGTGAGCGGCGCAGTGCTTAGAATCGTCTGCTTCTTCCACGGAGTGAAGCCGCATAGCTGTTGCCGGAGAGCATTGACTTTTTCCTGTGGACAATTTGATTCCAAAGTAATTACCCGTGAGTAGAGCTGAGACGGGAGAATCAGATTTTAAACGTTTAATTTGGCATCAAAACGGGGAGGTTCAAAACAGGAAGTCCACCTTCCCTATTTGTAAACAAACTGAGGCAAGGAGGCTGTAGGCTGAAGTCTTGGAAAGCCTTTTGTAAAAGACTAAATTTCCATCTGTAAAGAGCATAAAACCCCCCTTGGAGGCAGGAGAAGGGGGGGGGGAGTTGTGGACTGAGTATGCCTGCAGGAGAGAGTGAAGGGAGTTAAAATACCGCCAGTAGGACTGACGTTTTGGAATGTTCATTGACAGCACTTAGAACGTTCCTTGACAGCTAGCAAAGTAAGAGAAATACATTGTTTCTATTGTCTCCGGCTGCTTCTAAAAAGGAGTAAAAAGTAACTGAAATCTGAAACTAACTTTGGATTGTATGAGTTGCATTTAAAGGGGACATTGTTGACTATTATAAATAGAAACTGTTTCCCCCTAGTGGAAGTCTCTGAAATTGGTTACTTTATAAGAGCTGGGCTAGGGGGATTTCCAGCTGCTAGATAAAAATTGTGAGACTCTGAGATTGACCTTGAATCTCTCAAGTGTTATGGCAAATGGAAAGGAAAAAACAGATGAAATGTCGACAGAAGAGGCCTTAGTGGTCGCATTAGTGAAAATAAACGATTCGCTGGAACAGCTTCACAGGAAAACAGACAAACTGGGACAAAAGGTGAACACCAACACAGAAACCATCCAGAGATTGATACAGGAATTTACCTTGACACGGCAAACTGTGGATGAAGTCAGGGAGAAAACCCTTGCTGCTGAATGTAAAACAATACAACTGGAGTGTGAGAGTGCCCCATCCATTCAAAGGCAACTCGGTGAACATAAATTGACATCTGTTATGATGGAATTCAAAGAAAAACAGATGAATTTGAGGACCAGAGCCCTACCTGAATTGGGAAAGGAAAGCTTGACAGAGCTTCAGGAGGAGACAGGACTAACATCAGTTGAGAAAGTGAGGCTTTTGGGGGTCAGTATGGGGGGTCAGAATTTGGGGGTCAGAATTTATTTAAGGGTAACTGTGAAGGACGTTGGATTGAAGAGAAGGGGGATTGGGAAATATGGACAAATCTGAAGTTGCTATTGTTGGGCCGAGCTGTTGTGGTGGGGATGAGGGTTGGTGTTGCCGGGGATGTTGCTTTTGTTCCAAATAGTGCAAGTTTTGGATGGGATGGATTGTTTCAGGAGGTGGCAGAGGGATGTTTCTGGATTTGTTTGGCAGGGCAGGAAGCCTCGAGTAAAATTTAAGATATTGACGGATGCTAAAGAAGGAGGTGGACCTGCCCTGCCAGACCCCTAAACTTTGTTGTGAACCATCTGCTTTTTGCTGGCTGAGAGAATGGTTGTCTCTTGGAAGCACTGAAGTGTTGGATAATGGCAGATGAAGTTGATGGACTAGATGGAATTGGCGGAAAAGACTGGCAAGATCCGAGACCAGGGAGAAGAGTCGGTGGAAGAAGACAGGGAAAAGTTTAAAGATTATTTATAGAAATATTGTAAAATTAATGAATGTTAGAAGAATGATGGAATGAAGTTATATGGCTTCAGTAGAAATGTTATAAGGAATTAAGTATAAATAGATTAATAGAGTATTAAAGGAAAATAAGGTTAAAATGTGTTAAGATAATTATAGGATAGAAAACAGGGGAAGATGGAAAGGAATTGCTGAAATAATTAATAGAAGTGGAATACAAAAAGGGAGGTGTGAGGAGGCCGTGGAAATATGTGAAAAAAAGATAAGATATTGGAAGGTTTTTTCCCCCTCTTTCTTCTCTTTTGATGTGTTTTTAAATTGTTTTTGTTTTGTTTTGTTAATTTTTCTGTAGTGTTTTTGTATTGTAATGTACTGTTTTTTCTTTGTTTTTTCTGTAAGTGTTTAAATTGTTGTAAAAGGAATAAATATTATTATTTGTGGGGCAGAGGAATTCGTTCATCCCCCCCCCCCAAAAAAAAATATAGGCCGGCTCACAACAAGCTCTGAGGGACAGTGGACCTGACCCCTGCTCTATGAACACACACACACACACACACCACACAACAGCAGTCACCTCAGGCTTTTGATAAGAGAAAGTGCTGTGCGGCATCCCCCATCGAGGTGTGGAAAGCTTTTTAGAGGCTGCGGAGATTGACTCAGAAATGTACCAATCCTTCTTTGGAAGCCAAATTGCATTCATACCTGTTTGGCTTCCACAGGAGGGAGCTTATGTCCCTGGGATGCAAGGGAGGCCCTTTTCTAAGTACAACATTCAGTCTTGGCTTCTATGGTAAAACACCCCCCCCCCATTACTTTACACCAGCATTATATCCAAGGCCTGTCCACCAACTCATGAAAAGAAAGTGTGGGGGGGGGGCATTACACCCCATCTTTGCCTGAGAATTTGACACATAGGCAACTTTTCAAAGGGGTTAAGGAAATAATATTAACATCACAGCCTGTTTATGACAGCAATTTTCAAAACCACGGCAGCTTCCAATGCCAGAAGCGATGGCACAGGGGAGAGTGTTATTATAACAGCATGATTCTCTGTGAAAGCCTGTCACCTTCTGTTCTTGAGCCTTGCTAATGTACAAAGGCGAGATGCCCAGTTTAGGAAAGGGATGTTTTTCCCACTGTTACATGGTGCCTGCTAATGCGACTGCTAATGGACCATAATTCCCCTGCCCATCTTCACTGCAACAGGTACAGGAAGTACTGGAACTCAGAGGCCATGAAGCATAAGTCCTAAGGCAGGTCCCACTCCAAAGGAACTACAATGCACTTTATGTGGGAGTTCATTTCCAAGGGTTCTGTATATACACAGAAACATATATATTCAAATCCTGGGAACCACCAATGTATGAGCATCCCTAGCCTTCCAGAAGTGGAGTGCTGACTGGACCTTGCCTGGTAAGGTTAGCCTCTCTGCCTTGTTTTTGGGGCAAGGCCTGCTCAACACACCAGCTCTGGGATCCACTCACAAGATCTCACAGGGCCATCCAAGTTCCCACAAGATCTCAAGCAATCCTCTCCAGCCTTCTGGAACCAATATGCCAAGAGGGCTTTGCCCAGGAAGCAAGGCAAGAAGCTTAAAAACTCTCTTCACACCAGGGAAAACTTGCCATGCATTTAATTCAACTGGCCAGACTTCAAGGTTGAAATCACACAAGTTGAATACATGTAAGAAATGATCGTACTGTAACTGCAGCAGCTTTGACTTTCCATCGACAAGCAGGCAGTCAAAGCAAGATCCGGTTTTGCTGTCCGGCTTTCATGACTGACAGTGGCAGCAGGAGGAAATGTGTACGCTAGGAAATTATGGCCTAGGTGCAGTCCAGCGTGGAACAGAAAAAGCCTAATTTGCATCGCATTCCACAAACATCTTTGCCCGAGGCAACTATGTGTAATACAAAGAAGCAGCTCAAATAAAGGAGCTTTAATCAGCACTAAACCTGGTTAAGTAGATGCTGGGAGGGGGGGAGGCTCCATGATACTAGACCAAAAGGAGAGGATTAGCGCTAAAAATAACAGAGGAAGTTAATATAAAAAGTTTAAAAGCCTGCAGCTGCACCCTACAAGTTTCAACTGTGCAATGTTTACCGAGATTCCAATGTTGTTATAAGTGCAGAGGAACAATTCTGTCCCAGGCGTGCCGATGTTCTGAGAGTAGTGGAGGCTCACGAGAGACGCTTTTATGAATTTGGCCACCAAGCTGCAACTGAGCTGGTATTATATAAGAAATGCTCACTGGGGAAATCTCTTCTTAAGTGTATGCCCTGGGCAACCATCTAAAAACTTGAGAAAGGGGCATGGCACAAGCATTGCATGCCAAAGTTCCCAAATTCAATCCTTTGAGTTTCTAGGTAAGTCTGGAAAATCTCTCTGTCCGAAAAGCTTGGAAAGTTTCATTCCACCTAAAAATGGAATGAATATGTTCATTTCAGTTTCTCTCATTTTCTCATTTTTTTCAGATCTTAAATTTACTTCCAAACCTTTCCATAGCAGCTTGCGGTTTTCTGTCAATGTCTTAAAAATTCACCAGCATTCTAGTGCCAATTTTACCTAATATTTACATTTTTTGTGCAATGTTGCCTAATTAGAAGTGATTTTGCATGTGATTTTCAATGATAGATGCATTTACACTTGCACTTTACCTGGGTATAAGCACTGTTGTACACATCCCTTGGTGGGAGAACTGCATTGCAAAATTTGTAAACATGCACATTTCAAAGGGCAGTTGTGCTTCGCTTGGCGTATTATTTCAGGAACTGTGAAGTAGGTAAGATTGCATTAAAATGTGAACTGAAACAAATTTCTGCCCGCATCCCAGTTACTGCCAATCAAAGTAGATGGAACTGATGCAGATCACCTTCTTGAACTCAATTCTATTAATCTGAGGGGCAGAGGAGGAGTTGGGGAACCTCTCGTGATTGCCCTCATATTAAATTTCAATGGGCTGGTATTTCCCCACTTAAAACTATGTTCTATTTTGGTAATTTTTGAAGGCCTGGCTTGCTTCTGGATTATGGAAAGAACTTAAATGGAACGTACTATTTACATATGATCGGGTGGGTGGCTTTTTTTGCTGAGGGCTTGGGAGGTTTGAATTACACACTGGATGCCCTGTGACAGCTCAGTTCCTAAAACAGAAATCATAATGATCCATGTGCATATCTATCCCCACCCCAAATAGTCTGAAGGCCCTTGATGCGGTTCTACTGCTGAAACTAAACAGATCTGATCCCATAAACTGCCGGGAAGGGAAAAAAACTAGAAACCCTTTTGCAAATTGAAAGTTTGAGCTCCCTTGAAGAAGAATAGGCTATATGTGTAATAATTAAAAATAACTAAAAAAGATAAGTCGAACCAAAGTCCATTCTGCTTACTGGTGTGGTTGGGCTGCACCTCTAGCACACAAGGGTGTGAACTGTTAACATCACACTTGATTATTATAAGGCTTCTATAACCAATGGATAAGATACCCAAGTGCTGCTTGATAAATGTAAGATGGCTGCCAACACAGACTTCAGCGATGTTATTTGCCCAGTGAGTCAAATATTATGTATTTTCTACAGGTTTGAGTGGCACCCAACAGGCTTCCTTGCACGGTTTCATTGGTGCAAAGATGTCAAGAATGTTGAATCAGCCTCAGCCAGCTGAAGTGAATTTCACACAAGTGGGAGTGGCCAAGTGCTATTTGAGCAAACATCTCAAATATGTGTGTGTGTGTGTGTGTGTGTGTGTGTGTGTGTGTGTTTAGATCATTGTCCACAGTTCAGGCAACATTGATTGTCCTGGGGCCTTAGGGTCAAGGACAGGTCATAAATAGATGATAATGATAATAATTAATAATTTAGCCCAAGTAAATTCATTGTGTTAAATCGGACTGAAGAGCTCAGTGCAACTCAGATTAATCTTGAAATGCACAGGCCTATTTGGCAGGAAGTGTGTTTGTGTCACCACTTTTGTTGTCATCTAGATTCAAGCTACTCAGAAATAACTGCAAATGTCTACTTTGAAGCACGAAACTCCATCTCTGAAAATGCAAAACAAAAACTTTGAATGTCACCAGTGAAATGCACTCTTTCTTATATCCATAAACCAATTCTTTTTAATTCTGTGAAAATCAAAGGTGCATTTTTATTTTGGACATTCACTTCATTTCTAACTTGAATGTGCATGAACAAATGTCATGCTTATTAAGCTTAGGACTAGTTCTCACCTGTGTCTCCACTGAACCAACAAGGGCTCCCACCTTTAGTGTGAAATGGTATAGTCAAGAGACCAGGTTATCACTCATCTATTATTTGGGGGCTTAAGTAGCAGGAAAAGGTCCAAAAGGGGAAAGAATTTGGAAAGTGCTCCACTTTAGGAGTGAGCATGGTCTACAGAAACCCTGTGGTTCACTTAAAAGTTTCAAATTTATAAAGCAAGATTGCATGTGCAAAGTATATATAGTGGTACCTCTAGTTGCGGACTTAATCCGTTTCGGGGTGCCATTTGCACCCTGAAAAGTCTGCAACTAGAGCGCTTCTTCCGTGTATGTGCGTGGCACAATCGAGCACTTCTGCGCATGTGTGAAGTGGGCAGATCGCTTTTGTGCATGCCCGTGTGGCGAACCCGGAAGTAAACACTTCCGAGTTTGCCGTGTTCATAAGCTGAAAGTCCATAACAAGAGCGGAACGCAACTAGAGGTACCACTGTATTAGTAGTTAAGGCCTGAATCAATTTCCTTTAAGTGAATCTGCTTTCTTGTTTAAGAACAGACGATGTGCTTTGCTTGATCCAGAGATGACCGTTTCCCAACACCACTGGAAAAGGAAGGGAGGTACAGTGGCTTGACCTCCTGATGCTAAACTTCGGTTTAGCATTTCATGCTAACCCTCTGTTTTCCTCCTCCTCCTCTGCCTGTGGGAGCACAATCCCTTTAATTAGAGCCTTTGGAATCTGGCACTTAAAAATTCTTCATGATACCGCTGTAGATTTTTATGTATTCTGTTGCGATTTCTCAGAGACGCTCATCCCCCATTACTGCAACATTAACTTAGGTCAGCAGCACAATTTAACATTTTGCCAGAGGATCATAATCCTTCGGATGGTTTTCAGCTTCATTTTAGCTTAATGAAGGGAATGCAACACATAACAGCCAAAAAACAAAAGAGGATCAAAGACAGCTATAAATAAAAAAATGTGCATGCCAAGCCAAAACACTTTCCTCTTTTTTTGCACCAAATAGCACAGAGATAATGTACCGCATTGGCATATGTGACCCAGAAGCAGCTTCAACAACTTTTTGTTTGCTTTGTAAGGGATTCGCACTAATATACGATGCTAACATATTCTGCCCTACATTCCAGCAAATTGTAAAACAAACAAGAGACACTATGAAGTCGGCAGAGTTCTGTTCAATCCCTGTAAACTGAGATCATCAGGAAATATAAATCTTCTTCGAGGCATCAAGGAAAGGTTCTTTAAACTGTTTTTTTTAACAGCATGTTTACTCAGAAGTCCCAATGAGTTCAATGGGACCCACTCCCTAGTACGTTTGCTCCTGCAATTTCCAGCAACTGGCATTCAGAAGCATACCATCTCTGATCATGGAGGCAGAACATAGCGATCAGGGTTAGTAACTACTGATAGTCTTATCCTCCATGAATCTATCTAATCCCAGTTTTAAAGTCATCCAAGTCACTGGCTGTCATGGCCTCTTGTGGAAGCTAATTCCATAATTTAACTATGTGCTGCATGAAGAAGTACTTAAGTAATACGGGGTGATGGAGTCAGTAGAGCATGAGACTTAATCTCAGGGTTCTGGGTTTGAGCCCCACCTTGGACAAAAGATTCCTGCATTGCAAGGGGCTGGACTAAATAAACCTTGTGGTCCCTTCCAACTCTACAATTCTATGATTCTCTTATTCTTTTGTCTGTCCTGAATCAAAAGCTAGTGTTATGAACCATGGAAACCTTCATACATATTATGGGTTGAAGGAAACTTTTGAGAATTTATGTAATGCTGGCTACATCATTAGGAAGAGTGAGGTAACCTGCCTCAGGTTACCAATACTGATCTCCCTTTTTTAAAAAAAAACAGCATATTCTATTGTTGATGGCTGTGTTTTTTTACTATGGGTGGGTAGGTAGGCACTATTTGTGTTTTCCATCTCAGAACTCAGAATGCCTCGGTCCATCTCTATGTTCCTCACAAAACACCCTCCATGGTAGCAATTTTACATAATCAATGGTGCATGAAGTTTGAATGCTACCTTTTCCCCAGGGACCAGATCCATTAAGACCTGTACTCAAACTCTCTGTGACCCCCTACGGTTTATATTTCTGTAAGAGGAGCACTGTTTTGCAGACAGCGATAAACCTAAAAGTTACATTAACAAGTGTCTTCACCTTGATAATGGATTGCCAATATTATTAAATGTTGCTATCTTTGGATAGCTGGCTTTTTAGTGCATTACTTGAGTTATGCAAAGAGTGACAAGATTATGGTTAAAACTGGATGAATAATTAAAGTAATAGAGTAATTGGAGTTGTACAATTTTCACAGCTGAGAGGAGTTGGAGAGGGGGTATGCTTCTTAGTTTATAGTTCTCCATAGAAGCCATTGCCAAGCATACCATTCCCAGGAGATCAGAATAAAAGATAATCAGGATTTTAAACACACACATACACACAAGAATAACAGGTTATGTTGTTTTCTCTAGCTTAGCAGAAACTGCAGAGTAGGAATGCATTAGGCATCTGCATGGATGAACATTTCACCTCTTCAAAGTGACCAGACTTATAACCATATCCTACCAAAAGCCCACACAAAACAAAACTCAGAGCTGCAGACCACATACCTAATTGGGAGCTATTATCCCTGCCTTAGAAACTCTGTTCCTAAGGAGACATGCACAAGGCTGACAGCAATGACACAGCAGAGAGAAAAGATGTCCTTACTATCACTCTGTTCTGTAGCTAGCCTGCCTGGGATGAGAAAATATAACCTCAAGTGATGTTCAGTGTGAGATTCTTACTTCACTGAAGGTTACATACAGGCCCTCAGAAGGGAGGGTGGATGTTTACGGACATGTCTATCTCCTTCAAACTTTATGTACTTATTCTTCCAAATACCAGTATATGCACAAGATCGTGTAAAGTGATGTTAAAACTGTAAGATGCTACCACCTCAGCTAGGCCAAATATAGACCTTCAGAGTTTCCCCTTTAGCTGCCGTCTGTTCCACAATTATTTATTTATTTATTTTAAAGGTATTAATGTACTGCTTTTCAAGCGAGCCTCACGGAGCAGGTTACATAATACTGTTGAAAACAATAAGCATAAATTAAAACTGTGTAATGAAACAGCAAAGGCAATTTATGGAGAGGGAAGACATTTTGAAAACCAGGTCTCTGCTCCTCCATGGGGCATGTGCTTCTTGAACAGCCCTGTGGTGGCATTTGAGGAACGAGAGGCCACCCGAGCCAGAACACTAGGAATGAGATAGTGAGTGGCACTCTAAGCTGTTCTGTTCTCTTTCTGTTTTAAAGAAAGGACAAGAACAGAGATCGCTTGGGCACTGCAAGATAAGATGCATTAAGGCCCTGGGATCGGGCAGGGAATGATGGCTTCCCAGATGTTGTTTGACTCCCATCTGCCCCAGCGAGCCTCAACAGAAGGTGGAGAGTCTTCTCAATATCTGCCACACAACTCTGATTTCCTGAAAACATGACTACCCTCAGGCCTGAGGGCTCAGCCATACTGCCATTTCATGCGGATAGTAAGCTTCACTGCCCATAGGATGCTCTCCTTCAAACCACTGCATTCCATATTCACCCCTCCCTCAATCCAGATTTTCTCACACCAGGGATTCTCCAAAAAGAAGGGGAAATGTAGTAAGGTGGTGATTTGGAGAAGAATATCATATGGATAACGGAGAATTAATAGGAGTGCAGGAAACTTACTGTCCACATTAAACAGCACTATAGATGACCCCAAAGTTTCTTTCAAAACCAAAAATGACTTTCCTAGCTTCCTGTGTTATCTTGATTTAATCTCTCTCTTTCTCTCTCTCTTACACACACAAAAACTACTTATAGAGCCAGTTTAGATACATATTACACCAGTCTTCCCCAACCTGATGCCCTCCAGAAGTTCCAAAGTGCACCTCTCATTGTCTCAGACCACTGCCTATGCAAGCAGTACACCAAATTATGGTTATGTATCCCTCAATCTTCCCCCAACCCCCAGTAATTTCTTAACTTACTTCGGAGTTCATAGCAAACCATGGTTTGCAATTTTGTTAGAACCAGGAATACTATGATTTGTTCAAACCATCCTTCTCGTACAAACCAAGATTAAACTCAATGCAGAAGGAGAGGAGATATACGTGTACAGAATTTCAAACCAGGGGGTGGCATTAGCTATGAAAGCAGCTCATGCCACTATGCATTTGTTTGAAATTACATTTCAGAATAAGATGAGCTGCAACTTAGACTGTTTTTCATTCTCATGTCCACATTCCACCTCTCTTTTCAAAAGGAATGATAGGTACATCCACAACAGAAATAACAGGGATCCTCTGTTGTGAGTCCACAAAGGTCTCAAAAGACTGCAATATTTCCATGCCAGAGTTAAAAAAAAATACCGACTTTGAAGGTGACTACTGATCTTGCAATCCCATCTCCTTTGAAAGTATTTCTTAAGGCGACCCAGCACGTCAGATGCTGCAAGGATCACTAAAGAAGATGAAACATATCCCTGATTTAAAAGGATATCAGGTGGCCCAAAACCTTCCGATGAACACTTCAGGAAATTGTCTTAAGTCCTCCTCTAATCCTGTGATCTGCCTCCACTCTGCTGGTTGGGGCAGAGGGTGGGGGGAGAGAGCAGTGTTGTAATTAATGCTTCAAACTAGATATCTACAACTATATGCACACACAATGAAGAATTGATCAAAAAAAGCAAAGACATCGACATCTGCTTTGAAAAGGCATTTCAATTCCTTCCATGTCCTCAGAAGGAAAACGCATCTAGCAGTCCATATTTTAACCACTGTTTCATTTAATAATGCATATTGACATTTATCCGGAGAGATCAGCCTGTGCCTGGCTTCTTATTGTACACCCGCAAGCCTCTTGTCCATTCCTATGACTTTTTATTATAAGGCACTGTGAATCTATGGGCGGTGACAGCAACGCCACTCCAAATAAAAGGCGTGGTTGACCATTCTCATGACAAATATTTTGCTTGTCTCTCGAGGCCGCATTCCTCTAGAGGTGGTGGGAGATGAGTGTTTTGCCTTTCAAATTTCATACAGTGATTTTAACCCATTCCATTCTTGGTCAAAAGGCCCCCAAAGGATCCTGGGAACTGTAGTTTGTGAAGCGTGCTGAGAATTGTAGCTCTGTGAGGACTTAACCACACACCCCAGGATTCATGTGCTTTAAATGCTTGGTGTGGGTGTGGCTAATGAACCAAGGCCTGATTCAGTCTATTAAGGAAGATTTATGTGAGAATGTTAGCTTTTCACCACTTGGCAACCACAGATTGCCACTTCCCCTATTGCATCTAAGCAGATTTTATAACATGAAGCTTTAAAGTTCTGGTGCTCCATTTATATGCTCCAAGATACTCTCAGCAGTTTGAAAAGCTGCTGTTGAGTGAAGGTTGTTCTGGGTGTTAGTCCCATGGGAGCCACACAAATCTATTTTCATTCCTACACCTTAGCAGCTGTCCTCGGTGACCCCTCTGCCTGCACTGGGACCTGAAGTCTCTCTGGATTTCAATTATACCGCAAGAATGATTCCCATCTGTGTCAGGCAGGCATTATTAGATAATGAGCAAGGTGCTTAATCCACATCACTGCGTAGAGTGTATTTCAAGTGCATATACAAAAAAGAACAGCACTTTACTGTTGCAGCAAACCACTGTGTGACGCATAATCATTCACATATACGCATGCAAAAACCCACATGCCTGCACAGTGAAATGCACTCCTGGTCTCTGAAAGTACAAAGAATTTAGCTGTAAAGGAAAGTACACATATAAAAGCAATTTGCATTCTGTGCAACTCTCTGTGTTGGCCAAATCCTGTGACAGAGAGAGACGCAGAAATCAACAGGCTGGGTAATTTGTTTGTAAAGGTAAAGGGACCCCTGACAGTTAAGCCCAGTAGCGAACGACTCTGGGGTTGCGGCGCTGAGGGAACTGGTGTTTGTCTACTCCGCAGACAGTTTTTCCGGGTCATGTGGCCAGCATGACTAAGCTGCTTCTGGCGCAATGGAACACTGACACCAGAGCAGCGCACGGAAACACAATTTACCTTCCAGCCAGTGTGGTACCTATTAATCTACTTGCACTTTTTGGTGTGCTTTCGAACTGCTAGGTTGGCAGGAGCTGGGACCAAGCAATGGGAACTCACCCCGTTGCGGGGATTCGAACCGCCAACCTTTTGATCGGCAAGCCCAAAGCTCAGTGGTTTAGACCACGGCTCTAGCCACGTCCCATATTTGTTTGTAGTATTCAGCAAAAGAAACAAGGGATGCCCAGTTCTGTGGACTTACTATGAGGAGAGCAAACTATGATCACTCTATAGAATTATGATACCTGCTAATACAGATCAGCAAAATGCATCCCAAAGACTACATTGGCATTGAGCAGTCACTTGTTTCAATGATTGTTCTATATTGCTTTTAAATGTTATTTTTTATAAGTTGCTGTAAACCTCCCTGGTGTTTTGTGAGAGGGAGGTATATAAATACTTTATCACCTAGACATCTGATAGAAGGGAATTCCACAGGGTGGGTGCCACTACCAAGAAGGCTCTCTGCCTAGTTACTATCAACATAGAGAGTAAAAAGCTTATTGGATCAGGTTAAGACTTACTGGTAGTATAAGATGACTCCTTAGATAACTTTACTAGAGGGAGTTCACAACAATCCATCTTGAGTTCTTAGATGTGAGATTTTGAGTCCCACTACACTATGGCCACATTCACACCGAACATTTAAAGCTCTGTGATATCACTTTTAACAATTATGGCTTCCCCCAAAGAATTCTGGGAGTTCCAGTTTGATAAAGTTGCTGTGAGTTGCTGGTAGACTCCTGTTTCTCTCACAGAGCTACAATTCCCAGAGCTCCTTGAGAAGAGGAATTGATTGTTAAACCATCCTGGGAATTACAGCTTCTGATATGATAGCTCCATAAAGACTTTGTTTGTGTGTGAAGGTTTAATATACTCTGATAACAGAACGACTACAGCATACCTGCTCTGCATTACTGGATTCTCTCTACCGCAACAAAAGCAAATTGCTTAGCCCTGCTGCTGCATTAGGCAAACACCTCCAAGAGACTGCAATGGAATCGCAGAGAAGATCCAGCTACAGTTTCACCTTCTGAGCACTGTGACATGTGCCTCTTGCAGGAGAAAGCATTTAAATCGGTAAAACCCATCACTTGAAATTTAATGCAGAGTGCCAAATGTCTACAGCAGCATCCATAAAAGCCATTACACCTGCAATCTTCTGACACACACAGATGAAGGTTAGCCTGGTAATTTTTTCATAGCCTTATTACATGTCCATGATGATCAAATGCATTTGAGGAGCAGCTGGAAAAGGTCACAGAATGTACCTTGGTTGCCAAGTTTCTTGAGGTTGATTAGGAAGGGGAGGATCACAAGAGAAACTTGAGTTAAATAGACACCCCTCTTTGTTGAATAATTCAGCTACTGAGAGCACATTTATTTATTTCGCTTATATCTATGGAATTCAAGGGATCATATCCAGGCACTCTACAATCCACACCCTGGCAATGCTCAGGTTTTACTTAGCTCCAGCAAAGCAGCCGCATCATGTGCCTTCAGACAGTGAACACACAACACAAAAGAATGCTATGAAAAACACATAGCAAGTGACATTGCCTTGCCATGTGTATCTGCGCTCTGGCAAAATGCTGGTTGGACTACTGCAATGTGTTGGATATGAGGCTGCCCTGGAAGACTGTCTGGAAACTTTGATGAATTCAGTACATTGTATCCAGGCTGTTAACTGGGACTTACCCATCATCAAAATTCTTCACAGGCATAATTTGTTCCAGGCACAGTTCAAACTGCTGGTTTTGACCCATAAAGCCTGAATTACTTGAGACCAATATAACTGAAGAACCCATTTGAGCCTGCCTGGCTGCTAAGATCATCTTCAAATGCCCTGCTCTAGCAGACCCTCCAAGTGTCCCTATTTTCCAGTGATGTCCCTGATTTAGAGAAGCCGTCCCAGTTTCTGATTTTATCCCGGAAGGTCCCACTTTTCCTTAGGATGTCCCTATTTTCATTGGAGAGGGTATGGAGTTATCTGACCCCTGAGCCATCTGAAGGCATACCCTGTATAGGGAAGTTTTTAAATGTTTAATGTTTTATTATGTTTTTATATATGTTGGAAGCTGCCCAGAGTGGCTGGGGGAACCCAGTAAGATGTGTGGGGTATAAATAGTAAAATTATCATTATGGAATGGGACATCCCTATTTACACTGGAAAAATGTTGGAGGGTATTCTCTAGGTGACCAAAGATTTGGAAGTTAGGCAGGTGTTGACTAGGGCCAGGCTAAAACTCTCTCTGCAATAGTCCTCAGGTATTGAATTTCCTGCCCAGAGACATTCCACTGGAACCTGGTTTATTACCTTTTAGGCTTCAAAAGACCGTTTTCTTCCCCTAAGCATTGGGTGATTGATTTGTTTTTACCTCTGCCTGCAGCATATGGTTGCTTGAGCTTTATTGCCATTTTACAGGGTTTTTTAACGCATAGTTTAAAATATGTTGTAAACCGCCTCAAAACCATTTTAGGTACAGATGCAGAAGAGTAAAAATGATTTCAACAGCAAATGAACAAAACTGAATAAAATAAAGTTATAAAGGACAGCTAAGCAAAGGACAATACAACTACAGAGCCAGCCTTACCATTGGGAAAGATCTGCTCAGTCAGCAGGTTTGGGGTGACCCTAAAAGGGCAGCAGATAATCATGAACTATAGCATCTGAGGGGCATCATATATGCCTCAGTAACCAAAGTGTCTTGAACAATCTGTGGACAGAGTGGCAATATGAGTGATGCTCTGAGTGACAGCTTTGTGGACAGGAACAGTTTACCGCTGCCAGGGTCGTGCCAGGCTGCCAGGACCTGGAATCTCAGGGCTTCCGCCTCTTTCTCAGGGTGGTCTCTAGGGGAAAGTGTTAAATCTCAAGAGTGGGGGCATTTTAAGCCTTTTCTCCTTTCAAACATGTTTGTCTTGTCTTCATACACTTCTTCCCCTTGCTAGAGGCAACAGTGACCAACAGGTGGGCACCACTGCAAGCATAATCAATCTATTTTGAAAACAACTGGCAAACAGAATGACAATTCTACACTGGAGATTAGGTTCGAAGGGAAGGAAGGGGAAGGGAAGTGGTAGAACATCTGCTTTGCATGCAGAAGGTCTCAGGTTCAATGCCCAGCATCTCCAGTTAGGGCTTTGGGGAAAAATCTTGCCTGTAAACTCTAGAGAGCTGCTGCTAGACAATACTGAGCTAGATGGTGCACTTGTATGACTCAGTATAAGGTAGTTTCCTAACACTTTAAGAAAATCACTACATGCCTTCAGTCTCCACTCCATACAGCTTCCACCCCATACAAAGGTCTGGACAAAGGTCAAGACACACTGGAGAGCTTTAAGTATCAGCCTTCACACAGGATAGAAGCAAACTCGTTCTTCTCTTTGTCTGGCCTATAAACTCGGATGGACTAACTCAAACAAATCTGGATTAGTAACTAGTATCAGCGAACAAGGCCATCGTAAAAACAGCAGGAGATTTAATGCTCCCACACCTGCACAATTTAATGTAATTTGTAATGACAGACAGTCTTCAGGTTAGAGCACGCAAGTGGAATCGAGGAGATTTGAATCCATCATTACCTGGGTCTGCCACAGAGGCACTGCATTATCTTGGGTGTGTGATGCTGCCGCAGAGTCTAGATCTGATTCCCTAATGACAAAATGAAAACAAAGCAAAATCTTTTCATCTTTTGTGGGATTGCTTAGAAAAGCATGGGCTGGCAACCACAAGCAAATATTTGAACATGTCGTCATGCGGCTCCAGCAAAGCAGATGCTCTCAGCTAAGCGTTTCAGTAGCAAAGTGTACCCATGCAAGCGAGTCTTGTTAGAACATGGGCCTCTGGCTGCCGAGAATTCCCATCTCAACTTGTGAGATTTGACAGAGACTCCTTTGCTGGATCTTTGAGGAGAACAAGCAACACCCCTGTCGTCGTCTTCTTTTCCTTCTCCTCTGTTTTGCTCACCACAAGCACCCTTTAAACAAAAAAGAATAAAGAAATCCTGTCCTTCCATTAGGAAGATGAAGGTGGCAGGTATGTTCCCCTAATGCTCATAACAAGGCCTCAAGCCCATCCATGGATGAGCAACGATTTAAGCCCTGGCCTCCCCAGTAGAAGGCTATACTGTCTCCTGAGGGAACAGCCAGCAACTGCAAGTGCCCAGAAAAAGCCCACTTTTTAGTGCATCAAATGTGGTATGTGGATTACGAATCATCTCTGCCTTCTCCCTATCATCGACTTCAAAAGCTGACGTGGCTCTCTAACATGGGGAACTTGTCAATCCTTACCTGGAAACTGTGCCAAATCATATGCAAAATAAGCAACACCATATATGGAATTTGGAGAGCTACTCCAGAAAACTGTTCTGTGCTTTGTTTCATTTCTTCAGGAGTATCTTCAGATTTGTGAGCAGAAGTGGATTTAGGGTAGTGTGACCTGTTCGGCCACACTGGGCACCACACTGCAGTGAGTGGGGGAGCACAATAATGTGCAGTGCCAGAAGCAAGGGGTGCTTAAATTCAGCATGAGGGCTCCACTGAAATTTGAGAAATTGAATGTTCACCATTGTTGTGATACCTGCTTTTGATCTCTAAAATGGAAAAGGTTGCCTGAAATAGCTGGGTCAGCTTGTGTGCTTCTCCCGGCCACCCTTTCCCCAGATGAAGGAAAAATGGCACCTTGATTTATGTACAATTATTTCACCAGGAAGCACTCTAAGAAATCTCTCTCTTTCTGCTAGAGTGGCATCGGCTCCTAAGGGTGAAGAAAGAAGATTAAAAACAAATACAAAGGAAGTTGTTGCATGACAGAGCATTGCCAAGCAACAGAGGTGACCTTGAGCATTTGTGCCCCTCTCTTTTTTGTGTTGCGTGTGGAAATAAACGGATAAATATATCCATATCTGCATGCACTGATTTTTTTTAAAAAAAATTCCAAATATGTTCGGAGTGTTGAGGTTGGGGAAAATGCATTACTCATCATGGCACAACCACAGACATAAACAAGTTCTAGTCTTACAATTCTTTTGTCTGAGACGGGACTTCCTAGTTCCCTTTGACATCATGTTGCATTCCAGTCAGAGAAGTGAAAGTGGCAGCTGCTCATAAGAGGCAGTGGGGAAAGGCAAGACATGAGCATAGCTGTGCTTCTGGAGCAGAGTGTCATCATTCCATTTCCCCACCTCCCTGCCACCAAGGGGGGAAAAGTAGAGGCAAAAACAGGAGTTGGCACAAGTTCAAACACAGGTCTTACTGTGTTTAGGGATGGCAGGTGATGAGAGCAGTTCCTATTTTTGTGTGTAGAGAAAAAAGTTCTTTATATGACAATATAAAATACAGTGGTACCTCGGGTTAAGTACTTACCGTATTTTTCGCTCTATAAGACGCACCAGACCACAAGACGCACCTAGTTTCTGGTGGAGGAAAACAAGAAAAAAAATATTCTGAATCTCAGAAGCCAGAAGAGCAAGAGGGATTGCTGCGCAGTGAAAGCAGCAATCCCTCTTGCTCTTCTGGCTTCTGGGATAGCTGCGCAGCCTGCATTCGCTCCATAAGACGCACACACATTTCCCCTTACTTTTTAGGAGGGAAAAAGTGAGCCTTATAGAGCAAAAAATACGGTAATTCGTTCCGGAGGTCTGTACTTAACCTGAAATTGTTCTTAACCTGAAGCACCATTTTAGCTAATGGGGCCTCCTGCTTCTGCCGCACCACCGGAGCACGATTTCTGTTCTCATCCTGAAGCAAAGTTCTTAACCTGAAGCACTATTTCTGGGTTAGCGGAGTCTGTAACCTGAAGCGTATGTAACCTGAGGTACCACTGTATGTATATTATGTCCATGATGCAGGAAGGAGAGCTACATCTCTGAGTGGCTTAAGAAAATCATCCTGCAATGTTAAGTTTCCCCATGTTGCAGGTTAAGAGGGGCAAAAGGCAGTTACAACTAGTCTGCAAAACATTCTTATAAGCCAGGGGGAAAGTAGGGATCCATCAATTTCTATGGGCAAATCTGTCGATTTTGGTTTCTCCCACTTGCTCGTTTTTTGACCCAATTTTAAATTCTGCTCTCTACATTTCCACACCAGTTTGTGATTTTTTATTTTTCAAAAAGTCCTCATGAAGATTCACCAGCGTTTTAGTGCAAATGTCTTCTAACACACATGCTTACTAGGCAGTTTTTACAAAGCATGTTTTCCCTAATATTTATATGTTCCTAATGCAATCCTTTAGGTGAATTATTTTCACTAGTATATGCATTTTGTAATGCATTTTATATATGCTACTTGGTTGGAGACATGCACTGCAAAATTCAGAGAGGTGTTCCTTTCTAAGGGTGAGTGCAATTCGGTTTGCACAGTGTTTCAGAAATTGCAAATTATTAAGATTTGCCTTTGAATTTGAACTGAATCTAATTGCTCCCCCAAGCCTATATAATAGTCTCCACATATCAAACTGGAAACTGACACTGAGGTAGTCATTTACAACAACTTTCAAGTAAAGATTTTTTGAGAGCTGTCACTTTCTCACCCTTTCTCACTGAATTACAGCATCACAGATACAGCTGTTTCAAATGAATTCATTTCTCTCACAGTGAGTTTCAATCACAAAAAAATATTTGTACAATCATGTGGAACACAAGCAGTACAGCAAAATAATGCTTCTCCTCCCACTGCCACAAAAATAGTGTAGTGTTGTTTAATGCTGAGCATGTTGGATTATGACTGGATAAGCACTGATTTAAATCTCCACTCAGCAACTTACTGAATGGCTTTTGACCATTGCTATTTTTGTCTAACCCAACCTTTCTCAACCTTGGGTTCCTAGATGTTGTTAGACAACAACTCCCATCATATCTGGCCAGCATGACCAGTGGTCAGGGATGATGGGAGTTGGGTCCCCAGATGTTCTTGAACTACAAGGTTGAGAAAGCCTAGTCTAACCTACAAGATCAATGGAATGAGGGGAGAACCACAACACCACCTTGAGTGATTCACAGCAATTGCAGAAGAACATTTTCTATTATTCCCCATGAAATCTATGTTCTACAAAAAGAAAAGGACTGAAAAAGTTGTGTAATGCAATGGATAAAATTGATTGTTGCAGACGTTTCAGATTCATTCCCTGTCAACCTCAAGACCATCATTTCCTTGCATGCCATGTAAGAATACAATATACTGAATATCCCCCCATACCAAGGAATCAAGTAGATCATACAGAATGAGAATGCCATAAGACCAGCCAAAAGGTTAGATCTACCATGACAGCACAGATATGCTCATGGATACTAGAGAATTCTAGAGAAGTGTTTAACAGCACCATCACCAGGATGATTAACTTCCTTTTCAAAAAATCACTTACAAAGTGAAAGCAATCATTACGCATTACAAGTTATTTCCATTATGAGTCCCCCTTGCGAAATCTCTTCCTGTCTTGGTGGAAATCTCCATTATGTCACGTAAAAGACACAACGCTATGAAAAGACTGCAAGGGCTGCAGATGCCCATGCTGGATACTCAGAAACTTGTACAAAACATATTCTCAGATTCTTAGAGCAAAAACACCCAGACCAAGCGGTAGTCCATCCCACATGTTGCTGGACTACAATCCCCATTCATCCCTGGCCATTGGCTATGCTGTCTTGGGCAGATTGGAGTTGGAGTCCAACAACATAGCTGCTGGTTCCTGTATTGTAGGGGGTTGGACCAGATGACCCACAGGGTCCCTTCTAACCCTACAATTCCACGATTCTATGAACATCTGGAGAGTACCAGATTGGCTACTTTGACTCGGTAATGGTCTGCGTGACAATGTAGGAACTGCATCTCTTTAATAGCTACAGGATATATTTTCTCACTGTATGTACCTGTGGTTAATAGGTACAGAATGTGCACCCCATATTTAGGCAGGCTTGCTTAACTGATATCAGTTTTGATATCAAAGTAGCCTGCCATACTCTGATTGACTTCAGATCTTAACATTTCTGTTGTCTGTATTAAATATCAGGACCTAGAATATTTTGGGTTGCCAGAGTAAGATGTTGCGGGACAACAAAAATGTGTAAATTTATGACATGAACATAATTTACACATTTACAAATTTACACATGAACATAATTCTTTTTATGGGCTGACAGGAAAAATGCTTTGGAAGCGAATGTTTCAAAAATTCTTTGGCAGCAGATTCCAGGGGCCCACACAAAGTATCTGGCTCATTTGTCTTAATCATTGTCATGAACCCTTGGTGCACTTGTTTATGAGTGAAACTATTTCCCACTATCCAACATTGGTGTGGGATTATTACTTTTTAAATCATATATATATATAGAAAAGAAAAAGATCTCTCCATATTTATTTTCAGTTTAGATTCAGTCTAAGAGGTCTCACACTTTTCACCTTCTTTAAAAGAGCAGTGGACAAATTCGTGGAAGAGAGGCTATGAATGACTACTAGCCACAGTGGCTATGCTCTGTCTCCACAGCTGGACTAGATCATTGGCCTGATCCAGCAGGCTTTTCTTACATTCTTACAGTAAGTTTTATAAATCAGACCCTTTTATTAACACCCTGGCTAAAAAATAAATAAATCCCAATGCCTTCAGAATTGTGCATCAGTCTGATAGGACAAAAGAAGTTAGATGTATACCTGAATGAGCATCTCCACCCCCAGCGTTCAGCCCGGACACTGAGATCCAGCTCCGAGGGCCTTCTGGCAGTTCCCTCACTGCGAGAGGTCAAGCTACAGGGAACCAGGTAGAGAGCCTTCTTGGTAGTGGCACCCACTCTGTGGAACACCCTTCCATTGGATGTCAATGAAATAAACAACTATCTGACTTTTAAAAGACATCTGAAGGCAACCCTGTTTAGGGAAACTTTTAAAGTCTGATATTTTATCATGTTTTTAATATTCTGTTGGGAGCCACACAGAGTGACTGGGGAAACCCAGACAGATTGGCAGGGTATAAATAATAAATTGTTGTTGTTGTTGGTGGTGGTGGTGGTGGTGGTGTTACATATTCTTGGCCAGAGCCTCATTAACTAGTTCCCTCTCTGGATGGACCAGTGGGGACTACCAGGAGTTGAGTCTTCCTACCTTCACCTCTCAGGATGCTCTAGATTTATTTGGCCTTTGGCCACAGGTATACCTCAGTGGTAGAGCAGATACTTTGCATGCAAAGTTCCTAGTTCAATCCTTGGTATCTCCGGGTAGGGCAAGGGACTTCCAAAACCCTAGAGAGCCAGTTCTAGTCAGTGTAGACCGTAGTGAGCTAGATGGTCTGATGCTCTCGGTACAAGGCAGCTTCTAATGCTCCTGTGCTTTACTTCATAATAGCCAACGATGCTGAAATACACCAGACCACTATGATGATAGATGTACATGGGATTCTGAATGAAGGGTTTTTTTAGCAGTACGTAACCTTGTGATGGCTCTACATCGGGGATGGCTAACTCAAAGACCTCCAGAAATTGTTGAACAACAACTTCCATAATGTTGCATAAATTTATGCTGAATTCTTTCCTTGGAAGGAATAATAGCAATTATAGACTTCTCTAGCCTGCAGGTCAGTCAAAATAATGGAGTACCTATTTTCCTAGACTGTTATACCTGGGTAGTTACCAAGTGTTATAAATCCAGTGATAGATCCTTCACAAGCCTAACTTCCTTCTGTCTCTGACAACTGAGCCTCCACTATCACCTCATCTGAGCAAGAGCTTCAGAGAATCAAGGGTCATCTAGTCCAACCCCTGCAATGCAGGAATCTCAGCTAAAGCATCCATGTCAATTGGCCATCCAACCTCTGATTTAAAACCTCTGAGGATGGAGAGTCCACAACTTCCCGAGGGAGATGGTTCCATTGTTGAGCAGCTCTTACTGTCAGAAAGTTCTTCCGTATGTTTACTTGGAATTTCTTTTCTTGTAACTTTGAAACCATTGCTTTGAGCCCTAGAGCAGGAAAAAACAAGCTTCATGCTTCTTTACTCTAGATATAAAGTTTTCTTTGCTTGGTCGAACTACCTGTACTGGAAAGGTGAATTCTCCTACAGCTACACATTGGTAGTTTCCTGAATGGTAGTTGGTAGCAAGGTCCTTAGAGAAGAACCATAAATTAGGATCTGCTATCTTCCATCCTGAACAAAGACTAGATTCAGCAATAACCCTTGACCATTTGCTGCGCTTGATAGGAGTTTTAGTCCAACAACATATGGAAGGCCACAGGCTAGCCATCTCTGACAATAAGCATATACCCTATGAAATGGCAAAGTACATCACGTTATCATTTTTTAAAATTGCTGTATATTGAATGATGATATATGTCAATGTTCATGTAACTTTGTGACAATTCAGCAGGGTTTCCAAAGGGCTACTTATTTTCTTTCCATCTCCCCCTCCCTGTTAAAGAGGACGATGACTGTACCATTTTCAGTTCCTTCTGATTTCACTTCAATCACTGAAAGTGAGGAATATGATCCCTTTGCTGTGATTTGGTTAGCGCCTTGTCCTAGTCAGCACACATCTGCCTAAACTATCTTCCTGAAGCTTGTAAAATATGATTGTTTACGAGATATTGATGGCTGGAGGGGAACACTAAAGAGCAGAGAGTCATAATTAGAATTCCAATGCATTTGATCCAATAAAGATTCCATCAATGTCACAGAGAGATGAGTGGCTGTGAATCTTGGAGTCATCATGGCCCATACAAACTGATTTATACACTTACAACGCTGGACAAATGAAGGGCAAAGAACCCATGCCAAACAATTCCAGCAAGACAACTCCTTACTTATCCTTCGGCTGGCTGCCGAAAATGCACAGACGCTCTGGACTCAGCTGTTTCACATCGTAACACTCGGCCAAATAACTGGTCCAATCCATCTACATTTAGTCAAACTATTCCCTTATCGGTAGATCCACAATTGCATCATGTAGGATGCGTGTGCATCTGCTGATAAGAAATTTCTGCAAGAAAAACAGAATCTGGGCAGATCAACAGACTTTTCTCTCTCTTTTTTTTCCTCTTCCCATCCCCCTTGCCAGGGCTGCTGGCAGCAATTCTAAACACCTCATTTATTCCGGATTTATAAAGGTCCTCTGTGCAGAGTGTAGAGCTTAGCTTTTGACATTTATATATTCCTTCTCTAGAGATGCTATTGTATACACAGAATTATTTTGGTTAGAGGGTTGCAGGGATGTGGCAATTAAAATCAACAGTGTTGTCTGAGGCTTCATGGCAAATGCTAACTGAGAAAAGTATCTGCAAATGGTGTGGGGGGATCTATCCTTGCAAGCCTGCTCCAAGGCATCTAGGGTGTTATTTTTAAGAAGAGAGATGTCCTCTGTGTCCTTTTATTGCTTAGCTATTTTCCAAGCAGTAATAGTAGACACTTTTCACCCTGAGCAAAGACTGTGATTGTGTTATACGCGACTTCTGCGAGGGGAAGTTACTGAAATTAATTTCATCAAATGGCGAAAGTAATTTCTCAAATAAAAACAGACTATTACGAGCAAAGAGATGTCTTAACAGTTTACTGGTGACCTGCAGATCAGCCTTAAGAAAGTGAAAGGAGTGAATTGAAAAGAAGAGGGCAGACTTGCACTCTGGCAACAGATACTGCAAGAGGTACCAGTGGGCACAGGCTGATCTGATGCAAATAATTTAGCAATTCACTGTGCATATCTATCCTGTTATCTGCACTAGAAAACAATCTGTTTCAAGATACCCTTTGCAGCTTTCATTGGGAGCTTTCACTACTAAATTGGAGCACTACTAAATTGCACTACTAAATTGGAGCATTCATATATTTGCTTGGCTCCTTGCAAGTGTGTGATCAAGAAAAATCATTTCAGAGGGCCAAACAGCAATGCTTTATATGCTTTTTTCATTCATCATCACCCTAATCATGTAATAGAAATCAGACATTAACTCCAACGTGGATTACATCCCAGGAAAGGCATTCAGGCTGATAAGAGCTTATAAACTGGGAGGCATTAAAAGACCAAGATAAGGGGATATGTCCAATGTTTATCGTAGGGTGGATACAGATCATCAGGCATTACTTTTCAAGGGAGTGAAACAAAAGTGCTACAAAGGCCAGTTCCATGTAGTCAATTTGTCAAGGATCCATGTATTCGTCACACCCTTATTGCAAACAGTGGAGTCTTGTGATTTGATAGCTTTCTTGTGATGTTAACATCTCTGCCTTTGTGCAGGGACACACAATTTGCAATTCAGTGGGATGTGTGTGTGTGTGTGTGTGTGTGTGTGTGTGTGTGAGAGAGAGAGAGAGAGAGAGAGAGAGAGAGAGATTGTCATGCCTCCAACAGAGTGGAAACATGTTCTAGAAAGCAGAGTTGTTCCAGGAACCCCCTCACAGTTCCACTACCACCCTCAGACCAAAGTCAATGTCCATCTTTGCATTATATCCCTAAAAGAGAGTAGCTAAGTTCATATGTTACAATGAAACTAGCAAAGAGAACATGGAAGTGACTCGCATAACTTGCCTGTGCATCTATAGCAGCTCAGTGCATCTCACTGCCAAAAAGATGCGCCCGTCACCGTCACAGATATTTACACCAGAAGTGGGAAAAGAGGGTGCACATCTCTCTCTCTCTCTCTTTTGCAGTGTTCTTACTCTTTCCTTATAATGCCCAGAAATGCTCAGATTTCAGCTGCTCAGGCTAAGACTACAAAAAAACCTTGCACTTCCAGTTCTGGAGTTTGCCGCTTCACTTCCCAAGAGCCTGCCAAACAGAGAGATGTTATTACAGAAAATTGGAAGCATTTTTGTTGTTGCTTTTTGTTTTTACATGACTGTATTCCTTTTGTTCTAGGCAGGAAAGGCCACTCCACAGACCTCTGATTATTCTGGAAACTATATGGGAAGTAGTGAAAAAACAATTGAAACAGCTTTTTTTTTAAAAAAGAGCCACCAACTTTCTCTGCTTCTAACTTTAAAAGGAAATGAGACATCAAAGTATGTCATCTCTTTCCACATAATTTTTAAATATTATTGTTTGATAAAATTGTGGACCATCAACCACATCTCCCAGTTGTTAAATGTTCTCAGTTTCCTCCTCATTCTCAGGAGCATCAAGGGAATTTGACTCAGATCATCATGGGTTTTCTTCAGATGCACCATATGTACCAAGTCAAAATAGCTTGCATTTCAGATAACTTGGGACTTGGGGAAAAGGAGTTACCTTCACTGAAGCATGTGGACTGACTTGATTCCTTCAGTCTTTTGGATATATTTACTCTGCAAATATCTCCTTTCTGTTTGTGTTAACTCTCATCTGAATTTCAGAGACGGATTCCTGAAAGCCTGGTAAGAAGAAGGCCCTGCCATTGGAAAAGAAGAATCCAACCTTGGTGAGTATCATTCCATTATTAAACTGCATTCCAATTAAATGTATTTTACTGTCTTGGCTGGAAGAAAAGAGCCAGCAGCCTACACTTCCCAGATGCCATTATGCAAAACAGAATGAGCTTTAGGTTGCCAGCCTCTGTTTTTTTAATTCAATGTCTTGAAATAGATTCATATCGCATGTTCTACAATTACACATAATTGTATATACTGGGTTGTATCCAACTAAGTTAGTCATATCCAACTAACTTAGGCTCATTAATTTCAGTGGGTCTGCTTCTATTTGGGTAGGACTTAGTTGGCAAAAATGCACCGAGTGCCAATGCACATACCCAGTGACCAGGAATCCTGCAGGCACCATGACACAAACAGACACAAGTGCCCTTCCCAGCGCATGTTTCATGCACTTTGTGGTGCGGGTACTGCACCCAATTCACAGAAACTTTTTCCCTATAGTGTGTGTAGCAGAAGAGCAGCACAAATGAACGTGCCCCATTACACAGAGGATTCCTCATCAACATATCCTCCAACATTTCTCCAGTGAAAATAGTGATGTCCTATTCCTTTTTTATTGTTGTTGTTATGATTATTATATACCTTGCCCATCTGACTGGGTTGCCCCAGTTACTCTGGGTAGCTTCCAACGTATACAAAAACCTAGTAAAACATTAAATATATTTTTAAAAAATCCCTATACAGAGGTGCCTTGAGATGTCTTCTAAAGGTTATTTTGTTACTTATCTCCTTGGCTCGGGGGTCACATAACTCTGTACCCTCCGTACCCTCCAGCATTTCTCTGCTGAAAATAGGGACATCCTAAGGAAAAGCAGGACATTCCAGGATCAAATCAGAAACCGGGATGACTTCTATAAATCCAGGACTGTCCCTGGAAAATAGGGACACTTAGAGGGTCTGCATCAATGTTTATATGTGGGTGAACCAGGCCACTGTGCTGGGTTACTTTCTAATGCAAAACAAAAATGCAAACACTTTAGCTTTTAATTAAAGAACTGTAACTGTAGCACACTGTAAACACCTACAATTAAGTAGATGGAATCAAGAGTTCTGCAGCATCTGTGCTATACTGAAAGAGATATCGTCAACATGTGTATTATTGGTCGCTGTCCTGTTAATGGAAATGCTTTCCCATCCCATTTATGTCAAAAATACACAGTGCATACAAACCCTTTTAATGCTACAGTTAAGGAATGGAACATTTCCTTCCCTGCAAACTACCATTGCCCATTTGTTTCTGCTTATGAGAATGACATGCACAACCAGCTGCTGTTGGGAGTGGAACTCCTGGCAGCATTAACCCATTTCTCTCCCAATAAGGTCCTGGATTTAGTTTCCATTCTGGGCTCTGACCTTTTTCATCAGTGTATCATATAATAGCCAGTGGACAGTTTGCAGCTACATTCAGAGGCATGCCTAGGATCCCACTGTACAGAAATATTCAAAGGGCAAAAATCTCCAGGGACACAGGCGTGATATGTCTATTAGCAGCCACTCCTGGTGCTAGTCCTAAACTTCCCTGTCAAGAAGAAAGAACATCGTCTGTGGACCTCATCTCTTCCAGCCACATTCCTTCTACAAGAGGCTGTGACGGCCACCATCTTGGATGGCTTTAAAAGGCGATTAGACAAATCTGTGGCTGTGAATGGCTACTAACCATTAACAGTCACTTTGAGCTTCTTTTTGTAAAATAAAACTGGCTAAATTATATAAAAAAAAACACCAACAAAAACCCTCCTCCTGGCTATGCTCTACCTCCACTGTTGGAGACAGTTTGCTGGGAATATGTTGCTGGATAGCACAAGGGAGGACAGCACAGTTGTACTCAGGTCCTGCTGGTGGGCTTTATTTTATCTATCATCTATCTATCTATCTATCTATCTATCTATCTATCTATCTATCTATCTATTAAATTTGTACCGTGGTACCTCGGGTAAAGAATTTAATTAGTTCTGGAGGTCCATTCTTAACCTGAAACTTTTCTTAACCTGACGTACCACTTTAGCTAATGGGGCCTCCAGCTGCCGCTGCACGATTTTTGTTCTCATCCTGAAGCAAAGTTCTTAACCCAAGGTACTATTTCTGGGTTAGTGGAGTCTGTAACCTGAAGTGTCTGTAACCTGAAGCGCCTGTAACCCAAGGTACCGCTGTATACCGCCCTATACCACAGGTCTCAGGGCAGTTACAACATAAAATCACAATACAAAAACAACCCAATAGCCCCCTCCTCCCCAACACATTTTAAAAGGGCATTGGACGTCACCCGGCCAAAGGACTGGTTAAGAGGAACATTTTTGCCTGGTGCCTAAAGGTGTATAATGAAGGTACCAGGAGAACAAACCTCCCACAAAGAGGGAGCCGCTGCAGAAAAGGCCCGTTCTTGTATTGCCACCCTCTGGGCCTCTCATGAAGGAGGCACACGAAGAAGGGTCTCAGAAGATGATTTCGGGGTCCAGGTAGGTTCATATGGAAAGAGGCAGTCTTATGGAGGTATTATGGTCCTGAGCCATTTAAGGCTCTATAAGTCAAAACCAGCACTTTGAATTGGGCCCGGAAACTTCCCACAGGCACCTGGTTGGCCACTATGGGAACAGGATACTGGACTAGGTGGGCCACTGGCCTGATCCAGCAAGCTTCTATGTTCACATTATGCTTTGCTCCAGGAGCCTTGTCTGAACTGTGGGTATCAGCCTCAAGTTCGCAGTCTGAAATGGTGGCTAGTGATAATTCCTTATGAAAGGTCTACCAAAGAGGGGAGGCTCCTTACCAAAGGAAGGGTCAACCCACAGCGTTTTGCTGCCCATGGCGAAAGGGAAAAATAAACATGCTCTCCCCATTCCATGCATTCCACGTACAGAAACCAACTGGAACGGCAGCTGATTCTGGGATCCAGGGCGCTTGAGGCAGCTGGCTAGCTTAGGAGGGCCAGGGCTTGCTGTGTGGCACACAATGGAGGCAAACGGTTAGGGATTTTAGGACAAAGAATCAAGGGGCTCTTGCTATTTGGTCCACAACCATGGGCTTTTTGACATGGTTGCCTTACTTTAACTAATGACAAGGGCGGCTCTGACCATGGGCACAGAGGGCAACAGAAATCGAGGGGTCTGAAATAAGTCTTTCAGGCAAGCACAAAAGGATTTAAAGAGGCCTTTGATGCAATTCGTGCAAGGCTAGAATTCTGAGCCTTCGGAAGTCAGGAGGAGTATATGGCCCAACGCAACAGGAAATGTTTTTTCTGTGCCCCACTGAAAAATGTGCTTTCATGGTTCAGCAAGACTCACACACAAGGACTTCCAAATAAACTGGGTCTTTTGTCATTAAATTTAAAGGATTGTTACAGCTTTCAGATTCAGGAAAGAATGATAAACAAATACAAATAGTAAGCATTAAATTTCACTCCTTCCAAACTGATAAAATATAAGAGGGGAAATCAGATACAGCCTATTTAAATTTGCACGGGCAGAACTTTGAAGGGATCAAAAATGAAACATCCCAACACTGAAAACCATTTTTCACAGACTCTGGTTCCACGTGAGTGAGAGCTTATTGGGATCTGACGTGTTGATTATCATGACTATTTAAAGGTTATCACCCCCAATAAGTTTGCAAATCATTTTCCTTTATGTTAATTTCTATGACTGTGGTCCTTAGCCCATAAACTGTCACAGGGAATTACTCTGTTAATTTATCAGTTGACTAGCTGCCCAGTGATTAATAATTATGAAGGACTCAAAAAGCCATGTCGGAATTTTTGTTGTGACCTTTGGGGCGTTGATCTAAGGGGAGGACTGATCCTATGAGGTGCTGAGTATCTTCCACCCCTTTCAAAGCATGATCAAAATGTCCTGATAGGGACTCAGGAATGATGCAAGTACAGCCCTTGGCCAATGGCATTTTTCTGGCAACTTGCAAGACTCCATAGGATCATCCCCATCATGAAATCCCATTGGATTTGATAGTAAAGGAGATGGATTCTGCAGCCACTGAAGACATGAGCACAGCAAAAGTTTCTGAAATTCTGTTGTTCAAATCTGCAGTCCACACATTGTGGAATAATCTCATTAAGGCTACCTATGAGTTAACAATTTGGGGGCTGACACCTAAATCTCAGTGGCTGGTTTACCTAAGTGCATGATCCATTTTTCTATAGCTCTACCTTCACCCATTTATATACAGAAGAAGAAATATTCCCATTAAACCGGATCAGAAGGAGCCATTTTTTAAAATAAACAAGCCACATGTATCAGGCCTGTTACAAAGTAGACAAGGGACCTTTAAGAAGCAGATCAGAAAGCACAGAATGTTGTTTTTTTTGAAAAAAGATTAAAGATGTTTTACAGATTTCTTTATGGATCATTAAGTTTTCTGGAATCCTGAATGTAACATGACAGATTTGTTTTAAGACCTCACTAGACTGAGTTCCTATTCAATTCAAAGGGCCATGTCAGGAGAAGGAATCAAAGAGAAATAAAGGCTGCTGCTTGAGTAAATCACCAGTAAAGCACCAAAGAACAGGAAGATCGCAACAGTCTGGGCCACTGGCTGAATATAACTAAGTTCATTGTACTAGCTAAGCATTTTCATAGAGGACAAAACTGGAAGAGATTCAGAAAAGACTGGACTCTGGCTCCCACAAAAGTATTTGCCTTTGGTAAGCCGTCAGTTTTTTTATGGGTTTCTTTTTAACTGTTGTTTCTAAAAGAACTCCAAAGATGTAATAATTATTTGGGTCACGTATTTCTTTATTTGTTCTTTAAAAGCAAGCCGACAGATGCATCTATAGGTCATACACTGCTTTAGGGAATTCAGCTTGATGCCATCAGCTTGAAGCTGACAGTCTTCCTTCACATGGTTTGTGTTGGTGGCTTTTTTTGAAATCGTTAAATTGGCTCGTGCTTTTATGTTGATATCTGGATTTTGTAATTGGGTGTAATTTGTGGGTTTTGGTGGTTAGCCATCTTGATTTCCTTGGAAAATTGGGCAGGTTGTAAGTTTTTTAAATAAAATAAGAATAGTCACTTTGTGAGGTTTCCTTCTTCTTTTTTCTTGAAATAGCACAATTTGCTTCCAAAAGAAAAAGAAGAAGAAAAGTAAGGAATCATTAAGCATCTAAAGCCACCATATTACCCCAGCACTAAATGCATCAAATATCATCTGGAAAATGTCAAACCAAACTATCCCCCTCATCAAAGCAATGCTGTTGTTGGAGCCCTCGATTCACAATTCACAATAATTAACTAAAACATGAAATATGGATCTGGATACAAGCAAGAGACAAATTGATATTTGAAAGCTGGGTTTAATAATCCCCAAAAAGGGACCATCTGTTAATAACAATCTTTTCCCTTGATCTCTGATGGGTATTCAAAATACAGACACAGATGGAATTTTATTTCCTTTTTCATTACAAAGATAATCTTGCTACTATACTTAAATGCTCGTCACTGTACATCTTTGCTAAGTATGCATTTTTTTAGGAACAACTATGGGGTGATAAAAGTCACGCAATCAACAGAACTTCTGGAGCAAACATGAACTATCAGACATACCAAATTGCATTTTGACTCTTGATTTTGTTAAGTGAGCCGACCTATGATCACCAGCAAACCAAGAGAACACTGTCCAAATGCCTGATGTTCTTCACATTAGTGGCAAATGGGCATGAGTTACCTTATATTCATTTGAATGTTGTTCTGCTATAGAACAACAGACATGAGAAGAGCTAGGAGTGAACACCGTCTTTTAATCCAACGAGCAAATTGAGTAATTTAAGATATCCAAAACCCAAGCAAGTCAGATGTTGCATTCTCCCCCTTCCCCGCTGCCACAATATACTTTGCAGAAGAAAAGGAGCAAGATAGAGAGTGAGAGTGGAGAGAGACCATGCATGCATTGATTGCATACTTCTCACAGATAGAGGTCACTAATGGACTGAATTTGAATCACTGTGGCAGAAACCACAAAGTTATATGAAAGTAATCTAGTGAAAAATGAACTCACTTTTAGATTAAGAGCAGAGGGTGTAGGGGTGACTAAGAAGCTGTCCTTCTTGGAAACAAACAGTTTTCTCTTAAGAGGGGCTATTCCCTCACCTATAAAGCACAGCAGAATAAAAGCCACAGCCCTTAATGTGCTTGATCTCCTACTTGTTTTCAAACAAGGAAGCCTACGTTTTCTGATGCCAGGGAATGGAGAGGAAAATCAAATCATCAGGGCTCTACATACTTGAGAGTTGCCTTTCTAACCACTTACAGACATGTTTGCATTGCCGATTCTCGCCTGAAACCACAGCCCATGTAAGGCATTTTTTGAAATGGGTGGAGATGGGGTTGTTTTCAGCAGATAAGCCTAACTCTGTATCAGGCTCTCCAGCAGACCAGGATATAATCATGACTTATAGCAATGGCTCAAATTAAATCCAGAGACTGAAAATCATATGCAGATAAAAATCACATATACATATGAACAAGTCAATCCTTAACTTAGCTTGTTTGCATTCCATCAATTTATCTTTTGTCCAAGTCCTAGACTTCTGCACACCGTGTCCAACATTCTGATCAGAGGCCAGTTTGCAAACAGAACATTATCACCATGCCAAGGAGGTCCAATTTTCAGTGGGGCTTGGCTGGCATCTCATAGAATAATAGAATTGTAAAGTTGGAAGAACCAACACCCCCATCATCTAGTCCAACCATCCTCTTTTGTTTTCTTTTTAACCATTGCAATGCCACCTGCAACTAACCAAGCCTGTTTTAAAACCAAGGTAAAATCCCAGTTGTATAGGAGCAGAACATCCTCTCAAAAAGTGAGGTACTTTACCACTTATTGGGACTCATGGGAAGTTTTGGGTAAGGCGTTTGTGAGCTCAGAGCAGTGTGAAAAGTACTGAGGCTGCCTAGTGTTCCAAGTGCAATATTTTGATGGGTCAACTTAATGCAGGGGAAACTGGCAGAAGGAGAAGGGAATGGAGATTCTCTAAGTGTGATGGGTGAAAATTATTTTTGAAAGGTACTGAGTAGGTGCGGGTGGTGGTGGTTTTTGTTTGCTGAAATATAAGCATAGTGGGGGGGTGTGGATTATGCGCATCTTAAAGTAATTTAGGCAAAAAGAATCAGAAGAAACAGTCCCATCATATCTAAACAGAAAAGGTTAGTTACACAAGGCTTGCAAAACATTTTCCTGCCTTTATTCTGTGTTCTTTTCAATAGATCAGATAGGTTACTGCAATTCTGAAGGAAAATGAATCACCGTTATCTCAGAAGGCCTCCTGCCCAGCTTTGCCCCTCCTGTGCTTGCAGGAGTCCCTGCCTCCTAGGATAACAAAACAAAGAAACAAAAAAGCACGCCAGTATAGTACTCTTTCTGTTAATATCAAGATGCTGCAGTCTTTGGTCAAAAAATGCCACTTTCAGTGCATTTCTGTGACACAGACCATGATGGGATGACCTGACTGTCCTTTTGTCCCTCTTGAATCCAGAATGGATTTGCCAGTCCCACTGGAGAAGGAATTCTCTAGTACATGCTACGTAAATAAATCCATGAATGAACTCCATGGGAGTTTTGTCTCATTGAGGACTGCAGGATTAAGCTGCCTGGAGAAGATTACATTCCAGATCCCAATTGGCATGATTGGTTTGTAAGCACTAAGAGAAGGTAAATAAGCTTGGGTGTAAAAGGATAGGCTTTGCCTATGCTAAGCAAATGCTCTCTCCTTCTATCTCTCTCTCTTTCTCTCCTAAACCAAAGATAAAAAATGAAAAATCCTACAAAGGCAAAAATCTAATCAGCACTTTCTATACACAAGTCCAGGCTTCTGCATGGATTTCTGCCTTGGACTTTATTAGCTTATTGTAAGCCTTAAAACAGATTTCCTCCATTAAAATTAATTAAAAGCTCCTGTTGACTGATTCTCCATTCCAGAGAGGAAGGTTGATGGCTTCTCCCTCAGTTTTCAGGCTGCTTCCCCCCCCCCAACTGCTTGCTTCAACCCCCTCCTCTCTTTTCTCTCTGGCTTGTCAGTAACCCTCAGACCAGCTTCATGAAATAAGGCTGCTGTCCACTTGATGGACTTGAAATGCCATCTCTGCCTCCTCCTCCCTCCCCCAAGCCATCAGATCCGCCTTTATGTAGCTATTGATGGGAATCTGATGAATACTGATGCAATTTACCGCTGCCTCCCCGCACCCCTCCATTTGAATTTCATAATGCTTGTCAGCACTGACTTAACCTGATCTTCTCTTTGCCAGCTTGGCTTTCATCTGCTCAACTTCTCCATTCCATAACACACACACACAAGGAAATCTCTTCCCTTCTTTCTTCCAAAATATAAACCTCACTTGCTTCCAGAATGCCAAGTAGTAGCTCTTTGCTCGATGGTGTGAGGATACTGATGGGAGGAGGGGACAGAGGCGGGTCGTCCCTTTCAAGGCTAGGAAATGGCCAGAGGGCACATTTGGAACAGTCAAGAGTCAGGTGGGGGATGAAGGAGAAAAAGTAAAAAGCTGCCCTCTACGTTCATCTGGATTCTCATCCTCTCTCTCACACACACAGGCTGAAATACACAAGCTGCTGCACAGCGATCGCATCTTTCCCTTTCCACTTGTCACATACAGCCATTGATAAATTTCCCAGTGGGATGCCTGCGCGTGTGTCCCTGTCAGTCGCGCACCACCCCTCTAGCCTAAGCAGGCGGCTGGCCATTTGCCCCTCATCCCGTCCACACCTGGATCCCAGGCCACGAACTTTTTGCATTTGGCACTATGGGGGGCGATGGTTGTAATGGCAGGGGGGGCTTCCCTCCTTCTGGGAGGGGGGGAATACTAGAATCATTGAATCGGGGTAGGGGGGAATCCTGAGAGAGGGACGCGAGCCCGACTGTACCTGCAGGCTCCGATTCTGAAGCGTTGTCCTCGGGTGCGCATAATCCCCGGGGAGTCTCTGTCCCCCTCCAGCAAAGACCCCCAAACTTTGGCGGCCGCCGCCACAGCAGCAGCAGCAGTAACGTTGGTCTCCGAGGCGCTGGGAGAGCAGCAACGGTGGGATCGTCCCCTCGCCGCGGTGGGGTCGTCGTCGTGGTCCTCCGCCTCCTGCTGCTGCCCTCGCCCGCAGGCTGCGGGCGGCGCTCGCCTCCGGGGCCGCCGCCTGCTGCTGCTTCTGCTCTGCGGAGCGAGCGCGGCACTTTCTTCCGCCTTCCCCGCTTACGAGGCAGCGGCAACATCCTCCTCCTTTCGCCTCCAACGCGCAGCCCGGGGCTCCAGCATCCCCGAGAAGGCAAGCGCAAAGGCGCACACCTCTTCCTCTCTCTCCTCGGTCCCCACCTCTCAAGGAGAGAGAGAGAGAGAGGACACACCAGGCAGAGAGGGACGCCAACAACTCGAAATCCACAGAGACGTCCGGGAGAGGAGCGAGCTCTAATCAGCCTGCAGAGAACAGTTGGTGGTGGTGTTTTCCCCTGGCCTGGGGTTGGGTTTTTTCTTTTCTTTCTCCCCTCGGTCCTCGGAGCTCAGGAGAGAGAGGATCCCACGAGGAGGAAGCGCAGGCGAGCAGCACCCCAGAAGCCTCCTGGGGCGCCGGGCGCATGCAGACGTGCACGCGTGAGCGCGTGTGCGCTCGAGCGCCTCTTTCCCCTCTGGGCTCGGAAAGTCCAGCCGCGCTGGCAGGTTGATCCTGGGCGTTAGGAGATCTCCGATCGGACTCTAATGGCAGCCGAGCCTTTCTGTCTCCCCCACCCCTCTCTCCCTCTCCTCTCTCTCCCTTTTGCTCGCCTGACACCCCAGGGAGATGTTTACAGTAATGAATTCGGGTTGATAGCCATCTCTCTCTCTCTCTCCTGGAGTTCCTCCCACATGGCGAGTTTAAAGAATGCTTGGAAGGCAGGGCTGCAGCCTGAAAGCTTTCCAAGAGGCAAAGTCGGGCTCGGGTTCTCCCCCCCCCCCCAATTATTTAACCCACCCTTCACCGTCAAGTTCTTTAGCCAAAGAGGCGCTTCTGCCTCAATTCTTATTAGGAGTCTCTCCCCCTCCTCCCCTTTTGCGCGCAGCTATCAGATAGAATACGGGAAACAGCACCAAGCGGCGTCTTAGGCGCTCAGCCTGATCTACTTCTCGGCTCGGCTCTGGACGTGCGGGCGGGCGCGCGTGTCATTAGCTGCTTTAATTGCCCCAATAGAGGCTCCCCGACAAAAACATCAGCAGGGCTTCCAAGGCAGGCAGGATTTGAGTTTTTCTGGCTCTTTTTTTTTGATCCCGACCATTAAGAATAAAAAGCCACTTGGTTTTATCCTGCGCTGAGCAGGCGCCCCGCTTGCAGGGAAAGGAACTCCCTTCGCTGGGATAAAATGAATCAATTGTAGTCATTAGGAAAGGGGAAAGGAGGAAAGAGGCAGAATGTTCACCATAGCGGTGTTATTTTTCACATGTCTGCAGCCGACGGTGAGATCCCCACCACCACCACCACCTTTGAACTTTTACCTGGCAAAATCAAATCAATAAATACATCAGCCGATCCCCGGAGAAGGAAGAGATCTGTTTTGTGTTGTCTTGACTTTTCTAAAGGACAGAAGAAATCTAGGCGTCTCTGCCTCATAACTGAATAAATAACCCCCAACCCCAAATGCTACATTTGCGAGAGGGGCAGCCAGTAAACCCCTTTTATTTAAATTTTCGGCTACTGCACGGAGGGCACATTTTCACCAGACTAAAATGAAATTGATCGTTTTTATACTCTTTGAGAGCTTTGCTAGATACAAATGGAGAGGAGGGAGAAAAAAAGGCGGCTGTACCTGCAAGACTTTGCTGATAAAAAATGAATATACATTATCGGGTTGCATGTCTCTGACATTAATTTTAAGCACCAGGGAGGGAGGGAACTCGGTGGAATTTGTCAATTTCAGGGATCCTACAAATTCTTCTTTTGGAGGAGGGGGTAGTTTTTGTAAAAAGCGTTTGAAATCACTCCTGATTTTGTGTTTTTTCCCCATGCTGACTTGTTTTCCCTCCTCCGAGCATCTGGACTCGAGGTTCTAGAGCTAAAGGGTTTCACACCTGCCTTCTCATCATCTGATGACTGCCACGCAAAAGGGTGCCTTGAAGGTGTGAGTAGGCCACCACAGACCCAACGCCACGAGGAGAAAGCCCACATGGCTTCAAGCGCGAGGCTTTTCCACGGAGCCAGTTCACACCCTCCGCAGAGAGCCATCAAGTGTACAGCAATCAAGTGTAAGCTAAATAAACCCAAGTGCAGACTCTGGAGTGAAGCAGGCCTCGATTTAAACTACTGAGAATTCCCTTGAGCGAAACGTCCTATTGACGCTAAGAGCCGGTTAGAGGTATTTCCGTTTCGCCCTTCTCCCTTCGATCACACGTACAAGCCACACGCTCGCTCTCCATGCCTCAGCCACCCATCCCTAGCAATGTGTTGGCGGGTCATACAGACGCGTTGGGCGTTTTGGACACGGCCTAAGCTACCTCCTACCTCCGAAGACACATCCCCAAACGCAGGAAAAGGGGTACATATATGGCAAGGGAAGGCAGCACGCATGGCTGTTCCAAAGCAGAGGGCTATGATATTGCCCAGATTACACGGAGAAATGGAATCAGCTCAAGGAGGGAAGGACTGTAGCTCAGTGGCAGAGCGCCTGCTTTGCGGGCAGAAGATCTCGAGTTCTATCCCCGGCATCTCCAGGCAAGGCTGTAGGAGACTGAAACCCTAAAACCCTAGAGGGTTGATGATTGTAGATGCTACGGGACTAAGGCAACTTCCCATGCTCCTGATGAGCTACACTGTTATCAAAGCCTGGGCACAGAACAAAAATATGTCCCTCTCTCTCACAGCCCATCTGTGAGCTTGGGGATCATGGCACGTTCATTCCTGGCATGGCTCTCGCGGGGTTCACAGCCTGCAATTTATGTACTTTTCCAAGACAGAGGAACTCCTAAACCCGCTAAAGGGGTCCAGCCCCGGCCCCCATGCCTTCGAAAAATGAAAATGCTGGTGCGCAGACCCCGGAGAAGAAAGCCAGAAGGAGCATCCAGCCAGTCTCTGAAACGGAAGCGCTGACGAGAGCCTGGCACGCAGTGCTGCTGGCACTGTTATCACAAAAGCAGAATCGCCGCTGGAGAGGAAAGCGGGGGGAGTCTCGGCGAAATCAAGACGGTGCGGGAGGGTATCCCGATAACTCGGAATGAATGAGGGTCCGGACTCGAAGGAGTTAACCCAGCCCTAACGCTCCCGCACCCCTCTTCTGCGGAGGCGAAAAGGGGGTGGTGGAGGAAAGACATTTGCCAGACAGTGATTGACTGATGGGGGAAGAAAGGAGGTTTGTTTCCGTCAGCAGTAGATCTGGATTAAAATGGGGAGGGGCGCTAAAAGGAAGGAGTGCAGGCAGCGAGGGGAATAAGCCACTCAGAGCTCTCCAATCGATTGATTCTGGATCCTAATTTTGCACGGGGAGGGAGAGAGAGAAGGGAGGACGCTGCTTTTCTCAAACCCTTGCGCCTCACTCTTGCAGCCCGATCTGGTCCAGCTTTGTCAGGGACGTAAAGTCCCGTTGAACTCGCCGGAGCTTCCTTGCGCGTAAAGGCGCACTGGTTCCGGACGCAAAAGACGAACCGGCGGAGCAGAGGCACCGTTTTGAAACGTTACACACACACACACACACACACACACACACACACACACACGATTGTCACTACCTCAAGGCTTGAGAACTTGAACTTGAAGGCACGGAACGGCCTGATTTACAGAAGCCATCAGAATCCACCCACGTGGACCTTTTGCGCGAGAGTGGTGGGCAATGGAAAGGAGACACCGTCACTAATTCACCCAGAAAATGTGTTCGTGTGTGTACTTGAACTAGCACCACCAAACTTAATCTGCCATGCAGAAACCGAACTGTCATTGGTTTGAAGGGGACTACTCTGGAGTAGGTACTTTCAGGATCGCAGATATATTATTATCATTATCCTTATTACCCCATGCATACACAACTCTTCCTGCCTATGGAGAGAGAATCCACAGCCTCTACCTCTCTCTCCCTCGCTCGCTCCGGAGTCACACCGAATCTAACCTTGCACACCTCTCTGCTTCCCCCCTCCCCGAATGAAACTTGGAACCCTGGGCGAATGAAATGGCCCGAGTTCTTTCTCCCCATCCATCCATCCATCTCAGATGGTGGCGCCTGAAGCACGAAGGCAGCAAGGAAAAAGAATTCGCTTTACCTGACGAGAGTGCGCCGCGTTTCTCCTCTCGCTGGAGCTCACCCAAACCCCACTGGGTCAGGAAGGTGGCGAGGGCAGCCGCTCGATTCCTGCAGTGGCGTAGCGTGGCTTGTCAGCACCCGGGGCAAGGCAAGTAATTTGCGCCCCCTAACCCGTGGATTTGCGCCCCCTAACCCTAACCCCCAGATGTTGCGCCCGGTGCGGCCGGCCCCCCCTGCACCCCCCACGCTACGCCACTGCTTCCTGGCAGTTTTATTCTCTTGGCAAACTGCTTTTGTAGCTGTCAAGCGGTTTATAAATTTTAGGATTTTTTTTTTTAAAGGGCATTTTCAGAAAAAGCTGCTCGTGGCTCTCAGCTGTTCCCTCTCAGCTGCTCGCTCCTAGTTTGTGGGAGGGTGGATTTAAGGCGTGACGCGGGGGGGGTTGCGTGCGAAGAAGGGCAACCTCTCCCCACTCCGCCGCTTTGCTCCACCCTGGCAGGCAGGCTGGCAGGCTGGCTACACGCGACGCGCTCGGAGAGGGCCTCCGGATCGTCCCCCGGGCTGGGCAAGGGCTCGTTCTCACGCAGCGGCTGTTGCACAGCCTCGCCGCCGCCGCCCTTGCTCCTTCACGTGCGGGGAAAGGCCGCCGGCAGCCCTGGGAGCGCCTCCCTCCGCGCCTTCACACGCAGCTGTGCCAGCCCAGCAGGCGGCTCCCATCCTCCCCGAGCCCCGGCCGGGCTAGCGGGGGTTGTGAGCCACCTGCAGGGAGCCGGGGGTCCTAGCAGGCTCCCTCGGAAGGTGGAGCGGGGCCCTCCTTCGCTGGAGGTTGGATGGCCAGCTGCGAGGAATTCTTAGCAGGCTCGCTCCACCTCCTCCTCCTCCCGACTTTGCAAGGAATTAGCAGGCTCGCTCCACCTCCTCCTCCTCCCGACTTTGCTGCTGCTGCTGCTCGGCTTTTTTCCTCTACCGACGGCACGCTGTGCCTTGCTGCTGCTGCTGCTGCGCAGCTTTTTTCCTCTACCAACGGCGCGCTGTGCCTTGGAGAGGTTCCCGCTTCCTTGAGGGGGGCCGGCCAAACGCGCCCCCCAAAATGTTGCGCCCGGTGCGGCTGGCACCCCTGGCACCCCCCACGCTACGCCACTGGATTCCTGCATTGTACTGATTTAAGGATCACCGCCAAGGTCTGGCTTTGTTCCATAGCTGGCAAGAGCCACGCTCGCCGTCCTCATAATCTCCGGCTTCCACCGCCGCCGCCGAAGAGGCTTCTCTCGCCGAAGAGCGCCCAGCGGAGGGATCTTCTGGAGCCGCTGTCCAGCCGGTCATTCAACCCAGAGCGCCAAGATGCAAAAGACAGCCGAGCATAACCAAATGCCTCGTTCTTCTCCGCCTCCGGCCCGCAAATCTCTCTCCCTCTTTCTTTCTCCCCTCTTTCCCCAAAGCAGATCCTCGATGCACCAGATGGGTGCCCCTCCGTCTTCCCAAAGCGAGCCTGCCTGGCGGGTTTCACAAGCGGGTGGCTGCAAGAGCAGCGGCAACAGCAGCGCGCAGCGACGCCTGCCTCAAACAGCGCCTTCCTCGAAACTCAGCCGTCTAGCAAAGAGCGGCAGGCAGCGGCCGCTTAACCCTTTGAGGGCGGGACGCTGAAAGAAGAGCCGAGCCTGTGAGAGCAAGAGAGGGAGAGAGAGAGAGGTCGCTCTGTTGTGGCTGGCCCAGCACAGAATGCCTGGAGAGAGAAAGTGAGAGGCTTGCATGCCTGGGGAAACTTACACACACACACACACACACACACACGAGAGATATCCTTCGGGAGATCAGCTGCGTGCCTCTTTTGCAAACGTGCCGCCTCGTCTCCTCTCAAGGGGTGGGTTTGGAAAAGAGAGAACAGGCATAATCTGCCACTGGACTCGAGAGGATAGGGGCGGGTGGGGAGTGTTTCTACTTGGGATCTTTATTTTCTGCACTTACAGACCTTTAAAAAAAATATTTCCCGCGAACAATACGTGGATTCAGGAGCCACTTCGGAGGGATTTCGCCTCTGATCCTTGGATTTCGTGCGTGTGGCATGACTTTAACCTGTAGTTGTTTAGTTCTTCCCCAACCCCCGGCACACCTCAAACCGGCACCAGCCTTTCCAACCTCCTCGCCTTCGGGGCTCCGCAAGCAAAAGCAGAATGCGAGTTAACAGCGTGCACGTGTGTACGCTTCTACAACTGTGGAAAGGTATTCTGTTGAGGCACGAGGGTGGGGAAGGCATACAAAGATAACCTCCGCCCTCCCCACGAGCCTCCTTCCTCTTTCATCCAGCGTTGGGGCTTTAGTGAAGAAGTCGAAGAGAGAACCAGTCCTGCTCCGGATGTACTCCGAATGCGGATTAGGCCTTGGGTCTCCCTCTCTTCCTGGCACAATAGTTCATAGAATCATAGAACTGGCACTCCAAGGGTCATCTAGTCCAACCCCCTGCAATGCAGAATTAACTTTTCAGAGCTGCATACGCATCATATATTTACCGCACCCCCCCCCAAGAACCATGGGAACCGTAGTTTACCTCTCGGGGCTACACAATTCCCAGCACCCTTTATCAAACTACAGTTCCCGGGATTGTTGGAGGCGAGGGAAATGAGCTTTTAATGTTTGTACTGGCTCTGCTACGGTGGAGCAACGGAGAGTTCATAGGGAACATCAGCACGCTGATAGCCACATCACTAAAGAGCTACGTGAACTCGTGTCTAAAAGCTTCCCTGCTCTCAAACGCCGAATTAAAAGGAGTTAAAAGGGAGAACGAGAGACCCAAGCGATAAGCTCCTCCGCGCAGGCTGCAGCTCCCCATTTCTTCCTCCAGCCTTTCCGAAGTGACGCGCGCAGAGCGTTAACTCGAAGGAAAGGCAGGAGAGGGAGGGGTCGCTTTTCTCTCTCCCCCGCGTATCTCAAAAACTATAAAAAATTCCTTCCAGTAGCACCTTAAAGACCAACTAAGTTAGTTCTTGGTATGAGCTTTCGTGTGCATGCACACTTCTTCAGATACACTTCTTCAGATACATGGTGTATCTGAAGAAGTGTGCATGCACACGAAAGCTCATACCAAGAACTAACTTAGTTGGTCTTTAAGGTGCTACTGGAAGGAATTTTTTATTTTGACTATGGCAGACCAACACGGCTACCTATCTACTACTCAAAAACTATGGCAGAGATATATTGGGGAGGGGGGCACTGAGGCGTGCAAATAACTCACTTTCTTCCGTGGAAGCACCAGAAGCTACAATGAAGCTGCGCCGAAGTAAAGCGCTTTGTTGGATGGCGTGCTGCTGCGACCTGGTGCGCCTGGGCCCATTTCAATTCAGATTGCACAAAGCGACCTGCTAAAGAGCTCCATAATCAAACCCTGTTGGGACGGAGCGGAGAGGTGTTGCCCGTCCCTGACATGCTCTCATCTCTGCTTCCTTGATTTCAAAGTAGAGATCTCGGGCAGATCGCCTGAGAATATTCGGATCATAGTTGTAAGGGCTGTGAAAATTTTCTATTTAACTACCTATCGCTATGCGAGAAGCGGTGCAGGAGGCGAGCGGCGCCGGTAACGTGCTTTGTACAGTTGCCGTGCAAATCCCCGCGTTTAGACAAGGTGGCAGTATAGCACAGGCGGAGCTCGGCGCATCTTGCAGCGCCGGGCAGGAAAGCCGGCGAGCCCGGGCTCGCTAGCGTTTAACCACCTACCCAAAACTCCTTCCCCGCCCCTCTCCTCCTTTCGTTTAGGTTGATTTATTTTCCCCTCCTCTGAAATATTAATCTTGGGTATCGTTTGATTGCTTAGCCCTTAAACGCTGCCTTTAAAAGAGAGAGAGAGAGAGAGAGAGAGAGAGAGAGAGAGAGAGAGAGAGAGAGAGAGAGAGAGAAGCGTAGAATGTTTTCATAATATTTTTATTCTTATTTTTCTATTGCAAGCATGAATGGGGAACACAGAAACGCAGGCAGTCTGTGGTGTAGTGGAGCAGGAATGATGATGCCTTTTCTTAGGGTGTTATTTGCCAGCCAAACAAACAAGCAACCCCCCCCCCATTAAAAAAAACCTCCTGGAAAAATAAGCTAAGCAGGGGATGAGGTAGGTTGTAGTAGCAGGCATGGCTGAGTTAGACTGCCATTTTTATTTTGAACAAATGCCAAGGCTGCCTTTAGGATGTTACAACCCACCAAAAAGTTTCAAAAGTCTCATTGGAATGGATCAAAGGTCACATCAACCACCATGCCTTTAAAGCCCCCTTATATCACTTCCCTCCCGGAGGAATCCTGGGAACTATAGTTTATTCTGGGAGCTGTAGCTCTGAGGTGGATCTTCTAGTATATGACTGAGAACCATTCAGAAAGCAACTGTGTATATGGGGGGGGGGGGAACAGTCTATATCTATACCAGAGGTGGTGAACTCACAGCCAATGTTGGCCCATGAAGCCATTTTTAATGGCCTGCCGCCCTCTTCCAAAATCACATGTAGCATCCTACATTTCAAAAGTGCCGCTTCTCCCTCTGACATAGACAGCATTGCTAGAAGGTCAGAGCGAGGATCGCTTTAATCTTTAGAACGTTTTTGCTTTATTGTTGTTTTCAAATTGTACACACACACACACACACACACACACACACACACACACACACTTGATGTCCTGGGCTCTTTGTGGAGCAAGGGCAGGATATAAACTTGGTAAATAAATGGAAGGATTGGGAGGGGGAACAGGGGCCCGTGAATCACAAATGAATAAGGGCTGCATTTCTATTGCACTAAAATGGAGAGACTGAAATAAGATAACATGAGTGGAGAACAGAGAGGCCTGCCACCCAAACTGGACCAAATACAGTAGTAATATTTCTGCCTTAACAAGCAGCAAAGTGTAAGAAGAAATAATGGGATTTCTCTTGAGGCTGCAAATAATGATATCATGAAGTCAATGAGTCTTTGCACTTACTTGAATGGATGTCAAATTACTTATAACAATAGTAATAATTCATGCAGAGTTTTTAAGCATGCTGCACAAGAACACTGTAACATTTAGGTCTCATATTCCTCACCACACTTTTGCTGCTATTGTCATCATCGTCATTATTACTCATACACTGCAGTCAGTCCTATGCAGTTTTACCTGGGAGTAAGGTCCACTGGGCAAAATGGGACTGGCCTTTAGGCTTTTAGACCTGTGAGATGTACTTGCTATTAAAGAAACATGCATAGGACTAGGTCATAAATTAAGTGCTTTGCTCTGGTTAAACTTCAGAGAAGCAAAGTTTCCCCATTCCATTTTGTTAGATGGATTCTTCATTAGGCAGATTCCTCATGCTGTTTTGTTAAATGAAATAAAATGTGTGTGCATTGCAGAAAAAGTACATATTTATAAATTACTGGTGCTGGAATTAAAGGAGAAAAAACTGTCTAGAGAGCATAAAGTGTGTGTGTGTGTGTGTGTGTGTGTCACAGCAAAAGAAGAAAAAGAGCCAGTACATACAATATTTTTTCTTTATATTTCTAGTTGCATTTCAAACATCTCCTTGTTTATCTTACATCCTCAAAAGTATACCTCTTTTTCCAGAAAGTGATTTTTCTCCTATGGGATTAAAAAAAATAAAATCAAGTGGTATAGTGCACGGCACACCTAGCAGCCACCAGACAGTCATTGCAATATATGGGATATCTCATATCGATTTTCCTTGAAAGACCTTTCTTTTTGCTTTTCTGTTTTTTATTGCCTGGTATGTTTTTAACTGGAGAGTTACCAAGATATCACCCAATAACAGTCCACTCCATGCCTTCAGGTGCTGCAATTTATTTCACATGACAGGCTCTTCCTTCTTTCCTTCATTTTTATTTTTATTTTTTATAAATAGCTTTTGATAGAATTATGGCCAGTCATATGTTTGGCAATTTCTCGGTGTCTGTTCCCAAGGGATGCAGACATCGTGGGAGTCTCACCAATTTCCTTTCATCTTTAAAACCTCAAAAGTGTGTGCCAATGATTTCCCAGCTTCCAGCTTTCACTTGTCCCTTGTTGTTTTTTGCAAGCTGGGCCTTTCCAATAAAACGATGACATGAAATGGGGAGAGCAACTTTGAGGTCAACATGTCCTGCAGATGTGTGGGTGTGTTTGCTCCTATGCACCACCTGGGGGACACTGTGTCAGAGTGTATCGAAACCAAGTTACTGGAGGCATGTCAACAGCAGCTGGTGTGAGCAGCAACGAAGGGAGGTTTCAATGCTGGCTTGTGCAGAGGGATCAGCAAATCTGTCCATTTCCGTTTCTCTCCATTTCTCATTTTGCCAAACTTAACTTTAGTTTTCTATGCTTCCACATTAGTTTGCAATTTATTGGTTTTTTTTTTTAAAAAAAGGGTCTGCATGAACATTCATCAGCATTTTTGTGTAAACTTCTAATACGAACATTTTTGCAAAGCAATTTTCCTACTATAAAGCTTTTTGGGGCAGTATGATTTTTCATGAATATATGCATTTTTAGGCACACTTTACCCTAGCATATGCATATTTGTACATGTGATACTACATGGCTGGAGAACTGCACTGCAAAATTTGGAGAAGTGCAAATTTTGAACAATGACTGTTTCAGGTCATCTATTGTTTTGAAAAGCGTCAATTAAATGCAAACAGAATTTAATTCTTCCCCCCCCCATCGCTCTGGTGAGGAGCAGGGTGGCCAAAGGAAGGCCAATGCAAAAGACTCTCAGATTCTCAGTATTTCTTTGGAGTAACTGATTATTTGATGTATTCGTATCACTCTATATAGAATATGCTTGATCCAGCTAAGCAGTTTTAAGGTGGAGAGGTTTTAATCCACAGAGTTCAGCATGGCAATGTTAATTTTTATTTGTTTTTAAGGATTTTTTTTCCACATGACACCAAAACTTCTTTTCACCAGCTGCAACGTTAACGCAAAACCTATAATGGTTCCAGTACATTTAATTTAAAAAAGCAGCAACACCCGAATCTCTCCCACTTTCTATCCTGTATTAACAATATTCACACATGCACACAAATAGCACAAGAGAGGCTCAAAGGCATTTTGCATGTCATGTGCGAAAATGCCTTTATTTTTGAAAGGATTTAAAATAGAAATAACGGTTCTTCTAAGGCAGATGGGCAAACAAGAAAATCAAGCCAAGCTGCTGTTTCTTAAAGGAGATGTAAAGGAAAGGAAGGCTGCAATCCTATATTCATCTACCTGGGAGTAAGTCCCATTGAATTATTTCTGAGTTTACTTCTGAGTGGACGTATCAAATTATGGTCTTAGTGTGATATTCAAGAGCAGTCAAATTCAGAGCAGACACAATGAAGTTTTAACTTAAGTCTATTGATTTCTGTGGGTCTCACACATTGATACCTATTAATCCAGACTAAGATTTTGACAGCTAAGAGTTGGATCTAGAGTGTCCCTTCCACAAATGGAAGGGAAAGGGATCCAGTGTATATTTGCAAAGCTCAGTTGGCGAGAGCATGGTGCTGATAACACCAAGGTTGCAGGTTTGATCCCTATATGGGATAGCTACATATTCCTGCATTGCAGGGGGTTGGACTAGATCAGGCATAGGCAAACTCGGCCCTCCAGATGTTTTGGGACTACAACTCCCATCATCCCTAGCTAACAGGACCAGTGGTCAGGGATGATGGGAGTTGCAGTCCCAAAACATCTGGAGGGCCGAGTTTGCCTGTGCCTGGACTAGATGATCCTCAGGGTCCCTTCCAACTCTGCAGTTCTATGATTCTTTTAGGCTAAAACCCTAAACACACTTGCCAGGGAACACTGTGTATCCATTGGACACAGTGGAACTTGCTTCTTTCGTAAAACAGTCACAGGATTGTGCTGCTAAACTTTTGCTGTATCATTATGCGCAATGCAAATCTTTTCTTGAAAGGTCAATGAAATGTAAATAAATAAATAAAAACAAGCAACGTTGTCTCAACAGATGGTACCTATGCTGCATATGGATAAATTGCTGCAACAATTTTGGGACATCAGGAGAATTTTGTGCTTATGAAACATTTGGAACTATTTCAGTTTTGCCTACGAATTCACAAAAAAAAACCTGGCTTCGATTCTACCAAATCCAGTTTACATGTAAGAAAACATAGTCTGTGGGCTTAGCAATTATTTTTTGAAAGCAGAAAAAATTAAGAGAGCAAGTCTTCGTTTTAGATGAAAACTACACTTGGCTATGAAGCTCACCAGGTGACCTGGGGCCTGTCCCTGTCTCTCAGTCTAACCTACCTCATAGGATTGTTGTGAGGATAAAATTGAGTGGGAGAGAACTATGCACACCGCATTGAGTTCTTTGAGGGGAAGGTGGGATATAAGTATCATAAATAAAGTTCGTGTTATAAGCTTAATTTTATCGTAACTTTGCAAATATCAGAACTGAGATTTCAGATCCAGACCCGTATCACATTATTTAGTATTCGAAAGCACATCCCTCTGGTGGGAAGGTAAACGGCGTTTCCGTGCGCTGCTCTGGTTCGCCAGAAGTGGCTTAGTCATGCTGGCCACATGACCTGGAAGCTGTACGCCAGCTCCCTCGGCTAATAAAGCGAGATGAGCACCGCAACCCCAGAGTCGGTCACGACTGGACCTAATGGTCAGGGGTCCCTTTACCTTTACCTTAAGTGGAGATAAGTGTCACATAAGGGACGCGGGTGGCGCTGTGGGTTAAACCACAGAGCCTAGGACTTGCCGATCAGAAGGTCGGCGGTTCGAATCCCCGCAACGGGGTGAGCTCCTGTTGCTCGGTCCCTGCTCCTGCCAACCTAGCAGTTCGAAAGCACAGCAAAGTGCAAGTAGATAAATAGGTACCACTCTGGCGGGAAGGTAAACGGCATTTCTGGTTCGCCAGAAGCAGCTTAGTCATGTTGGCCACATGACCCGGAAGCTGTCTGCGGACAAACACCGGCTCCCTCGGCCAATAAAGCGAGATGAGAGCCGCAACCCCAGAGTCGGTCACGACTTAACCTAATGGTCAAGGGTCCCTTTACCTTTACCTAAGTGGAGATTGTATATAAGGTTGCCAACTTTTTTTACTATCCTCTGCTACTGGGATAATAATAATAATAATAATAATAATAATAATAATAATAATAATAGTTATTATTTATTTATACCCCGCCCAGCCACTCTGGGCAGCTTCCAACAAAATATTAAAATACAGTAATCCATCAAACATTAAAAGCTTCCCTAAACATGATCCTGTTGCCCTGACATGCTCAGGTATTAATCTTCTTATCCCAATGCCACAAAAAGGTTCATTTGCTAATTGCTGAAAGTTAGGAGAGAGGTCATTTTTCCTGGTTAGTTGGTAAACTGAGTTTCATAAGAATTGTGCGCAATGAAAGGTAGAATGAAGAGATTAACATAGATAAAACTTTTCTAATTAGTTGGAGAAAAATGGGCTCAGCTAGTCCATTGTTTTAATTTTCCTGTAGGTTTAATTCGTATAAAGCAGAGCCTGTGATTTCTTTCTCTCCAGGGAGAGCTTTTGGTGTTGGAAAACTATGTCCAGATATGCTGAGTCACTGAAACATTCATCATCTATTCAAGAAACTTATCTCTGATGGCAGAAAGATGGGGAAGAGTTAGTTTAATGAAGTGTGAGCTCTAAAAAAACATTTGAAAGGTATGAGGCTAGTTTTCATGTTGATGTTGTATAGAGATTACATTGACATTGATAGGAGTCACCTTTTTCATATCATTGTACTCATTCTTTACAAGCATTGTGAAAGACTCTGGATTTTATTAGTCTTTCAGCATATTGAGAAGACCCATCTGATGTGTATATAAGCACACTTGCAAAATCTTCCCAAAGGATGTGCAATCTTAAGAGCGAGCTTCAGCAAGGTTAGGATAGATGAGAGCAAATGAGATTTCAGTTTTCCCCCTTTCGTCCAGACTTTGCTGTTCTTGGCTCAAGAACGTGTGTCAGGTAAGCAGCTCATGGCAACAGAAAGATTTGTTCTATACTTTTCTGCTGTTCTGGATAGCTGCGTCAAATGGCTTGTTCAGAACAGTGCTATCAATCTAAGTTTTCCAAGGCCACACCCCTTCCTGAATCACCTGAACCAATGAAAGGCAGGATCAATAGGCACCGACTGCTAGGGGCCACCCGCCCAATGTTCAGAGGGTGGAGAGGGTGAATGCGGAGCTGGGCGCAGAATGGCTTTTGGTTGCCAGCAGCTGCTTCTCATCCCGCTACAAGGGGGAGGAATAGGAGAAGCAGGCAATACTGGAGCTGAGTGGGGCATGGCATGACTCAATGGTTGGTAGCTACTCCTCCTCCTGCTGCTGCTGCAGTGACTGGATAGGGGCAGCTTTCCCCGTCTTTCCCTTGCATGATGGGGGCCACTGGCCACTGGGACCATGCTGCCACTGTATTCGGCTCCACCCCCTGGTTCCTTGCTACATCACGCATGTGACATCAGGATGCCACGTTGGGCCCCCTTAATCTTTTTCAGAAACTGGTGCCTTTGCCAGGATCTATTTCAGATCAATATCTCCAGGGTTTGCTGATCACTTAAGTTCCTCTTTGTTTTCAATTTGTAGTACCTGTCTTCCATCTGGGAACCCTTGAAGCTCTTAGCTGTGGATTTATTTAGAAGGATACACACACACACTGTAGTCCCAAGCTGATTGGCCATCAAGATCTGTCACATATCCCTAGGACAGTTGCACCTTTTTGTATAAACCACGAATGCCTCTTTCCTTCTTATGCCTCAGGCAGAAAGACAGTGAAGAGGTTTTAACTGCACTTTTTCTTTGGGGGTTTGAAAGAATCTGTCAAGTCCTCCCTGAAGAGATACAAGGATTCAGAGCATTTAATATGTGTCTTTGAGTCAGGCTACAATCATGAGAGAGAAAGGAAGCGTCCCCCCCCCCTTTCCTTTAGAATTGACTCACACATTTAACAGTTTGAATCATGCGGATGGTGGCAACAGTTATTCAGCTCAGGGATGGGCTGTTAGCTAGGCCTGTTGCAAAATAGGCTTTTTAGCTACAAAACCCGCATGGAGTTCATTTCACGCTGCCTTCAGGCACAGAGGGATGTGCACTGCTGTCCAACTCAACTGACTCATGAACGTCTTCCATCCCTCAGTCCTCTTGGGTGATGTTGTGCTTGTTGTTTGATGTCACTCTAGCCTAGGTTTGGACTATGCACTTTTGTCTGTAGCCGCACAGGATTTATGTCATGGCTAAAAATTGGCTGCTGTTTTTTTAATGCTAAAAGAACTAAGTCAGCATGAGTCAGTGGCCTACCATTACTCATGCAACCTTTCACCTAATTGTACCTGTATATATAGAGTGGTCAATGTTAGTGTTGTGCGTGTGTGTGGGTTGGTTGGTGAAAGCTGGTATTGTTGATGTGTGTACAGTTGGTTGTTTTGCAGATAAAGACATTTTAAGAATAAAAGCAGAAAATACTCTGCAAGGACACTCTTCTTGTGGACTCTTTTATGCTGACAAGGGTCCGAGGACCAGGCTGAGGAGACAAAGGAAGTCAGGACCTTTGCTTTTTTCAAACACTATCAATTTATTAGTAACCAGCAGGATTAGCGCTGTATCCTTGATAACTCTAATGGGTACGTCTGCAATGTGGTTTGATGCATGATGGCTTTCAAGAGCCAGGCAATTTGCAAATCCACAAACTGTTATTCTTGGATATCATTATTCTCCCAAACCCTGATGTGATATATCCTGTGTGTTGATATCTCACATCTATCTGCAACTCACTCCAAATCTACTATATATTTTGGGAAATGAGTTGTTCATTTGTTCTCAACAGGTTCAGTCACCACTTGAGTTATCATCATCAAACTTGGCATGAGAGTTCGTGAGGTGCAGGTGTCTGTTTTCATTGCTGTTGGGAAGCCGGATGTCATTTGGCAGTCCCAAACATGACTTTGGTGTGACTTTGCCCAATATTTGGCATGATGGGTACAAATTGTGTGGATTACAAACTTGGCATGAGAGTTTCTGAGGTGGGGGAAGCAGTTTCCATCAACAGAGGGATGCCAGCTGCCATTTTGAATCAAGATGGTGGACTGATACATGACTTCAGTGTGACTTTGCCTGATTTTTCATGTTATAGTTCCAACCTGTGCCAATTTAGATGCCTCTGAAGATTCCATTGCCCAACATGACATGAGCATTCCCAAAGGGCAGGCATCAATCTTTTTCTTTGTTTGGATGCTGGTTGCCATTCTGAATCAAAATGGTGGACCAAAGCATGACTTTGCTCAATTTGGCATTAAGAATCCTAACTGGATTGAAGTTATTGTCATTTATATGACTTTGTCAAATCTTTTTTGTAACTTGAATCGATTGGTTTGAGTCCTACCCTCCAGAGCAGGAGAAAACAAGGTTGTTCCATCTTCCATTTGACAGCTCTTTAGATATTTGAAAATGTCTATCATATCTCCTCTCAGTCTCTTCTTTTCCAGGCTAAACATACCCACCTCTTTCAACCATTATTCATAAGTCTTGGTCACCCTCCTCTGCACACATTTCAGCTTGTCAATATCCTTCTTAAATTGTGGTGCCCAGAAGTGGACACAGTATTCCAGATATGGTCTGACCAAGGCAGAATAGAGCAGGACTGTTACTTCCCTTGATCTGGATATAATACTTCAGTTGATTCAGCCTAGAATAGCACTAGATATTTTTTTTTGCTGCTGCATCACACTGTTGACTCACTGACACACTGTTAAACCCTAGATCCTTTTCACCTGTAAGCCAGGTGTCCTCCATCTTATATTTGTGCAACAGGTTCTTTCGCCCTAAGTGTAGAACCCAACTGAAATTCATTTTGTTAGCTTGGGCCCAGTTCTCCAATCTGTTAACATTATCTTCAATTCTGATTCTGTCTTCTACATTAGCTAACCCTCCCATCATGGGGGACTTTGTCAAAAGCCTCACAGAAATTGAGATACACTACACCCACAGCATTCCCCTGATCCACCAAGCTTGTAACTCTATCAATAAAAAGGGGCGGGGGGATAAGATTTGACAGACATGACTTGTTTTTGAGAAACCCATGCTGGGTCTTTGTTATCACGACAACCTTTTCTAATTACTCACAGGCTGTCTGTTCTATGACTTTTCCTGGTACCAACATCAAGCTGACTAGCCAATCATTACCGGGGTCTTCGCTCTCTCCCCCCTTTTGAAGATGGGGGACAGCATTTGCCCGCCTTCAGTCTGCGTGGACCACACTTCTTCTCCAGTAATTTTTAAAGATTCTAGGCATAGGCTCTGAGATTAAATCCAAAAGCTCCTTTGGAACCATTAGGTTTTTTAGAATCCTTTAGAACCCTTAGAGCTCCTCATGCTCTGGATATTTGAATTCATTTAAAGTAGCTTACGCTCCATATCACCCAATCACACTTCTTCACATAGAGGACCTACTATTTTCTTGTTCTTCTTATTTCATACACAGCAAATAAACCTTTATTATTATTATTAACCTCCCTTGCAAGCCTGAGCTCATTCCAAGCTTTGTGATTTCCCCTTTCTTCCATTTCTTATACATGCCCTTCCTAATGTGAATCTTGGCACTAAGCAGTTAAAAAAAAAGTGGTAGAAGGTTCTTTTTTGATGGTCTTCCCTGTTGATGAGGTTTTTAAAATGGAAAAAGAACACAAAAGTCGGGGGGGGAGTTCCTTTCTGAAACATAGTTATTCAGAGTTAATGACTTACAAGGTATGGTAAAATCTGAATAAAATTGGTCCGGTTTGAACGGAAAGTACATACCATCATTTCTCAAACATACAAAAATGCAAAGAATGAAAAGCAGAAGCTCTGTTTTGTGTAAGGATGCTTTTACTACAGAAACAAAGCAATAACATACAAAATTGAACTCTGCAATTTCTGGTTGTGGCTAACAACTAGGCAAACATGAGTTTAAAAAGCAAAATAAATCTCCAGCTTAAGAACTCTCTTTTCTTTCATACCAAAGTCTCAACACCCATATTTTGTGAAGCATACAACCCAGTACAACTGACCTATTGTTAAATGTACTGATTTGCCTTTAAAACAGAGAGAAAAAGTTAAATGCACTCATTAGTCTTCTTGTTAAAAACAAATTCTTCCCCCTGCTATTCACATCATTCATTAATGGTACAGAATGGCTTGCCTCCTGACTTTTCGGGGGGGGACGGACCCAATTTCTTTACTTATCATATTTTATCAGGAACAAAGAGTAGTCTTATGCCATAAAAGCTTGTCAAAGTCGTAATTACAATTCATTTGTCGGCATTCAGCTGTCTGTCATCTGTTAGCATTTTGAATGCTCTCTGTACATCTTTCTGCATTTGTCGGAATTCGCTTTAATTATTTACCCCTCCTCGATCATCCATTACTGATTGCTAACTGCTTTCGTGCCTCTCTGCCGCTGGTTTTTCTGGCCTTGTATCAACATTGCTCGTAACCTTCAAGCCGTTCCAGGCAAGAAATGTTGATGGCGCTTATTAACATTTTCATTCTGCAAATTTATGAAAATGCCCTTGTTTACACAAGGAACGAGAATGTTTATCTGCACAACCAATCTGCTTGCACAGCCTGCCAAAACACAGGAGGAAGTTTGGTTAAGCCACAAGAATGGGATTGGGGAACTAAGGGGTTTTATGCAACAGTGATGGTGTTCTACTGAGTCGGTGCTTAGTTTTGAAATGTAAGATGGACTACAGCTCAAGCTTGATGGGGAAGTCAGAGCCCTCCTGACTTTGAAATTTAGCTCCTTTCTTCAAATCCAAACTTTGTGGATAGTCACTGGCCTCTCACGGGACCCTGCCACCTAACATAAACAACAAGAACCTTATATTCATAAAGTGCCAAGGGGCACGTCTGTCTCAAGCTAAGGTCCTTAGAAGAAGTTTGATACTTTATCTTCAATTCCACCAGTGTTCTATTTCTACTGGTAGACTGATCTCTGGGTGGCAAGGGTGCCACTTAGGCTGCAATACCTACCTGCCTATCTTAGGAGCCAATTATCAGGGGCCAAAGTCCCTTCGACTCTCCCAATAAAATATCCGAGGAAGCCAGGGCCCCGCAAACTGATGGCCATTGCCATTCAAATGGTGTGTGCACACCACACCATGCAATCGATTTTGCAGGGCGGGACTTACCGGGGCAACCCCAATATTTTATTCAAATTGGCACCCCTGCCAGCCAGCCAGCTGATCCCAAAGCCACTTAGCTTACCAGACCCTATAAAGCCCTAACTTCAAAGCTTCCTCTTCATATATCACAGAATTGCCAAAGTATCCCAATTAAGGTTCCCTGATAAGCATTAAACTCTCCAGCCACAAATACTGAAACATTCAGACAAGTTGTGACATTCAGCCTGGATCCAGCACTATAGGACTAACGGGCAGAGGAAGTGCAACCAATAACACTCAAGGAGATGTCTAAGGTAAATAATGGCAACTGTCAGAAGACCTACATTATGTTGGAGCCCGAATTATGCTTAGCTTAATATTCTAACCACCGAATCTCATTATGCCTTTACCTGCTATAAGGTGCTTCTGAATGCAAACACCTTTCTCTTCTGTAGGTGCCTGAAGCCCATGATCAAGGCCACCCAGTCTGCTTTTCGATAAGAAAAGTAGGCAAAGCTATTTAACACTGGCTGAGTTTTAGATAATGCTAACATATATTTAGTTCCGTGCTATGGTATGTGATTGCTCCCCCCACTGCAACTTTTGAAGAACACTGTTGGCTACCAATAAATTGTCAACTACTATTTCAAACACCCACACACCTCAGCTGCTGCCTAGTACCCTGCCACCTACCCAAAGAGGAACAAACGGAGGGATTTAAATGCTGTTGTCGTCTCATTTCCCTTGCAAACCAGCCAAATGAAAGCACGCATTGAAATGGGCAACCCACCCAACATATGACTGTGGTGCCATAAAGTTCTTATATTTAAGTGCTTTGCGGTTCTGTGATTTTTAAAGCCAAGCTGGAAATGGCTCTGGCTATACAGCTGTGCAGTGTAGTCTTTCACCAGGGCTATAATCAAAATCCAGGAATAGGCACAATTACACATCCAGGAATTAGGAGTACCTGCTTAAAATGATGAACTCTGGTGGAATTGTTAGGTGCTGGTTATGACCTATAAAGCCCTACACAGCTTAGGCCAAGCTATCTGAAAGACAGTAGTTGGGTTTGGGTTTTGAGATCTTCAGGACAGGCCTTTCTCTTGGTCCTGCCACCCTTACAGGCACACTTGGGGGACATGGGATGCAGGAGAGGACCAGCAGGTAGCACTGAAGATTTGGATTGTTCTGCTAGTGTACAACCTGTGAGATACCCCAGAATGTAGCTCTGCCTCTAGGATGGAAGAGGCACATTACTCAATTTGGCTTCCTTAACTCCATCTCCCTCTGTGGGGTGTGAGAATTAAAGCAGACCTGACCATTCCTCTCCTACACATTGTCCGAAGGACGGTTAAGTCCAGTCAAAGGCGACTATGAGGTTGCGGCACTTATCTTGCTTTTTAGGCTGAGGGAGCTGGCGTTTGTCCACAGACAGCTTTCCAGGTCATGTGGCCAGCATGACTAAACTGCTTCTGGAGCAACGGGACACCATGACGGAAACCAGAGTGCACAGAAATGCCGTTTACCTTCCCATGGCAGTGGTACCTTTTTATCTACTTGCACTGGGGTGCTTTTGAACTGCTAGGTTGGCAGAAGCTGGGACAGAGCAGTGGGAACTCACCCTGTCACAGGGATTCGAACTGCCGACCACTTGATCAGTAAGCCCAAGAGGCTCAGTGGTTTAGACCACAGCGCCACCTACATCCCTTGTGTGGAGTACAAGTAACTTAGCAGGACAGGCTCTGAGGATGTGTGAATGGCTATAGTTGGTGCTGATGTGATTTAATATTTGTATGTAACTTCTCCAACAATGCAGATGAGCTTACAGTGGCTCATGACATGACAATAAGAAAACATTAGAAGATAACATTTAAATAACATTTCCATCAATGTAACAATATGCAGAAACAAATCAGGAAAGAAAGAGGGTAAACCATTAATGAAGTTCAACACAAACTTATACAAAATAATTCAAAGTATGGGAGGCATGTGCTAGTTTTTCATTTTGAACAATGCCATTGAGCCAGATGGTGGTGGTGGTAGACTAGGTCAACTCAAAGACACCTTTCAAACCATGAACACAAACCCATAAAGAAAATTGTGGTCTATGAAACCAATCTATGTGCATCCAAGGGGAGGCAGCTTCCTTTTACTTAAGAGCTGCCCTCATGGTGGAATGAACTGTACCTTTGTCATTCCACCCCCACAAAACTCAGCAAAGACTGAGACATGTTCTTCGGACCCTTGTACACTCCACCTCTAATGGCCAAGGCCCAAGGGCACTTGTTTCTGCCCTTTGTCAAATGTAGGAAATCTAGGAGTTCCATAATCAGAAGTTATCACCCAGTCAATAAAAAAGCAAACTGACAAACCCTACCATGGAAGGATTATTTGGTAACTCCACCAATAAAAACTCATGATCTGTTGAGCTTCCTCTGTTGGAACACCCCATCAAGATATGTTATCTAAAGATCCTGTAATAAATGTCTCAGCCTGTTGAAACCTCAAAAAATCCCCACTCTCCTAGGCTCTTCTGAGACACCAGATCATAAAATGACATCACTGTGTGATAACTGGCTTGTATTTTCTCCTTCTATTTGGTCCCCACACTACAAATTGCTCAGACAGGCAGCATTGTAATGATTAGCGATGTTCAATCACTTTGGAAGCTACAGAATGTATGATAAAGCTTGTCAAATCTCAAAGAGTTGATCATTTTCAGAGATGCCAGGAAAGTCTGCTGGACTCTAGCCCAGGTATGAGGGTTGGGGCTTCATAATGCATTTCTTAAAGCAGAGATGAGTATTTAAATCTGAAGCACAGAATAATTCCTGTCTCATCTATCCACCTACTTACCAAACTCTCCCACCCACCAAACCCTCCCTCACCCAACCTCCCACTTCCCTTTTAAATTTCATTATGACTCATCACTGTTCTGAAAATCTCTTCTGTGTCTCACCCCTAGTGCAATGGATGCGGTGCAGCCTACATACAATAAACTCCTTCATTTCATTTCCCAACATAGCCAAAAAGATTTTACCCATCTTCTGAGCCATGCTTGTTCTTATATCAACCACCTCTGGGGCCATTTCATACATTATACTGTACTTTTGGGCTGGCAGTTAGAATTGCAAAGTGAGAATGTGTCAACCAAAGGCACAACTGAGGCAAGGTTAAATATTTTTCAATCCTATTGATTTCAGTGACAGAGATCTAAGCATGTGCTTAGCACCTCCACTGAAATCAGTGGGATTTTGCATGCTTAACTTTGGCAAGTATTTTAAAACACATATATTGCACAGTTACATTCACCATGGAGTCATGCTTATCTATAGCTCCCTGTTGAGAGTGTACTTGCTGGCAAACTTGTGTTTACCTTTGCGTAATATGTGAAATAACTTACAGTGGACAACTTGAGTTTCAGGAATGTAACCAGTCCAGTAAAAGTAACACATAAAGTAAAGAGAATATATCCTTGTTGTCCAAGAACAGGGCAATATATTTGCAATGACGTTGTTTTTCTTATCCCAGTTATTATGCCAAACAGACAGACCAGAAAAATAAAACAAAGCACAAATGTTGGTGTTTCGTGTCGTAAAAATCACTGAAGTACAAATTTTGTCTCCTCATCTGTTTAATTGCATTAGTCCTGCCACTCTTGACACACATTGCTATGTCAGCATCATACATGGTTTTTTTGGTTAGTGGACACATCTTGCCCATATTAGAAAATAAATGGGATTTAAATAAATCAAATGAGAAATTGTTTTAAGAGGCTAACAAGAGAGACAAAAGAGAACCTGACAGAGTCAAAACAGAAATAGCAACAAGGAAGCTTGTCTTCCTCATCTGAGATGATTTTTCTAAAATTAAACAACTTCTCTCTACAGCTCAAGAGCAAGTAGATATTTATGACAAAGATTGCTGAAATACATTTCCTGTGCATGTTCACTTGACCCAGTCACTCAATTCTTCAGGACTTCAGAGTGATTGTGGTCTGATCTCTTAAAACAGGGTCATCTTCAAATAACATGAGGAAGACACAGAAGGGCTAGGAAGCCATAAACAACGATGAGCCCATTTGCCTTCTGTTCATTAGTTTATTTAATTAAAGATAAATTAATATAGTTTTCACTCACCATCAGATGGTGTGTTCCAAGAAGTCCAAGGAGAAGGGGACACAGGCAACTCCTTTGGACTATAGGAAATCCTGAGATGAGCGTCCCGGGGCAGCAGGGTCAAGCTGTCACAGCTTGGCTTTGCTGAGAGCAGCCTATATCTTCTGGGGAAATTGTGTTTGTGGTGATGGGTGGGAGCAGGCTAAGTACTCATCCCATGTCACAATCCAGGTTGGCTTGCCTCATGATAGGCTCCACTCTGAGGGAATTCAGCTCCACCTATTCTGCATTCTCCAGCAGCCTCGTAACCTGGTCTGAATCCAGGGAGACCGAGAGAGACATGCTTCCTTCCACTGTTGATTAAGTTCTTCACTGGGAAAGACACCAGAAAAAGGGAAGCAGATACACTGACTGATAGGCTTTCTTGAGAGGTATCCTCATTCTCGTTATCAGCTGTGCATGCACCAAGGAACTTTTGAAGGTCATGACTTCCCCCAAATAATCCTGGAGAGCAGGAAAAAAGGGGCATCGAGAGGCTTTTAGAAGTTTCTCTTATCTGTGTGAAGCCCCGGAACTTAACCGCTGCCTAAGTGGGGGGGGGGGGGGGATGCCTGTAAATACAAAACAAGTTTCTATGAAAACCCAATGCTAAATGAGATATAATCATAAAGCATCCACACAATTCCCAATATAAAAACACAATACCCCAATCTATCCATTACAGAGAGCAGTACCCCATTTTTAAAAAAATAAATAAATGTAGGCCACCTGAAGCAAATGAACCTTTAAAGCCTTTCTTAAGGGCTGGACTGTGCTGAACTCCCAGAGATTATCTAGCAATGAGTTCCAGAGCTGTGGGACCACCACAGAAAAGCCCCTCTCCCTTTGTGCGACCGTCACAGAAAAGGCCTGCCAGTTGCACTTATCTAGATGGCAGGCAGATGAGCAGGTTCCTAATGAGCAAGTAGGATGGATTCAGGTAGTCCTTCAGGTAACTTGGGCCCAAACCTTAAAAATTAAAACCAACACTTTAAACTGGGCTCAGAATGGGACCACAGTCAGCATAAGGACAATGTCACATATTTCTACTTAGGTTCCCAGAGTCTATTACAATGTGCTTTTGTGCAGTGCCAGACTAGGACATAAGGGACCAGAGTTCTAGCCCCAACTTGACCATGAAGCTCATTGAGTGACAATCTCTCAGCCTAATTTGGGGGAAGAACTATATAATCCACCTCGAACTCTCTGGAGGAAAGGTGGGATATAAATGAATCAAATTAATTACAGGTAAAGGTAAAGGACTCCTGGATGGTTAAGTCCAGCCAAAGGCGACTATGGGTTTGTGAGGCTCATCTTGCTTTCAGGCCAAGGGAGCTGGCGCTTGTCCACAGACAGCTTTCCGGGTCATGTGGCCAGCATGACTAAACCACTTCTGGCGCAATGGAACACTGTGACGGAAACCAGATCGCACGGAAAGGCTATTTCCTTTCCTGCCACAACAGTACCTATTTATCTACTTGTACTGGCATGCTTTCAATCTGCTAGGTTGGCAGGAGCTAGGACAGAACAATGAGAGCTCACCCCATCACAGGGATTCAAACCACCAATCTTCTGATCAGCAAGCCCAAGAGGCTCAATGGTTTAGACCAAAGTGCCACCCGTGTCCCAATTTTAATAAATAAAATTATTTTATAAATAATAATTAATAAAAACAAATAGTACAATTTGGGGTGGAGCCAGGTGGCTTTCTCTCTTTTCTTTTTATCATTTGATTGAAGTACGGCTCATCTCTGTCACTGTGGCATCCAGTCTTTATTGTCAGATGACACCATGAGCACTGAGCATTCTCTAGTTATCAGAAGACTAAGCTGCAGAAATAAATAAATAAAATCAACATGGACTGCTTTGCTGTTGTGTGACCTTGGGCAAGTACTTGAGTCTTTGTGTGCCTCGTTTTCCCATCTGTTTAATGTTGGTAATAGCACCTTTCTATCTCGAGAGCTAAGTAAATAAACAAACTCAAGGTCATAAGACACTCCTATCCCATAGTAATAGGCTACAGGTAGGAATTAGAAACTAAGATGCTGGTAGTTTACTCCACATCTTAACAAAGTTATCCAAGGTAACCTTGCACAGCAGCTTTGAACATTTCAGTGCTGTTTGACCAATTAGAATTAAGGGCTGTAATCTGTGCTGCATTCAATGTGGTGGATTTGATTCCTCAATATTTTATCTGACACATTATCTAGGGGTTGCAAAAGGAAACATTACAGCTGCCTCACCAACCTGGTGCCCTCTTGATATTTTGGATTATGATTTCCATCAACACAGCATGATGGTTGGGGTTGGTGGAATTGTAGTCCAAAGCCTCTGTGATTATTTCAGCTAAATGGGCATTGAAACATGTTTGTTTTTTCATCATTTCGGTGTGTGAAAGGAACTTTTCTTTTTTTATGGAGTTCATCAAATTTACACAGCTATTTAATGAGAATAATTGACCTTAGGAGTAAGTCACCTGGCAGTAAAGTGGATTCTATTGTGTGGGAGCCGCTGTTTACTTGCTTCAAAGATCTATTCATAATCTGGAAGCCTTATACCATTAACCCCATCAACAACTTGCTTAACAGCATACAAAGCCCATTGTGTAATTGATGACCGTCATTTAGACAGGGAGCTTTCTACATAGCTCCCAAATCAGAAAATGATGGTTGCTGTTTAGAAACGCTTTGGTATGAACCAGGATGTTCAATGCAACCCATGCATACGTCTATTAACAATTTTTAAGAAACCCATCTTAAATTATTACACAAGCAACTTACCACTTTTTTTCCTGGTAGCAGCATGATTACTTATAGAAAAAAACAGGAAATAATTTGGTCATCTATGCATCACACAATAGAAACAGAATATATGGACAATTGCTGAGAAACTAAGAAAGCACATGATCTGGGTGATTTTGTTGAAATATGACACTCTTTTATAAAATACTCAAATGAACACCCTGATGCACCCACCAACTTGTTAGGATATTTCCGTTCCACCTTAAAAGGGAGCAGGCTGTGAGTCACAGAGCCTGCGTATTTCCTGTTCACAGGATGTTTATGTTTGCTATTGCTTTCGTTTTCTCTCTCTGTCAAAGACACTGACGCAGACAGTCATGCTTTTCTTTGTTCTGATCAACGCTGAATAAAAGCTTGTAAATAATGCTCTCCTGAGTGCGACTTCTGGCTGTGCATTATCTGCTGATAAGAGTGTGCATGAGCCCTGGAATGTGGCAAGGTATTTCCAGGAAACTCGTGTCGCTAATAGCTCATACTGCATGACTACGGGAGATCGATGGATCGTCCGGCAGCCGGTTTGGGGGCCATGATGGACTTTATCTCCCTGGCAGTATCCCAACACAACTATGCGTATAAGGGTTCTGGTAAAATTTGATACATTAATCTTCTGTTCTGGGGGAAGGGATGCGAGGGGGAAAACCAGTTGTTTGGAGAATGTTGATAATGTTTATGCTCATGCCTCTATTCCTGCTATTGGAAAGTAATAAAATATATTAAAATAGAAACACTTTGGTGTGACAAACAGATAACTAATAGAGAGATTTGTGAAAATGTGCACCTTTCTACTTTTTTTGCAGTCTGTCCCATTTTTCTAATTGCTCAGGAATGCATAGCAGAGGTAGCCAACATGGTGCCTTCCAGATGTTAGACTGCAGAACAGCTCCCATCTTCCTCGACCATTGACCATGCTGTCTGCGGATCATGGAGCCCAGCAACATCTGGAGGGCACCATGTTGTCTATCCCACTTCATAACATTGTGTCAGCAGCATGAAGTGGGGGTGGGTACATGTAGGCTAGGGTCACAGCATCACAGTTTATGGGTTACAGCCCACAGCATATGACAGAGCGTATAGCAAGGATCTCGCTCTTAGGTAGCCTGACTTCTGGCTGATCAACCATCCCAGCCAAGACATCAGGTTGACACCTAGAGCAGTAGGAGGCATATATTAGTACTGTGGGCCTATCAGTTTACCTGGGTGTGTGGCAGATCTCCCTGCCTCTGAGTTTGACCGGGGCCATGAAACAACACCCTTTAGGGACAGTACTGGCAGGATGTATGTCCTAGAAGTGGACCAGTAGGAGAAGGTTGTAGGAATCCATCTTCCATCAGACCCAGCCAGCATAGCCAGTGGCCAGGAATAATGGAAGTTGTAATACAACAACGCCTGTACTTGGTGAACTATTTAGGAAATGGGCTTCTGATTGTATATCCCAGACAAGACTGCAAAATGACATTCATTTCTCACTGTGTTCCCTTTGCTCCTTCTCCCCTCTGTGGAGTAGGAAGAAAGGTAGAACTGCACTGGATCCAGCAGCTTACTAAGCCTCAAAGAGTTGACTGGTGATTACAAAAGACCTTTGTTGCTTCTTTCAAGATCTCCAGAAGAATCCCAATCAATGAGACCACTAGCTATTTTAAACTGGTTGTGGACAGGACTGGTGAATGAGTCTTTACCCGGAGGCATCATAGAGGTGAGGGGAGAGTAACAGCAGAAAATTTAAGAGATAATTTTACCAAGAGGTCTGGCATGATACTACTAACTGCTTGCCTCCCACCACAAATCGTCAACTAAACTTTCCAAAATAATCTGATCGCAACAGGAAAAAGTGCTGATGTCCAATCCACATGGATTAACTTTCTCCTTTTTTCTGAATGACTAGCCAAGTGCACCTAGGATACAGTACGATACAAAGCAATGTGGCATTAAAGAATCTGGACAAAGTACAGCAGATGATCCAGGCCCTCTTCCCCTAGGAGCTCATGTGCCAGCTGTGCTCAGGGACTCACAGCACTTGGGAAATTGTATGCTCTCAAGTATGAAGAGCACAGGGTGACTGTTTTCCTAAATCCATCATACAGAATTTTGCTAACACAAAGTATATTCCCTGTAAGAGCATATTTAGTGCATAAATGCATGTCTTTGAAAGCCCAAGGCCATTCCATGAACTGAAGGGCTTTTGATCTGTTGTGGGAGGGAGATGTCGATCAATTCCCAACTCCTCTGCTTCCCTCTTATGCCTCTTAAAAATCTGTTCCAGAAGTTTTGGGGACACTCCAGAACAACATGGAAAATGGGTGGGGGGAGAGATAAGGAAATTATCTTATCTTCCATCTGCAGATCCTTTTACTAGATCAAACATCGTTCTGCAAATGGAATGATTTCTTCAGTTTGCAACCAATATCCTGGGGCTCACCAAGGTAAATGATCTCAGCATGGAGCGTGAATTTTATGAAAGTGTCCCCCTTCTCATTTGTTATGCAAGTGTGTCCTGGCTCATAGCAATTTCCATACTCCAGAAGAGGTGATGGCTCAAACAAGATGGTGGGAGGAAGACTCAGGTCTCCTTAAGCCATCTTTGTTCTGGTGTGAGGTCAGGACCCTGGACAGCCCCACAGACAACAGTTCTCCAGTTGAAAGCAGAAAGCACAAGCTGCCATAATGCTGTCTTGCTGCAACTTGCAGGACATTACAATCTAGCCTGGAGGACCAAGAGAGGTCCACCTTCTGAGTCCTGCAACATACCAGTTAAAGGCCCAGTCTTCTTTGACACAGCTGTTGACTCCCTCTTGGCAGAAGAGTTTGAAGCTGAAGGGACATGGGTCATAGATACTCTTGACCTTCAGAGGATTTGGCAGTTCATTCCTTAACATCTACAAAGGTTCCAGCCAGGTGAGGAATCTAGTGCTAGAGCATCCATCTTCTCCTTGGAGGCATAACTAACACTTTGAGACTCTGAATCAAAGGACTAAAGGCCGTCCTAATCATGATTCTCTGCTGGAGAGGAATGCTAGCCCAATGTCAACCCCAAAGGGAAGTTAAAATAACAGGACATTATCCTGCTCTTGCTATACAAAGCACAAGGAATGGAGACTCTTTCAGTCCTTGGATGCAGCAATACACTGGGCCATGACAAACCTACTCAAGGCTTCTGCTCCACCCATTAGTCCATCTAGGCACTCATTCCCACCCAACACATACAGCCTTCTCCTCCTCAGGACCTGTCTTGGGACTACCATGGGATGAGTCTGCTTGAACCAGACTTGAGAGAAAAAGAAGGGGCCAAGAACTGGGACTCCCTCCAGCAGTTAATAGACTGAGAGTAAGAGGGAGCTAGGCTGGCCATGTGCCCTACTATACCAAGGACAGTCCGCTATTTGAAGGTCTTGTCCTAATCCAGTTTAAAGATAAACAACCTTAAAATGGGAAAGTAGGAAGGCCAACCATTAGCAGCTGAATTTAGCATAATCTGGTCACAGCATTCCTCCTTATGGCAAGATGTATTGTCTTTCTTACATAAATTAGAGTGATACTTTCTAAATTTGCATCAGTATGTTTAATCTACTGTAAGTACATTTTATGTGACTGTGTATCCTCTTTGGCACTGTCATTGATGGTGTGTGCCTCTTGGGGTGTTTGTGCTTGTTTACTCAAAAGGTGGTGTAATGGGCCACCTCTCCTCCCTTCACAGTCTGCTTAGCAACAGTTACCTAGTCTCTCTCTCCCCACCCCTTTCTCGCCTATTTTCTTGAATATAATTTGTTTTAAACACATTTTAATATTTTATTTTTCATTTGCTGTAACTTACCATAGGATCTTATGGTAATTGGAATACAGTGGTACCTCGGGTTACATATGCTTCAGGTTACATATGCTTCAGGTTACAGACTCCGCTAACCCAGAAATAGTCCTTCAGGTTAAGAACTTTGCCTCAGGATGAGAACAGAAATCGGGCTCCGGTGGCACGGCGGCAGCAGGAGGCCCCATTAGCTAAAGTGGTGCTTCAGGTTAAGCACAGTTTCAGGTTTAGTACGGACCTACGGAATGAATTAAGTACTTAACCTGAGGTACCACTGTAGTTTATTGTGACAAGAAGAAGAAGAAGAAGAAGAAGAAGAAGAAGAAGAAGAAGAAGAAGTCACATGACTTTGTGCACAGGGATCAGGAAAAAATCCACTGTTCAAAGCTGATTAAAATAACAGCAAAAGCACATTTGATGCTCAAGAAATAGTGATGGCCACCAACTTGGATGCCTTTAAAAGAGGACTAGAGAAATTCACAGAGGCTGTCAGTGACTGCTAGACACAATGACTGTGTTCTACCTCCACTGTCAGAGGCAGCATGCATTTGAATGCCAGTTGATCACAAATCAGGAGAGTGCTGTTGCACTTAGCTCCTTCCTGAGGACTTCCATAGGCATCTGGTTGGCCACAGTGAGAGCAGGAAGCTGGACCAGGGGGGTCATTGGCCTGTTCCAGCAGACTCTGCTTATGCTCTGAAGATCTGAATGTAGGGCAAATGGTACTTCATAAGGCACAAGGTTACATCCCTGACAAGGATGGTACATAACACACCACTGCCTGAACCAAATAATCTTGTTTTGGGTTTATAATGTTATGAGAAGAATGTAAACTTTCACTTGCCCGTGTCGCTTTTCATCTTAACACCACATATTTGTCTAAGACATCCGCATGCCTGCATTTTCTGTTATATAAATCTCAACATGCAAATATGGAAAGTCTGACATTTGGGAGAGCAGCTCTGACAGCCAACGGGAATTAAAAATAGAATGCAGAGGTATTTAATGTAGAGTAAAATCAGATATAAATGGTGCATAGATACATCAGTCAGCTACTCTGAATCATGAATAGTTTATCTCCTCTTAATCTTTGCATTAAACACAGTTATTGCTTGGTATTTATGATGCCATTAAAATGAGTGTGCACTGTCAAAAATTATTGACATCGGATGAGTCAGATCTTCTCTCTCTCTCTCTCTCTCTCTCTCTCTCTCTCTCTCTCTCTCTCTGATGTCTGCAGAGAAAGAGTCTTCATTTAGATTGTATAAGATTTGAATCAACAGCTGCTTTGTAGAATTGCCTAAATAATTTGGCCTGTGTGACTCATAGAATCATATGAGTGGCACCCAGAACTGGACACAGTATTCCAGGTGTGGTCTGACCAAGGCAGAATAGAGTGGTACTATTACTCCCCTTGATTTGGACACTATATTGTTTCAGTTTTGCATAGTTGTCAATCACTTTCACTTTTCCAAAGCATTCCATAGATCAGGCTTCCTCAACCTTGGCCCTCCAGATGTTTTTGGCCTACACCTCCCATGATCCCTAGCTACCAGGACCAGTAGTCAGGGATGATGGGAATTGTAGTCTCAAAACATTTGGAGGGCCGAGGTTGAGGAAGCCTGCCATAGATGTTATTCCAATATAGTCATTAAAATATCTGATGCATTGAAAAACAAACAAACCTCCAAAGCAACTTGCAATGAGATGCATGAATGAGAGGTGTCAATCAAGTCGTCTACTGTATGTGCTATGGCAAAACAAAAACAGCTGCACTGAACATGCAACCATAAAGTTCACAGTTGGAATGATCAGGAGAAATTACCACTTTGTCCACAATAAAATACATTGTCAGCTTTCGACACAGTTTCTGTTATTCCAGTTCTGTGCAGAGAATTATTTTTATTACTGATTTTTAGTTTTCTCACACAAACAGTAGAATAAAGAAATAAAAACACTGGATGGGTGACACCCTCCAAATTGCCATCTGTGTTAGTGGTACACATTTATCAGACATGACTTGAAACTCAGTGGTAGAAAAGACAAAGTGATGAATTGGGAGATTATAAACAAACATTTTTTTCTTCATGATTGTACACTGAAGAAATAACTATCAGTTCAGGTGACTGATATGGCTTCCCTCAGGTCTTCTCTTGCCCATTTGGTCTAGGGAGCTACTTACTAACAACGCCACAGTCTTATCTTGATTAAGCTTCAGTTTATTGGTTCTCATCCACTGCTGCACCTGCAGATGTAAAGGAGAAACAGAGCTGTGTATCACCAATATATTGCTGACAACACACTCCAGAACTTTGGATGACCAATACCGAGGTTTCATGTCGATGTTAAGCAATTGGGTGTGGGTGTGTAAAAGAAGAACTCCACACTTAAGGCTGCATAGGCTGAAGCACCAGCCTCTAAATATTGTCATCCAATGGGATGGGAACCACCATGAATCAGTGCCACCTACTCCCAATTCAGACAGACTCTGAAGAAGAATACCATGGTTGAAGGTATCAAAAGCCACTGAGAGATCAAGGAGGGACACTCTGACTGTCTCTCTTCCAGCAGAGGTCATTGAACAGAGTAGCAAGGCAGCTTCCATTCCAAAACCAGTCTAAATCCCAATCGAAATGAATCTAGAAAATTGGTTGCACCCAAGAGAGCCTGGATCTGGCCCACAGCCGTGCACTCAAGAAGGGAACATTAGCAACTCAACAAATCATGTTGGTTTTCTGAATCCTGGAGGGATTCTCAGAATTCAGGCCGGTGGGGACCACTCCCTCTTACTTGAAAGCATTAATAACCTCTCTGGCTATCCCTTCCTTGTTCAACCATAATGGAGAAGAGACAAGAGCTCAAATGATTGCCCATACTGGGCCAAAACCTAGGCCATTTCCTCAAGCTTTACTAATGGAAACTCATCCAACACAACAGGGCTAGACAGTGCTCTGGACTCCAGTGTTCCGACTTCAGATTTTGACCTGAATGTGAGAATAATTTTGGGGTTTATAAACCTCACTTCTTTCAACTAAGCTGGATGAGGCTCTTATGTTCCTAGCCAAGCCTGAGCTCAGCAGCTCACTGGCATTTCTAATGAACAGTATTTATTGTTCCAACCAACACAGTCATTAGAATAGCCTGAAGTATGTATAAAGTCTCCCCAGGATCTCCCCTTAAGGAAACGTCAAGACGCAGCAACTGTGTTTGTTAAATGGGGACCATTGCAACAGTCACTTTTAGCAGCATTTAAATGCACATTTTCATATATTTTTATCTTTTAATCTACCATATTTTATTGCAGTGAAATTTGTTTTTATTGAAGCTGTAGCACATAGTGAGCCCTTAGGGGCTGGGCAAAATGATAAATCTAACTGCATAAAATGAACAAATTATAAGGGAAACTAGGTAGGTAAAAACAAGTTAAATGGACTGTGCTTGATGCGTTGGCCACCTCTGAAATTGAAACAAGAAGGCCCATTGATTATTAACGAGAATACATAGCTGAATATAGTTCAAATATTAAAAGAGTCCCCATTCCCCAGACCCTAGCAGCAGCCTAAAATGAGGAAACTAAGCTATCCCTTTATGTGTGTGTTTTTTCTGTATAGCCTTTCAAACAAATGTACAGCCATGCGACCAACTGGATGCCAGATATTGTCTGTTAAGTAATGTAAAAGAAGTTTAGTTAAACAGAAAGTATGGCACATTCCACTGTGTTGTTCCAGTTAGCCTCACTTCCTGTTCCCATCTTTCAGATTTACAGGTTTTTCCAGAACTACAAATCAAGCTCCTTTCCTGTTAAGAAAATCAAATTATATAGATCAGGGGATTTCTTCTTCTTCTTCTTCTAGCAAGCAGGTTAGAAGTAATATCACACCATTTTAATATAGTCATAGTCAGTTTATTCCTACCCCACATTTCCCCCAAATATGTTTATGCGCAAAGAAAATTAACAGCTTGTTATAGTAATGCGTGCCCTTGATGCATAATAAAAGTTCTCATATGACTGCACAATAATAACATTGCAGTAACAGAACACTAACAACTCAGCAATTAACAGATCATTTAAAACACACCAAAAAGTGAGCATGATACTTACCAATAGGTACGTTAAGAAATTTCAATGCATTCACATCCCAGAGTAGCTCCAAGACTGTGACCTTAATGCCTAACAAGAACCTCCCCCCCCAAAAAAACCCCCCACTTTTGATATTTAGACCAGAACTAGAAAAATAGATACAGCCTATGTATCCAGCAAGTATCTAGTGTGACCCTTATTCTTGCTCTCTATTCCCTTCCCCCAGTTATGGACATCTGTTCTTCCTTAGAGCATATACACTTCAGATACCTGTAGAGTGGCAACATGCTTGATAAGCTACGAGTAGTGACCCTCTCATGGGAACAACCCTCCCTTCCTGGCAAGCTTTATGATGTTAGGAAGGGGATTAACATGGATAACAGTGTCGATAGTCTTGTCAACCCACAGGACTGAAGTGCAAAGTGAGTCTAGCCAAATTTTCCAGGCACAACTGAGCAGAAAACGGACTGATGCAACCTTCAGGTGCGACCCAAAAGTTCATTAATATATTGCTTTTTTCCACTTAGGCTCCAAGGACCATAGGAGCCCACTCCTAGGGGCCGTGGGGCTTCGGCCCCCACAATAAAATATTTGAGGGGGCGGGACCCCCACAAAGTTGATGGACATTCCCATTCAAATAGTGTGTGCATCATGTGATCGATTATGCAGGGCAGGGTTTACCTGGGCCACCACAATAGTTTATCCAAGTTGGCACCCCTGATGAGGACACTTCACAGAGTTTGGTTGACAAAGACAGTGTGGGACAAGGGGTTTCCTCAGCAAACATCTTTGCAACAACTACACAGCCATAGGTAAGAAAGGTAAAGGACCCCCAGACAGTTAAGTCCAGTCAAAGGCAACTATGGGGTGCAGTGCTCATTTTGCTTTTCAGGTTGAGGGAGCCAGCCTTTGTCCACAGACAGCTTTCCGGGTCATGTGGCCAGCATGACTAAACCGCTTCGATGCACAGAAACGCCGTTTACCTTCCCTCCACAGCAGTACCTATTTATCTACTTGCACGGGCGTGCTTTCTAACTGCTAGGTTGGCAGGAGCTGGGACAGAGCAACAGGAGATCACCCCATTGTGCGGATTCAAACCTCTGACTTTTTGACAAGCAAGCTCAAGAGGTTCAGAGGCTTAGACCACAGCACCACCCGCTCCCCATAATCGCACAACCATGTGAGAAATAGTCACATGAACTTCTTCTATTTTATTTTTTTTAATCTGTAGGATAATGATAAATAGTTATACAATGCCAATATTGTGTGGGTGGACAAATAGATACATCTGAAGAAGCAGAAATTAATCTATGGAGACTTGTACCATAATAAGTTGGTTAACCTTTAAGATGTCACAAGTTACTTTGTTGATGTGTGTGGGTTTGTGTGAACTTCTAATGGTGACTTTGTGCTCAGTAATGATTGTATGAAGCCATCCTGAATTCCTGTAGTTTATATCAGTTGGGTAGTTCAGACCCACACATCCTTGGCAACACACACACACACGCACACACAAATACACACAATGTAAGAATGAGGGAGGGAGGTCCAAGAGCCTTCATTCCTTTCCTTTCCTTTCCTTTCCTTTCCTTTCCTTTCCTTTCCTTTCCTTTCCTTTCCTTTCCTTTCCTTTCCTTTCCTTTCCTTTCCTCCCCCCCCCCACATTGTCTCACCAGGAAGGGACACACTCCTTTCTGCTGGCCAGACACTGGCAGAAAGGAGGAACCACTGTCCCATCTCCTTATAAATACAGATACATACAGAAGGATGAATCTTGGGCAGGTTAGTCCACTTCCATAGCAGCTAGGAATATATGAAGCTGCCTTATAATGAGCCACACTCTTGATCCATCTAGCTTATTATTGACTACACAGCTTGGCAGTGGTTCTGCAGGTTTTCAGACCGGGGTCTTTTCACAGACCTACCTGGAGATGCCAGGGAACGAAACTGACACCTTCTGCTTGCAAAGCAGATGTTCTATCACTGAGTTGCAACCCTTTCAATAGAGTTTTACTGTATGTATCTGATGAGGAAATAGGTTTTCACTGCCGGGAAGGGAGGGTGTACCAAAAGACCTTTCTTTAAGGGCCCACAAAAAATAAAGCCAGGTCTGTGTCACTGACTTACAAAAAGCTCTTCAATATTCAATATGGGTTTTACAAAGCATTCCTTCAAATGGGGTCTATGATATGTATAGAGGGTGGGGCTGCTTTTCTGCACTCATTAAACAGACATGCCAATAGCCCAGGGCTTCTGCAGTCGGTCTCTTGCTCCAGACCTCTTTTGCAGCAATAAAGAATAATAATGATGAACATGCTTTGGAATTTGCTTTTTTTTCTTTCCCCAAAACAAATATTGAAGTTTCGACAGATCATCATGGGGCCTGATGAGACATTAAAGTGCCACCTGAACCAGATTTCAATTTCTTTTTAAAGCAAAGAATGATTTCTTTTCCACATCCCACTATATAACTCAAATGAAATCAGAAAGGCCATTTATAATTACCTTCAGACACAATTCAGATGAACAGGATTGCTGATGCATCTGCCATTTTCCAGCTAAAGAGAGGGTAGGTAGCTTTTGGTGCAGAATCATGCTAGCACCAGATACCATTTTGTGTTGATGATACAAATATGGCTACCAAGGCTACTTTTTCTTCTTCACTTTATTTTATTTAATTGAAATGTGTATATATATGGGGCAATAAAGTTTGCTAGCCACAATGACTATGCTCTGCCTCCATAACCAGTGGCAGAAATTCTTTTGAATGCTGGTTGCTGAAAACTGCAGCAGGGAAGAATGCTCCTGTGCTCAAATCCTGCTTGTGGGTTTCCCATAGACATCTGGTTGACCACCAGAGGCTGCAGCTTGTGATAGTGATGTGGGGAGCAGCACTGCATATGTGATGTCAGGATATTGGGAGCAGTTGGGGGCACAGCCAAACGTGGTGGCTGCCTGGCTTCAATGGTCAATGGCTCCTCCACTTTCTCCTCCTGGTGCCTCCACAAGTGGGAAGCTGCTTCCACCCTCCTCTTCCTCTGCAGCAGCAGCAGAAAGAGGAGCAGGACACTGGAGCTGCGCTATGCTCAGATCCGTGCTTAGCCTCCTCCACTCCTCAATGTAGGGCCCCCCCCAGATGTTAGGATATTTCCATTCCACCTTAAAAGGGAGCAGGCTTTGAGAGTCACAGAGTCTGCGTATTTCCTGTTCACAGGATGTTTATGTTTTCTGTTGCTTTCGTTTCTCTCTCTCTCGGTGCCTGAACGCTGAAGCAGGCGGTCATGTTTTTTCTCTGTTCTGACTAACGCAGAATAAACTTATATATAATGCTCTCCTGCGTGCATCTTTCTCTGTGCATTGCGTGGACAGGCGGAGTCCGCAGATCCCGCGCGGTCCCCCCGTCATGTGGAATAACGAGTCATGACAACGTGCTATGGGATTAAATTGGCCACAACTTTATTAAATTTCAAATGTGGGTAGACCTTGGCTCAGGCATTGGGCGTTCTCCCTCCTCAGTCCCCAGCGGGGGACCTAGGGAGAATCAGGGTTATCCAGTGTGGGGGGGATGGGCCGGCTCTGGAGAACATATGTTCAAGCAGAGATAGCTGCCCCCGTTACGCCGCTGCCGCAGGAGAGAGCAATGACGACCTTTCGGCGTACGGTCAAAGCCTCCCTTCAGAAACCCCTTTAACGGGGAACCCTGGTATCGCCGCCGCAAAGAGGAAGATGAACTAAAGGATTCCGCCCAAGGCCTGATACCGCCAAAGCTGTGATGTTTTGCTATGGGAAAGGCGAAACCTGCCAATGCAGGGAAATTCCTTTCCGGCCCTTTAACAGCGACCTTGACGTAGCAGCGCCCGCATACCTGTGAAGAAAAGTTAACCTGCAAATAAGACATTAACTGAGGGTGGGTAGGGTGGGAGAAGCTCTGGAGCCAAGTGAGGATTCCCAGGTAAGATCCTCCCTCTATTGTGTGGGCAGGTAATCCCTCCCCTACCTGGCCTGGTCTCCTTGGCAACGCTTCCCCCAGGTGGGATTGGACAACTGATTGAGGTAGGCGGAGACCTCCAGGTATCCCACCTGAGGGAAGGCAAACCAAGCCTATGCTGTTGGAGCCACTCCAGATCTAGGGCTGCGCGCATCCACGCAAAGGGCGCCCCCCGTTTTAAGCGGGGAGTGGTCATTATCTGCTGATAGAGCGTGCATTAGTTCTGGAATGTCACAAGCTATTTCTGGAGCTCGTGTCGCTAATTGCTGATACTGCGTGTCTACGGGAGATCGATGGACGTCCGGAGGCGACGTGGGGCCATGATGGATTTTGTCTCCCTGGCAGTATCCCAACAACAAAGATATTGAGGAATCTTATCCCAACAACAAAGATATTGAGGAATCTTATGTGGAGAACAGAATGTGTTACCTGGGTCTTCCATGGGGAAGGAACACATGTGGAAACTTAAGAATATAGTGAACTGAAACAATTGTGGAGATTCCTGTGACAGACACTCCATTAAAATGTGCACCTCCTGAGAGTAGGGTGGGACTGGGAAATCATTTTCAAATTAAGGGCTTCATTGCCCTTGGATGACTTTTTAGTTGGTGGTGCCAGAGGAAAGTGGGCAGATGAATGGATATTTGCACAGCCTGTCTGTCTGTCTGTCTGTCTGTCTGTCTGTCTGTCTGTCTGTCTGTTTCTCTCTTTGGCGATTACTCATAGCCGAGTAAGATTCTACAAACACAGTTTTAACAGTGAGTCTGTGACTGTGGAGGCCAGTTCTGGATCCACACATCTGTCCGTTGTGGGGACATAGGTTTCTGGGTTGGAGTTGATCATGATGAGGGTTTGCCAAGCGTGCCTTCCTCTTAGCGTGTTTCTCCCTTTCGTCCTGATTTTGAGTGTCTTCAAAACCCATGACACCTTTGGTAAAGGCTGTTCTCCAACTGGGGCACCCACAGGCCAGTGTTTCCCAGTTGTCAGTGTTTATACTACTTTTTAAAGATTTGCCTAGAGTGAGTCTTTGAACCTCTTTTGTTGACCACCAGCATTATGCTTTCCATTTTTTAGTTCGGAATAGAGTTGTTGCTTTGGAAGACGATAATTAGGCATCTGCACAACATGACCAGTCCAACGAAGTTGATCTTGAAGAATCATTGCTTTGACACTTGTGATCTTTGCACAGTAGGCTACATTTGAGCCATGCAAAAGTCAGAGGTTTCTATTCCCACCCGTATATCTGCATCTTCCATTCAGGCAAGCAGGAGGTATTGGTCAGAGTTAAAGGATATCTTCCATCCAGGCAAAGTACCTGAGGAGAGTACAAAACAGGGTAGCTGAAGGTCATGGTCTAATAATGACCAGATAGAGAGACCTAGGTAGCTGCATTTGACTCCTAGCTGCAAGCTGCCACCACCAAACCTATTATTAGTAATATTTTAATTTATGCCACTTTTATGCAAAAATAGATTTAAAGCAGTTTACAGCCACAAAATCCATACAAAATTATTGCGGTGTATTTCAACACAACAATAATTCAATCAGAGCTTGAAATCATCCTCAATTAAAATATACAATAAAGTAAGCCAGTTAAAATGCATGGCAATTAAACAATAAAATCAGAAGTTCAAATTCAGGGGAAAGCTTACCTAAGCGGGTGTGTCTTCAGAAGCTGGCAGAATGCCAGTACTGATGGGGCCTCTCATATTTCAGCAGGGAATTAATTCCATAAAACTGGTGCCACCAGTAGAAAAGCCTGTTTCTGTATTCCTATGAGCCAATAATCATCAGGTCATGTCAAAACTAACAGTATTCCATTTGCTGATCATAGTGCCCTACTGGACAGTGGAGGAGAAAACAGGTTGTTGTTTTTCAGGTAACCCGATCCAGGGGTATTTGAGATTTGTACGTAAGAACATTAAAACTGGCTTGGTGGCTAATACACAGTGCATATCAGCACTGGGATGATATGTATCTGATAAGGAGCACCATGCACCAGCCATGCTCTGGCATTCTGCACCAGAATGTAGGGCTTTATCACGTAGACATTATTTTGAGTGCAAAATGGACTTGACTCGAACACAATCACAGAAGCAGACAGACAGCTATCATTCTAAGTTGAATGAATCAGGGGACATAGATCTTAGGTGTTGAAATGAATTTCTTAAGAGATCTGTGTAAAACTTGCATACATTGATTTAATATCAAACTAGACAGCAGATCATTTGGCTGCATGCCCTACTGGTATATTACATTCAATTTCCTCTGTGTTGATCATGCCACATTGTTTGCCAATATTTAAAAAAAGAGATCAGGACCAATGCCTTGGCTGCATAGCATGGGTCTCCCTATGCTTGCATTGCATAAGGGATTGGATACTAGGCCTCTGGCAAATTTCCTTGAAAGAACCGCACAATGGGCTTGCAGGGTGCTGAGAGGAGCTTACTGCAGCTTACGAATGCATGAAATCTCTGCTCTCTGCATCTTACACTGCTTGGGGAAAAATAATGACCAGATGGAACATTAGCATCTCAATGACTACCTACCACAGCCCATTGTGATTAAATTCTTGCCAGATCCACAGGTGAGATAAATCAGCCAGGTTTTGTTGTTTGCAACAGAGCGGTACCCATTTGTGCTAGCTGGGAATGCACCTGTTCCATTATGCTAATAACCCCAGTCCTTTCCCCCCCACTGGGATCAAGGGAGATCCTTCACACTGGCCTGCATGTAAACATTTTCAAAACCATCTCACGATATGTGGATGCCTCTTGCCTGAGATAATGATATAAACAGGGTTGAATTTAGCAGATGACATGCCTGCTAGCATTAATGTGTCACATGTCACCTTCATCACCTTTAATTCAAGGGACCTTGGCAAGCTGTAAAAATAGAGATGGAAGCATCCTGAGACCGCAGGGTGACTCAGGAAGGGGTCAGATCTTTCACTATTTGCTTAGGAAGAGATACCCTTCCGTAACAGCTCTGGAAAGGAAGTGATGATATTGGCAGGTCAGCGTAGGTCCAGCTTGCTCTGGACAGCTGGGGGATCAGAGGTTAGACGCATGCTATCTTTTGCTATGCAGCATGCAAGAAAAACACAGAATTTTATGGGAATGGTCTACAGCGGTGATTAGTCAAGTGGGGCCTTTTGCAATACAGATGATGTCTGGGTCCGTCTGAGTTTACTTTAGGTTTTAGATAAGGAAAGACCATGAATCTCTCTTTAACAATCCCTTGAGAAACCAGACACCTGGTTTTGCAGCAAAAAAACAAGGCTGCAAAAACTGTAGAAAACAATCTTGCTAGAATGAACAGATTCATGTTTTAAGGCTTTTTATTTTCCTGTTCCCATACAGGTCAGAATGCATTTTAATATTAATTTGCAAGGAGGAGAAATTAGCATGTTACCAACAAGTCTTGAAATGTGGACACATCTCAGGAAATGCCCAGAGAAATATTGAATGTAGCATTTTCTTTGGGCATCTGTTCCTGATGCAACAGCTGAAAAATAGTACACTTCTGGATTGGTTGAAGCAAAGAGATCGTAACGTGTCTGCTTTAGAAATGTCTAACCAAATATTGACCTTTATCATTGCAGCCATTTTCTCTTCTGACTTTGCATGGATTTTTGGTCAGATGTGTTGCACTTTGCTTCCAGATTTGAGGTGGGTCTGAGGTATAGGCTGTAGCTAAATGGTACTTGATTCTGATCAAAGCAAGCTTCCTAGAGCATAATATACACAGGAGGCTTATTTTTGTCAGAATTGAGTACAATGGTACCTCAAGTTAAGTACTTAATTCGTTTCAGAGGTCCGTACTTAACCTGAAACTGTTCTTAACCTGAAGCACCACTTTAGCTAATGGGGCCTCCTGCTGCCGCCGCGCCACCGGAGCACGATTTCTGTTCTCATCCTGAAGCAATGTTCTTAACCTGAAGCACTATGTCTGGGTTAGCGGAGTCTGTAACCTGAAGCATATGTAACCTGAAGTGTATGTAACCTGAGGTACCACTGTATACTCTTCCAGAGTTAACACTAAATACACTACTTCTGGTAAATGAGCCACGATAGCCGCTAGAGGGCTGTGAAAATTTGTGTCCTGGGCTTTTTAGACTTGTTGACTCATGTACTATCTAAAACCAAAGGGGCACATTGGTTGTTGGATGTGAACTATATTGGCATAATTTTCAGCTCTCTTGCCCCCCTATAAACATTCTGCAGTTTCACGTCTTGTGTGTGCTTATAACTCAGCAACCTTGCACCCACCCTTTTCACTGGTTTTTCAGCCACTGAAGTGGGCGGAGAGAGAGAGAAGTTGACAGAATGAATATAATGGAATTCAAGACAGTGAAGGGAGTGCTACAGATTCCCTAGATCAGTGTTTCCCAAACTTTTTTGGGCAACGGCACACCTGTTTACTGAAAAAAATCTCGCGGCACACCACCATTAAAGCCCCGCCCCGTGACGTCAGCGCGCAGCGTCACGCCGGGAGGGACGCACGAAAGTGAAAGTTTTTCCCTCCCCCTTGCCGGGGAACCTCCAAGCTTTGGGGGTGGGAGGAGGCAGCAGAGCGAGGGACTGAGGGACGGCGGCAACTGAGGCGGCGGCGGCTGTTGTGGTGGTGGCGGCGATAGCGGGCGGAGGAGGGGGCGGCGGCGGGGCTTGAGGAGCCGTCGCCGGGAGTTGCTGCTGCTGTTGTTGCTGCTGCTGCCCGGACATGCCGGCCTCCTCCTCCTCCGCTGTCTCGCGCTCCTCCCTTTTGCACGCACTGCCCTGCTGCTCGGCACCACCACCACGGAGCCGCCCCCGGCTCGACGCGGATCCTCGCCGCCGCCGCCTCTCACCGCCCGACTCGCCCGCCTCCCTCCCACGGCACACCAGCCAATGTCTCACGGCACAGTAGTGTGCCGCGGAACACCGGTTGGGAAACACTGCCCTAGATGACGTGGGCGGGGGGGAGTCTGAATCACAAGCAGATGTACAATTTGTTTCAGGTTTAGTTTTTGTTTTTTGCTTAATACTGTTGACAAAGCATGAAATAAAAAAAATGAGATTAAATAACAAATGAATGTTTTAAATAGGGAAAAAAAGCTAGTTGATAAATCTTGCCTGTCATTTCTCCAAAGGATGACAGATAATTTGAAATGCTCTAAGTCACCAGCAACCCAATACCATGTTGTTCTTTTGCAAGTGAGTTGAAGAGGCCTTCTTTCTCCTTGACATGTACTTTGATTTGTTTATGTGTTCATCCTTCACCTTAGTTGTTTTTTAAAAACACTTTCAAAAATCCCAAACTGCTGTGTATGCAGAGGTGTGTTTGTGATGTCATGGGTGATGTCCAGTCATCACCATTCAAAGGCATATCACAAAACTTCATTCAGGTTGAAGCAACACAGAAACGTGGGAGAATGACTGCTCACCAGTCCTAATGTGGGCAGCTTTTGTGACCCGGCTTTCCCCTCACATCCATAAAAAAGACTCAAGAGGGAATTGAATGGTAGAAAGGATATATTCCTTTGCAAGGGATTGGACTAAATGAACCTTGGGGTCCCTTCCAACTCTATAATGCTAGGATTCTATACTTAAATATAGTAGAAGATCTTCAATATGATAAGACAAATTCAGAAAATATGAGCAATCTGGAGAAATCTGGTAGGTACCCATTTCTTTCGTTCCCTGGGCATGTTTACAGTTGCACAGCAAGAGGTACCACTGCTTCCAGGGGCTTTTTCATGCGATGTTTTGAACAAACATGACAAGTGTTTCTCCTTCCCAGCTGCTTCAAGCAGCTAGAAATTATTTTAAAGCAAGAAAAAAGAAAGCAGTCCAAGGAACCCCTTGGACCATCTCCTAACTCAATTGAAGCGTTTTCAGTGTGTGCAGTTTTCAAAGGATTTCCCCTGTTAAGAAGTCCACATGGATGTGCAAAGGAGGAAGCTGCCTTATACTGAGTCAGAAGATTGGTCCATCTATCTCAGCATTGTCTATGCTGACTGGAAACAGCAGCAGCTTTCCAAGGGTCAGCAGCAGCTCTCTTTCAGGTCTCTCCCAGTCCTTCTTGGAGATATGAGGGAATGGACCTGGGATTTTCTGTGTGCAAAGCAGATGCTCAGCCACTGAGGTATATTCCTTCCATTCCAAAGGGACTCATGGACAAACCTGAGTTCTTAATGAAACCCATTGTGGATTATGGCCTGTTTACAGAAGGGATGAGGAAAATATGAACTTCCAGATGCTGTTGGACCACATCACCCATAAACCCCAGCCAACATGGTCTATGGTCAGGGATTTTGAGATTGACAGTCCAACATCATCTGGAGGGATAACAACAACAACAACAACAACAACAACAACAACAACAATTTATTATTTATTATTTATACCCCACCCATCTGGCTGGGTTTCCCCAGCCACTCTGGGCGGCTCCCAACAGAATATTTAAACAGAATAAAACATCAGTCATTAAAAACTTCCCTAAACAGGGCTGCCTTCAGATGTCTTCCAAAAGTCAGATAGTTGTTTATTTCCTTAAAATCTGATGGGAGGGTGTTCCACAGGGTAGGCGCCACCACCAAGAAGGCCCTCTGCCTGGTTCCCTGATTTATGACCTCGCTGATTTATGGCAGCTTATTTCTTTAAAATGCCTGGTTACAGCTACAATGAATTTTTGCCCATTTCAGTTTTTCAGGTTGAAAGAATTGCTTTTGAAATGAAAACATTTCCCCTGAAGCTATGTTTACCCCCTTCTGTTTTCCCCTTCCTCTCCTGTGCCATTTCCCCCCTAGTTAAAACTTTCCTAGAGTGATCCTGTCCAATCAGGGATCACATAGCAACATGGTAATACAATGATGCTATATAACCTATTGGTTTTTGCTACATTACAATTTCATTTAAGGGCAAACCAAACCAAATGTGTATTAGGATAATGCTTTCTGGATTGGTGAAATTGACCTCAGCCATTCAAACGACTGATTACTGTCCTCTGGGGTGGGAGGGTAAGGGTGGGAATTCCCTCCTTCTGATACATGGGGTCAGCCGGGGGGGGAGGGGATGCTGCCCCCATCAAGTAAAACAATAGTAATACTTAACTAACTACCAATCACATTGGTTCTGCCTTGCCTAACAAAAGTCCTGCCCCCCCAAAAGCCCATGTTCTAATACAGCCCTTTCAGTTCAGCCCTAGTAGTACAGAGAGTGTTGGACTTGGACCAGGATGTTGAATGGCCCCCTCAACTGAAACTTGGGCAAGAGATCCTTTCCCTTGGAGTTGCTGCAAGGATAAAATGGGAAAGCTCCCCTGTATGTCGCCATGTGCTCTTTTGGAAGAAGGACTGGAAAACACACACACACACACATGAGAAAGAGACTCTACAGAATCTCTGTTAAGTACATATAAATCTGAAAGCCAAAAGTGATTAACATTACTGTACATAATGCACAACACACTGAGGCCTGGAATGTCAGAGCTCTGGGATTTCAGAATGGTTCATATCCAGCTGATTTGTGGTCTGTAAAACTCTCAGGAACACTGCTTGAAATCCATGTTCTTTTTTCCCTACACCAGCGGAATAAAGAAAATGCTCTTAATTATTTCCAGCCTTTTCCGAGCTATACAGCATAATTAACTATGATGTGTTTTTCACAGCTAATTAGAGAATAGTGTAGCACCAAACTAATTGGACACAGTAGCACCTCAGAAGGGCAATAAAACAAGTTTACCACCTCTTGAGATTGGCATGTGTGCTGTGTGTAGAGTAAGATGGGGAAAGTCGTGGAGATCATTGTTCGTTTCCCCATTCACTGCAGGATCAGGGTTTTCTGTTTAGTTGCATTCATTATAAAAGCTCGTTCTCCTCCTGCTGTGTATTTTTTTGCTTCTCCACAACGAGCCTTCTCCCTTTGCCCCAACCTACATTTAGTACCACCATTTCAATGCAATTTGTCGTCTTTTCATGTTGGCTAGTAACTTGGCTTCCCTCCATGCATCCTTTACCATATGGATAAAAGCCTCATCAGCTGATTCACCAGCAATAGATTCATGAATGAAGATTTGATTATTCATATGGTTGCCCCTCACAGGGCCAGGGACATGTCTTTCTAGCAGTTTCCTGAAAGCAAAGCGACACAGGGGCTTTGCCATGACTTAACATTGTTAGTTAAAATACAGTTCCTTTCTATTCTGCTCTGTTGAGGAAGCCTCATCTAGACATCGCCTCCTTAATTTGTGTGCAAGGGGAGTTAAAACTTTATAGACAGTGGAAGTGAAGCTACAGGAAACTAGGCAGAGGGTCTTCTCGGGAGTGGCACCTCCCGGGTGGAATGCCCTCCCATCAGATATCAAGGAGATGAGATACGATATGATCTGAAGTCATCTGAAGGCAGCCTTGTATAGGGAAGTTTTTAATGTTTTATTATGTTTTTATATATATTGGAAGCCAGCCAGAGTGGCTGGGGCAACCCAGTCAGATGGGCGGAGCACAAATAATAAAGTAGTAGTAGTAGTAGTAGTAGTAGTAGTAGTAGGTCAGGTTTTGTGAAGCTCACCTTAAATGACTTTGTAGACAGTGGCGTAGCGTGGGGGGTGCAGGGGGGGCCGGCCGCACCGGGCGCAACATCTGGGGGTTAGGGTTAGGGGGCGCAAATCCACGGGTTAGGGGGCGCAAATCCACGGGTTAGGGGGCACAAATTACTTGCCTTGCCCCGGGTGCTGACAACCCACGCTATGCCACTGTTTGTAGAAGCCCTGCATTTGCTTGTAAAGGCTTGGAAAGTTGACCTTACCTGAGAACATTATTTCTCTTGAAGCATTAGAAAAGGTGAAAACTGACCAGGTAAAAACACAGTCAGGAGTTCAGCCTTTGAATCAACGTAGGAGAGTGACTGGTCTTAAAAGTGAATATTATATCCAGTGCAATTTACTGGGTGTAAACTCTCTGAAGTAAAAATAAGGTTCTTGAAAGCAGCAGAAACACATGCACAACCCCTAGGTGTCTTCTGCCATCATTGCATTGTGGTAAGAAAATAAGGAAGCCGTGCTGGATCAAGCCAATGGCCCAGTATAATCCATCTTTCTGTTCTCACGTTGGCCAAACAGATGCCTATGGGAAGTCTGCAAGTGACACCTGAATGCAACTGCACTCCTCCACCTGTGATTTCCAGCAACTAGTATACACTGACTCTGTATAGTGGAAGTAGAGCACAGCCATTGTGGCCAGCAGCCATTGATAGCATTATCCTACATTAATCTGCATGATTCATATGGGGTAAAAGCAAAGGACAAAGCAGTTTTTGCTTAAGAAACCATTTATTTGCTTAGCCCTGAGGTCACGTAGAATATCTTAGATAATAATCATGCTACAGATTTTGATCTTAAACCTTTCTGTTGTCCTGTTGTAAATGCCATTTTGAAATGTTACACTTTTGCTTGCCAGTGGATCCAACAATATTTCTTCTAAGTTATGTAAAATAAGATGTATCAAAACAGTATCATGGCGCCGTTTCAGAAATGCCAGAAAGATAAATTAGATCCTTTAGGAAAATATTGGCTAATGAAGATTTGGGAAACCATGGGTGATATCCAAGAAAGTTATACTCAGTGTAGACATGTGGAAATATAAAAAAAAGATTTTAAGTTACTTAAGTTCACTGATTAGGACTAATATTTGATATCACCACATAAAATTAAGTATGTGTGTGTAAAGAGAGGTGAGTGGGGGGGGGGGAGTGATCTTGATACAGACTTCAGCTAGTACTTCATGTTTGGAGACCAATAATCCAATATGTAGTAAGGGGGTACAATTGAAATGGTAACCATTTGTTTCAGTCTAAGGCTAAACTTTAACAGAGTTCAGGCATGATGTGTGTGTGCCTACATATTTGAAAAGCTGCAGATTTAACACAAACTGGGTAAAGAGTCATTCCTTTTCCAGGAAATCTGTAGTACCATCAGGAAAAGCCAGGGATCATTTCAGAGATAAATCACAACATCTCCCATTTCACCAAATTACAATCCCAAGGAGCAGAGCTCTTTTTCTAGGGAAAATGATGCTGGTACTCACTATGACACTGGTCATTTTCGGTGAGGGAGGAGGAGGGGAAGCAGTGGCAGCAGCTGTAGTGGTGGTGGCAACGAAGGAGGAAGAAGGAAGAGAAAAGAAGAGGAGAGAGGGTGGGAGGCAGGGAGAGAGAGGGGCCTGCCTGCCCACCCACCTGCCTGGGGTCTCGCCTTGCACCTCAGCACCAGCAGTAACAGTTAAACTGGCATGAAACCAGTAATGGCTTAGCATTAGTTGCGAACCAGCTCACTGTTGCATTAGCATTCCTTTTTTTAGAGGGGGGAAAACCACCAATTCATGTCATGACCTTCTTCTCTTTATGTAGAGTGTAGTCCTTGCAAGACATGGCACTTTTGCCAGCTTACAAGTCCTCGTGCAGATTAAATGTGAAATGTTATGACATTTTAGAGTGTGTTCTTTCAGATGCCTCATTGCTAACAAGACAAGATCCTGGTAATGCTTTTTTTTCCAGCTTTGATGTACAGCTGTTTAAATAAATTGGGCTTTAGAGGGATGACCTGTGGGAACATTTGCGTTTAAGCTTTCTGTTCCTTGAGCTGGAAATCAACATATCCCCCCCCCCCCCCGAATGGCATGAAAGGGCATGAGCTGGGCTTTTTGTGCAAAAGAGAGGCATGGTGGCCATGGCAATCAAATGCAAACAGAGAGAAAGGTCAAATGGACTAAGATGTCTCAAGGTCTCTTTTGAATAGCCATTGTCTCCAACATCATATAAAATCAGCATCATATTTACAGTGAGAATGGCTCTATGTCAGGAAGCTGTGGCTCAGTTAAAACTATTTCAGAAATATTAATAGCATATTAGACAGTTATATATGAATCTTGTTCATAGATTAATGTTGTTGTTGTGTGGTTTTTTTCTTGTGCCCTGATCATCCTGTATATTGGGGTGGTTATCTTCTGAAGTTACCTGCATATTTGGAGAGACTGGAAATTAAGAAATTAAGATTCTTATAAAACTTGTCTTTTTTCCCATTGGCTTAAAGAGAGACATGTTTTCTTGGGTCCAGCGAATAATTAAGGAGCATCTGCTAGTGTAGCCTTCTTTAGGTTAAGTCAGGTATGGGGAACCTTCAGCTGCTCGATTGCATCACCCATAGCCCCTGACCATTGACCATGCTGGTGGGGGCTGAAGGGAGCAACATGCTGATGCCATGGACCACAAGAGGGCGGCTGAAGATAAAGCCACGAGATATTGTAGCTATGATAAGGGACAGCATTTTCTGAACATCTCCATGTTTGTCATCATTATCTTCTTCTTCACATCACATCTAGTAGTTGCTTAAAAAAAATTAACTCGAAGAAATTTACAGTGTAATGCAAAAATTAAAACCAATATGAAACTAAAACAGAACAAAAGCGAAAAGCATTCATACACAAAAAAAGGCATTCTAAAGATATGTGTTTGCTTAGGGACTAAAAGTAGACAGTGGTGTAGAGTGTATCCCATAAATGAGGAGCCACCACTGAAAAGGCCCATTCTCCTGTTGCTGTCCTCCATAACTCCCTCAGAGATGGTACATGGAGAAAGAAGGACCTCAGGTGATGAACATGGGGTCCAGTGTGGTTCATACGAAGAGAGGTGGTCCTAGGGCTCTTGAGCTGCTTAAAGCTTTGTTGGTTAAAACTAGCACCCTTGGTTTCTTTCTAACTACTCTCTTTGATCTCAGTGAGAACTGAGGGTTTTGCCAATACTGCTAAAATGAATAATTCTCACACTATTATATGCATTATTATATAATGTTGTGTGCATATTATATGTAAGTACAGTCCAGGTTCCCTAAATCAACCAGTACATAGGCCGATACAAACAATATATGTAACATACAGGTATGCATAAAAGTTTTTATGTATTAATTCTTAAAATATTAAGCTAAAGAAATATACTACTTCATGGAGCTTCTATATGTATTATAGAACAGACATATTGTTGTATAGATTTTTTTGCATTTATTTTGCATTTATTTTTGCACAAGTGGCTCAGACATAAATAGGCGCTAAATGAAAGAGGCAGTCCAATATGGACAAAGCTTGTTTGAGTCCAAGTAACATGTAAAAATCCAATTAAAATGGATACCTCCACCATTGCTAACTATGACCTTGTTTTTTTCTAGCCCTGAAATGATGATGATGATGATGAACATATTGAGAAAGACAGTTTTCTGCAATGGAATAACAGCTCATGGACAAGAGTTAGAAGCCACCCTGGTCTTCAACAAACAATTACGCCATCTTTTGGTTAGGGTGATTTTTAATAAAAAGCATTCATTGGAGAAACTACATTCAGGTTCATAATAATGTAAAGCAAGTACCCAGCATCTTGCTTTAACTTGCATCATCAGTTCTAGTTGTTTTGTGTTTCCAGTCAGGCCAGAATCACGGTGGTACCATGCAATCCAGTTTCGCCTCAGCATGCTTCTCTGCTGTAATTCAAAACACTGAGATCTAATCAGATTAGCGCTAAGTAATCTGGTTTAATAACACCCACAAAAGGGATCCACAAAATATTTTGCAAGTAGCAACAACAGAATAATAGAATCACTGGCTGCTACTGCTATTGCGACTGATGGGACTCACATGGCTGGAAGTGGGGATTGTGGGAACAGCGAGGCCAGGTAATGGCAGCAGTTAACACTCTGGGCTTGATCCTCTGGTGCTGGCATTTCAACTATACAACTGCATCAGATGCAAGGGCAGAGCAATTAAGACGGCCAGATCACCACCACCACTGTTGGGTTGGGCATCTGGTGGGAACTGGGCAGTGGTCCAACAGCAGTGCTCCACTCTGCTCTTAACAAACCCATGTTGGGGATGTGTTTGGCATAATCAAGATGGTGGGATAGTAAATGTGGTGGGATACAGGTGTGCTGTGCAGTCCCCTGAGCTCCACTTGGCACTGCCAACTAGTATGTGCAGGGCACCAGGCCTGGCAAGCACTGAATAAGAGTATAGTTTTGGTGTGAAGGGGTTATGAAGGCATTTTCAAAACCCAGGAGGGTGGTAGTATTGTAAAGAAGAAGAAGGCAAGCTTCAAGATGTGCTGGACAAAACTGTAGGCTTTGCTCACAGAAAGCACTCAAATTGTTGCCATTGTGTACAACTCATTTTGAGCATAATTGCTTTTCAGCAGTGCAACCAATAACTGAGTTAAGGGTAGGCTAACCTTCCATGTTATGTTCCATGAACTTGAAGAGTTGGTATGCTAAGAAGGTATTTTCTTCAGTGTTTTTGAGGGGTTTGTTTTGCTTTGCTAAGAGGAGCCGCTCTCTGTCTCCCCCCTGCTCTGCCCCGATGGTAGTGTCTCAATACCTGGACAACATGTATAACTTCACAGATAGCCTTTGTCTGTGCTTGAATTATGAGGGAAATGGGAGATGGCCCTGAATGTAATCTCTGGACCAACCCCAGTTTCTTCCACATCCTACCTCCGTGTAGAGTCATAGGAGCCAGACACCTTCTTCCCCCTTTGATTCAAGCAGTGTCCTGCACAACAACAGATAAGCAACTGTTTTGTACAAACAAACTTTGTGTGTATGGGGTGTGAGTAACAAGGTTGTGCAAAGCTTTCATTCCTTTCATCAGTTACCGCAGATTAAATACCCATCCCTTTACATGATAAAACCTGTTTTTCAGCATATTGAAAGTCAGGATGAAATACTTTCCAAGGCAGCTATTTAGCACTATCTTGAGACAGAAAGACTTAACAAGGTGAAAGGAAGAAGAACCACCAACTGTTATTCAACCAAGAATAGCAGCAATAGAAGATCACCCTTGTCTGAATTGGACAAAAAACATGTTCTCAGAAATGCTCACCATAGGGCATGTCTTTGAGGATTCTGCCACCTTCCATTCTGTAAATATGACCAACCCAGCATGGTCGTCACGGAGACAGCAGTGTGAACATGCTGGGAATCTGGGCTTGGTAGAGCACACATTTGTTTGAGATTCTGTTCTGCCATGTGATATTCATCATCCTATTGATGTAGCTCATGTACAGTAGAAGGTGTTGAGGAGTTTCTGCTAATGGCTGTAAGTTGCCCACATCTCACTCCAAATTCACATTCTTTCAAATACTGCAGGGCAGTCCCCCAGACAAGTATGTGTGCAGGAAAAGCATATACTTGGGTAATGTGTGCATAAAGTTGTATATATTTGTGAAAATAACGTAACAATGCATTGTGTGAGAGAAAATCGCTTTGCAAAAATGATTATTAGGTAAAATTGCATAGCAAAATATGTATACTAGGAGAAATTTGCACTAAAATGCTGATGAACTTTTAAAAACAATAAAAGCAAAATTGCAAACAGATGTGGAAATGTGGAGAACTGAACTTAAGTGTGGAAAAAGGAGAGCAACTGAAATTGGCAGATTCATTGTTCGGTACTGATGAGCTACTTGGCTGAACTACAAATTTAAGGTAGTGTTCTCTTATGTCCTCTGAACCAACTAGAGCTGTAAATTACTTTGATAGAAAGATGGGCCCAAGAAGGGCTTCACCCAAGGATGTAGGACTAGCATTCTGTGTCTCCTTCGGCGCTTTCAGAGCAAAGAACCTAAAACAGGGATGGGGAACCCTGTGACCCTTCAGGTGTTGTTGGCCTGCAACTACCTTCCTCCTTAGCCGTAATAACATAAGAAGAGCCTGTTGAATCAGGCCAATGGCCCATCTTGTCCAGCATCCCATTCTCACAGTGGCCAACCAGATGCCCATGGGAAAGCAACAAACAGGACCCAAGCACAAGAGAATTCACCCCTCCTGTGGTTTCTAGCAACTTGAATTCAGAAGCATTCCTGCCTCTTGACTGTGGAGGCAGAACATCCAGCCTAGTAGTCATCTATAGCCTTCTCTACCATGAATTTGTCCAATTCTCTTTTAAAGCCATCCATGTTGGTGGCCATCATTGCCTCCTGTGGGAATAAGGTCCATTGTTTAAGTATGTGATGTTTGAAGAACTTTATTTTACCTATCCTGAATCTTCTGACAAAAGAATGTTCAGTCGGTCAGGGTGGATGGGAGCTATAGTACAACAACTTCCAGATGGCCACAAATTCCCCATCTCTGATCTAAAAGACTCCTCTTCTCCCCATATGCATAAGAGACACACTGCAGTGATCTTGCCAGCAGTTTCTCTACCTATATGGAAAGAGATCTGACATAATCCACATGCCAGTGCATGTCTGGCAACAAAATGGAATTAATCATCTTTTGTGCTCGCCTAGAACAGAATGAAGATGACAGAGACACAGAGAGAGAGAAGCAGAGATTAACCAAAATATTTACTCAATAGCCTTGTTTGAAGTAAAACATCCTATAAAGTCTGCGTCAGGCTCCTTAGACAAACAATTATTAATCCTTTAGGCACAAATTAAAAGATCACAGGCATGTCTTCTCTTAGAAATCACCATGAGGAATAAGGAATGCAAGCCATCTTCCATCTCGTGCTTTTCTTTTCTTTCAGAGCAGAACACATATCCGCAGTGGCGTAGCGTGGGGGGTGCCAGGGGTGCCAGCCGCACCGGGCGCAACATTTTGGGGGGCGCATTTGGCCGGCCCCCCTCAAGGAAGCGGGAACCTCTCCAAGGCACAGCGTGCCGTCGGTAGAGGAAAAAAGCCGAGCAGCAGCAGCAGCAAAGTCGGGAGGAGGAGGAGGTGGAGCGAGCCTGCTAATTCCTTGCAAAGTCGGGAGGAGGAGGAGGTGGAGCGAGCCTGCTAAGAATTCCTCGCAGCTGGCCATCCAACCTCCAGCGAAGGAGGGCCCCGCTCCACCTTCCGAGGGAGCCTGCTAGGACCCCCGGCTCCCTGCAGGTGGCTCACAACCCCCGCTAGCCCGGCCGGGGCTCGGGGAGGATGGGAGCCGCCTGCTGGGCTGGCACAGCTGCGTGTGAAGGCGCGGAGGGAGGCGCTCCCAGGGCTGCCGGCGGCCTTTCCCCGCACGCGAAGGAGCAAGGGCGGCGGCGGCGGCGAGGCTGCGCAACAGCCGCTGCGTGAGAACGAGCTCTTGCCCAGCCCGGGGGACGATCCGGAGGCCCTCTCCGAGCGCGTCGCGTGTAGCTAGCCTGCCAGCCTGCCTGCCAGGGTGGAGCAAAGCGGCGGAGTGGGGAGAGGTTGCCCTTCTTCGCACGCAACCCCCCCCGTCACGCCTTAAATCCACCCTCCCACAAACTAGGAGCGAGCAGCTGAGAGGGAACAGCTGAGAGCCACGAGCAGCTTTTTCTGAAAATGCCCTTTAAAAAAAAAAATCCTAAAATTTATAAACCGCTTGACAGCTACAAAAGCGGTTTGCCAAGAGAATAAAACTGCCAGGAAACAGTGGTGTAGCGTGGGGGGTGCAGGGGGGGCCGGCCACACCGGGCGCAACATCTGGGGGTTAGGGTTAGGGGGCGCAAATCCACGGGTTAGGGGGCGCAAATTACTTGCCTTGCCCCGGGTGCTGACAAGCCACGCTACGCCACTGCATATCCGAAGGCACAGCCAGTTGCAAAATATCTGCTAATTCAGAGCGAAAACATAACAAAAAATCAAACTCCTCCGGCGCCTAGTTTGTTGCACCTTGAGGTAGGTTAGGTACTCATTGGATTGTAGTGAGTAGAGCAGGGATAGTCAGTGTGCTACCCTCCTGATTACTGGCGTCTATAGGAATTTTTACAGAGGTGGAGAAGGTGCAAAGGAAAACACTCAAAGGGGGAAAACAGGCTTATTTCTCCAAAAAAGAAGAGGATGTTGGGAAATATTCAGCAAAGTACTTCTGCTTGGCAAAGACTTTTGGTTGCACAATGGGGCTTCTTCTCCCTCTCCTCTCCCTGTGTGCCCCCCCACTAAATCTGTTCTAGGTAGGGGTTCTTCAAGAGGAGAAGAAGCGGGAGTTCTGTTGTACAAGTCAAAATCCTTGTGCTAGTGGAAGTGCTATGTTGGATACCACTTGGGGGCTCATATCACTTTAACAAAGGGGTGCCCAAACTCATATCACTTTAACAAAGAGGGCCAGATCTGATGAAGCGAACATGCGCGAGGGCCGACCAGAGTTGTTTTTAGGTTTTTTTAAGGATTGAAATTGTTGAGCTTTTTTAAAAAGGATTTTACCTCAGGAGATAAACTGCCACAGGGGCCGGATAAATCGACCGGCAGGCCGGATTAGACCCTGAATCGGACTTTGGACATGCCTGCCTTGACATGTCAAGTCTCTTTTTAATAAAATGAAAGCTGGGATTCTGGTTCACATGAGGAGGGGGAACTGCACATGTTCCTGATTTAGCTGAACTGCCTCTCCCATCAGCCCTAGCTAGCACAGCCAATGGTTGGGCACAGTGGCGTAGCGTGGGGTGCAACATGGGGGGCTAGGGTTAGGGGGCACAAATCCACGGGTTAGGGGGCGCAAATCCACGGGTTAGGGGGCGCAAATTACTTGCCTTGCCCCGGGTGCTGACAACCCACGCTATGCCACTGGTTGGGCAGATGGAAGATGTGGCCCAATGACATAGGAAGGGCTACTCCCCAAGTAGATTATTGGACTGGCAACAGCACTGGAGATACCCAGATGCAAATCCCCAATCTGTTTTATAACAGAAATTCTACATACATACATGTGTTTGTGTGTGTATAGATACACACACACACACACACACACAGAGAGAGAGAGAGAGAGAGAGAGAGAGAGAGAGAGAGAGATACCACACCTACATCCAGGAGTTTCCTGAGCACTGATGCCAGTATTTATTGATTTATGTATTTATCACTGAATGTATATCTCATCCTTCTTCCAAAGGAGCCCAGTTTTCATTGTTTCAGAATTACATTGCTGATGCTTCGGTGTTGTCAGGGGTGTTGTTCACACATTTAATTCCACGAGTGTACTCTTTGTGTGCCTCTGTACACAAATAATTGAAATGCAGTTCACATCTGATGTCCAAGGAGCGTACGGTCTGTGTACACAATAGCTAAACTTTACAATTGGGCAGGTGTACACACTTCTACACAAATGCTTGTACAGGCCCAGGGACATATCAGCGTGATATGTGAACAACAATGTTGCGATGTGTTTAATTGAAACTTCGTTGTTATGTTGTTTTATTGCTGTACATGGCTTTGGGATTCTGTTCTTGAAATGGAAAGCAGTCAAGGCATTATTTTCAATAGGTAAAATGAATAACTATTTTGCTCCTGGCTTTAGCTGGTGGGTATCAGTGTTCCAATAAAGTAGATCATTTCTGCCTGTCCTTTCCCTGGTGCTTTCATCATTCAACCGCTCACTTATTATGCTTGTTGTACTTTACTTTCCTCTCATTATCAGGCACCTTGGGGGGCTGCTGTTAGGCAGGAGGGCAGCATATAACTATTTTTTAAATGAACGAATGAATAAATAAAATATACACACGAGGAGGCACCAGAAAGCAAACTTAACAAGGTATGAGTGAGGCCTTGGAGAGGAATTTTCCCTCATGTTGAAAAAGGAAAGACCCTGGAGGATGTGAAGTCATACCCTTCTGTTGCCGACATTTGCAATCTCGAAAAAAATTAAGCCTGAACTGAAAAACAAGCCTTTAAAATAGAGTTTGACTTGCACCACTCTTTTTACCTGAATCAGCTGACCAGGTTGTAGGTCATGCCACTGAGCTGAACAGAATTGGAATCCAGTGTAAGTCCCCCCCCCATCTGTAGCCCAGCCGAGGCAGGATTCGGCCAGCTGAGGCAGGGATCCACTGAATCCTAGCTTCCTCATCTTTTTGGTTCTGTACTCTGGATTGTCTCCTTAGTCTGATTGTTGCAAAAATAGAAAAGGAAGAGGAGGAGGAGGAGGAAGAAGAAAGTCCAGTGACACAAACATTTTGAGACATCTTTAGAGTTACCCATAGATTTACTCATTTTGAAGAGTAAGTTGATACTTTGTTGACCAAAGGCCCAGAAATCCTGGGGCTGATTGTGTCCAAAGGAATGAATGATCTGTGTGGTTTTTTTTGGGGGGGGAGAGGGGGAATTATTGCCGACTTACTGTCAAATGCCAATGGCTTTGATTTATCAATAAATTAAGTGACATATTTACAACAGCATTAAGGTTTTTTTCTCAGCTCTTGCCTTCTCACAAAAGCCCTTATTGGCTACGATGTTTTCCTAGATTAGAAACTTGAAGTACAAGGGGGATTAATGGGTAATGTTCATTTAGGGACAGCTCACAAAATATTTGTAACTGAAGCAGAAATTGCAAATGCCCCCCCAACATTAAAATATAGCAATAAGTGAATGAATGGTGCCCCGAATCTGTTGCCTGAGTCAATTGCATGGAGGTTTCTAGTTATAGAATCAAAGAATTGTAGAGTTGGAATGGATCCCCAGGGCCATTTAGTCCAAACCAATGCAGGGATCACAAAGAAAGAATCCTTGGCTGGTGTCCATCCAACATCCAAAGAAGGAGAGTCCATGTTCAAATGGATGTGAGTACAAGCCCTGGCAGACCTTCCCTATAAAACACAGGAAGAGTTGAGGTTTTGGGAAGGGGCAGAATGGGGTAGGGGGTTTCAAAGGCAGGACTCCAGTGCAGGCCTCTGGCCCCATCCACACTTTGAGCATTCATATGTTCAGGCAAATGTCTGAACATGCCTATTGAGTAGCTGGAGAAATGTCTCAGGGGAATTAACTAGCTAATGAATGACAGACATCTACAGTTTTATTACCCAGATCCTGCAAATGGAAGACACATTTCCAGCAGTTAGCAAATGCATTCACTGCCAAGCCCATACCCTCAATGAATCCATCTATTTGTTTTTCTAAAAAAAACCTGAATGTTAGCGTTCATCAAAGAATCCTGTAGCAATGGGTTCCAGAGGTTAATTAAGCACTACTTGAAGAAATACAGACTTTTGTTTGCCTTGAATGTGGCTCCAGCTACTTTTATTGTTAGAAATAAAATGATTTAGCAGTATTTTGGAAGAGTGAATCATTTCTCTCCATTTAGCTTTGCTACACTGCTCATGATATTATAAAACATCTGGGACATCTTTTCTTTTCCAAAAGCCAAAACAGGCTGAATTGCTTCAATCTTGCTTCAAAAGGAAGATGATCTGTCCTCAAGCCCTCCCACAGAACTGCAGTTTGGATATATATCCACAGCATTGTTTGTTTGTTGTTGTTGTTGTTGTTGTTGTTGTTGTTGTTGTTGTTGTTGTTGTTGTATAGGAAATCCCTATTTTCATCAGATAAATGTTGGAGGGTATTTAGGAGTGCTTTCTGGTTTGGGGCCCTGAAGTCACTTTTTCTTCCAGAAATGTAGGAACACAGGGAGCTGCCTCGGTCAGATCACTGAATCCGTCTAGTTCAGTACTGGTTTTCCCAGGAGTGATGTATGGAAGTGAGAGCTGGACCATCAAGAAGGCTGATCGCCGAAGAACTGATGCTTTTGAATTATGGTGCTGGAGGAGACTCTTGAGAGTCCCATGGACTGCAAGAAGATCAAACCTATCCCTTCTGAAGGAAATTGGCCCTGAGTGCTCACTGGAAGGACAGATCGTGAAGCTGAGGCTCCAATAATTTGGCAGCCTCATGAGAAGAGAAGACTCCCTGGAAAAGACCCTGATGTTGGGAAAGATGGAGGGCACAAGGAAAAGGGGACGACAGAGGACGAGATGGCTGGACAGTGTTCTTGAAGCTACCAACCAGTCTGACCAAACTGTGGAAGGCAGTGGAAGACAGGAGTGCCTGGCGTGCTCTGGTCCAGGGGGTCACGAAGATTCGGATACGACTAAACGACTAAACGACAACAAGTTCAGTAGCATCTGCACTGCCCGGCAGTGGCTCTTCAAGATTTCAGACTAAGAGTCTCTTCCAGGCCTAGCTGAAGATGCTGAAAACTGAACCTGTGACCTTCTGCATGCAAAGCAGAGACTCTACCATTGAGATACACCCCTTCTCCAACAAATCAAAGGTGCCAGCCCAATCCTGTTTTCAGCAAAGCTCGGCCCTCCATTGCCACAAATGCAAGTCCTGGCGAAAGGAAGGGAGCCAAAGCGATTGAAGTGCTATCAGCTTTTATTCTTCCTCCCGCCCACTGCTCCCCTCCTCGCCAATTTACCACCCGGCCTTTTCTTTTCATGCTTTCTTTTTTCCCAAGGGCGCCAATCCTTCCTCGTAACCTCTGCACACTTTCCCCAGATGTGTGACAAAACATTGCAATTTCAGGACTGATTTCTGAAAAACAAAAACATTCCAGAGCCTGCGCTGTCTCAGATCCTCAGGGTTTTTGTGTACCGATGCCAGATGAGTTCAGGAAAATCTGTGAGGTCTCTCTTTAAGCCTTCCACAAAGGGCTGGTAACATGAGCATGGTTTGTGTACACAGCACGGCTGGGAAACGTGCTTTCTTAACAAGAAAGGAAAGTAATAGCGGTTGCAATAACATTGCTCTTGGGTTTGTGGGTTTCTTTTAAGAGTTGTAGGAGCAAGCTATAAAGTTTGTGTGCTGTTTGTCCTGTTAAGTGGGAGCAATTGATCCAAGACTGTGTCTGTTGACAGGCTTATGGTTGGAACACAAAACTGGGCTCTATTTGGTGGCTTCTTTTCATAGGTTATGGGATGCTCAAGTCTGTTCCTATGCATGTTGACCAAGCAGAAGCATGTTGGGTGACTGTCAATTTCAGTTTCCCTGTTTCTCATTTTCCCAATCTCTTTAAAAATTATTGTTGTTGTTGTTGTTGTTGTTGTTATTACTATTATTATTAAAAATATTTATATCCTACAGTTCTCCCAAGTTGGAATTCAAGGTGGATTACATTTTAAAAGAACATTTTAAAATGCAAAGTAATAAAGAAAATCAACTTGTTATAAACAATAATTAAAATACATCAGAACACGCGATTAACATACAGTTTGCCCTGGCGGTTGTTTGTGCTGTAGAATATACGGTATTATAACAGTATTAGCACAATAAAGTAGGTCCTTTTACAAAAAAGTAAAAGCACAAAAATCATCAAAAACAACAACAGGGGGAAAGTTGAAAAGGCCCAAGGAGGAGACAGTAATTTCAGTAAGATCAGTAATTCTTTCCTGATATATAATGAATTGAAAAGGATGTACAAATAACCTTTATAAACAAACAAATGAGAAGCTTTTCTTTTGGGAATTATAGGGACAGGACTACCTACATTGTATAGAAATTTATTTAAGTATGCTACTACAGCAGCAAGAATGTTGCTCGCCCCAAAATGGAAATAAGCAGAAGTCCCAGCAAAGGAAGAATGGATACAAAAACTTATGGCGAAACTCACTGGAAGAAAAAGAAATAAAGATAACAAACTTTTTTTTTATAAAAGAATGGAAATGCTTTATTGAATATTTACAGATAAATTACAAACAGATAAAAACATTGGCAGGATTATTGTAATAACCTGCAATTTCATAAGAGTTTATATTTAAAGTAGATGATTAAATGAGCTAATTAAATAAATCTGGATATGCAGAAGAGATTAAAAATAAATTTGAGGAACCGCAGAAAGAGGGGGAAGGAAGTCAAACTTTGAAATGTTAAAATGATTGTAAAATTAATGAAATGTTTAAATTTGAAAAGTATAAATAAAAACTTTAAAAAGAAAAGTAAGCTCAGTAATTCTTCCAAATAAAATTGTTCAAGGCTCAAATGAGGTGATCCATTGTATGAGTGTTCATATAAGTAAAAAAAAAAAGCCATCATGGGGCTGAAAAATCTTATGGTGCATCAAAGCCATTGGTGACTTTACATTCATGAGTGAGCTTGTCCAAGCCTTTCATGTCACACCCTTACTGAACATGGAATGATTTTACTGTGGGTAGAAGTACAAAAACCTAGTGGATAAAGTGTATGCCTGGGGCTGTGTGAGGCCTGCGTGCAAATGTGACCTGGAGGCGCCTATATTTTGGAACTCGTTTTCAATGGAGGTTTTAACGCAGATTTCAAGGTAAATTAGTAAAACCACATTTGTTCTGCTGGGACCTGGATTTTTAGAGCTGGCTCCTTGCAAATTAGGGTGTCATCCACCAGATACCCCCTACTTAAGCAGCCATCAGTAGCTGAGGAAGCTACTGTACTTATTGTACACTAAAAAGGCAGGAAGGGATCAGGACATTATATTGCATGAGTTTCCTCCATAAGGCAGGAGTGGAGAATCTGTAGCTTTCCCAGAAGTTGCTGGACTATAGCATCATCCCTGTCCTTTGGCTATGCTGTCTGATGGGATCTGGCATCCCGAAAAATCCAGGGGACCATTGGTTCACCATTTTCCTAAGTGGCCCGCCTTCAAACTGCTTAGTCCCCTATGGGAAAGACATGTGTGCCCCATCTGTATGCCTGCTCCCATGTGAAAAAAAAGCATTTTAGAGCAGGAAATTGGCAATTTAGTTGAAGAAATCTCTGTGTGTCAGCCCCAATCCAATTCTCCTCTCTCCCATACCATGGGTGTTTTTACTTTAACCCACTTAGAGAAACTCACAGGAGGTCATAGAATCATAGAATGGTAGAGTTGGAAGGGACCATGCGAACCATCTAGTCCAACTCCCTGCAATGCAGGAATATGCAGTTGTCCCATATGGGGATCAAACTTGCAACCTTGACATTATCAGCACCATGTTCCAACCAACTGAGCAATTCAGGCTGACATTCAAGAGTCTCCAAATGTCACACCCAGTTTGAGCTAAGGGAATACATCATGTGGTTAATATTCCTTCACAGTGAGAATGAAGCAGGCAGAACATCAGGTAGAGCACCAGGTCCTTATCATACTCTCTTTGTTCATTGCTTGACATTCATGTGTTCCAGGCTATTTTGCTGAAGGAAAGGAAGCTCCATGGAATAGTTAGTGGCACAAACCAAACATGACACAGGAGCAGCAGCCACACTTAAGACTTTCAGATACTTGAACAAACTGAAAATATTAATCTATATCTATCATCTATCTATATTGATCTATCATCTATCTGTCATCTATCTATCATCTATTTATCTATCATCTATCTATCTATCATCTATCATCTGTTTATCTACCTACCTACCCACCTGGCATTAATGGTTTGTGACAATCTGAGAACCTGGTCTCTTACAATCCCTGTCACCATTCAGAATGTCAGTGACTTTAAGCTTCTTGAATAATGTCAGATGTTATTTGTGAATAATTCATATGACAATTCATGCAAAACTCCCTAGATAAGCTCATTGGTTATGAGTTCGATCATTAAAAAGAAGACAGATGGGGAAACAAAAGCAATAAAACAGAGCACACACCACTAAAGCACATTATTTTGAAATAATACAATAAAAACATGCATACATAAAGGGTCAATCTGTAAAGAAACATTTTCCTCTACAATAAGTGGCAAAGATAACAACAAAAAAGAGGAAAAATTAGAGATGCCAAACATTCACATCAGAAACACCTGCATGTATAATAACAAGATCACCGGACATGACCTAAAAAAATTACTCAGCAACAGTAATTGATCTCGCTGTGGACAAAATGTCACAGGGCAAATTTAAGCTACTGCTCAAAGGACTCAACTTCTGCCCAGCATCAAGAAACCACAATATATCATGAATAGGATGGGGAGAGGAATGACACAACAACATTTGAAAGGAGATGCAGATAGACCGGTTTTGTTAGTGATTATTCTAATGACAACATGGATATCTACAATAGAGATCCTTTGCCACTGAAAACTTGGACACCAAATATTAACAGAAATCCAGCCCTAGAAAACTTTTTCTTATCAGTCAGACAGGGTGATTAACAAACACAAACCAACTCCTATTTATTACAACCTTTCAGAAAGAAGGAAAGAGAGAGAACAGCTCCAAGAAACATTCAGATGAGAAGGGATGCTGTCATTAAGCCTTCCAGAGGTAGAGCTAGCTGCCACGCACACAAAGCGGCAGGCACTCGGGGGGCGGGAGGCGTCCCAGCAGTGGCGTAGGGTGGGGGGTGCAGGGGGGGCCGGCCACACCGGGCGCAACATCTGGGGGTTAGGGTTAGGGGGCGCAAATCCACAGGTTAGGGGGCACAAATCCACGGGTTAGGGGGCGCAAATTACTTGCCTTGCCCCGGGTGCTGACAACCCACGCTACGCCACTGCATCCCAGGGCGGCATGCATCCCAGGGGATGGGACACGCATCCCGGGGGGTGTACCGGCTGCCGCGAGCCTCCTGGGGGCACTGCCCACAGTGAGTGTTGGGGGGCAGCAATGTCCACAGACTAAAAACAGAACCCCACTGTGATAGTGAATACCTCGTATAATTGCTTGCGTTATTTCCACTCCTGACCTCAGACAAACATGTAAATTGTGTTGGTTTCTACTTCCATATCCATTTCTGATGGAAATCTTTGACGATGGTACTTGCAGCTGAAAACCACTTCCTGATTGTTTTACTCAAGTACAATAGCATCAAAACAGGCAGTTGCATAATTGTGCAAAGTGCCACATTTCCATATAGAACACAATTATTCAGAGCCAATACAAGTCTGAAGAGGTTCTCAAGCGGTGCAAAAAACCCCAAACCAAAAGTATTTGGAGTTGAGCATACATCAGCAAAAACACATTTACATCACACATTTTAAAATACAACTCCCCCTGCCCCCTGTCCAAGATCTGAGTTACTTTGCCAACCATCCATTAGATCCTTTAGGCCTTCTATAACTGTGAGAAATTGACATTGGGAGGTGAATGGATTCTATATCATTACAGGCCCACCCTCCTTGCCACATTTTAACTGCCATGAAAATGAGCTGTTTCGTTTTTAAGTTATTTTATACGTTGCTATACATTTTTGCACTGTTTTCTGCTCAACTTGTGCGACACATTTTATCAGAGACAGAACACATATGCAGCAGCCATATCTGTTTTCCCAAGAGTTTGCGATTACAAGATTTTCTGTAAAAGAGTAAGGGAACTATTATGCCTTATTAGCAGCACTAGTGGCTCATTCAAACAGTTGTTTATATATGGTTTGCCATAAAACTGCATGAAATTCTTGGACATGTGTATTGCTGCCATATCAAATATCTGATTCACTGATAGGCATTGCTACATGGCAAGCTTGTGACTTGTTATCAGTGTGGTAAATAGAAGAATAATTGTACATGCAAAGTTTAAGTTTGTGTTGGCCTTTGTGCAAAAGCAATTGAGTCCTGGAGCTCATTCAGATGAAATCCTTAAAGAAGGGGGGGGGGAATTTATATATCAAATATTTAAAGAGTTAGTGGATCAACACTAATTTCTGGCATGAAATCACTTGATATTATTGCTTGTAAGCCGCTCTGAGCCCGGCCTTGGCTGGGGAGGGCGGGGTATAAATAAATTATTATTATTATTATTATTATTATTATTATTATTATTATTATTATTATCTGTAGTGAATAGCGATTTAACCACACAGAGAGCAGGATACACAACTGGGCATTCTATAGTGGACATAAGTTTTATCCCATTGACATCACTGGCCAAACTAAACTCTCATGATTTTTAATAGATCTGGTCATCGCCCCGGAAGTCATAGCTCTCTGAAATGTATTATTGCAGAGTGTATTTTCTCAATCGCTTTTGTGAAAAGATGTATACTATGTTATCAGAAATGGAAATACAGTAAGGTAAAAAGGTAAAGGACCCCGGACTATGGGGTTGTGGTGTTCATCTCTCTTTCAGGTCGAGGGAGCCGACATTTGTCCACAGACAGCTTTCTAGGTCATGTGGCCAGTATGACTAAAACGTTTCTGGTGCAACAGAACACCGTAACAGAAACCAGAGTGCACAGAAACACCGTTTACCTTCCTGCCACAGTGGTACCTATTTATCTACTTGCACTGGTGTGCTTGGTTCGCAGGAGCTGGGACAGAGCAACGGGAGCTCACCCCATCGTGGGGATTAGAACTGCTGACCTTCCAATCGGCAAGCACAAGAGGCTCAGTGATTTAGACCACAGCACCACCCACATTGTTCATTCTCCTTCCTTGGAGGTTTTTAAGTAGAGGTTGGATGACCATCTGCCATGGATGCTTTAGCTGAGATTCCTGCATTGCAGGGGGTTGGACTAGATGACCCTTGGGTCCTTTCCACCCCTAAAATTCTATGATACTATGATTCTATGTAATGTTTAATCAGGCTTTAGTATTTGAATTGGGACGCGGGTGGCGCTGTGGGTTAAACCACAGAGCCTAGGACTTGCTGATCAGAAGGTTGGTGGTTCGAATCCCCGCGACGGGGTGAGCTCCTGTTGCTCGGTCCCAGCTCCTGCCAACCTAGCAGTTCGAAAGCATGTCAAAGTGCAAGTAGATAATTAGGAACCGCTTTGGCAGAAAGGTAAACGGCATTTCCGTGTGCTGCTCTGGTTCACCAGAAGCGGCTTAGTCATGCTGGCCACATGACCCGGAAGCTGTCTGCGGACAAACGCCGGCTCCCTCGGCCCATAGAACAAGATGAGCGCTGCAACCCCAGAGTCGGTCATGACTGGACCTAATGGTCAGGGGTCCCTTTGCCTTAGTATTTGAATTGCAGCTTTGTACCTTATTTGTGACTCTTGTGAATCCAGGTTAAAAGGAACCCTGGGGAATTTTGAATTTCTAACTCTGAAGATCCTGGATTAGAATTTGAGAGAACCCTATATTCATTTTAACCAGAGTTAGCAGTGGTTACACATAATACAGATCCAGGTTTGAGAATGATGAGGGAGAATTCACACATAGTATCATGAAAGTGTAGCTATGGGGAATGAGCATAAAAGCCCACTCCCAAACCCCAAACTCTGGTTAAATACTCGGGCCACATTCACACCATACATTTAAAGAACTGCAACATCACTTTAAACAGTCATGGCTTCTGTCAAAGAATGCTGCAAAGTGTAGTTGTTAATGGTGCTAAGATTTGTTAGGAGATCCTTATTCTCCACACAGAGCTACATTTTAACAACCAATCTCTCACATGGAGCTAAGCCTTGTTAGGGAATAGATGATAGATTAGATAGATAGATAGATAGATAGATAGATAGATAGATAGATAGATGATAGACAGACATTCAGTAACTTTTAAAAACAGCTTTGTGGTTCCCCAAAAACCTTGCTGTAACACGGAACATGAATACAAGATAATGTCAAAAAGGAGGCGGGATCAGGCTCAGAGACAAATCTGGCATGACATTCATCCTTTTTTCAGTATATTCCCTATGAGGAATTAGATACTGCCCATTACTGTCCCCTAAGATAGCCAATAAATGAACCATCCTTTGTTTCTATAAGTACCTTTTCCAAAGCTATCTGAGAAGCTATAAATAAATGCAATGCATTCTGTGCAACTGCTGCTGAAAGGTTTAATTGCTTGAGTTTCTTTTTAGACATTTTAAATGGCTGTTTCATTTTCTCTTTGGTGGGAAGGGACAGAGTATACAGTGTATGAAGCCCAATCAACGTGCATCAAAGACAAGAAGTTTAGGCAAGCAGTAACAAAGACCGCACATCACACTCCCCTTTCTAAGGACTTGCAAATAAAGTTATGGCTGGTTCTGGTTATGCTAGTATAAATGATTCACCGGGAAGCTGATTATTAAATAAACCTAAAGAGATCATTTGGTGGCACTGGGGAATTGCTGGCAAGATTTCATCTTCCTTTTTCCAAAAGACTGTACTGTTTTATTGTTTGTCTGAGTCGAGTTTGAGACATTCTTTATTAATTGCTTATTCATAGAAAAAAATATTGGCTTGGCTCTCAGAGATGTAATGCAACATGTATCAATGCTTTCCTGTTTATCCTGCAATTTCCTGCTTGTATCACTCAGCACATCAGCTCATCTTAACTTGCCGGGACTATTTAGCAACCTGAATACTTGATTTGATTTATAGCCATCTAGTTATGTTATTTATGTTGTCCCCAAGCTGAAATGTCCCACTGCCTTGCAATATTTATAGTTTGGATCTTCAAGACATCCTTATGAGATAAGGGAGTCTTTAATTACTTTATTATAGATGGTGAAGAGAGGCCTGCAGAAATGAGAGGTGAGAAATTTCAAAGATTCAATTGAAGGGCAAAAAGCTGCAGATTCTGGAATGAAGAGTTAGACCCTATGATTCATGGACCACAGGGTTATACGTCACTCATCAACAACTATGTCAACAGCTGATGACATACCCTCCAACTTTTCTCTATGAAAATATGGACAACCTATTCCATCATTATCATAATCTTACTTATACCCCATCCATCTGACTGGGTTGCCCCAGCCACTCTAGGTGGCTTCCAACATATATAAAAACAATAAAACATTTAATATTTAAAAAACTTCCCTATACAGGGCTGCCTTCAGATGGCTCAGGGGTTGGATAATTCCATACCCTCCAACATTTCTTCATATGAAAATAGGGACATCCAGAGGAAAAGTAGGACATTCCAGGATCAAATCAGAAACTGGGGAGGAGTCTGTAAGTTTGGGACTGTCCCTAGAAAATAGGTACACTCAGAGGGTCTTGATGAACCCTGCAAACACAACTTGGCATCCTACTGACAACATATTGGGCTGCCTTGTCATTTGCATTGGTGTGTAACTCCTGCACCAATCTCTAAAGTCTTACTAGTCAGAAAAAGCCTCAGCAGTTTGGTTACTCAAGCACAATTTGGGATATGTGCCCAATGTGTCTTGCTGCTTGCTAACTCATGATATAAACTACCCTAGTCCTTTTCTAGTAGTGCCAGAGACTGGGGCATAACCAGGATGCATGCAAGCACCACCCATGTGCATTTACTAGAGGTGTTCACTGACCACAAGATTTGGGTTGGACCCCAATTAAGCACTTTGAAAACAGTCTGATTCAATCCAAAATGCTTTGGAGACTGCTCTATTCAGTTTGGGTCAACCCGGCTTCAGAAAAACAAAGCTCTGTGCCTCCCCTGTTCTCTATTACAAGGAAATAAAATGAAGTTTGACAGAAGCAGATGAAATTTGCAGGCACAGTATTCCCACCCCGAGTTGAGAAACCTGCCAAATTATAGACATAAGGGTCCTGGTTTTATTGCCCCCCCTTTTTTTTGGAGGGGGGTTGCTGGACACCTTTAGGGTTGTTGCTGGGATTTTTTATAAAAAGGAACTGCCCGAAACAGCCTCTTTTGGTCCTTGAGTCAGGACTCATCCAAACTTGTTGCACAGCCCTTGTCTATGCCATTCCCATGCAGGTCTCAAATTCCCTGCTGGTGCAGCTAGATCAATGGGGCCTATAAGGTTATCAGTATATGTTAAGAGTTGGTGTGGTGCAGTGGTGTTGGACTAGCACCTGGGAGACAAGGGTTCAAATCCTCACTCAGCCAATAATGAAACTCGTAGGTTGACATTGAACCTAACCTACCTTGCAGAGTTGTTGGGAGGATAAAATGGGTGGGGGAACATCATATACAATGGTACCTCGGGATGCGAACGGGATCCGTTCCGGAGCCCTGTTTGCATCCTGAAGGGAACGCAACCCATGTCCACGTGTCCGTGCATGCACGGTCACGTTTTGCTGCTTCTGCGCGTGCGCATGACGTCATTTTGACTGTTTGCGCACGTGCGTGCAGCGAAACCTGGAAGTAATGTGCTCCATTACTTCTGGGTTGCCACGGAGCGCAACCTGAAAATACTTAACTTGAAGCACATTTATCCCTAGGTATGACTGTATGCCACTTTGAGCTTCTTGAAGGAAAAGTGGGTTATAAATCAAATAAATAAAGTGCATGGAAGGACCCAGCACATGATGCATATGGATGGTGCTGATGGTACCTTGGAGGAAGGCCGCTCTTGTCCTGCTTTAGCTGGTGGACAATAAATCTTGTATACTCTGGGCCAGTGCTATTGTTCCAGAAAAAGAGGTGCTGGAACTCACCACAAAGCATGTTCTCCATAGCAGAGAGCACGTGTTGCAGTTGGGGATACAAGCCACCCCGTTGTTGCTGGGCAGATTTGGATAAAACCCAGGCAGCGAAGTGGTTAAATTGGGTCACTGGGGAGTTTTGAATGTTGCCAATTTGGAGGTGGGGTCAGGTGGGGTTAAATGCTGGATGCCCAACGTTGGGCGTCCTTTTGGCTGTTTGCACCGGATCACCCGACCACCCTCCCTGTAATGGGGGGGGGGGTTGGTTTGCTTGACCTTGCTATGCCTGTCATGGGGTCGTCTGCCTTGGTGCAGGGGCCTGGTAGGAATTTTGCCATCTGGCTGATTGGCTGGTGCCATTTGGTTTTTGCCTACTGCGTAGCAAATCGTCACAACTTGTAAGGTTGGCGGTTAGGCATTGGTTAAAATTGGTTGGTGGAGGGGTAAGTGCCTACCCTCCAATGGTGGTGCGGAAAGGGAATCCAGGGGCTTGCCATTCTTTTCGTCCTTGTCCCTGGCATCAGACTTGGGCCGTGCAAGCCCCATAGGAACATGAGGGTGAGAAGTGAGGGACTGATGCCCAGCTTAATTTCTCACCCAATATTCTTTTCCCACGCTGGCTTCCGCTGGAATCCGGAAGTCAGTTCTGTCCCTGGGGCAAGGACAGATAGTCATAACCAATGCCTAAGCAACCACTCACATGTGTGTATTTGAATGAAGTTGTGGCCAAAATTATGCCAAAAACCTTAAACAAAAATTGATGTGTGATGTGTGAATTTTTTTGGGGGGTGGCATGGAAGCCTCAACACGCAAACACCTCCCTTGTTCTCCTAGAATGTCAATGGTGCCCACCTGAGAGGTGCTGGAAATGAGTTCCTATGAATTCCTCCTGACACCCCCCCCCCCCGCTCTGGGTGCTTTTTTCAGTTGGGAGGTCTAATGAAGATAAGACATACAGGTAAGCTATTGAAACAAAGGTGCAAGTTCCACCCTAAGTTATATTCATAGTTGGCTGGAGTGAAGGAACTGATAAGTCAATGAACCAATCAGAAGGGAAAAGGAAACAAACAAGCTCAGCCAGCAAATCCAGCAAATGCTGTTTTATTCATGCAACACAAAGAGAGCTCCTGTATTAGGACACTAAACATTCATAAAAGGTTTTTTAGAAAAACAGCAAAGAGGTTAAAATAATGATGATCCAAGAACTTCTGATGAGTTCGTCTGGATTTTCATAGTCATACAAAGCCAGTTTTGGCTCCTGATCAAAGCACATGAAATGAAGCCAATGATTCCTGATATTTAATCTCATCTCCCATACGATGTTGCCCAGGAACTTGTTTTTCTTTTTTCACAATTTTTAAAACAAAGTCAATAATGATGGCAAAATATCCCGTGAAGACCGATTTCTTACTACATGTGAAGGATAGGAATGAGATATTTAGTGCAGGAGTTGGAGAGACAGCCTCTATTGCAAGGCATCATATTCCTTTGGAAATGGCAAGTCTGTAGCTTGCAAGTGCTCCTTGAGGTCCAGGAGGCCTCAGTTGCTTAGAGCACTTAATTCCATCTCCAACTGGTTTGCCAGCTATAGCTTTTCCTAGAAAAAGAAGGCTTGGCAACTGGGATCCATGCTCTGGTAACTGCACATGGGACTTTCATTGAATATGGTTTGGAAACTGCGTGTAGTGCAGAATGCACATGCCACATTGCCTGCAAGCACAACTGGGAAAGCTGGTGTAACTTCTGACAGAACAGCACTGGTTGCCTATTCCCCTCCAGGCCCAATTCAAGGTCTTGTCTTTGACAAATAAATCCCGACATTCCTTGGGTTTCAAACATCCGAACAATTGACTCCTCTCATATAGACCAAACTCGTAGCTGCGTTCATCTACAATCAGTAGGTAGGGCCTTGTTGGTGGTGCTGCCACCAGGGGATGCCTGAAGGATGCAACCTTCAGCAGAAAGAAGTGAGTTTTTAGAATAAATATGTATGGCATAAATGCAAATTTTGAATGTGCTTTTTTAAAAGAAAAAAAAATATATTAAAAATTGCAGAAAATGGGAAGAATTGATGCAAATTTGTCAGGGGCTGGAAATGGACCAATCCCTCCATCTTTACGTAGATGGTTTTAAAAATCCATCATTGAATGGCTGTAAGCCATGATGTTTATACAGTGGTACCTCTGGTTACAAACACCTCAGGTTACAAACACTTCAGGTTACAGACTCCGCTAACCTGGAAGTAGTACCTCGGGTTAAGAACTTTACCTCAGGATGAGAACAGAAATTGTGTGCTGGCGGCGCAGCGGCAGTGGGAGGCCCCATTAGCTAAAGTGGTACCTCAGGTTAAGAACAGTTTCAGGTTAAGAACGGACCTCCAGAATGAATTAAGTTTGTAACCAGAAGTACCACTGTATACACCTAGCATTGCTGCCCTTTGATGGCTCCTGAAAATTTGTCATTTCAGGAGGGTCTCATTTTCGTGTATACTGCATGTGTGTAGTTTAGGACTTGCTTTTAAACTGATATGAATTGCTATTTCTACTATATGTTAAGTTCTCTAAGATCTTTAATGTACACCACTTTGGAAATATGAATTGAGAAGCAGTTTATAAGTTTTTAAATTAATTCACACAAAAAATAAATACACCTCCAAACACCAGCAAATGTATCCTGCTGCTTGGGAAACCCAGCCAGATGGGCAGGGTATTATTATTATTATTATTATTATTATTATTATTATTATTATTATTCAGCTGAAATATTTTGCACTAAAGCTGTCATCATTACTGACCATTGTCCATCCTGGGTGAGGCTGATGGAGGTCATCATTCAAACACCTGAGGGGCACCAGGTTGACAAAGGCTTCTGTAGACCACAAAATAGTTTATTCCCTGCTCACACACCCCTGGAAATTTGCATTAATGTGGAGAAAAATCGCTCTATTGATACAAGGAGCTAATGTCCCCCAAACAGCTCACCACATGGTGACAACCACCATGTGGAGCGATTTAGAGTGGCCTCCAGCCTATCTAGAATTCCCGCCTTCAAAAGAGTATTTTTGAAATGGTGCTTTGCTGTACAAATACACCATATGAGCAACAGGAGCAGAATGGAGACAAAACAGATGTGTGTTTTATAAGCTAGTCGCTGATGCTATTGTGCCTTCTTTCCTTTCCTTTCCTCTTTTCTCTTCAAAAGATGGATTTGAATTTCAGGGTTAAGCAACAGATTTGGATTAGAATTACAGAATTACATCCGTGAGTCTCGTTCTAAATATTTCAATCAATTCCATCAAAGAGCATATAAAGATCTGAGGAACTGTCTTATAAAGAATCTTATCTAGCCTATTAGCGTCATTACTGCCAAATCAGTTCAGCATGAAGTTACACACATTTTGTGCTAATTCAACCTTTTGTATGCCTCAGCTTTCCTGCCCTCAAGGAACTCTCACCGTGCTATTCTGTCTGCAAAGGGATCCCTGGACTTCTTCAGTAGAGCATGTAAAAGAGGGCACTCTCAGCTTGCATGGGATACAAGATCATCCTTTTTGGATCTCTCCAGACAGGTGGGCCTTTGTGTGATTCCGCATGTGTCTTCCGCGATATGTCATTGATGCAATCACACTGCAATAGTGGTGTGTTTATACTGGATCATTCCACTTGATTAGTTGTTCTGTGATGCTTCCCCATTATTATTACATTATTGCAGTCAGGACTATAGCATCAGCTGCTCCCCTATGTATGCTCATCCTACACAAATATCAGCCTAAAAACAGCTACAATCTCACATTGTTTCCTTTACTTCCTCCCTTATAGTCATCTGCCTCTGTCCTAATAAACAAAACTGAGCAAAGAAAAAACATAATTAGGGTTGCTATGGCATCATGGTTAATGATCTACCATGAATGCACCAAGCTGGGCCACTTTATTCCTTCCCATTCAAGAGATATGCTTAATGTTATACCTAAACCAGGGATCTGGTTCCCTGTTTAGGGAAGCTTTTAATGTTTAATAGACTATTGTATTTTAATATTCTGTTGGAAGCTGCCCAGAGTGGGTGGGGTAATAATAATAATAATAATAATAATAATAATAATAATAATAATAGTTATTATCATCATCATCATCATTATCATCATCATGGTTTGATTTGCTGCAATTCTCTGTAGCTAAGGTTTGCTTTTGGCTTACAATTCCTAGTTTGGACATAACGTTAAGGCAGTACCATTGTTATATTTCCTGGTTGTGTGCTAGTAGTGCTTGTTATTTTTCCTGGTTGTGTGCTTGTTATTTTTCCTGATTGTGTGCTAGTAGGGAGAAACGAAATGGCCCAGATTGGGGTAATAATAATAATAATAATAATAATAATAATAATAATAATAATAATTTATCTGGGCTGTTTCATCAATATGGTTTTGTTTCAGTCATGACAAAATTAACTGGCAAATTCTCTATAGATCTGAGCACAATCTTAAAGTAACATTCCATCTGATCAAATGAGTTCCCCAGCAGCTTCAGGATTGCATATGAAGATTCTTAGAATTGCCTCTGCAGCACAGAAAGAGGCACTGAAGTTTAGATAACTCTCCATGGCTAAGTTAGCACTCAGCAAATATATCCCATTTGTCAACTAAAAATCTGTCACACATGTTTGGAATTATAATTTCTTCTTTTTAATGACGACTGTGAAATTACTGTTTGGTTACGATGCCAGTTTAATATTTCATGTAATATTAATAACTTCTCTTTGTATAAAATTAGTACTAAGCTGGGAAGTCGGCAAAAGGCTCTATAATGCTGAATTATTATTATTAACAGTCCATAGCCATTCATTTTACATCAGATTCACTTCCAGAGCACATTAGCTGCAATCATGTGCTTTCTCGTTTGCCAGTATTGCCAAAATGAGTGCCATTAATTTTTAAGGGATGCACAGATTTCCTTTGTGGAGCTAGGCTTTCTGGCCACTTCCTGCCCCATAATTTCAAGGGAAAGAGGACAGCAATTCTAGCATATTAGTGGGAATGCACATATGCATTCCAGGTTGTTGTATTAAAACCAGCTTATTCTTTTAAATTTATTTCCCACTCTTCTCCAAGAAGCATATTTAACATATGATAAAGGTTTAATCTGGGTTTCTCATACTTATCCAGAACATTAGTTAAGGAACAGTCTATGTCGTCCTGTATCTTGTTTCCCATGGTGGCCAAGCAGATGCCCCTGGGAAGTCCATAAGCAGGACAGGGGTGGTAGCGGCTAGCATTCAGAGGCATACTGCCTCTTATTCTGGCCTATCATGACTACTACCTATTGATAGCCTTCATTCATTTGTCTCATCCTCTTGGCCACCAGCACATCTTGAGCAGCAAATTTGAAAAGTGATGTGACATGGAGCAGTTGTTTTCCTCTCCTAAATCTACTGTCAAACCAGGTCAGTCGATGACTCTGGGTTCTAGTATTATGGCAGAGGGGGAGTAACTCACTTCCATCTACAGTGGTACCTCGGGTTACATACGCTTCAGGTTACATACGTTTCAGGTTACACACTCCGCTAACCCAGAAATAGTGCTTCAGGTTAAGAACTTTGCTTCAGGATGAGAACAGAAACCGGGCTCCAGCGGTGTGGCAGCAGCTGGAGGCCCCATTAGCTAAAGCGGTGCTTCAGGTTAAGAACAGTTTCAGGTTAAGTATGGACCTCCGGAACGAATTAAGTACTTAACCTAAGGTACCACTGTATATAACACCATGTATCCCTTTGTAGAGCAAAGGGCCCAGATTCAATTTCCAAAGTCTCTGATTCAAAGGATCTTGACGAGCAAGGCTAAGAAAAGCACAATCCCAACCCTGTTGTCTATACTCTTGTAGCCTCTAGGCTAGATTACAACAGCACTTTATGCATGGGTCTGCCTCTGAATATGGTTCAGAAACTTCAGCTTGTACAGAATCCCATAGCCAGGTTGCTCATTGTGGCAAGATGGTTTAAGCATATAATGCCAATATAGGCCCGACTGCACTGGCTGCCAATTTGTTTCTGGGCCCAGTTCAAAGTGCTGAAAATAAAGCCTTAAACAGCCCAGGACCACTAAACCTCAAGGACCATTTCTCCCCATATGAACTGACCTGAACCCTGCAATCAACACCTGAGGCCCTTATTTGTGTGCCTCCTCTGCGAGAGGACGAGAGGGTGGCAACATGAGAACGGGCCTTTTTCTGTAGTGGCTCCCTGTTTGTGTAATGCTCTCCCCAGGGAGGCTTGCCTGGCACCTTCATTACATATCTTTAGGCGCCAGGCAAAAACATTCCTCTTCTCCCAGGCCTTTGGCTAATTACACAATCTATGGCCTTTGATGGCACAAAGTGAGGAGGAATTAAAGAACCTTTTAATGAGGGTGAAAGAGGAGAGTGCAAAATATGGTCTGAAGCTCAACATCAAAAAAACAAAGATCATGGCCACTGGTCCCATCACCTCCTGGCAAATAGAAGGGGAAGAAATGGAGGCAGTGAGAGATTTTACTTTCTTGGGCTCCATGATCACTGCAGATGGTGACAGCAGCCACAAAATTAAAAGACGCCTGCTTCTTGGGAGAAAAGCAATGACAAACCTAGACAGCATCTTAAAAAGCAGATACATCACCTTGCCAAGAAAGGTCCGTATAGTTAAAGCCATGGTTTTCTCAGTAGTGATGTATGGAAGTGAGAGCTGGACCATAAAGAAGGCTGATCGCTGAAGAATTCATGCTTTTGAATTATGGTGCTGGAGGAGACTCTTGAGAGTCCCATGGACTGCAAGAAGATCAAACCTATCCATTCTGAAGGAAATCAGCCCTGAGTGCTCACTGGCCACCTCGTGGAAAGAGAAGACTCCCTGGAAAAGACCCTGATGTTGGGAAAGATGGAGGGCACAAGGGCACAAGGAGAAGGGGATGACAGAGGACGAGATGGTTGGATAGTGTTCTCAAGTCTCTCAGCACTGGTTTGACCAGGCTGCAGGGGGCAGTGCCTGGCGTGCTCTGGTCCATGGGGTCACGAAGAGTTGGACACGACTAAGCAACAACAACAATGGCCTTTTAAACTGTATGGGGGCAGGGGTTCTTATTATTTGTTATCATGGTATGTGTTTTCATATTGTAAACTGCCCTGAGATCTGCAGATGAATGGCAGTATAGAAATTGGATAAATAATGATGATGATGATGATGATGATGATGATGATGATGATAGTGGGGAGAGAAATGGCAGAGGGAATGACCCAATGGTGTCCACGAATCCAAAAAGGTTGCTGAAATTTTTGATTAGAACATTTAAATAAAATGCCATTTTGTAGTCGTCTTCTTAAACTCTTCAGAAACCTGACATATTTAATAAGATTGCCCCAGGATGCGTGTAATTCAGCAAGCACTTAAGCAACAAGCAATTGCCAGTGACTCAGGTGTCTGTCTCAAACCTTCAGAAAGGCTGATGAGACAGTAGGCGTTGCTTAGTCACGCTACACCTCACAGACAGGATTCAGAAACTTCACACTATTGTTCCCCTGTCTGTTTTCGCTACACCTCTCTGCAGAGTTTAGTACAAGAAGGCCCTCCAGCATGTTTTCTTGGGATGGGAATCATATTCCCTCCTACAAGTTGTCTTCCAGATTTATTTATTTTTTAATTAGCAATTTACTTGGCAATTTTCCTCTGTAACATTTTTTTTACAGGTTTTCTAAATGAAAAGAGTGTGAATTAAACATTTTGCTTTAGGTTTACAAACAGCATAATAGAAGCTCAAGGAAGTTAGAAAAGTCACTTCATGTGATGGCAAGAGAAGAAGTAATTGGTCCCTTTCCCCATCTTCTCAATAAATTTCAATTACCTATGTTTTGCCAGTGTTCTCTGTAAAGTGAGTGTCTTTTCACTGCCCCAAATCTATTAGCAATGAATCCATAGGAGAGAGACGGGGAACGTGTGAGCCTCTGGGTGTTACTAGGAATCATTAGGACATCAGGTGGCAACTTCCAAGGGGCTCGATGTTTGGTCCTGACAGCAAGCCCAGCTTTGTCTCTTTGCTTGAATATAAATTGCACCTGCAAACAGACATCATTTTTCTGCATAGCAGTCTACAAAGCCAATCTGCAGAGGAAAAAATCTCAAAGTGAGCCCGCAAACAGACAACTTGAAAGGGGCTCACTGTCAGTGCTGATGAGCTGATTTGTGCTGTCAGCAACCTCTGACTGCCAAGGAATATTTGGGAGCACAAATTATGCTCTCATTTCCTTCCTTTGCTGCCACATCTTTACCTGACCCATACCTGGCATCACATCTGACACCAGGTGTGGGGTAGCAGGGGATGGTTTGAAAATAAACAACCTCATGGGCTAAATCAGGACCTCAAGTGGCAGAGGCCCCAAATTGCACAGAAGATTGGATGGGCCAATGACATGTGTGTGATGTCAAGATGTCGGGAGTAGCCAGAGGGCAGAGTCAAATGTGGTGGCAGCACAGCTTCAGTGGCTGATGCCTACTCCTCTCTCTGGCTCAGCCCCGTCCTCCTCCTCCTCCTGATGCCCCCACTGGCCAGGGGCTGTTTTCTCCATCTTTCCAGGAGAAGGAAAGCAGGAGCAGGAGGAGCCACTGGCCACTGAAACTGCAGTGTTGCATGCTCAGCTCCATGATTGACCATCTCTTCCTTCTTCTGCCACTGCCACTGGCTGCCTCCTTCTCCTCTGTAGCAGGAGGAGGAAGAGCCAGTCACTGAAGCTGCCCCACGCTCGGCTCCATGCTTGACCTTCTCTGCCCCTGATCATTCTGAACATTATTAAAGTTAAAGGGACCCCTGACCATTAGGTCCAGTCATGGCCTACTCTGGGGTTGCAGCGCTCATCTCCCTTTTTTGGCCGAGGGAGCCAGCGTACAGCTTCCGGGTCATGTGGCCAGCATGACTAAGCTGCTTCTGGCAAACCAGAGCAGCGCACGGAAACGCCGTTTACCTTCCCGCCGGAGTGGTACCTATTTATCTAGTTGCACTTTGACGTGCTTTTGAACTGCTAGGTTGGCAAGAGCAGGGACCGAGCAACGGGAGCTCACCCCGTTGCGGGGATTCGAACCGCTGACCTTCTGATCGGCAAGCCCTAGGCTCTGTGATTTAACCCACAGCGCCACCCACGTCCACTATTATTGGACACTCCTAAAAGAGCTGGGACCCTAGGAGTTGGCACCTGCTGGTGTGGCAGAAAAGAGCTGATGGAGAAGGGGCTGATCCTGCAACACCCACTAAGAATGCCAGTGGGGCTGAGCAATTCTTGGGATTGTCCTTTAAGTAAATGACATTAAGAAGTTCACAGGAGAAGTCCTTGCCAGAGCAATCAAAAAGCATAGTAATGGCAATCCAACAGACATTATGAAGTAATTGGCCTGAACGCAATCAGACAAGCCTGCTCGTCAGTAAAATTCAAATAAAATCTAATGCCATAAGAGTTTTAAGACCATCATATCTCCAGCACCAGTTTAGCACATTCCTGATCGGATTAAAGTGTCGAGTGAGTCAGAAAGCACAGATAAATCCCTCCTAGCTGCTCCAATTGCAAAAGACAGAAAAATTATATATATGCTATAGGTCAATGGAAGTGGGGGTTGGGTGGAAGAGTCCCGAGGAAAGGAAGGAACCATGAAGCACAAAACGAACGTATTACAAATAACTAGGAGACATTTAAATCCTAAAGCAGGAGTTGCTTTAAAGTGAGTCAAATGGAAATCAGTGAATGTGCATCGCTGTCTAGTGAATACAGGACATTTGTAACAGTCTGCAGAACAGACCAGGAGACTGGCTGTGGTCTGTTAAATCCCCATTACCTACCGTAAACTTGACAGAGGAAATCCAGCCTCTGTCAGCAATGGCAGGGCATCCGTTATATGTGACAGCTAGTAAGTCGACAGTTCTAGCTCTGTTCTGAAGTTCCCTTCTTGGTGGTGGCACCTGGACTCTTAAACTCCCCCCTGCCCCAAGAAAGGCATCTGTTGATGAATAAGTCTGGATAGCTCAACTGGTTATAGTATGGTGCTAATAATGCCAAGGTTGTAAGTTTGATCCCCTTAAGGTACAGCTGCATTGCATTCCTGCATTGCAGGGGGTTAGACTAAATAATCCTCAGGTTCCCTTCCAATTCTATGATTCTATGATTTATAGGTGACAGCAAAAGATGCCTTTGTTCATTTAGGTTTTTAGGATATAGGCTAGATCTGAAGTCCAATTTTGGAGATATAGATATACAGTGGTGCCCCGCAAGACGAATGCCTCGCTAGACGAAAGGGTTTTTCGGTTTTGCGTTGCTTTGCTAGACGAATTTCCCTATGGGCTTGCTTCGCAAGACGAAAACGTCTTGCGCTTTTTTCTTAAAGCCGCTTGAAGAGGCGCAGTTGCGACGGACCGTGCTTCGCAAGACGAAAAACATCGCAAGACGAAAAGACTCGCGGAATGAATTATTTTCGTCTTGCAAGGCACCACTGTATGTTCAATAGAACGTCCGTTTTTGACGTTCTACTGAACCTACGTACAAAAGAGGCAGGGCCGATATGAGGGGACCTCAGGAGGGCCCCATTTAGCTGGAACCTCAGGCTCAAAGGAGGCCTTAGATTTGGACACTTTTTAATTTGGGGGTACTTGATTTGGTAAAAGCCATATTTTTTTGTTAGCTGATCCACATTTTGTCACTATAAAGCATTAAACACCTTCATAAACATTAAAAAGAAAATATATTCGTTTGAGGACACAAAATTAGATTGTGGTGGGCATGCCCTCCCAGATCAGCTATAAACTAGGGGTTGAGATTTATTTTTTCTTGCCAGTAGTAGTCCATATTCTTATCTTCTCTCCAACCCCCGGTGGGTCAGATTTGACAGCTGGGCACTGCACTCAAAAACTGGAGGTGATCCGGGCATCTCTAGACCTCTGAGTTGACCTGAAAGCCAGTGCTCTATCACTAAACTACAGCCCTTCCAGCTAAAGGCCCTATTTTGAGCTCTCTGAGTGCCTCTGTGCTGTATAAAATCATAATAGCACCATGATCCTTTATACCTACATAGAAAAAGGAAGCAGATGTGATTATTTAAATGTGTACATACCTTTATATATGGTGCTATCTTTCATTATCTACATTTCCAACTCCCAGCTTGCTCTTCTTTACCCTTCTGGAATATCTCATTTTTATGACTATAAAGCTTCAATCTTAGGCGATATAATACTTTGCATCTATATTATGCCATTTATCCAACACTGCTGAAGTACCTTTCTTGTGGTGACAAAGATGTTTTAGCGCTACCGTTGCTTGAAAGTGGAACACAATGGCTGCTTAGGGGGAGAGGGGGAAAGCACAATAGGCATTTCACCTTCTCAGCCCTTGTCCCTATCACAGGGCAGCCTTCCCCAACCTGGTGCCCTCCATATATTTTGGACCACAGCTTCCATCATTCATGGCCATGCTGGCACAGGGTGGTTTTCTCAAGGTTGCTGCTGAAAACTTAATCATCATCATCCCTGTTGTTGCCGCTGTACGTGGTATTGCATTATTGTGTGAGAAGTGTAAATACAGGAAATTTTAGCCATGACACCAAGAGTTCAATACATTTTTTTTGGGGGGGGGGAGGATTCCTTTATTTAATGAGATATCTAAAATGAATTGTGTGTCAAATGTGTGGATCTGTTTGCCGTGCTGGCTGAAGAGCTACATTTGGCCCCCTGACCTAAGGTTCTCCAGCCCTAGTATAGACAATACTGCACCCAATGGCCTGGTGGTCTGACCCAGTATAAAGCCACTTTGTGTGCTCAGTGGAATCAGTCCAGCACTATGGCCCTTATCCAGTGCCATTTTTCTAGAAAAAGAGGTTCCGGAACTCAGAGAAAGCCAGTGTGGTGTAGTGGTTAAGAGCGGTAGACTCGTAATCTGGGGAACTGGGTTCACGTCTCTGCTCCTCCACATGCAGCTGCTGGGTGACCTTGGGCCAGTCACACTTCTCTGAAGTCTCTCAGCCCCACTCACCTCACAGGGTGTTTGTTGTGGGGGAGGAAGGGAAAGGAGAATGTTAGCCGCTTTGAGACTCCTTCGGGTAGTGATAAAGCGGGATATCAAATCCAAACTCTTCTTCTCACCATGAACGTCTCCCTTGTTCTCTTTGAATGGCAATGGCACCCACCTGAGAGGTGCTGGAACTGAGATCTGGTGAGTTCCGGCTGGGGAAAAAATCCCTGCCCTTATCATCAATAGTCCCATGGTAGTTCTTATAGATAACCATGAGATATCTGGCAGAACAAGAAGCACTATAGCAATGGAAAAGGCTGTAGTTACGGGAAAGGCCATAGCTCAGTGGTAGAGCATCTGTTTGCATGCAGAAGGCCCCAGGTTCAAGCCTTGGCAGAGACCCCTGTCTAAAACCTTGGGGAGTTGCTGCAGTTCAGTGTAAGCAATGCTGAGCTAGTCTTGGTGTAAGGCAGGTTCCTATGTTCCCATGTCTCCCACTCTCATAAGCATCCATGAGCCAGGGTAGTATTGCCTTGAATAGAACATGGCCACAAGAAATGGAAAAAGAGCTTAAATTGAATAGGTGGTCTGAACAGGAGCCAATTTCATTTTGAAAACAGCAAGCCTTTCCTCCTGTCTGGATATACTCTTCAGAGGATCCCATTTTAACCAAGGGTTGAGGGAATCTAATTGTGTAAGTTTCAGTAAAAGGACAAAATTTGGGTCTTGGGAGGGATAAAGGAAAGAATTCAATTCTTTCAGAAGGAACATGAAGAGGTCACACCTGCACAGCTTATATTAAATGGGCCATTTCATAGAAAGTGTCTCAACGCTACAGATTAGAAGACAAAAGAGCCACAGAAATCACATTAAAAAGCCAACATTCTACATCGTTTAGCTTTGCAAAGCAGGCAAATGGTCTTTTTGTGGATTGATTTTTTTTTAAGCAAGACACAATTATTTGACTGCCTCCTGAAAAGGAAAACAAATTTTAAAGGTGTTTTGTGAATATTATTTGACCAGTGCTTATTCAGGCCTTGACAGCCACCGACTGTGCAAAGTGTGCCTGACCAATGGGGAGAGGTTTGTTAAAGGACCTTGAAAGCTGTACCGCAGAGAAGCCAATCTGAAAAAGAGATGATTATTTAACTCTCTCTCACGCACACTGCTTAATAACTCAATGCAAACCATTTGGTGACTCTGGGCAAGGGATCTTTGCAAACAAAGATGTGTTCCAGAGATTTTTGCACGTCAGCACGGTCTGCAAATTTGTTTGTCATTTCCATATTAAGTCGAACAGTATTTTCCGCAGCGTGTGTGCAAATGTCCAGGTGTGGCTGAGATCACATTCCAGAAATAATAGCGAGTTAAAATTCGCTCACAGTCATCTTGAAACAACTTAGGGGAGAGTTGAATCAAGCTGGCAAAAAGAAGCAGGGAATTTTGTCTTTTGCCCTCCACCCTGAGGGGGTGAAGTAGGCCTTGGTGTTTGTGGGGTGGTGGGGCTTATCTGAGTCAGTTTTCATCACTCATTTAAGGGCACTGTGATTTCAAAAGCCACCAATAAATCATTCTAACACTGGAGAGGAACAATTGTTTTCAAAAAAAATATGGTGTAAGAGCTGCTGCTGCTTGTTGCTCATGCTGTGCACATTCATTTCTTTTGTCCCTCCGTCAACTTCCACTTTTGTCTCAAGTTCACATCTTGTTCCAGTGTCATTTCCCTGAACAATAGATTTCACAGGGTTCTGAAGTGCAACAAAACTCTCCAATGCCTGTTTTGCTTTCCCCCATGTGCAATGTAAGTCAAAAGAAATTACTGCATACACAGTCAACAACTGTGCCCCTTTTCAGCATTTGGAGTGTGTGCGGGTGGGGATGTTACCTCCAGGCTTGGTTTAAGTGGGAGCTGCAACAAATGGGGTGTGGAGTGTTCTTGTTCAAGGTTCCAGCCAGCCAGCCATACCCATTCCCAGATCACTCTGTTCCCTTACCTTCCTGCCATTTCCTGTTTTTGTTAACACACTACAGAGCATGCTTAGTCCAAATTGGGTTTTTTAATCTTCCCTCTTAGTTTTATTTTTCTAAAATTCTGCTTCTGCAAAGCTTGAAGTTTTCTCAAGCTGTGCAAGGATTGACACAGGGACAATGGGTTTTCTTTGTATATAGGATATAGGATACCTTCAGGCCTATTGGTATCTAGATCTGAAACAGTTGTATCTGTGTTCCTGCCTTGGTATACACTTCAGTGACAATGTGGCATTATGTTTTGTCGAACTACGCTGTGTTAACTGTTGGTACACCCTGGACTTAGAATTTGTTTTCTGCCACAGTGAGTTGAAAGATCATGGAGGAAAACAACAACATTGAAGCCATTAAAAAATAATAAAATAAAACGCACGACCTTCATTACAATGTCATATCATTTTCAGAGCTGGAATCTCATTTCATTTTTTCATACAACTTCTACCAGATCAGGGGTAGTGTGTGTGAGAGAGAGTACACACACACACACACACACACACACACACACACACACACATACCATAAGTGTATAGGTGAGGACAGATTAATTCTGTCTGGGTAGAGAGAGAAATGTATTGTGCTTTGTTTTGTTTTGAAATTAATTGAAGCAATTGAGTTGTTTTCCCTTTGGTCCTATATCCACATTACCAGGTTACTCTTTTCTTTTGACACTCATGGGACCTTGGTGAGAGAACTATGGCTTGGAATGCCTGGAGTTACATTCTCAGGGGAACTAATATATGAACACCAGACAATCATATTTTGGAGAAAGGGGTGTGTGGCAAGTCCTTTAGCTCATATCGTGCTGGGCTACATGCAGTGCCAGCCCAAGACATTTTGCTGAGACAAAGGACAAGATGGTGCCCTTCTCCAATTACAAGTTCAGAAGCCAACTACTGTGAAGTGCGCTGCATGGCAGGCTCAGGAAGAATGACTGGGAATTGGCCAGGGCCTCCACACATTGAAGCCATCCCCTCACTCTGCCCCATGAGATGGTTGGCTGTATGAAAGCAAAGGCTGGCCTAGCCTGAATGAATTTTCCGGGCTTTTAATAACTGTGTGGCAGAATTAGGATGTGCAACGTAAGTTTTGTGCCACAGTGACTGCATTTGCCCATAATGCTCAACCATATGGCTTTTTAAAAAAACCATGGTTTGCTCAACAAACCACAAGTCATGTTATAGATGACCAAAAAAGCCATAACATGAAGGAAGGCAATGGAGACACTGGAAAAGGTCTCCCCATCGGGTTTCCCTCCCTTTGCCAGTCAAAAGCCAACTAGGGGAAAAAAGGTAATTTTGGTTACACACAATTTTTGTGTATATGTGCTGAACCCCAAGATGTATGATAAAAAAGGTAAAGGGACCCCTGATCATTAGGTCCAATCGTGACCAACTCTGGGGTTGCGGCGCTCATCTCGCTTTATTGGCTGAGGGAGCCGGCGTACAGCTTCCGGGTCATGTGGCCAGCATGACTAAGCCACTTCTGGCGAACCAGAGCAGCGCATGGAAACGCCATTTACCTTCCTGCCGGAGTGGTACCTATTTATCTACTTGCACTTTGACATGCTTTCGAACTGCTAGGTTGGCAGGAACAGGGACCGAGCAATGGGAGCTCACCCCGTGGCAGGGATTCGAACCGCCGACCTTCTGATCGGCAAGTCCTAGGCTCTGTGGTTTAACCCACAGTGCCACTTGCGTCCCTAGCACCACCCGCGTGCCTATATAGTCGTGCCTATATATTTCCTGAGACTCTTCAAGTGCTAATCACCATGAAGCCCCGATGAAGTGCCACTCAATGAACCTGTTCCATAGCAAATTATTTTTCCAGCCTCTAACAGTGTTCCTTATACTCCACTTTGATCACTGAGATCCTCAGATAGGGCACTTCTGGTGGCTCCCCATGTCCCTGGGGTTTGGTTGGCCATCACAAAGAACCAAACATTTGGTGTGACAGGTTATTCCCTGTTGAACTCCCTATCATGAGCAATTCAGTGGTAACCATCCCTCCCTTCATTCAGATTCCCTCCTCAATACTTTCCCCCTTTGGACAGCCCTGGACAAGATGAATAGTCTATTCATCCAAGCAGTATTTTACTGATGTTTTTAATTACATTTTTTATGAATATTTTTGTTGATTTAAAAAAATATTTTGTGCTCTGCTTAATATGTAACAGAAGTGTGGCTTATAAATCTGTAAATAAAGCAATTATTAAGAAGAAATTCGCTGATGCATACCTCTGTCCTGATCTGTGCGGAATAAGATAATTGGAGGTGTCTGGCCCAGCTGTGATGAACTCTCAAGTGATCCCTAATCCATGATTCAAAACAAAAACTGCCAAGACAATAAAGCCAAACTCTTCCATGGCTGCACTTGAGATTGTGTGAGAGATATATACAGTTTTCACCCCCAAACATCCATTTCCCCCTCATTCCTTCCATCTTTCCTATTGCCAGCTGAACTGTCAGCTTGTCTCTTCTGAGTTCTATACCTTTTTCCTGGATGTGTGGTTCTCCCTATCACCTTATCCACCCGTATCTGCTCAAATCCATCAGTCACAGTGCAGATTTGTAATGAACTTTCTCTCTGTGCCAAGGCAAAGAAAAAAAAAAAGTGACATCATTTTCAAAGAGAAGATCAGTACTTTAATCTCCATGCGATAGGGAACAGAACAAAAGGGCCTCATCTGGCAGAGAAGAAGCGGGGGAAGAGGAGGAGGAATGGGGAAGGAAAGGCAAAATGGGAAGGGATTTTGTTACCTTTTGATGCACCAGATAGTCCGCTCGAGGAGTTTGGAACACATTCGCTCCATTTAATTGAACATACCTGGTCTTTAAGAGCGATTGCCTGGAGGTAATTTTGGAGGCACCATTGCAAGATACCCTTTGTGGAGCAGTGAGGAGGCTATGCAGAAGCAATGCCTGAAAAAGTTCTGGATTCCTTGACATCTGTTCAGTATTAACGATGAAGGTGGGGGAGGAGTCCTCCTAACCATTTGTACAGATTGAGGCAGGATTATCCATGATGGTAAGTACTCTGTAGAATTAATTCATAGCCAAGGAATTCCTCTTATTTGAGGTGATGATTCACTGGGGGCGGGGGGAGAGAATGTGCCCATCCTTCCCAACTCTCTCTGGCTTTCGCAGGACGGAAATGGGAGCTGTTTCCTTCCTGTATCATGTGATACAGAAGCAGTAGCCTTTAAAACCAAAGCTAATAACACTTCCTAAATTAACATATTAGGCAAAGTAAGGAAAGTGCCTCCGGCAGCAGTTGCCAAGAGGCAGCAGTGGCAGCTCCCTTGCCCTTCCCTTCTGTTGGAGATGCATCTTTCCTTCTGTTGGAGATGCACATGCTATAATTCTCAGAGTGGCTTAACAGTTGTAGCCCGGAGAACTATGAAGATCTGGGCAGCATATTTTCACGGTACCAATGTCAATGGATGCACACAATTTTCTGATGCATGAATACGGATTCTAACATTTTCTTACTGAATGTTTTCAGATAACACAAAATTGACCACTTGTGCTGAACAGGCGTTGCATATCCATCCCACGCTGGTCCAAATGACGAAAAGCAATCCTGAATTGTGTTTCCTTCTGAAATGTAACCAAATGCCCTACTTTAGCATCACTTGATGAAAAATGGCTGCACTACACCTCTTATCGCTTTCAGTTACGTCTGATCCTGAAGGGCTTCCTTTGAAACATGACATTGTAATACCTGCATATTTTAAACGTGGCTCGTTTAATAATGCATGAGCAGAGGAACAGAATAATATATTTGTGAAAGACGTTAAAAGGAGAGAATCAGAATGTTAAAAAGACACTTTAAATATTAATTAGATTAAAATGGAGGCTTTCACGACACACATTTTCCAATTTAACTCGTGAAAAGTGCTGCCAATTAGCCAAAAATAAAATAAAATGCCCTGCTGTGATTCATACATACAGATTGTGTGCGTGTTTTTCAGCACTAGGGAGAAAAGTATGGTGAGAATCATCACAACCATCACCTTCAAAAGGAGGAAGTCAGATATGTGGTCATGATGTTTAATCTTTGGCAACAGCTGGATGAAAAAAAAGGTGGACGTTATGAATGAATTATGCCAATCCCTTCTATATTGTACTCAGTTAAATTTTATCAGGTATTTATTTATTTCATTAAAAATTATATACCCACTTGATTGTAAAACAAACTAAAAGCGGTTTACAAAAAGACAAAACCATACAATCAGGACAAATTTACAATACATTAAAACATACAAGAAGTCAATACACTAAAAGAGATTAAAATTCTCACCAGCTTTTTGAAGCATATGGGCCAGCTTGTCTTAACAGGAATGTTCTGAAAATAATACAGTGAAGACACCTGCTTGATATCAATAGACTGGCCAGCCCCAGGCCTTGACTTACTACCCAGATGTCATTATATTTTCCTATATACATTGTGCTCCTGATAGCCAACCATGCTCTGGTCCTAGTTGCAACGTTTCCTTAAGTCTCTATTGTTCTTGCTCTTGTGTGCCTTCTGGAGAAAATTCAGGTGTTCTGCCTTTGTGTCCTCATCATCTTTCAGCTGCTGTTGCAGGCTCCTCTGCCTTCGGAGTTCTGCTTTACTCCTCTTCCAGCTTCTGTGCCCCTCTTTTATCTCTTGTTGTTGAGGATGTGGCAAGGAACAACACTATAACTTTGGACTACAACCTGGGAGACCAGGGTTTGAATTCCCACTCAGCCATGAAGCTCACTGGGTAACCTTGGGCCAGCCACCTTCTCTCAGCCTAACATTTGGAAGAGAAAATTTTAGGTTTCTAAGCTTATGGAAGATGCCAGGATTTTGGGGGGGGGGGAGAGAGAGAGAGAGAGAGAGAGAGAGAGAGAGAGAGAGAGAGAGAGAGCCAGTTAGTGAATACAGCATTGAGCTAGATGGACCAATAGTCTGGCATGGCAGTGTCCTAAGTTCCTATGGTTATGTCACCCTCGCTCAATTTGCAAAATTAGGCAACTGCCTTTTGCTTTGGAGTGGCTCCCTTCAAAGGAGGGCATTTTCCCCTCCAGCTTTAGCTATAATGAAGGAAACGTCGTCCCAGCTTGACTTTGGGCCATGTAAATTTCAGCATTATGGTTTGCCTCCCTTTCTCTGAATGTCCTTGCAAATCCCCCTCATTTTCTAGGAATTGGGAGGCTTAATACATAAGTAGGGATGTTGAAAAGGTGAGTCGTTTGCAAGCAGCGGTTTCTTCCCTCTACGCGGTCCACCCATTTCCCCAAAGCTTGCGGTTTTTCCTTCTTCTCCTCCTAATTATGAAACATTCATTGTTCATCACTCCAGATGCCACTTAAGATAAGAGGGAAGTGAAATCCAGGCTCATTAAAGATGCCGTTGCAATGTGATTCCTCTTCCACTGCAGGCAAATGTTACCGTGTACAAGACACAATGAAAAGGGCATAAAACCATTTTCCAAACCACAGTCATGGAAAGGATTTCACGCTATTTGAACAATCGTATGCTAATCCTATATTTAATCCTCTAATGCTTCTATAGACACAGACTAGCCTATTTTAGACATGGTTAACCAAACAGGATAATCTCCTCTTCTCTCCATAAATGCTTGTAAAATAATGTTCATCATTATCATGCATATAATCAAAAGCTACCTCCCTTCACCCTTAGCCTCATATACCCTCCCTGACATGGTGTTGGGTGAGATATGAGGGAAGACTCTCTCCCCCCAATGCCAGCTGAAACAGGAGAAATGTGGATATTAAAAACTAAGGCAATGCCCATCGTTATGATTGATAGGTGATGTGTGGAGGGAGGGCTTATAAATTCCAAGGATCCCTGAGGGTTATAGTGCTGATCTGTGTGCTGAGAATCATCACACATAGAATCAGGGTCCTTGCCATTCAGTATCGGTATAAAGAATCAAGAAAATATAAAGAATCAAGAAAGAACCAAGAAGAAGGGCACAAGAAGAAGGGGATGACAGAGGATGAGATGGTTGGACAGTGTTCTCGAAGCTACAAACATGAGTCTGACCAAACTGCGGGAGGCAGTGGAAGACAGAAGTGCCTGGCGTGCTCTGGTCCATGGGGTCACGAAGAGTCGGACACGACTAAACGACTAAACAACAACAATAAAGAATCATACACCCATAGAACTAGAGCTTGAAGGGACCCCTATGGTCATCTAGTCTAGTGTTCCCCAACCTTGGGCCTCCAGCTGTTTTTGGACTACAACTCCCATCATCCCTCGCTAGCAAGACCAGTGGTCAAGGATGATGGGAATTGTAGTCCAAAAACAGCTGGAGGCCCAAGGTTGGGGAACACTGATCTAGTCCACCCCCTGCAATACAGGAATCTCAGCTAAAGCATCCATGTCCACCCAACCTCTTCTTAAAAACCTCCAAGGAAAGAGAGTCCACAACCTCCCAAAGGAGACTGTTTTGCTGTCAAACAGCTCTTACTGTTGCAGTAAGCAGGGGTTGCCAACTTAACACTTGAGGGCACCAAATTCCCCCTATCTATAGCTCTTCAAATCCAGATAAATGAACAGTTATAAATGAGTTCAAGACAGGGGAAAAATCAATCAGCAGTACAGCACAACATGAATAGCTTTCTGAAGGTATGCTACGGAGCCACTAAAATGGAAACGGCTGGTGCCTGGTGATATTTTACATTGGCTTAAGTTTCCCTATCTAACCTGCCTTGGAGGCAGGATCCTGGGCAACGAGGGATTTTGTTATGTCATATTTGAGCCTCTCTGCTCTCAGTACTTCAGTGAGCAACTGGAATTCTGGCAATCACCCTGGGCTGTATGTGTGTGGGGGGAGGAGGATCCCAGGGCATACATATCAGCACCAGAAAGCCAATGGGCTTTCCACAGGCATCTGATTGGTCAGATGGGCCATTGGCCTGATCCAGCGGGGCTCTTTGTTTCTTATGAAAGCAAATAGAAGGGACCACAGAACCGCCATCTGAAGCAATATCCCTGAGCATCCCCCTCAATAATTACCATGTAAACATGCCCAGGCAGCATTTGAGAGAGATGCGAGAGGGCAGGCGGCCAGACTGACAATCTGTATTCCAGGAGGGCATGGTTTACACCTCATCAGATGAGGCAAAGGAACTATCATTAGGCATATCTCCCAAACTTGGAGGCTGAACAAAGGTGCAGTTTACACTGTCTTTGACAGCAGTCGACTCAAACATGATATCTGGCTTTGGAACACGGTCTGATTGATCAGATAAAGCATGTGTGTTGTTGCCAAAAAAGTGCAGACTACCACATGTGCGCTCATGAGTTGCCTCTTTGGAAGCACTTTGGGTTATTGTGATGGCTTTTTTTTTTTTTTAAGGGGTGGCTCATCCCGAGAGAAAGAAAAAAAGGCTTCACATGTTTTCACTGCGTGAGACTAGTTAAAAGGCATGTATGGCAGCATCTGGTCAAGAAATAGCCAAGGAGACGGGACACTTTTTATCTCTTCCCTGGCTGTTTGGGAAGAACAAATTCAGCTCCAAGGAGTAAAGGTCATAAAGAATATGACATCCCGGTAAGTCCAAAATTATGCACCATACGGGTTATAAACGATGTGGCAATAAAGAAAGGCAGAAGGGGGGAAATGGCAAGCTGTCAGCTTAACGGCAGCCATATATAGTGTGGTTAAAAGAGAAGAAAGAAGCATTACCCTTTCCACATGTGTGAATGTCTAGCACTTCTTCCTCTAAGCACTCTGCAGATCACAGAAAAGGTTTGTCTAGAGCTTTAAATGCTATCTTTATAAGTCTGAAAGCACATCAGCGATAACAGATCTGTTTTGGAAAAGATCAAATGCCTTCCCCATCTAAAAGAGCTGGGGGGGGGGGCACAGTATAGTCGACATGGGCAGGGGGTGGGGGAGGCAGTCGGATGCTTCCCTGCCTTGAACTGGGTGCTGTTTTCATTTTAGCTGAGCTGATTCCATCATCATCCATTTGCGCTGACGGTTTATAGGAAATATTTGTCAGAGAAAGCAATTTTCTGAAGCAAGTTTCTGGAGTTTTATGGTTACAGTTGCCAGGGAAGGGGAGTGGGGGAAACAATTCAAGAGACAAAAGAAAAAGGGGCACTGCTCGACTCTTCTGTCCTGCAAGATCCACCATGACTGCCTCTTTGTGAAAAGGTCCCATATAAGGAGCTAATTTTGATTTTTTCAATCAATTGGGGCCTGCTTACTCCAGGGTTCACCTCCCATGAGATCATCATCTAAGATGGACAAGGGAAGACCTGTTGTATGTGCTACTTCCTTCAGCTTAGGACAGGGGTGAGGTACCTGTGGTCCTGCAGATGTTGCTGAACTACAATCCTCATCATTCCTGACCATGCTGGCTGGGGCTGATGGGAGTTAGAATCTATCACTTCTAGAGATTCCCTGTCAGTGGTGTGGTCAGTGGCTCCACAATGTAGAGCTTTTCCCTTGAAAAACCTATTTCCAGTGCCTTTAAAAAAAATGTTTAGGGGTACTCTCATTTTGACTCATCATTTTATAGCTCAAATCAGGAAAAATAAATACAGTAAATGGACAAAAGGACTAAGATTCACAAAATGTTTAGGGGTATGCATACCCCTGCATTACCCCAGACAAAAAGCAGTGCATATTTCAGTCAAGTTCTGAACATTCCTAGGAGAAATAAAGAAACATTACTCTTACAGGAAGCATTTGGAGTTGTGTCATTAACTCTTTTTATGGTTGACAGTTGTAGGCCAACAGATCTTCAATCTGGCTTCCAATAAAGTGCAGCTATAATTGATAAGCAATACAAAATAGAGGACATGGGTGGCACTGTGATTTAAACCACAGAGCCTCTTGAGCTTGCTGATCAGAAGGTCAGCGGTTCCAATTGGTGCGACGGGGTGAGCTCCCATTATTCTGTCCCAGCTTCTGCCAACCTAGCATTTCAAAAGCACACCAGTGCAAGTAGATAAATAGGTACCGCTGTGGCGGGAAGGTAAATGGTGTTTCTGTGTGCTCTGGCTTACATCATGGTGTTCTGTTGTGCCAGAAGTTGTTTAGTTATGCTGGCCACAGGACCTGGAAAGCCGTCTGTGAGCAAACGCTGCCACAACCCCGTAGTTGCCTTTGACTGGACTTAACCGTCCAGGGGCCCTTTACCTTTACCTTTTACAATAGAAAGTTAAAGCAGTTTATCCTCTGGAGCCTTTGATGCTCAGGCAGCAATGAAACCCATTTCACAGTGCACCCTGATTCGGAGAGAAATGCTCCTTCCTTACATGCTAAAATGAGCCCTGCCTATACCTGGTGGCTTTTCTCAGGGCTTAACTACACTTACCTTTCCTCTGCACTGAGGCTCTAAAGCTCTGTGTCTGAGCACTCTTTTTGCTCTAGAGCTTTCCCTGTGAAAACTCTCTATTTAAATCTTGGCCGGGGGGGGGGGGGAGTTCTCAGACAAAGAGCTTTAAAGTGTGGACTTGTGACTGGAAAGTGTGGATAAGTCCTCAGTTTCAGTGGGGCACCATCCTGTGGCCAAAAGCAGCCTTTGTTCCAGCAAAACTGTTCCATGTCCTTTTGTTCTTATGGTAAGATGTGGGGAACATGTTCTATACTGAGGCAGCCTCCAGGTTCTCTCCTTTTGAACTTCCAAGAAACATTGCCATGGTTGCAAAAAGGAAGTTGCCATTGGTCTGATGCAGCAGGTTTTATGATCTTATGCGCAAGCTGCACTACTCTGTAGACTTTGGTTCTTGGGCATTCATATAAGTGTGGAAACCGATGGACCCTGTTTTGAAATAACTACAGAGAACTTAATTGGCACATGTCTGCTCTCCTCCTTGACACTTTCCCATATTCCCTCTCCTTGATTATGTCTTTGCCAGAAGCAGAACAGGCAGGAGTGATAAAATAATGTAATTTTGTGGGCGACGGTTACCCCCGTCGAATGGAGAAGGCTATAAATATTATATTAGCGAGAGTGAACCGCAGGACCAAAATGGAAATGGAAAAGAAAGAATAAGGGAGAAGAGTTGGCTGTTCACTGCCGCAAACCCAGGAAACAAGAGAGAAAGTAATTCCTCCTGTTGATACTTTCAAAATGACTTTGTAATGTGCAAAGTATGGGTACGCTGCCTAGATTCACCTTGACAGTAAATCCTGACGTTACTGAGCAATATCTTCCCTGTTGCTGTGTGTGTGTTGGCATTGCCCCAATGTAAAGTAGGCACCGTAGCATCAGACCAGTTTTACTTGCAAGGTCATGTATAGTTTACTACTCAACTAAACAGCTTAGGCTGGAGGGCACAGAACTGGGAATGTGAGGCTGGATGTCTTGCTCAATTGCTATGTCTGTTCAATGATTGCTTTTCAAATCTCTCAGTTGCCCTGATGCAGGAAATGGAGGGGCAGGAAAAACATTCCCCCCTTGCTCCCCCCTCTAAATGGAGAGACACTGCTCACCTCCCAAAAGATGGGTCAACATCACTGGTCTTCTTTTTTGGTCTACTACTGCTGCCTGTCTGAAGAAAGGGGAAAGGCTGTAGCTCAGTGGTAATGTATCTGCTTGCATGAAGAAGATCACAGGTTCAATTCCTGGCATCTCCAGGTCTCACTGACTAAGAGAGATCCTTACCTGAAACCCAAGAGACCTGCTCCCAGTCAAAGTAGACAGTACTGAACTCGATGGACCAATGCAGAAGGCAGCTTCCTATGCTCCTGTGTGAGATTGATGGATTGCTGTGGAACCAAAAGAAAGAACAGTGTGTAAGGAACTGCATCATACTAAGGGGCAAAACTAGATATATGTTTAAATTAGTGCCATGCTGCTAGTTTCTCCTGCATTCCCACGTTCATCAATTAATGAGAAGACAAATTACATTTGAAAATGATCAAAGGGTGAGAAAACTTTTGAGGGAAATTCTCAATGGGGAGGGGCAAGGTTATGCTGTGATTACCTTAATTTTAAGGTAGCCGAGAGGTGCTTGTGAGTGTGATTTTATTTATTCTACAAACCAACACCCTCTCATTTTGTGCACCCTGTAGCCTTGCAGGGTGCCTGCACTTCCTGAAAACCCCATGACATCCTTGACTGGGCTTTCATGTAAGCAGAGGAAGGGGGAGAGGACTGATGCTTTGTGCCTGGTAACTGTTCATTTTTTTAAGGGTTGTATTTTTTATGTAATCAGTGCAGAAAGGTATTTTTAAAGGTAAGCCACGAGACAGCAATTTTATAAGTTTATAACATTATACATGGCATGGATGAAGTGGATAGAAAAAGTTTTTTCTCCCTTTCTCGTAACACCAGAATTCATGGGCATCCGATGAAGCTGAACCTTAGAAGATTCAGGGTGGACAACTGAACTTCTCACCCCACATATTGAATTTGTTCCCACAAGAAGCAGTTGTGGCCATCAATTTAGGCAAATTCATGGAGGAGAAGGCTGTCTGCAGCTACTAGCCACAGTGTCTATGCTCTGCCGCCACTGTTGGAGGCAGTAAGCCTCTGAATGCTGGTTGTTAGGAATCGCAAGTGGGGGGAATGCTGTTGCACTTAGGTCCTGCTTGTGGGTTTTCCACAGGCATCTGCTTGGCCAGTGGGAGACCAGGTTGCTGGACTTGTTGGACCTGATCCAGCAGGCTCCTCTTATGTTCTTCCATTCTTAACTTTCCTTACAAACAAAATCCAGTGAGAGCATGCATCTCATGAATTTGATGGCTGGTCTCCTCAGCTTCCCATGCTTCAATTAAAGCTCAGGGGTGGATGGGCTTGGGTAACCTATAGGGCTTTTTGCAGATTGTGGCATGTGGACAGATGGAGAGACTGCATCAGGCTGAAGAAATATTTACTGGAAAGAAGTACACACAATGATTCAGTAATCTCAGCCTTACACCTACCAAAATTCTGAAGAATAAATTTGGAAGATTTCTGAGAACGAAAGAGGAAAAACAGAAGCCTTTTTCTCAGGAGAAGAACTCTTTTGAGATATTGGAGGGCAGGTTGTGGCACAGCATTAATTTAAAGATGTAGCAGGTAGCTAAGTATCTTGTTTTTCCTGAACTAATCACAGGAAAGCTCAGCTCTCATTGTAAAGGCATCACATGAAGAGAGGCATATCTCTTCATTTCCTGGTCATATTGCAAGCAATGGTAGTTCCCCACCCTCCAGGCTGGGGTGTGGGTGTGTGATCTCCACTGCAATCTTGGTTTCAGGATTTTCCAGGAGTCAGGATGTTCCAAAATTTCCATTGTGATAGGAAGCTTCCCCACTACTGACATTTGCTCTTGAGAACATTGCACATGGAATAAAAGCCACATCCTGAATAGGGTGGTGGTTGCTTGGAGCTGTCCAAGGTTCTGACTTATACACCCTTGGGCATCTATAATGCCCCATGCTGCTGTGGTCAAGACAATGGCTTATTCTTGAGCTGCTTTCTTTCTTGGCCTGCCCTGCCAAGTATGTCTTCACTGGGCTTTATCTCCACACGCCTCCTCTATAATAGTTTGAGATGCATCATCACAAGTTGCTTAAAGGAAACCCTATACTGAGAATTGCTTACACCCAAAGCTTGCATGAGCTCTCCTTCATGCTATGTCAGTCTTTTGAAAGAGACTGCATAATGCTCATGAGAAAGGCATGGGAACCCTATTCATTTCAAACAAGTAGTTTCTATGGGGAGAAAAATAGTTTCCTTTGTTGCTATTTGTATCCATAGCATTTTTCTATCTCCTAAGAAAGCCCCTCAGACCCAGTAGAAAAGAGATTATTATATGGAGCAGGATTTTGAGTACTGGCAATAATTAATAGCCACAAAAGGCACCAGCTGTCAGAAAGCCCATTTCAAAGTTTCACACAATAGGCAAAATGATTCTTCTGTCAAGTTAGTGATGGCATTTAAGCATTCAGTGGAATTCTTGTATATATAAAAAATGAATTCTGTGGTCTTCTATAGAAATAGACCATGAATATAACTTTTATCTCTCTCCTTTGTATTTTCCTGTTGTGTCTTCACTCATATTTTAATATCATGCATGTTTGCATGAGTGTTGTTAAGGCCTATTAATTGCACACACCCCATGATCATCTGAGAATTAGTCATCATTCCCTCTTCGCATGTGAGGCTGACTGACAAATTGGTGGTGGGTGTCGTATTCTCACTCCCTGCAACGTTTTCACTCCAAAGCTCCCCAGATTGTCATATGCATTGCAGAGACACCTAGCTGTTTTCTAATAACAGAAGCGGAACATCACTTTACACCATAGATAATCCAAGTATAAAGTCCATAGTACCAATCAAGTAAGCGGTAGGTGTGGTCCTATTATATTTTTTTACCCTACTTTGCATCATTTAATAGATGACATAGAACCTTGTGACAACACAGAAACTTCAAGCCATGCCTCAAGGATCTGGGTATGTTTAGCTTGGAAAAAGGTAGACTGAGATATGATAGCCATCTTCAAATATCTCAAGGGTTGTCACACGGAAGAGGAAACAAACTTGTTTTCTCCTGCTGTGGAGGGAGGGTAGGACTCAAACCAATGGCTTGAAGTTACTAGAAAGGAGATTCTGACTAAATGTCAGGGATAACTTTCTGACTATAAAAGCTGTTCAGCAGTGGAATGGTCTCCCATGGGAGGTAATGGACTCGCCTACACTGAATGCTTTTAAGCAGAGGTTGGATCGCCTTCTGTCATAGATGCTTTAGTTGAGATTTAATTGTATTTCAGGGGGCTGGACAAGATGACCCTTGCAGTCCCTTCCAATTCTGCAATTCTATGTGCACAAGAGAGAGGGAGGGAGGGAGAAGAAAACAAACCAACAAGGTTTAACTAAGCTGGCAGAACCTATGAATTGAAACAATAGCCAGTACAAGCGGGAGTTGAAAAGGCATCCTACGTTAGGCACAAGTCCATTCTTCGCATCCCTTTGAAAAGATAAGCAACATTTGCAGAGAACCAGTCTGGGCATCTCCAATAAAAATGTTTACTTCTGGGAATTGTTGTTGGATTTACACAAGCGGAGTCTCTTGTTTAAACAGCACAACGTGCTATTGTCCTATTTACTTGCATCATTTGTTATTTAAGTAGGGGGAGAGATATAAAAGTGCAAACACTGCAGCCATCTGGGTTAGTGCAGTCTGCTCCAGTTAACTTACAAGCTAGGGGAAAAGGAAATGCTGCACCTGATCACCCACAAAAAATAATAGAGCCTTTTCTCTTTGAAGGGAGCATTCTAGTCCAGAGCGATAAGAGCCAGCCGCACCTTCTGAAATTATGGCAAGGGGACTGGGTACAATGGCACACACCTCCCTGGACTCAGCTTCTCTCTTTCATCCCACCCACCCCCAACGTCATATTGAATGATCACTAAAATATTGCCAAAACAGAAACTGAAAGTCTATTTGTATGGTCCTTTTCAGCCAATGCACAGCAGATGTGTAATCAAAGCAACATTCAAAGCAAATTTAGAGATTCCTCTGTTTGAAGCAGCCTGAGACATTTGGCTTCCTTCAACATTTTTCAGCCGTCAAATCCTTTTCGTGGGAAGTCACATGAATAAGACAGGCAACATTTCCCAGGAGGATCTTTATGCCCCCCTACATACAGGAGACTCTTGCCTGAGGCATTCTTGGGACTAAGGTATGCATGAGGTAGAATCAAGTTGGGAACTTCTTAGATGCTACTTAGATGCTACTTCTTCAAGCTGCTGCCTCTTTGTATGTTGAAAGCTAGCTTCTCAGGGGGAAGACTTTAATTTCCTGCCTTTCGCCTTCAAGGCAGCATAAATGGAGTTTCCAGGTAGTCTTGGGGTTGCTAAGTCAGGAGCATCCCAGACCCTGATATTCCAGGGTCCAAACCTGAGACCTAGAGGGTGGACACAGTGATTTCACAGTGGGCAGGCCCTGGTGATGTCATTAAGCATTTCTTAAACATTGTTCCTTGCCTGTCATCAGTTCATTTTTTCTACATTCAAACCCATTTCTTATACCAATTCCTAGTGTTTCCAATTGGATTATTTCAGGTGGGAGAGGCTGCTCTGTAGGCGAGGGGGGGGGATGCTGGAATGATGGGAACTTTCCAATCTAGCATTTTATTTTATATCTCCTCCACAGCAGCCTCCACCAAACTAACTTCCCATGAAATGATCCATCTAGCCTCCACTCAACTCAAATGACTGCTGGGCAGAAGTTAGCATACTGCTCACTTAGGGATTGTCCACACTTCCATTGCATTTCCAGAAGCTGTTTGGTCTGACTGTTGTGGTGCCGGATTTACGTATAAGCTAAACAAGCTATAGCTTAGGGCCCCACTCTCTTGGGGCCCCCAATTTTTTTTTAAAGAAAAAACCCCCGGGATGTACATTTCCAAAATATAAGATAAAAAAAGGCTTTAGATACCTATTAGGTCCATAAATTACCATATAGCATATATTCAACACCAAAAAAAACCAGCGACAATTTGATGTTGACAAAGGACAGTTGGACATTTAAAGGGCTCCATTACCTTCAGTAGCTTCAGTAGCCCTGGGCTGTTGTATGCTCTTTCAGCACTGGTGATGGGACAATGTTCTGCTGAGGCCAGCAGGCTAGCTTGGAGGTTCACAGGGCAAACAATATGGCCTACACAGCTCTGTCCTCCAACACTTCACCACCATTCCTTAACTTCCAGTATCTTTTGCCTAGGTAGGGGACTGCCTAACGGTAGGGCTAGTTATGCCCATACCAGTCCCTGCTAATCTGCATGGCTGATAAAGACAGGAATAGTATTGCAGTTGGCAATGAAGTCTGAACCCTAAGCTTCTCCCAGCTGCTTTGGGGGTGCCCCCGGGGAATTGGGGAAGCATCTGTGTTGTTGTGTGTCTACACGGAAGGAGAAGCATCAAAACCACAATTACATGTGCTCGCTTCAGCAGCACATATAATAAAACCACAACTACATGAGCCAAAGCCTAACACAGGGATCCCAGCAGTTCTGGGGATTGGGGCCTGTCTCAGCCCCTGTAGTCATCACGCTTTAACTGAACTGTGAACCACACTGAGCGATATTGAAACATACAGTGCCATAAATGCCTTCATTGTAACACAGACATAAATATTGTATATAAATGCTGAGCTTCTGAATAACACACGCTCTTAAGAAGGTTCAAAGGCTTAACTGCACTTTAAACGCTGGTAACGCTGATGTTGCCCGGCTTGCGGACATCTGTTCTGAACATTTCTTTAGTCAGCACTACCCCTTTTACAAGGAAATGTCTGAAGAAAATGTCAAGCTGTTACCATTACATCATGTTACAGATTTTTCACACCTCCATAAGGTCCGCTTTTATACAGGCTTAACGAATCCAATAAACCTGAAATGAAAGCTGCCCCCATTTTGTGTTCTGAACATTCCTGCAGTGGCAGGCAAAGGAGTTCTTGGCTGGGGACCGGGCCCAAATTGGAATTGTAAATCTCCAAAAATCTAGCTGTGAAGTCTTCTGGTGCTTGGCTTCCATCTTGGTGACAAGGCAGCTGCATGCATGGCAACAGGAGACAAGTGGCTATGTGCTTTTGGACACTAGGATTTGTAGAAATTTGTAATAGGAAACTGTGCATGTTTCTTGCCCCTAAGTGTGTGGGAGGTTTGGAGTATGCTTTAGAACAGGGCTGAGGAACATGGGTCCTTCAGATTTTTTTGTACTCTAACTCCCATCATCCCTGATCACTGGCCATGCTGGCAGTGGCTGATGGGAGTTGCAGCTGGACAACATCTGGAGGACCACAGGTGCCCACTCTTGCTTTACAACAAATAAATTTGTTGCCATCTCCCTGTGTTATGGCGAGGCGGAGAAAAGAGTGGCTTGTCTAGGCCAGCTGTTGTGTTCTTGAAAATATTCTGATAATTTCAGTGGAAACAGCAGTATGCATGGATTTGCTTCTTCCATTGAATTGAATTCAGAAGATGACCTAAAGCTTTAGAATGGTGTCTGCAAGAGAAGGCAAATTTTCAGGTATCCTGATCCTAAGCTGTTAGGGACTCTAAAGGAGTAAGCCCCATAGGACATACTTCTGAGTAAACATGCATGATCTGCAATCCAGAACACACTTACTAGAGAGTCAACATGCACAGGACTGCTTGACACATCTGTTTTTCACAACTGTGTGTCACCTTGAATATTTGTTAGGAAGGCAATTCATAAATCCATCCAGCTAGCCTTTGAAATAATTTCATTACCATACTGGAAGGATAGAACTATATATCTGTGTAGAACCTTGATATTAAGGATGTTCTGCTTGAACTCCAGCATGATTTCCTTTCCAAATCTGAACCACATAGAAGCTTTCGCAGGTTTTCAGGAGCATGCTTTTGTGTCATTTTTGAATGGAGGTTTCTTTCTTTCATCATGTTCATGTTTAGCTTGTTGCTTATTTATTTATTGCATTTATATCCAATCTTTCCCCCCATGGAGCTCAAGGTGGTCCGTATGGTTCACCCCCTCCTCATTTAATCCCCCAAACATTTCTTTGAGGAAGGTTAGGCAGACAGTGAGAGTCGACTTCAAGGCTGAACAGGAACTTGAATTCCCTTCTCCCAGGCCCTAGTCCAACACTCTAACCACTAAATCACACTGGCCCAACAGTTTTCTTCTCCATCTTGTCCAGACATTTGATATAAGAATGAAGAAGCTGAGGAAGGAAAACAAGAACCAACCTAGGACATACAAACACATAATACTATATTTAATAATATTTATTACCGGTAGTTTCCTCTCTTGGCTGCTGATTGTTTTTATATGAACACAGTGAGCTGTATTTTCTGTCATTGTGTTCACATTTCAAAGAATCCAAGCTGCAATCCAGTATCACAAGTGTGGAGAGGGCTGTTGCTCTCAAATCCTGCTTGTGTGCTTTGCAAAGGCATCTGATTAGCCATTAGGATAACAGAATGTTGGACTAAATGGACCTTTAGCTTCATCCTGCAGAGCTCCTCTTGTGTTCTTAAAGTTCTACATCAGGTAACTTTAATTAGGTACTTCCACCTTGCAGCTTCTGCCTCTAATCACTTCGTCTGGATTGTAACCAGAAGGTTGGTGGTTTGAGCCCACCTAGGAATGGCTGTGGGTAGGAATCCTGCATTGGAGGGGCTGGACTAAATGACTGTAGGGATCCTTTCCAACTCTACAATTTTATGATTCTGTAATTTCTGATCAGGATAATAAAGATTACTGATAAATGGATTATTAATTTCCTTTACCATAGGGAGAGGTTTTATTGCACTTCCTTCCCTCACCCTGCAAAAATTCGTGAAATAGCACTATTTAATAATCTCTCTCTCTCTCTCTCTCTCTCTCTCTCTCTCTCTCTCACACACACACACACACACACACAAAACTGATAGTCAGTACTTAAAATCTTCTTTTGTAGTTAAACAAGAACTGACTAATTGAGGGGCAATTAACAGAAAGTTCTTAATGAATGCTGCATCATGCTAAACGGGAAGCAATTGGAGACAGAAGCTGGAAGGAGGAAGCTGCTAATTAAAGGCACAGTAGCCCCAGAAATACTCAACTGTGCTTTGCTTGACAAGCTGGTTTTCCAAAAAAAAGTAAGTTGGTGATGGGGAGGAATTGCAGCAAATCAGGTGTGAGAAAAGACACAAAGACATCCATGAAAAAGCAGGACTCTGATGGGTTGGCAACAAATTTCACGTGCATTCTCTGCAAAAATGGAATGACTAAAAGATCACAAGTCCGGTCTAAACAGCTGTGATGGATGGTTCCCCCCAAAAAAATCCTTTGTTAATACTATGCATATTGATGGCGCTGTATAAAAAATACTAAATAACTCTATTCCAAGTTCAAACTTATATGCACAGAGCATCTACCGGCATTACCCTCCCAAATCCCTCTTGGATAATGCTGTCTTTCATTTGCAGCTTCTCTGTTGGAAATGCAGCTATTAGGATATTTTTAATTTGCACGGTTTTAGTGTAGAATAAATGTGCCTGCTTTTAAATAAGAGAGAGACAGAGAGGCCCATCACTTGCATTTAATCACACCAAACAAGCTCTTTAAACAATTTGTTCTGAAATTCCTCTAATTAGAGAATGCCCTCCAGGTAATGCTCTGATCTGATTTACCAGTGGGTATAAATTAGGGACATTATGTAATTAGCCCAAAGACCACAAATGGAAGAAACAGCTGGGTGGCTTGGAGGGGAAGCAAATAAACAGCTCCCATGTGGCTCCTTAATGGAGAACGGACCCCCCTTTTATGTGTAATAGGAGGTGACTGCTATTCTTACCATTGTAACAAATATAAGAGGGCAATGCTTTCAATTGTTCGACATGCCACACATTTTAATTCCCCCCACATTATCTTCAACCATTGCCAATCTGCTGGTGTTCATTCTCTATTAATGCTATCCATATAATTTATCTCCCCTAAACTAATATGGGATGTCCTTGACCGAGCTAAAGGATACCTGCAAGACACCTCCTTCCTATGGGGTTCCATCTTTGTTTACTGCCCTTGTTTCTTGCACATGCTTTGCTTCTGAGCATGGCTGTCATAAATTTAGCAACGTAATATTTTCCTGGTGTTCAAGATAGTTGAGGGTTTTTTTAAGCTTCAAGGGCTCATTTCTCTGTGCCATGATGCTGCTATTAAAGAAAAGCAGGAGGAAACATGGGATAAAATTCCTGCATTGTGTTGAAATAAATTGGCTGCAGGGGTGGGTGAATAGGTTAATTTTGGTTTCTCTCAATTTATCATTTCCCCAAAATTAAGTCTGGATCTCCACATTGTGCTATATTTTTTTTAAAAAGTCTGCATGGAAATTCACCCACATTTTAGGGCAAATTTATCCTAATATACACACTCTGCTATGTATTTCTGCCTTCCCCCTAATATAAAGCACTTTCATACGTTATGTTCACTAATACAGGCATCTTTGTGCAAAATTTACTTTAATACATGCATTCCTGTACATATTACTTGGCTGCAGAATTCAGAAAAAAAAAATAACTTCTGAAGGATGTCTGTGTTTCAGTTCATGTACAGTAATGTGATTTGGGTAGATTCGCTTTCAAATAAAATCTGAATTGTATTTCCGACATATTTCACACCCATACACATGCAAAGCTCATTTGAATACTGTATTTTAAAACAGTTGACCTACTTGGGACCTCACAGTGAAGGGTCGGTAAGAAATCTACCACCGCTACTACTAATAAATATACCACAAAGGCACACATCCCCCATGCATATAAGCTGAGGAGCGGGTGTTATTGTGGGGAGCTCAGCAAATGATTGATCTAGTTGCTGGGGAGATGGCAATTTGCATTGCCATCACGGAGCTGAACTGGGCAGAGAGGTTAGCCATTGTCTAGCATCACTGAAAGCATGGACTACCTTATTTAAGATAGGATCCTTACTCTTCCTTGTGTTCTTGTGTGAACTTTTCATGGCCCATTAGGCCCTAATTATGGGCAGATGCATAGCTACTGTCAAAACTAAGTCGGTCATTTAGCAAGAAAGGAGCATCCGAGAGCATCTACTGGAAAAGGCCGCTCACCCAAACCTCTCATGTGTGCTTTAACAGGGTGCTAACCCAAGTGGTTATGCACTGCAGCTGTGGATATCATTACAGCTTAGAGCTCAGCTTCCTTAATCAGCTGAACTTCCTCTCTGTAATGGTCCAGCAGCTTCATCCAGTGGCTTGGCTTTAATTGGCTGCAGCTAATCACCTCTCCCTCCACCCCAACCCACCAGCCATTAAAGCACCAGCCTGTTCAAAGCAAGTGGACACCGCAGAACCCGGCACATTCAAATAGCTGCCAATCATGGTCACACCAGTTTTTCAGACCTCGTGTGTGTGTGTATAATATATTATTATTTATATGCCACCCATCTGACTGGGTTTCCCCAGCCACTCTGGGCGGCTTCCAACAAATGAAAACACAGAAATACATCAAATATTAAAAACCTCCCTATACAGGGCTGCCTTCAGATGTCTTCTAAAAGTCAGATAGATATTTATTTCCTTGACACCAGATGGGAGGGTGTTCCATAGGGTGGAAGAATGCCCCCTGTCTGGTTCCCTTTAACATCACTTCTTATATATTATAGGTTTGAATGTAATGGTATGCCACTCCTTCCATATCCCCCTTGGCTTAATAAACTGAGATATGTTCTCTTCTCAGTGTGCCATGTTTGCAAATTAACCATGGTTTCCTATTATGTCTGAACCAGGAAACCATTCTCATCAGGATTGGAATAAGCCAGGAACAAGCCAACCTCACACCATTTGCCCCAGTGCTGTTGTTTAACTCACCAAGCAATGGGACTGGACTGTAGCTAAAGCCAATTTCACTTGCCTGGTGAATCAGTCTGAATTAGTGATGGTGAAAGGAAAAAATGCTGAATTTTATAAATCTGGCCTACATCCTTCCTCTTAACTGCTCTATCAGGACATGTGAAGTTTATATCACTTTATTGGAAATTTATTTTATTTGCCGAAGCCTGAAGTGAAAGTTTTATACTTCCTTGACTCCTGGTGCCTATAAAATGGTCATAGTTTGGAGTTGGTACTCCATTAAATGAAACAAACTGGCTTCCTCTGCCGCTCTGGTAGCCAATCAATATTCTATAATATAACAAAAAATCCCTCCAAACTAGTAGTAGCACAAGATTGCACCAATGGCTTTAGCATCTGAAGGTTTGGAAAGAAGATGCATCTTCTCTTTGCTCTTACACAGTACTTACTCCTTAAAACATTTGCAGGCAAAGGTTTATCTACAGACACAGCTTTCCAAAGCAGCCTATCATTTTAAAAATGTTAAGTGATGCTCACAGTATTACCTGATAAGTGCAACATCAACATAAGTGCCTCATTGGGCAGTCAAAAGAACCTACAAGGGAACAAACTGGAGGGGTGCATGGGAGCATGTTTGCTGCTCCTGCCCCAATGTCTGTGTGAATGCCACCCTCCCTCATCTTTCATCCTTCATGTGATACCTGCAAACAGTGGTGTAGCATGGGGGGTGCAGGGGGGGGCGGCCGCACCGGGCGCAACATCTGGGGGTTAGGGTTAGGGGGCGCAAATCCATGGGTTAGGGGGCGCAAATCCACGGGTTAGGGGGCACAAATTACTTGCCTTGCCCCGGGTGCTGACAACCCACGCTACGCCACTGCCTGCAAAAGTTCAGTGGAATGCAGTGGAATGCAGCTAGAATTCTTCCTTTATTTGAGAATCTCATTTGGAGAGTTCTCAGTTTTGAAGAAATTTTCTCACCCCACTAGAGAAAGTACCTGTTGGAGATTTCTTCTGCCCATGGGGAAATTCAACAAAATGGTCCACCCAGTTTCTCTGCCACATAGGGAAGAGAATACATGCTCTGCTTTTAACTACATGGAGTTAGCTTGTCTGTGGGGTCAATATTAGGGCTGTACACTGGATCCAACCAAACCTTGAACCAAATCAGGCAAATTTGGGCATTGGCCAAATTGAATTGAATTGAATTGAGTTAGCCTTGGAAACAGGCAGCCTTGGCAGGGTCTTCTTCAGCAGTGCAAAGGAGAAGGAGATGCAGTGGCCCCCTCCCCTCCCTTCCTCTAGACCACACCAATTAAACTTTAGGACTGGCTTTCAAATCCATTCCAGCCTGGATCCAGGCCAGACCAAGTCAGACCATGATTTACCTAAGTCATGGTTGATCTGAACTGTCTCATCAAGGTCCAAATCTCTCTCTCTCTGTGTGTGTACAGTCCTAGTATACATGAATGTGAGATTCTGGTAGGGAGGGTTGTTGGGGGTAAGGGACAGGGGCTGCATAGCTTGGACTTCCCTTCCATTTCTTTTGTGATAAAAACCAAACTCTCTTGAGAACACTGTGCAAGGGAGAAGAGGCTACTGGAGCTTCTGTACACATTGTTAAGATGTCTCGTGTATTTCCTTGCCCATCAGCAATGGATCACTTTGATAAAAAGCATAACTCCCACCCAAGTCCTTTTAGAACTTCAGGTCTCCCCCATCCCTCCTTTAAGCCTTCTTCACTTAGAACCTAGGATTTCAAATCATGCAGGCAAAGGCAAAACGGGTCACCTAACATCATTGTAACTTTGGATGATTGAAAGGACAGCAGCCCTGTCCACCTGTTAGCGTTGACCTGCAGCGCTTGACATTACAAGAGTGATGATCAAGGGTATTTAATATGAGAAGGCTCGAGGAAATGCTAGTTTGGAGACTCCTCTGCTGTTCCTGTTTGGCACTTCAGCCATTTGCTTCTTTCTTTATATCCTAAAGGTACTAAATTACACATTTTATTTAATATAAACAAAGTATGTACATACATTACAGTTCTATATGAATATTAGTAAAGCATTCTGAGATTTTAATAAATTTCAACAGTATCTTTCTACTACTAGACTCTTTTACTTCTCAGTCTCAGGTCAGCCTGCCCCCCACCCAACTCATTTGAATACCCAAATAGAATAAAGCTTTTCTACTCCTCCCGGGGATCAAAATATCTCCAACTGCCCTGCCTTTAATAGCCCAGCAGCTGCATAGGAAGCTTCCTTCTACAAGGTCCCTTCCTGTAGTCCAGTGTTGCTTACCTAGACCTGCTAGCTGCTCTTCACGATACTGGGAAAAGGCCTTTCCCATCATCTTGCTGCCTAGTTCTACTCTGCTAAAATACCCATATAATTCACTAGCCCATTCTCTCGGTTGGCAAACAGATGCCCATTCGCAGCCCAGCAGGGCATGTCCTGAATGACACCCCCAACCAAACACACTTTTGATTCCCATCAACTGCTATTCGGAGCCATGCTACCACTGACAGTGGACTTAGTTATCATGGCTAGCAGCATCTGATAGTCTTGTCTTCTGTGATTCCCTCCCCCCTAATTATCCTTTAAAGCCATCCAAATTTGTAGCCATCACCATACCCTGTGGGAATGAACCCCACAGCTGAACTCCGTGCTGTGTAAAGAAGAAACTCCACTTCCAAATCTTCCAACATTCAGCTTCACTAGGTAACTAGAGATGCCAAGAAGTGAATCTAGGGCCTTCTGCATGAAAACGATGTCCTCTGCTACTGAGCTAAGGTTCTCCCACACCCCTGAAAATTTGTCAAAGCTGGTTCTACTACCTGTGCTTCCGTCCTCCCCGCTGTGAGAGAAAGACGGGAGTTGTTTATACTCTGGCAGATGGAACAGGATGAGAGGAAACCAAAACCAGAGGAAGGTGTGCTCAGGAAAAGTCACCACTTCATTCTCTTTCATGGCTGCAAGGCCATTAACGAAACAGGATAGTTCTCAAGGTTGTGATCTGGCCAACCCTGCTTTCATTGCTGCTCTGGCACGGGTCCCCCTTTCCCCAGCTGTTGTGCATGCCTCTTCCACCTCTCTGGAGAGGGATCTGCCAAGGAGTGGACAGGCTGCCCAGCTGCGTGGCACTCGGCACTCGCAACGATCACTGCTTGCAAATGATGTGATGCAGAAAGAGACAGAAACTTTGGAAAGTGTCAGTTTGCAAAAACAGCAATGTGCTGCGTGGTGGTTTTTTTGTTTTGTTTTTTAATGCCTGCAAGGAAACATCTCATTATCAGAACACTTAACATTTTCATTTGGCTGCATGTATGCACGGAAGCAGCAAAGCAGTAGCAAATGTTGAACGAGTTTCAAAAGTGTGGGAGTAAATCAACGGGGACACAAGAAGCGCTGACCCAAGTTCCATCCAGTACTCCAGTATGGAGAAGAGTCTGGCTTGGATTATGCAAGATTTACGATGAGACTGGTGACGACAGTTAACTCTTGTCAGTCTCATAAAGGTTTAGCTTAGCACAGTGTCTTTTTCAGAATTAGCTTTGCAGAATGGGGGGTGGGGTGGAGCTGTGGCACCCACTCCCTACATGTGGTTGCATTCAATTTAATTTCTCAGCAGATCCTCATCCTCTCCATGTGCACTCTAAATGCACTGAGAAGGACAATTAGCTGCTGGCCCACACCCCAGACATCACAAACAGAGATGGCCCTGTTTCAGTGATGTTCAGCACAATGTCTCCAAAGGAAGACCTATAGCTAGACATGCAGAGGAGCTTCATATGATCGAACCTCTGATCATGCAGAGGAGCTGCATGGGTACATTGGGCGTCCCTTTGCAGACACTGTGCAGAATGCATATACATAAGGAGGTATGGCCAGCAGCATGTGTGGTATTGGCGATGGGGCTTGTGGTGAAGTTTCACTCTCACTCCCCCATGTGTTTGAGTGTGCATGCAGAGAAGCTCTGAAGAGGGCTCCAATGTACACACAGGGAATATATGAATATAGGAAGCTGCTCCATGCCAAGTTAGATCATTGGTCCATCTAGTTCATTATTGCCTACTATGAGAGACAGCAGCTCTTCAGGGTTTCAAGCAGGAGTCTCTCTCAGCCCTACCTAGAGAGGCAGATGATTGAACCTGGGACCTTCCACACGCAAGACAGATGCTCTACCACTGAGCTACATCTCTTTCCAGACAAGCTGTATGTGTGTATGATTGGGGACCTTGTTTTTTTGCAGGGTACTTGATCAAGCCTATGGAGCCTTTGCATGTATAACTTGTAAGCACATAGGGCTTGTTCTCACACTCTACTGAAATAGTTAGACCCACAGCTGCAATCCTGTTCTCCTCTCATGATATCAGTAAATCTTCTTTTAATGTCTGAAAACAGCCTACGAGGTATGGTCTGAAGGCAGATGATGTAGCAGCTTTAGCTAAAGCTAAGCATGTCTAGGTCTGGTTTGTACCTGGATGGGAGACCCCCCTCCTCCACACCTCCACCTTGTGTGTCACTTTGAATTTCATCATGAAGGAAAAGTGTGATTTAAAATAATAAGTAGCAAGCTAATTGGGAGGTTTCTTCCCCAGGCAAATCAACTGTGGAATTCAGAAGAAAACACTGAAGCATTTCAATAAAATTACTGGCATTTATCAGGAGGGTTTTACACATCCCCTGCATTATAAAAATTCATCTCCATTTGAATTATTTGCCTAGTAGCACATTTTTTACTCAACCAAGTATGTTGATTCACAAGAATATTTTGTTCTGCACACTTCTTATCCTTGACCTTCCATGTTGACACTATGTGGAATGTGCATCATATACTTTACAACTGGGACCACAGCAAAATGTTAGGGACTACACTTCCCATCAGCCCCCGTCAACATGGTCAACGGTCTGAGATGATAGGAGCTTTTGTCCAATGGCATCTGGAATAGGCTTCATTGTTGTTGTTGTTGTTGTTTAGTCGTTTAGTCGTGTCCGACTCTTCGTGACCCCATGGACCAGAGCACGCCAGGCACTCTTGTCTTCTACTACCTCCTGCAGTTTGGTCAAACTCATGTTAGTAGCTTTGAGAACACTGTCCAACCATCTTGTCCTCTGTTGTCTCCTTCTCCTTGTGCCCTCCATCTTTCCCAACATCAGGGTCTTTTCCAGGGAGTCTTCTCTTCTCATGAGGTGGCCAAAGTATTGGAGTCTCAGCTTCAGGATCTGTCCTTCCAGTGAGCACTCAAGGCTGATTTCCTTAAGAATGGAGAGGTTTGATCTTCTTGCAGTCCACGGGACTCTCAAGAGTCTCTTCCAGCACCATAATTCAAAAGCATCAATTCTTCGGCTTCTTTATGGTCCAGCTCTCACTTCCATACATCACTCCTGGGGAAACCATAGCTTTAACTATACAGACCTTTGTTGGCAAGGTGATATCTCTGCTTTTTAAGATGCTGTCTAGGTTTGTCATTGCTTTTCTCCCAAGGAGCAGGCGTCTTTTAATTTTGTGGTGTTTTCACCATCTGCAGTGATCATGGAGCCCAAGAAAGTAAAATCTCTCACTGCCTAGGGTTCATTAGCCAGCCCCAAAGCAAATGAAGAGTTGGCTAACCTAGGGCTCAGCATGGCTAATGGTGAGAGGAGATTAGAGTTGTAGCTCAGCAACATTTGGAGGACTACAGTTTGCCTGTCCCTGACATAAGGCATCCTTCAGAAGGGATAACAATGAGTTCACCTTGGGCAGTGTGAGTATTGCAATATTGTAAGCAAGTCCGTATCTTCAGCTGTGAAATGTTTGACTGAAGAAGGGAGTTCAGTGTGTGAAATTTGTATAGAGGTTCCCAAGCATAATAACTGCAGCATTTGAACAAAATCAATTTTCCAAACAGCCCACCAGACCCACTTTTGCCACAGACTGTTTTGCCATCTGCCCTATTAAGGTCTCCCTATTAAGTGAGCCTCGGGTCTAATCCTTTGCAATTGATTATGAATTGTGCACAACACATGACCTGAAATAGAATTAGAGAAACTGATTCTAGAAAGTAAGCTTGCGGATTTATTACCAGAGATTTGAAAGGATATATCCAAGCTTCAGAACCTTCATTAGGAAGAAGGCATATTTGGATATTTAGCGGGCATTCAGCCCAGAAGAGATGTTAACATTTGTCTTGCTAATGGTGGTGAAGTTTTTCATGTATAGAGCATGTCATTGTACCATCTCCATCTCCATATGGAGACAGGAAAGTCGTCAGATTGTATGTAATAAAGTAAAGGTGCTGTACCTGAGAAAATATCCCCTTGCTCTTCTTAAATATGTGCCAGACAGATAGCTGTCTGAGCATTTCTCTGCCTGCTGTTCATTTACTCTGCAATAGCTGAACCTCTGCAGCTGTTAAAGAGGTGTGTTTTAAACATAAGTACGTTTAATCTTACAATGGATCTGTTTGAATTAATTATAGAGTAGCTGCAGCTCACATATTCGGGAACATTTGCTATCAAAGGTAAGTAGCTGGGGGTTAGAGGAGAAGGGACACAAGCCTTTTGTATACGTATGTGTGTGTGTGTACTCGCTCACTCACACAGAGATATACATGATGTGTAAGAAATTCAATCTTTGCAATTCTGAAATGAACTTACCTGTTTTGCATCTCCTGGACTAATATGTGGGCTAGGGCTAAATTATGTAATAGCTTCTACATTTCCCAAATGTCCTGATGTACTTCCCAGCTCAGAAACAAACAAAGAAGGAAACAGATGTGTATTTTGAAAGAAAATACACTCAAATTGTGAATATAAATGCAAGTTCTCATGCAGACTTATTTTTTTAAAAAAATGAAGATTAATATGGAAATGGACTTATGGGTGATCAAATGTGAAAGTAACTTAGATTGGGAACAGACTAATTTGCCGTGTGCATGTGGACACAACTGACTAGGAAGATTTTCCTTTGCATTCCCCATTGAAATAAACGTGAGCAACATAAGAGTGTAGCTAACTATAAAAACGTAAGACTGAGAATGACTGTGTTAAGTTCTAAATCTTCTAAGTGAAAGTTTAGGCATCACCCAAGCACCCGTCTATCATCTCCGTTAAACAAAGAGCAATTAGGAAGGCACTGTCCTTTACATGACACAGATTGACGTCACCTGTGCTGCTGAATCAAGCATAGCCTTTTCATGCTGGCCAGTTTCAAGCGATGACAAACTTTTGATCTCCATCTGAAGAACAGCAACACTAGAATGAAGAGAAGGAAGGGGTTTGCTGCTGCTGCTGAAACCATTTATGGAGGGAGATGCTGATCTGAACAGGCAGGGAAAGATTTACATTGGTTTCCTTACATTTTGTTAAAGCCACCTGACTTTCAAAGTTTTGGGGGCTTACAGGTATTTTTTTTCGTACAGAAAGGACCTCCCGGGGAGCTGGAATCTGCAGGAGCTACAGAGTGAAGTGATCAAGTGGGTATGTAAGGGGTGAGACTATCTTTTAGATATCCTTATCCCAAGCTGTATAGAGCTTTGAAGTCCAGCGCCAGCAATTTGAACGTATAACTGAGACCATATAACACTGGTCCTGAAAGACCTCCATTGGCTCCCAGTACCTTTCTGAGCACAATTCAAAGTGCTGACCTTTAAAGCCCTAAACAGCCTCGACCCAGTATACCTGAAGGAGCGTCTCCGCCCCCATCATTCAGCCTGGACACTGAAAACTAGCTCCGAGGGTCTTCTGCTGGTTCTCTCACTGTGAGAAGTGAGATTGCAGGGAACCAGGCTGAGGGCATTCTCAGTTGTGGCACCTGCCCTGTGGAACGCCCTCCGATCAGATGTTAAGGAAATAAACAACCACCTGACTTTTAGAAACCCTAACTATTGGATTCTTTTGCCCCATCTTTTTGTGCCCACCAAACAGCCATGTCATGCTTATGATAATATTTTATTCTCTTGTTAATTGTGCTGTTTTAAATGTGCATTTTATATTTGACTTGACTTAGATTTTTTTTTTGAAATGTTTAATTTTTTTGTTAACTTTGTTTTGCTAAATATGTATTCTGTAATGTTTGATTTTGAAAGATTTTGAAATCTTTAAGATAATATTTTAGTTTTCTGTTAATTATGTTGTTTTGACTCTATATTCTATATTTGCAGATGAAGGTGATAGAGTACATGGAATTGGCAGAAATGACTGGCAGAATCCAAGATCAGGGAGAAGAGGCAGTGGAAGAAGAATGGAAAAAATTTAAAGACTATTTACAGAAATACTGTAAAATTAATGAATGTTAAAGGGATGTTGGATTGAAAACAAGCGGTGTTGGTAAAAAGATTAACAAGAATATGTAAATATGGATTGATAATGATGGAAAAAATATATTTATTATAGGTTAAGAAGCTGAGTAAGGATAAATGATAGAAAGTATAAGATATGAAATTATTGATTTCTTTTCTTTTCTTTTTTTCATGTTAACTGTTTTCTATTTTGTATTTTTCATGTGTTTTGCTTTTGTTTTTTGTAACTCGTTTTTATTATATTAGGGTTATTCTTTGTCTTTATTTTTTAAGTTTAAATTTTGAAATTTTCTAATGTCTGTAAAACTTTAATAAATATTACTTTAAAAAAATTATATATATACTCTATATTTGACTTTCTTCAGATTATTTTATTGATGCTTTAATATTCTGTAAACCGCTTTGAGATTTTTCTTAAAAATATAAAGTGGTGTAGAAATGAAACATATTATTATTATTATTATTATTATTATTATTATTATTATTATTATTATTATTATTATTAAAGACATCTAAAGCAGCCCTGTTTAGGAAAGTTTTTAACGTTTGATGTTTTATAGTGTTTTTAATATTATGTTGGGAGCTGCCCAGAATGGCTGGGGAAACCCAGACAGATGGGCAGGGTATAAATAATAATAATAATAATAATAATAATAATAATAATAATAATATCTTAGTAGCTAATTGGCAGCCAATGCAATTCTTTCAGTGGCCCTGTAACGTTATGGCAAGAATCTGCCACTGTTGAGCCATTGACAGAACAGGATGCTGGACTAAATGGGCTTTTGCATGATTCAGCAAGATCTTCTTAAGTCTTTATGTGTATCTCCTGTTGTGAATAATCCAACAGAATTTATGAATTTCCCAGTTGGATTTGACTTGCTATTGTTTACACACACACACACACAGAGAGAGAGAGAGAGAGAGAGAGAGAGAGAGAGAGAGAGAGAGAGAGATGGACTAGAAAGGCCTTTGGTCTCCTTCAGCAGAAGTCTCATTATATCTTCTTCACCTGAAGAACCAATTTACACCCAGTACTCCACGGTTCAACAGGAGCTTGATAAATGGTGCAGAAAGCAGCAAACTGACTAGTAGCAACATGCTCCAGCATCTAGCACACAGTTGACTTTAATATGAAATGCTGCAAACCTTAAATTGCTTCAGCGAAAGCTTTAGGTTAGTGTGTGGGACAAATGATTTTCACCAGCTTGACTTCAAACAATAATATGTCTATTTGTCCTACTGAACACTGTCCTGGACTTCCAATCCTTTTGTGCATGACAGAGCACTTGCCCTGAGTTTTTCATTTAGCTCATGCCAGAAATAGGCTCTGCTGGATCCCTACCACCACCACCCCCCCAATCCTAATTGGTATCTGGAAATTGAACTTTCTCAAAAAGAGATTCTTGTCTGGACTCATCTCAAAGAACAATGAACAGTAGGAGTCAGAGACAAAGAGGAAGGGAGGAGACAGAGGCAGGAGAGATGATGAAAGATGATCAGATAAAGGATAGGGGATGTCTAGCTGAGATGCGGTCACAGACTATTTCATATTTTGAGCTATGTCATCACACATTTTGCTTGTTGAGGCAGACACATGGGACGTTATTTTTGGAAGCAAGCACCATGGAGCCAAGGCAGTGTCTTCAAGGTAAAAACATCTAGTTCAGGTTCAAAAGTTTAGGTGGCATTATTTATATGGGGTTTCTAGGCCTCAGATGGAGGTCTAGAACATGACTTCTGCTGACAAAGCACTAAGTAGGCATATGGGTCAAGGAAGTGGACATTAGAGTTCCAGGCCACAAACGTCAAGGTTTCTCCTGATCTTAAGAAGCTCTGAAAAATAAAATGTAGTGATGTGCAAACACTGGCCCTCCAGATGTTTCTGGACCACAACTCCTATGAGTCCCAGCCACCATGGTCCAGATGTTTCTGGACCACAACTCCTATAAGTTCCAGCCACCACGGGCAATGATCAGGGATGATGGGAGTTGCCCCAATGTAATGGGGGAATAAACCTTTACGTCTGTCTCCAGGCATAGTTTTGACAAGGGTACTTGAGCTTCCTCTGGTACAATAGTTCTTCTTATACTGTGATATTGGTACCACAGCATACTAATATATGAGTTTCTTCTGCCATCATGAATTTTAACATTAAGCTTCCAAAGTGCCTCCTCCCAAACAAAGCAGGTATGATGTGGGGCAGGACTATTCCATTTAAGCACCACAAATTTCACATCTTGAAATGGGCAGGCAGCTCAGCCCATAATTGCCCCATTGTGCAGGCACCAAACAGGTCCCTAGGGGTGTGAGATTTGAAGACTGGAGAACCGGATTTCAAAGGAAAGCCCCAGAAACATAAAACCCAAACCTGCAAGAGAGAGAATAATTACTTAGCAACATATGAGTTGGTGGCCTGCATCACACCTTGTGGAAACAAATTCCATAGGTTATTGCCTAAGGAGGGTTATCATATGACATTGCAAGATGCATTATGGACAGTAGTGTGCAAACCCCATACTCTCCTGCCTGTGCATTTGCAGTGTATCTACCTCCCCACTGCCTTGCCCCCTCTTCCTCCTGGTAAGTGCGGAGACACCAGTGGCAGGACAGGTAAGCATCATCACCCATCTGCACTGACCACAGGTGTCCCATACCGATCCCTGCAAGAACAGGATGAAAGGGTCAAAATAAAAAAATTCCTTCCAGTAGCACCTTAAAGACCAACTAAGTTAGTTCTTGGTATGAGCTTTCGTGTGCATGCACACTTCTTCAGATACACTTCTTCTTCTTCTTCAGATACACTTCTTCTTCAGATACACTTCTTCTGTGTATCTGAAGAAGTGTGCATGCACACGAAAGCTCATACCAAGAACTAACTTAGTTGGTCTTTAAGGTGCTACTGGAAGGAATTTTTTTATTTTGACTATGGCAGACCAACACGGCTACCTATCTGTAACAGGATGAAAGGGTGATACTGATAAGGTACACATGATGCGCAAAGGCACACCAGAGTCCCACCACCCATATGGATGAATGTGGATGAATCCGTCATCCACTTGGCATACCCTAGAGAATGGCTCCAAATGAACACTTCACCTATGCCTGATGACTTTGGAATTTACGCAGCCAAGGGATACAAGTGCAAAAGCCAGCACAAAGCTCCCTCAGCAAAAAGGAAGTGACTCAGTGGGGGAAATTAAACAACATCTAATGCTGCGGAAGCAGATGGATTGCTTCAGAGACATTAGGTGTGGCAGTTTGTGGTGCTGTCTGTCTGATCTTGCAGCCAAGAAATGACGGGTAATATTACCAAATAAGGAAGTGCATGTAAATAAACAGCCGTGTTGTTCCACCTTCTTTCTCTCAATGGGGCCCAAATTCCAGGAAGAGAGATAATTTGTACGACAGCAAACACTCTCCTTCCTATCAAGCAGAAAAGGAAAGTGACTCGTTACCATGGCTGTGGGTGCGATGCACATGATTTAGGCAAGAGTCCTTCCCAACCCTAACTGGAGATGCTTGGGATTTATTTATTTTCCTTTATTTAACAAAATTATAATTTCCGCCTGATTGCAATACAGCCTCTAAATGTTTTCCAAGAACTATTAAAATTATCAACAAAAACGTGTCATTTAAAACATTTAAAAGGTAATTAGAATAAACAGTAGACTAAAAAGAATAATAGAATCTTAGAGCTGGAAGGGACCGCAAGAATCATCTAGTCCACCCCTCTGCATTTTTCAATGAAATTGAAAGGTCAACATCTGTGTGCCTGGATAGACTTGCTGAAAAAAAATATATTTAAGCAGCTGCTGAAAAGAGTACACTGCAGACTCCTGCCTGATACCAACAAGCAGGGAGTTTCAAAGTGTAAGAGCTCTCACACTAAAAAGTCCATTTCTTACAAGTGTTACGTAGCACCTGTAACAGTGCCAGCTCTGCAGATTGAGGTCGTTGAGCAGGAACATGTGGAGAAAGACGATCCTGCAAGTAAGTAAACATGAGACCCTCTGCTTGCAAGGCAGATGCTCTGCCAGTTATGGACCTTCTCCAACATCTGGAGGTTACCAGATTAGTTGCCCCAGGTGAACATAGTGAGAATTGTCTCTGGCCCAATATTCCCAGGACTGCACTTCCCAGCAGGTAGTGTGTCTTTAATTGATTGCAGGCTGGAAGGCAGACCAAGGTGTTCTTGGCCCTAGCTGTCCAGATTGACAGGAAATATAAAGTGTGGATGGTGCTTTGAAATCTGTATGATTAATGAGCTTCCATTGCGACATGAAGGGGTGAAGCTGAAAGCTGCAGTGTATTTGTGCAGGGAAATTTCAGCATGCCTGCATTGTCACACTATCCTGAAGTAATTGGGCATTTTGTTGGAGAAAGAGGATTTGTGCAAAGATTTGTTCCAAGTACAAAAGGAACAAGTAGCTAGTTAGTCCCGAAAGTGTTAATTCATGTTGACTAGAATCCTACAGAAAACTCTGAGTGATGAGTTCAGTGCTGCTGCTGTGCTATAAGAAAAGGCCTGCACTTCTAGAACAAGCTTTACACTGCCTGGGCTTGCAGAAGGATGGCACTTTTATACACTCAATATGATGGGGATTTTAGAAACAGCAGCATAATAAGCTGCCCCTGCCCAAACATCATTTGAAGTCTGCTATTGATGTTCCCAATCTCCATAATAATTCAGTTTGGGCAATGGACTGTCACCTCTGTGCATGACCTGGATAATGAGGAGAACAAGGATGATTTGAGTCATGACCTCATGTTCCTGAGTTGGATCACTCCATTAACAAGGCATCTTGAGGAGGATCAGGGACCCTGTAAGCTTCCAAGTCACTCTGCGGCCTAGGTTTATCTAGCTAAAAGCACAGCTTTCCTCACCAACCTGCCTGAGAAATGAAGCTAAACTTAAGTCAGGAAATGCCCAGAGCTGAGAAGGGATGGGGTAGGGAGGAAGTAGGGGGGGTATATTTTGTTTTGATGAACAGGTCTATCTTTTAATCACAGTGAATTATTTTCCAAGGCCACTCCAATCACAGCGATTTGGGGATAGGAAAAAGATGAAATAAATAAACAGAGCTGCTCTTCATGTGGTTTTCGTTGTGAGAATAGAGAATAGGACATAAGCAATGGAGCTAGATTATCACAATGGTCTACTTCTTTCCCAATTGTTCTTTTTACTAACAAAGAATTAAAAAAATAACTTCTTTCTCTTTTCCTTTATAGTGAGTATTTCCTGGAAAGGTAGGGTGCTGAGAAATAAATTGTGATTTTTCCAAGTTTTTTTCCTACATTGAATTAAATGGCAGCCCTTGGACCTGTTTTTCTTACCTTTGGCAGGTTGCTTACTGAGGGGGCATCTCCCTTATGTCCCCTTTTTGATACTGATTGCCGCCACCCCCTGCCCCCACAAAACAAAAAGAAACCTAGGGGAAGGAACATAATTTCTATCTTCCCATTGCAAAATGATAAAGTCTATCCTTCCAGGAGAATTGCTGCATCTGCCTTTCTGAAATGTAAAATCTGCTTTGTAAAAGGCTCCTGAGGGGAACCTCAGAAGAAATGACCATACCTGCAATTTGCATCCAATTCTGGCGTATAGTAGGAAAATTTTTTAAAAATGGTCAGTACTTTTCTTTAACATCTTTTAAAATTTCTTCATTTCTTTCTTAGATCCTGTGCATGAAAACTACCTGATGTATCTGCCTGAAAATTGCTAGGCTTAATCCACTCTGTGCTGGCTTCTTTGCCTGCAAATTTCATCCACTTGTGTGAAAAGAGGGAAACTGTTTCTAAATCCCCTTTATAGTCAGTGTGGTTGAAGAGGAGCAGATTTAACAGTTCAGAATTGTACCCAAATAACAGACTTAATCAGAATGACACAGAGCAGATCTGAAAGTCCCTGGTTTTATCCCCAGCATCTCTGGGCAGAGGTGGGAGAACCACTGCCAGTCAGATGGTCCAGTGGTCTGACACATGGTTCCTATGTTCCTGTAATACAAGACAAGTCTAATGAGGTTGCAAGACAGCAACTAATGATGTTTATGGCTATATCATACCCTTGTAACCATAATTCATTGATAAAATGTTAAAGTGGTGCTGTGGAGGCAAAGCAACATGAGCACAAACATTCAAATGTGGATGCAACTCAATTTGAACTCATTCCCTCACCTCACCAAAAGCTAGATTTATTGCCTAAATATACTGCAAGTAAACATCTCTGAAGTGCTTTCACATCCATGGATGATACTGTGTTAATGCTGTCAGCTGGGCTGTGTTACTCCTCTAAAGCAGTGTCACAAAGTCCCAGTGCACTGGTTCTTGGGGCATTGAGCTGGATTGTATGTTTTTCAGAGTGCAAAATTTTGCCAGGTCTATCAAGTTGCTAGCAAGCCATGTCTGTTTCTGTGTAACAGTAGTCTGGAAGTTTCAGGCTTGGTTGTTAAATGAACCACAACATGAAAACACAGACAAGCCTGTGCAGCCAAAACAATTACATCTGTGACTCATTCGCAGAATCACATCCAATTGCCCAATTAGACATCATCCCTGGAACTGCTGACATCCATAGGCTTCTTTAGTCTGATACGTATTTTGCCAGAATTTTGATATAAAATAATGATAAAATAAATGGATGCCCAAAACCCCTTTTAGAGTAAGCCTGCTAAACATCACTGTAGCTATCTGGGTGCCTCTTTTCTTCATTTTCCTTTTGGCAAGAAACACTTGAGAAAAAACAGTGTGAATGCTGTGTCCCTTAACTCGAATAGGTCTTATGAAACTTCCTGAAGTTTAAGCTTCCTTGGCTGTTTGTGACAACACAATGATCACTGTCATCTTCAAATCTTCTAGGGTAGCCTGAGAGCTTGGCAGCCTAGTTATTCTGCTCCTCAGTCCATCCTCTCAGCCTTATCCTTCCTTGGATGGATAGCCACCACAAACTTGTTTACATATTACACTTTATAAAGCCTGGAGGGATACAGTTTGGAATTGAGTCATATAAGCTCCCTGGAAAGCTGTGTATGGAAGAGAGTTGATACACTCTTTTGTTTTTTCCTTTGGCTGCTGTAAAAAAGGAGGACGGCTGGGGAGTTACAGCAGGGGAGTTACACACATCAATATATGAATCCCAATTTGTTCTGAACTGTGTAAATACCTCTCCCTCAAAAGAATAAGCACATATCCTGTTAACAATATATATTTTTTGCTTGTATGATGAATGCAGTAGACTGAATGAAAGGGAATACTGGCAATCATCTGTAGTCACTGCACAAGTTGATCCATTCCTACAGTTCGCCACCTTCCTCAGCTAACTTTCAGCAGAAAAGGACTGACTTTTGCTGGTTTTACAGTTTAATGGAAAACAGACGGCACCCTAAAACCATCAGCCTGGAAGGTGCCCCTGCCCCATGCAAAGAAAACCATTTGTGCTCTGACTAGTCTCACCCTTCCCCTCACTTCAGACCCACCAAGTTCTTCCCCATAACCCTGGAAAGACAGACAGTGGCGTGTTTAAATTGAGGTGTCTCTGGCTGTGTAAATCCAGAAATCCCTAAGCGCTACTCATGAGCAGGAAGCCATATTCCTTGCTTTGGATCAGGACCCTAATGACAAGCCAGGAAGCACCAGTGCTAGCAATAAAGCTGCTCAGTTGGGGCCTAGTTAGTGCTGAAGCAACATCTAATCTGACTGTGGCCTCTGGTGGGCAGCACCCCTTCAGCACAACGATATCAGCTTGTGTAATGGGACTGCCCCATTGTGTGCGCCCTGTGCCCTTCTCAAATCTTCTCCAGAGGGTTGAGGGCACACCTAAAACAAATTTAGGGTACATAAGATGTACATAAGAGGGAGGATGCGTGTGGATGTTCGATTGCAGAAGCAGAAATCATTGAGCTGATGGTAAATTCACCTTAGCATGACATTGGATTCCACTCAGATTCACTGGATGGCTTGTGGTGAAGGTGGGTTTTCAGCAAGGTGGCAGGAATGGGGTGCCCACTAGTTGCTGAAAAAACAGTACATGAGATGCTTGATATAGTTATACGTAAGCCACATAAGGAAAGCCCTGCTGGATCAGATTAATGATCCATCGAATCCAGAATTTTGTTCCCATATTAGCCAACCAGAGAAGAGATGGGAAGCCCACAAGCAAGACATGAGGGCAATAGTACTGTGTTGCTTGTGCTCCCCAACCACTGGAGTTATCCTTAGAAATCATGGGAAAGGCATGTTAAACATGAAGTCACCTACACTGGGGAGTGCTTGGGGTTTTATGGAGGATGCAAAGGTAGGCAGAGATGCTAAAATTTGTGAACTGTTATTTCTGTGTGTGATCTTGTTGAATGTTCTCTCACATGAAAAGCTTCCTGAATTTTGCTAACTCGCACATGAAAGGATTATGCTAATTTTCTTTCACTAATACTTTGGTTTATTAAACATCTTTTATTTTATTTTATTTTCTTTCTTTTCTTTTCTTTTCTTTTCTTTTCTTTTCTTTTCTTTTCAGCATAGCAGTTTTCCCCCTGAAGTGCTGCACCCATTTTAACTTTACCATTCTCCATCAATTGGTGAAAACACAACTTGCATTTTCAAATTATTAAAGGGTAGAGAAAATTTTGGTGAAATTCTTATGCCTGGAGAGCAGGGTTTGAAGTATTTTGTTTTTTTCCATACTTACCATACTTTTCAGGTGGCTGAAAGTTGTCTGTGAGCGCCCTTTCATTTTACCACCACTATTCTATACTCTGCAGCCTTCCTGGATTCTTGCACTACAACTAAAGAACAAGGGAAGACATGCTGAGGTAACTTATTCCATTGTCTTCTTTCTTTCAGCCATGAAGCATGGGCAGCCAGGGGGGGTTGGAGTGTGCTGAATAACTGTTTCTTGGAAAGAAAAAGACACACACATAGAGAGACATGGTACCTCCAGTCCCATCACAACAATATAGGAAGCTCAAAACTTCACAACCATTGAATTATAAAGAAATTATAAAGTGCCCCAATAATGAGGTAGGAAAATGGGAACTTCTCTCACAGAGGAATAACTTTTTGAGAATTTGGAGGAGCAATTTTGGATCAGCACTAGGTACAATCTAGAGTTCTTACAAGTAGACTGACCTGGTATTAGCTAGGTTCTTGTGCAATTAGAAGAAAAACTTCAGTGGTCACTTCTATGGAAGTACTCCCATTGACGTTAACTGGCATTTCAACAATGATAATCTGTCACTGAAGTTTTTTTAAAAAAAATGCACAGTCAAATATTATATCTCACTTCCTGTACAAGGAAATAGCTGGGAACTGAAACAGTGGAATCCCCACTCACATGGGCCGTTCAATGAGTTCAACGGACTGCAACTTTAATTCCTTATTTTTATATGAATCATAAACCAACTCACTGACCTCAGTAAGCTCAAGTGCATCAGGTTTCTGGATCACAGTCTTAAGTGCTGAACCTCGGTCACTGACAATATTAGTAGTTTTAACTAGCAGCTGTGTTCTGTAGGTTATGCCAAATGGCTCCAACATAACAACATCCAACATAATTGCCTAAGAGTCTATGCTCTGAAAGCTTGAGATTTCATCAAAGAATATGACAGTACAAGGATATTCAGGTCTACTCTGAAGTAAGCCTGGCGAGTGTAACAGTGCTTACTTCTACTTAAATGGGAATAGCATTGCAGCTTGACTTAGGGCCCTTGCTCCATCCTGAATGGTCTTCTGCCAAAGAGTTAAGATCTCTCCTTCTAGGAAGGCTCCTGGTTTCTCTGAAGAATCCTAAGCACTTGAAAGTAAGGCCCTGTGATTTCAATGGGACTCACTGTCAGGCAAGTGTGTTTAGGAGTGCAGCCTAAACCCTTTCTCCTGACACAACTAAAACATTTATTATTATTATTATTATTATTATTATTATTATTATTATTATTATTAAATATTTACTGCTGAAACTGTTCTGTGTGGAATTTTAAAATATCTGGTTCCTGCAGCACTTTTGTTCTTAGGTTGCATGCCATTAAATTGTCATCTGCTCTTTTGTTCCCTTTCATATTATCATTGTTATCACTGCTTGCATTAACAGATTTTAACAACGTTCAAACTATTTTATGGAAAGTATATGGGGTATTGATGTGTTAACTCAAACATTCACATAGAAAGCTAGACTAACAGCACAGACTTATGAGTGTCTTCTCCAATATGATAAGATGTATTGTATTCCTATTTAAATTATAGCAATTATTTTTACACAGTATATATACCCATATAGCACCTTATGCAAATTTTATGAAAATCAGCATGCTGCTTTTTTTGTGATGCATAAGTGGACTCCCTACTTCTGATGCTAAAACCTTTGTAAATAGCATTCAGTTTTACTAAGCTATCTTAGTATCTAAATTATTTTTCTCCAACCTTGTGCTCTCCAGATGTTAGGGACTACAACTACGATCATCCATGAGCATCACCCATTGTCAGGGGTACAGGGACAGAGGCACAGGGAAGACAGGAAATGGAGAGCGATGGAGAGGAATCCCAGGACAGCGAGGAAGAGGATGGCAATGACGCAAGGGATTCTATGAGTCTCTCCAGCGAATCAGAGGATTCCCAGAAGAGGGCGCCGGTGGTCAGGGCAAGGGGAGCCCCAGGGGGAAAGTGTCAGGAGCGGGGGGCCAGCAGGGAACCCCAAAGCGGCAGCTGGGAATCAGGGCCAGCTTCCCCACCAGAGCGCAGCGAAGGGGGGGGGAGGTTCCAGTGTGTCAGGGGAAACAGCTCCGGCAGCAGAGAAGGAGGAGGGGTCAGAGCAAGCCCTCCTCCCGGAAGGGGAGGAGGGCAGTGAAGGGAGCAGCATAACTGTCAAAAGGAAGGTTAGAGGTTGGGCGCGCGCGCCAAGTTCAAATGAGGAGGTGCGCGGAAGAACAGGGAGCCCGGAGGAGGAGCCAGGTCCCAAAGCCCGCAGGAGGGGGGAAGAGCAGTCTGGGGATTCCGCATCAGGGGAATCCAGGAGGGGTGGAACCCCAGCGGGCAGAAAGACCCTGCGGAAAAGGAAGGAGAGGAAGAGGTGGAGCAGCGTAAGCCTCTTAAACTGGTGCAGGGGAGGGACTGATTCAGAGGGGACTTCAACGGTCTAAGGCTAACAGACCTGGGGCTGCGCGCCTCGGTTGTGGAACCAATAATGAACTGCAATAAACATCCTTGTATCTAAGAAGAACTTGGCGTTGGTCTTTTGTGAGCTGAGACCTGAGGCAGCCCTGACACCCATGTTTGCTGAATTTCTCATCCATCCCAACATAACATGTTCTCTTACATTTTCTGTTCTATAAAACTCGACTTTCCTTTGGTCTTTCAGCTGCAGTTGTTTTCTGGTGGCTGAATTGGTAACAGTTTCCTTCTGCACTTTGATCTTGTTTTCAGTCCCTTGTTTACTTCTCCAGAGAAGTAATAATGGGTATTACATAATGGTTATGTGTAAAGCTCTAACAAAGTTTAGGGACCGCAGAGTGAACATTTAAAAATTAAGGGAAAGTGTTCTTTTCAATATTACATTTTCTGTAGTATTCTGCTGGCAAGGATATTTTGAAACTGTGGGTCCTAAAATAATACGGTTTTTTAAAAAATAAATAACAATGACATCTCCCTAAAATGGGCAAAATGTTATATATATTCCAAAATGAAAATAATCTCTAGGGAAAATTATGCAAATCAAAAATGTTCTGCTGGTACAAGACTATCAGAAACCACACCTCTATTTATATGTTACTTTCTGCTAAGGCCATGAGTCTATGGATATTATTTTTTTCTATTGAGGAGAATATTTGGGCCTACATTTACATCCCAATGAAATCAACAGCAATAAAGACATGATGGATTAGCAACAGTTTGCTGCATGAATCTTATAAAAGCATTAGTGTTATAATGAGGAAAAACAAATATATTTATCAAATGAATTCATCCATCTTCAAAATGCCAGCTTGATTCCATAGCCAAGGCTATTTCAATAATACAGTTGGCTAAAAATAAATAGCAATATGTTGCAGATCTCATGCTTCCCTTTTGTACTTCTGTGGGTACCTTTCAGCATCTATTTTGCTTTAGGCTCAGAGCCCATTTTGATAAGCAGATTAAATGTGATAAGTAGACTGAAAGTTTTCTTGGAATTCTTAAAAAATTTGGCCTATGGGTAAAGTTCCAAATTTGCCTCCAATTCAGCTTAAAGTGAAAATCTCATCGCTGTCATGGGTGGGTAGGTTTATACAGAACTACCATGTTCCTAATAAAATCAACTAGTAGTACTGAAACACTGGTCTTCAAAATTCCTCTGACGTTTGACATGAGCCGCAATTCCCAAAATACTTTGAAATTTCACATATTACATGCAATATTTCTTAACCAAATAGATCATGATTTGCTTGGTCAGATTTATTAGGGTTCCTCTTGAATAAGTTCCTCCTGAATAAGTTTCAGGGAAGGAATGGAAGTATCACTAAATGTGGATTTTGGCAGCCATACACGAAAAAAATGGAATTACTTTGCATTAAGTTGAAGCTATTTGTCATTCTCCTATCTTCACTTAGTCCCTTTATGAATCTGTGATCTCCCAGAGTTTATTGTTCTATTAACTAAACCTTTGCCATTTGCTTTCCAATCTTTAAACAAGTAGCAACTGCTTACATACATTAAAAATCTGTACACTTATCTACCCTCGAAGAAAAATGATCACTTGAGTATATAAAATAAACAAGTAGGTACTTGTTTGACATAACCACCCCGGAGTCTCGCTGGAAACCAATATGTGATATCATGAGCAGTTTATTTTTTCATACCTCTTTCTTCTCACTATTGTATATTCCAGTTATGGCACTTGATATTAAATTGCACAAAGTATTAAAAACAGTGCTCTGCAAACCACAGGCCTCTGCCACTAGCCGGCCTTATGGGCTGGCATAAACACCGTACATGTGGTACTCATTTCGAGTATATTTCAGTTGCTGATCCGTGGTTACTGTCATCCATTCAAGATAACAAACACAAAATTATGGGGAGGAATGTGGTGCAGGAAAGTAGCTTGGGAGTTATGTGCAGAGCACGTCTTTTCTATCTGGGACTGTAATTCAGCTCACAAAAATGCCTTTCATGTATGAAGGAGACGGGGCGGGGGGGGGGGGAGAGAAAAAGGTTATTATCCTATCAGTATAAGATCTGCTAATAGCAAACATCAGGACTGAGCAATTCATTTGCCCTGACAGCTTTGTTCAGCGAGCTTAGAAGCTCTTTTGAGCAGTGAAATACATTCTGGGACAAAAAGAGAGGGAGAGAAAAGGATGTTATTTACAATGAGAATGACAAGAGGCCTTTCCCGTGCAGAGAAGGCATAATCTTGAAGATAAAGATCGACCGCGGTTATTAAAAAGAGTCAAAGATAGATTGATGGAATGATGCATATGTGTGTAAAAGCTTCTGCTTTTATAGTGTCTGATGCCAATGACACTGAAACCCTGTTCACAGAGTCTGCTTCCCCTTTCCTTGCACAGATGATGATGGCCATTGTGAGAGCAAGGATGAGCCTGTTAGCACTGCGGCTTCCCTGTCTCTCAGTCATTATTCCTCCAGCCACTCGTGTGCTGGGGTTTGGATGCCTGGCGTGTGAGGCCTGCTCTATTCAGATAGGCTCCATGCATGATTAAAAGCCCTGGAAGATCAGACTTCAGCACCATGCAGTGGACCCTCCTTGATTAGAGGAGGCATCTTGCTGTAGACATTGAGCACCCAACATGTGGACTGGCTCCAGCAATAATGAGGGAAGTGTCCCCTCTCATAATGAATCACTTATTCTTTATTGGACCCTGCCACCACAAACACACACTCATTCCAACTCCAACTTTGCTGCCGACCAGAACAGAAGCTACAAAAACCTGCACAGTTTACCTGGGAACAAGCCCCACTGAATTCAGTCGAACTTCAGTAGGATCATGCAAGAAGATGTGTGGCTACATTGCCTGACATTTAGGACTGTGCAGACTACTGCCCCATCTGCACTATAAGTTTAAAGCAGTATGGCACCATTTTAAAGAGTCTTCAGTTTGCCAAATTTTCACATTAGTTACAAAATTAACCAGTATTTTAGTGCCCCTTTTCCCCAAGATGCACTTTTGCGCATACACATGTTTGTAAGCATTTTCCTCTAGTTAAAGGTATTTTTGTATATTGTCACAACTTTTTGCTAAAGGGAAAAATGGGGTGGTGACACACATATATAGATAGAAGTTATACATGTGTCTGCACAATTTTCTGTGATGAGCAGCCGGTTTTCCATACTGGTGAGTACTGTCACTGAAAAAGCCCTGGATATTTTTTTGAACATATGCGTTTTTATGCTCCGCTTTTTATACACTATTTTTGGCATTTGCATTGCAAAATTCAAAGAATTGTGAATTTCAAAGGCTAGATGGGCTTTGTTTTGCGTATTCTCTCAGGAGTGCATTAAAATGTGGACCAGATTTCTCCCCCAGTCCTAATTTCAGAAAAGGAGAGCAGGAAAGTCTTCCAGCAGTTCAAGAGCTGGTCTTGCCTGCTTCTTCTTCTTTCTTTTTGGGCGATCACTCATAGCCGAGTATGATTGTCTTCCATAAACATGGTCTTAACACTGAGTCCGTAAGTAACTGTGGAGGCCAATTCTGGACCCATACGTCCTTCCACAGTGGGAACATTTGTTCCTGGGCTGGAGTTGATCACGGTATGGATTTGCCAAACGTGCCTTGCTCTTAGCACGTTTCTCCCTTGTGTTCTGAGTTTGAGTGTCTTCAAAGTCCATGACACCTTTGTTGAAGGTTGTTCTCCAACTGGAGCATTCGCAGGCCAGTGTTTCCCAGTTGTCGGTGTTTATACTACATTTTTTTAGATTTGCCTTGAGACAGTCTTTAAACCTCTTTTGTTGACCACCAGCATTACGCTTTCCATTTTTAAATACGGAATAGAGTAGTTGCTTTGGAAGATGTTGTTGTGGCTGATCTGTCGTCTTTTGGATGAGGACCTCATTGCTGTTGCTCCTTGTCTTCTATTCCTGTTACCAGGCCAGGAGCTCAAGAATGAGATGAGCTGCCTCCATCACTGTCTCTTCTGTGGAATCAGATGGAATGTTGTTGGCACGGGGCTCCTTTATCCCTTCACCTTCTGTTTCTGCTACCCGCAGGCAGAGTGTGGGAGGGAAAAGCAAAAGGCTCCCTCAGCAAGTTCTGTTGTGACTAGGCAGTGGGCAAGTTTGAGTGGTTGAACAATGCTCCAAGTTCAAGGAGTGGTTTCCTGGCATCCCTAATAAATATTTCATTTCAGAGTTGCACAAACACATTTTCAAAAGCCTCAAATGGTTTGACTTGAGAAACTGGCCGGTTTCCTGAGTTCCACATATCCAACTCTTATCCGTATGCCAATGCCATGAATATAAATTCCGTTCCCTGGTATTCCAAGTGCTAAATTCAATTCTCGCAGTGAGGCTTGTGTGCTCTCCAACTGAGCCTGTTTATTAATTGGTACATCACCTATTTTCTCATGATATATTACGGTTGCTGCTCTGCACTTCAGAGAGATATCATCCTGAAGCATATCCTGCACTATAAGAGGTTTCTTGCTTTGGTTATCTTTAGGGTACACCATGGTCTGATTTACATGTTACTTTTGTTTGGAAATATGCTGGCACAACCAATTCTCCATATTGCACCGGTAATGTGAATAATAATAAAAAATGATACTGTGGGCTACTTTATGAAGGTACATCCCACAGGAATGTCAAGGATGACCTTGATAGAAGTTCAGAGCTGTTGAAATATCTATGTGATATGGGAGACAATGGGCATGTTTACATGTCACTAATATAATGTGGCATCTGTCTGCAGGGAACTGAGGTTTAAAACAGCAGCCTTGCTGCAGAATGGACCAGGATAGCTGTGAAAAACAAGCAAGCTGTTCTTCTTCCAGACAAATTGTTAAATTCCAGTGAGATGCTCCAGGATTAAATGTAGGTTGAACCAGTCAGAATATATATATATATATATATATATATATATATATATATATATATGGCATATTTCCTATCAGCTTATCGCTGTTGTTGCAGTGAATTGGAAGGTAGAGGGTTTCTGTTGACCCAAAGGATGATGTGATGTACCTGAAACTGGGGCATCATAATAATTATCTATCCATCCATAATCACTAAGATCAACATCAGGCATCTTTCTCCACAACCCTCTGCAGATGGTAGGAATACAAGACATAGACGTTTTGATCACCATCCCACAGTTGTGGAATGCCCTCATGAGAGAGACCTGCCTGGCCTCATCCCTTCTGCCCTTCCATGGAGCTGCGAAGAAACAGCTCTTCAGTAGAGAATTTGTCAGGGTGGAGGAATGACAGGACAGCGTTTTGTTCATCTTGACTGATCGCTGTGCTTTGAGAATTGTTTGGTCTATATTTTGCACACTTTTTAATGGGAACATAGGAATCTGCCTTCTGCCAGGTCAGACTATTTGATCCCTCTAGTTCTGTATTGTCTTCACTGACTGTCAAATGGCAATACAGCATTTCCAAAACAGATTCCAGAGATTGAAGCTGGGGCTTTCTGCATGCAAAGCATTGTTGTTGTTGTTGTTGTTGTTGTTGTTATTTGTTAGTCACTTTCTCTTGCCCAGTGGCATGGACCTTCCCCTGTTTTATTAAGGTTTGTTTGCCACCTTGAGCAGTTAGAATGGAACAATATAAATATCTTATAAATAAAATAAATGAATAAAAATTGATGCATTCATAGAGCCTTTAGCACTATAGCACTGGGCTCATTTTACCTTATTTTATTCTCTACTGTTGCTCAATACATAACAGAGAGAGAGAGAGAGAGATTTTCTCTCAAACAGCTACTATTATTTATGTCTACTTTATTTGCTTATTCATATTTGCTTATGCAATCACATGCCATAATAAACTAGGTAGCACACATACATATTCAGTATGTAAATGGCTTGGTTTTCTGGAATTTCCACAATTTGCCAATGGCCTGAGCTACTGAGGCATAGGAGACTGCACGCCACTAAATGCATGGAACCTTCTACCCTTTATTATTGGAGTGTTTCAGTGCTAAAGGAGAAGCAATCTGTTTTTAATTGATGCTCCCCACCATTCAATCACCTCTTGGGGTGAGGACTTCCAGGAACAGAAAGTGAACCAGAGCAATAACAGATTCATGTTTCGTACTTCTGATAAATTGGAGTGGAGTGAAGATGTCCTTATTCTCCAGTATACACTAAACTTAAGAAGTCTGAGTACTAAACAATTGGAGAGTAGAGTTGGGGCTGGGACTGGATACACTTCACTTTTAAAGGTGAACATGCCTACCAAAGACCTACTTTATGGCATAATATCATAACCAAAACCAAGCCATCCTTTGAAATCTGCTCTTTTTCCAGATTATCAGAGCAGTTCTCCAATTGTAAAGTGGAGTAAAGTGTGCAGAAACTCCACATATTCAGGAAAAGAATGTTAGAAAGTTACAATAGATATGGGAAAATTGCTTTGCAAAAATGTGAATTTTAGGCAAAAATTGCATGCAAACTTATGTATGTTATGATTAATTTGCACTAATTTGCGCCAATGAATATTCATGAGGATATTTCTTTTTAAAAAAAGTATCAGTGTGATGTGGACATGTGGATAAATGAATTTAAGATTGGAGAAAAATGAGAAACCGAGAGAAACTGAAATTGCCCATCCCTGTTGGAAAATTAGATTTGAATATTTCACAAAACATTTTCAGATGCATAAGACAAATTGCTGTAAGCCCCTTTTTGTGCATCTCCCACTGAAATCAATGGTGCTTAGAAGTGATTTGGTAGATCAGAGTCTGGCATTTCATTTATTTATTCACTGTGCAGAGCAAAATGATTTCATTAGTCTCTGTCTTAATTTTGTACTTGAAGTCATACTTTTGTTTCACAGGAGAAAAAAATACGGGCAAGGATAAAACAGTTCTTCTCTTCCTTTGTGGCATGCTATCTTAGTATCCTGAAGCGACAAAAGAAATGGAGACACAATTAAAGCACTATTGATCTCTTGCAGTCATTATGTTGTAAGCAAATTGACTAGGGGTTATTTTCATTATGGTTCTTTTTATATTGGGAGGCAGAAGTGGAGATGGAGGAGGATCTTGGTTTGGTTTGCATTTTTATGTGAATATACTTAATTCACACTTCCGCAAAAAACAGCTACCCTCTCAAATTTACACATCTAACAAACAAAATGTGTACAACGTGTTAACATGTAATCGAAAACTGTACGTAACAATACATGCAGTGAAAATAACATTAAAAAATACACTGTATTTGGGGAAACTGCCTTGGCAAAGCAATGTATTAGGTAACAATGCATTAAAAATTGTCTAAAAAGTACAACCTAAGGGAGAAATCATACAATAAGATCTGCCAGGGTGAGCAGGGTTAGGATGCAGCAGATCTCTGGCTGAGCAGGGAGGTCTCTGGCACAATTGGTCTATGCTAGCATAACTCCCCATCCTCAGATCAGCTGGAGATACACTGGTGTCTCTCTCCAATTCCAGCTCTGCTTTGTTCCGTAATTCAACTCTTGAGCTACTCTGTATCAAATGAAGTTTTGTGTTTGTTCTCTATAATGGGAAATCTAAAACGAGAAATACGTTTCCCCCCTATTCTTGGCCTAAGTAGATGACATTTACAGGCACAAGAGTCCCTCCAGAGTGGATTAAGGCTGCCAAATTGTATGGAAAATGGTTGGTAAAATTAAAGGTATTCACTTTCTTCCAAAAAGTCATTTTTCTGGGAGGCAGGGCGGGGGATAGGAGGAAGAATAAGTGTTAAAACAATTAAGATGAGGATGAAAGGAGAGTATTCTTGCTTGTGTTTTATTTTTATTTTTATTTTAAACTGTGCTGCTTCAGGCTGACTTTAGTTTCTGGTTCCCTTAGATAGGCCTCCCAGGCTTCGCCTGTCTCCTATGATAGTCCACAGGCTTCTGATACAGACCTCCCAATGTAACATTGTCTAGAACACTGCCTGTGGAGTTCTGAAGAGCTCTGGGTTATTTTTGTCAAAGCAGAGCAAAGTATGCTTAGAAATCAACAACAAGAACTGAGATGAAGCTTTTAAGCTTTTTGTATTATTTTTTGTTAATCCTCTGTTGCTATGTTTAAAAACAACAACAACCCAGAGCTCTTTGGTACTCTGCAGGCAACATTTTGCACAGCACTACTTCTTGCAAAACCCATGGACCTAAGGAAACACAGTTATGTAAAAACAGACAACTATTATGTGTAGAGATAGATAGATAGATAGATGATAGATAGATAGATAGATAGATAGATAGATAGATAGATAGATGATAGATAGATAGTAGATAGATAGATAGATAGATAGATAGATAGATAGACAGATAGATAGATAAATAGACAATAGATAGATAGATAGATGATAGATAGATAGATAGATGATAGAAAAAGAGTTACAATGTGTTCTCTGGCTTTGTGGAGGCCCTGATCCATCGTTGGGGGGGATTCATGCTTGGATTCAACAAACATAAATTCATAGAATTGTACAATTGGAAGGGTCATCTAGTCCAAACTGCTGCAATGCAGGAATCTCAGCTAAAGTATCGATTACAGGTGGCCCTCTAAACTCTGCTTAAAAACACCCAATGAAGAAGAGTCCACCACCTTCCAAGTGAGTCCATTTCGTTGTCAAACAGCTCTTACCATCAGCAAGTTTTTCCTGATGTTTAGTCAGAATCTCATTTCTTGTAACTTGAAGCCATTAGTTCAGGTCCTACTCTCTGGAGCAGAAGAAAACAAGTGTGGTGTAGTGGTTAAGATCAGTGGACTCGTAATCTGGTGAACCGGGTTCGGGTCTCCGCTCCTTCTCATGCAACTGCTGGGTGACCTTGGGCTAGTCACACTTCTCTGAAGTCTCTCAGCCTCACTTCACAGAGTGTTTGTTGTGGGGGAGGAAGGGAAAGGAGATTGTTAGTCGTTTTGAGACTCCTTCGGGTAGTGATAAAGCGGGATATCAAATCCAAACTCTTCTTCTTCATGATCTTCCATGTGACAGCCCTTGAGATATTTCAAGAAGGCTATCATATTTCCTCTCAGTCTCCTCTTTTCCAGGATAAACATATCCAACTCCCTCAACTGTTCCTCATAAGGCTTGTTTTCCAGACCCTTGTTCATCTTAGTCACCTTCTTCTGCACACGTTCCAGCTTGTCAACATCCTTCTTAAATTGTGGCATCCAGATCTGGGCACAGTATTCTGGGTGTGGTTTGACCAAGGCAAAGCAGAGTGGAGAAATGACTGGCAGAATCGGAGATCAGGGAGAAGAGTCGGTGAAAGAAGACTGGGAGAAATTTAAAGACTATTTACAGAAATATTGTAAGAATAATGAATGTTAGAAGGATGTTGGATAGAAACTAAGAGGTTTCCAGCTGTAATGCTTTAAGAGATATGGGGGGGGGGGAAGGTTTCACAAATGGGTAAAAGTTTAATGGTAAGGATTTGCTGAACTAACAAATTGAACTGGAATACAAAGAAGGGAGGTATGAGGAGGTCCAAGGAAATAAGTGTACGGAACTTATGTTACTGAAAATTAATGTGTGTGTTTTAACTGTTTTGTATTTTGTATGTTTATTTTTCTTTTTTTGTTATATCTTAAAAACTTTCAATAAATATCTTTTTTTTTAAAAAAAAAAAGCAGAGTGGGACTATTACTTCCCTTGATCAGGGCACTATACTTTACTCACTATCTTGAATAGGATTGAGGAGTACTTTTTCCTTTGGCAGAATGCTTTGAGAACTGGGGAAACCCTGGACACAATTCACCAACAGCTTTCATTTTAGTGTATCTGTGAGATTAGTGGAACAGAGCTTCTTCCCTTGAAACTGATGGGCTCTAGATCTGCTTAATTTTATCTAGATTGTGCCCAGTATAAATACTCAATATTATTTTGTGGGCTTCTGTACAGATGATCAAAGACCCACAGGGAAGACACTTACCCATGTAGGTCTTTGATGGTGCAAACCCTCTCTGTGTTTCCCTATAAATATGATGCCTTTGGAAACTCTCGTTTGTAGTTTATTAAGGAATTTTTAAGGCAGACTTCCTGCAGCCCTCCAGTAGAGTGCTGGAGTGGGAGTTTATTGGTTATTGACTCAAAATCAACACAAAGAAAAGAACAAAAGATTTTTCTTACAAGTTCACACAGAGGCAGCTGGGTGGGGTTCAGCTGAAATCCCACATTAGCACAAAATCAAATGGCTTTTAAGAGGCCTACTCCCTTTCCTATCCAGCCCACAGTGATTATACTCTTGGTTTTATGTTGGATTCGATCCCAGGCCTCACTTGCTGAGACATCTGCAATTGGCATCGCTCCTGCTCCCTGGCATGTTAGCACTATGGAGAACTGCCACATCACACACCCAAGCTTGCAGAGGTTTTTTCTTCTTCAATCCTTTCTTTAACTTTGGACACTGACAGAACTTTGAGGAGAAAATATTATAGAGGTGGGAATGGATAATTTAGAAAATCATTCTGAGGTATCAAAAAGACTCGGATCAGACTGGCACCATAATCCAAGGGAAGGAAAACTAAAGTCTGTGATTAGAAATAATCAGATATTTTAAACCACCCTGAGCCATTTTGTATTCAGATTCTTTTTCTTTTTTCCTGCAAAACTGAGCAGTCAGATCCTTTGTGGAGGTTTGAAACAGCACCAAATGCAGACCCTATTTTTCAGGGACGTCCCTGATTTAGAGAAGCCATCACGGTTTCTGATTTGATCCCAGAATGTCCCACTTCTCCTCAGAATGTCCCTATTTTCATTGGATAATTTTTGGAGGGTATGGAGTTATCCAACCCCTGAGCTGTCTGAAGGTAATCCTGTATAGGGAAGGGTTTTTTTAATGTTTAATGTTTTATTTTGTTTTTATCTCTCTTGGAAGCTACCCAGAGTGGATGGGGCAACCCATTAAGATGTGTGGGGTATAAATAGTAAAATTATCATTATGGAATGGGACGTCCCTATTTTCATCAGAGAAATGTTGGAGGGTATGCAAATGGAGAAGCTGGCTCTGTCTCAGGCATGGACTGAGGGGCAACTATAGCTGGACTAATTAGTTTCATCTGGTTCTTCTGCCTAAGTGCAGGAAGAAGTGCTGGAAGATCCTGTGCAACTGTGCAGGACACAAGGCAAAGGGGACTGTGGTAGTTTTACAAGTTGCTCATTGGATCTCACCCAACGCCATTTTGTTTTAACAACACAGACTTGCAAATGTGCTCCTTGTAGTAGGCATATGCACAGAGAAGCACATAGTCTTACTTTCTTATTTTACTATTTTGAAAAGCCTAACTCTATGCTTATGCAGCCTTTGCTCAGAAATCAGCTGAAATGAGGCCTAGGAAGGCACAGAATTGTGTGAATAATGCACATTTGTGCTGATGTCTCCAGTCTTTACTGTGCATATAAACAAATCATTGTTCTCAGCTATGCATGACTAAAGAGATGGAGAATTGCATATATAGAGAGATAGATAGAGATAGATAGATATATTGCCTTCTTCCTAAATTGAAAAATGTCAGTGAAGCCACCTTGGGAATATTGCATTGTTCATCCGGTCATCTGGAAAAGGCACAGAAAGAAAAGTGCCATCGTGGGAGCCATCTGACAGGTGTTGCTTCATTGCAAGGCACATTAAAATAAATGGACTTTGCACTCTGCCTTATATGACATTGGCCACTAACCATATAGCATGACTGGTAAGCAAAAGTGAATATAAGCTACATATATTTCTGTTTGGTTAATTTTTGTGGGCAGGTTAAATACAGTTCTTCGCATTTGGGCAGCAATATGCCATTTATTTATTTATTTATTTAAAATTCTCATGGAAATTCAGCATTTTAGTGCACATTTCTCCTAACATGCACATTTATGCTTGCAATGTCTAAAAGGTACATTTCTGCCAAGTAATTTTCCCTAATACAATGCATGTTTAAGTTATTTTAACTAATATATTCATAGATTACACACTTTTGTATACATTGCTTCACTGGAGAACAGCAGTGCAAAATCATGAGACGTGAATATTTTGAAGGATGACTGTGTTTTGGTTTGCCAATTGTTTTGGAAAGTTTGAATTTTGTTGTTGTTGTTTAGTCGTTTAGCCGTGTCCGACTCTTCGTGACCCCGTGGACCAGAGCACGCCAGGCACCCCTGTCTTCCACTGCCTCCCGCAGCTTGGTCAGACTCGTGTTTGTCGCTTCAAGAACACTGTCCAGCCATCTCGTCCTCTGTCGTCCCCTTCTCCTTGTGCCCTCCATCTTTCCCAGCATCAGGGTCTTTTCCAGGGAGTCTTCTCTTCTCATGAGGTGGCCAAAGTATTGGAGCCTCACCTCCAGGATCTGTCCTTCCAATGAGCACTCAGGGCTGATTTCCTTCAGAATGGATAGGTTTGATCTTCTTGCAGTCCATGGGACTCTCAAGAGTCTCCTCCAGCACCATAATTCAAAAGCATCAATTTTTCGGCAATCAGCCTTCTTTATGGTCCAGCTCTCACTTCCATACATCACTACTGGGAAAACCATAGCTTTAACTATACAGACCTTTGTTGGCAATTTGGTAGGTTCACCTTAAAATGCATGTGAAACAGGACTGTATTTTTGCTCCAACTCTCTTTGGCATCTTCTTCTCCTTGTTGCTCTTCTATGCCTTAAGCTTGACTGAAGACAGTATGTACTTCCAGTCAAGGAACAGCAAGGACCTGTTTAATCTGGCACACATCCATTCCAAGACAAAAGTGTGGTGGGTTCTTATCTGAGAGAGATTGTTTGTGGATGATGCAGCCCTCCAAGGAAGCTCCGCCATTTTGCAGAGCCTGCATGGAATTCGACCTCACCATGGCCCGACAAAGACCAACATCCTGGGTCAGGACATCGCCAGCACTCCACGCATCAGCATTGGTGACCACACACTTGAGGTGGTAGACAGTTTTGTCTACCTGGGCTCCACCATAACCAGCAACCTTTCCATCAATGCTGAGCTAGACAAGCCTATTGGCAAGGCAGCTACACCAATGGCTCGCCTCTCCAAAACAGTATGGGAGAATGTGATGCTAACGACCAGCACCAAGATGAGGGTCTAACAGACTTGCATGTTCAGCACACTGCTTTATGAAAGTGAATTGTGGGCAACTTACCCTGGTCAGGAATGATTATCAATGCCTACAATATGTACTGCGTCAGGAAGATTTTGGGCATCACATGGCAGGACAGAATCTCAAACAAAGATGTCCTCTCCGAAGCCCATGTTCCCAGCGTGTTTGCACTTCTGTCTCAGTGACATTTACGTTGACTAGGTTATGTCCATAGAATCGAAGATGAGAGGATCCCCCAAGGCTATTCTCTATGGGGAGCTGGCTTCAGGCACTAGGCCTGTTGGCAGACCAACACTGCATTACAAAGATGTCTGCAAAAGTTAAATGAAGGCTGGCAACATTAATTCCGTCAGATGGGAATCCCTTGCAGACAATCGGAGTGCCTCTGGGCAGACAATCAGGTCATGTATTCACAGCAGCGGCCAGAGGAGGAATGACCACTGGGAGGAATGCAGAGAGAAGAAACACCTGCATCTGCAGCAGCACAACTGGATGCCATCATCTGCCCCAGCTGCAACAAAACATGTTTCTCCTGTATCGGTCTCTGCAGCCACAGCAGGCGCTATAACTCTCCAACAGATTGACTTCTTTTGTCTCCTGAGACATATGGATACCAACAACAACCAGGCTTTAAAATGCAAAGTTAATCAGACTTCTCTCCCACCCCTGTTGACAACTCCGCAAGGCCGTATTTTTTGGCAAAATGATGATATCCTCTGTTGTGCTGATGTGTCAGTGAGCAAAGCCTCACCCTAGGTGCTCTGGGAATAGAAAGCTGACGGGTGTGATCAGGCAGCAAAAACAATTTGTTACGAAAGCCAGGATGTTGTTGTTTTCTTTAAAAAAGAGACAGTTTTATAAACATCTGTCAGGAGTGGTTTATATCTGGTCATTTCTGGCACGGCAGAGAGTGCTGGGCCCACTGATCACAGTGGGAACTCCTCCATTAATTGCAAATGATAGCAGGCCAAACTCTTCTTCAAATAATTACATGTGGTGCTCAGATCTGAAGCTTGCCCACTCTTTCCTCACCGATCTCCAATTCATCCATTTTAATGGCAGAGGCCACTGAGCATCAGAGCAATGGGGAATTTTTTTTAATTTTTTTTTTTTGCAGCCCCACCAATGCCTTGTCCTTGCCGAGACCACAGGGACTGCAATGTTATCATTTGCATACCACCAGCAGGGGGCTGGGGGTTGATGTGCTTTGACCTTTGCACCATCTTGTTAGCTCCAAAAGACTTTTTAATTTAACCATCGTGTTTCTTTTGATATCTCGGCCGACATCCTTCTTTCATCTTTCAAAGACGCTTTGCTGGCGCACAGTATGCAGCACTGTTCCTTTCAACAAAGTAGGGCATTTCGAAAATTTCCTCTGTATTGACATTTCCTTTTCCTTGGGCACGCGCACAATGGGCAGCTACATTCGGGTGGCAAGGGTGAGCAGCCTTTTGAATCCATTCCCATTATCTAATCTCAATAGCTGACGCTTGCGGCATCTTAAAAGCATTCTAGCCACCACAGAATTAGCACATCGACAAACATCTTCTGTGCCTAATCTAGGGTGATATCTCTCCAAATATAGGAAGCCTTGTTTAAGCATTCCAAGTTTGAAAAAATCTAGCCTGGAAACTTCGCTCTGTTAAGGATGCTGCGGCCACCACATATTGTGGATCTGGTGCAATGCTTAAGGATCAGGAGCTGTTGGTATCAAGGAGTGCATCTGACCTGCCCAGCAACAGCATCATGGCTGCTTACCGGGCGAGTGTGGGGTCAGAGGTCAGATAGCGGCATGGTCAGGGTGGTGCATCTACACCTATGGGAGAGCTAGATTGGCCCTGCTAGTACACACACACACACACACACACACACACACACACACTTGCCTTTATCCCTACCCTACCTCAGTGAGAGGCAGTCACACAGGTGTTGGGAGACCAAGTGGCAGTGCTGCTCCTGTGCCCCACAGGCCACTTCTGTTAAGAATATGAACTGGGATGCCCCTGGTTCTGATTCTACCATCCCTGTGAGCACTCAGATTCAGACCAGGAGTAGGAGGTCCTTGGGGATGAGGTCTCGGAATGGAAGAAGGAAGTTAGTCTGCAGCAAAGCCCTCTTGGCAGGCCAAGGTCCCTTTGCCTCTCCCCCCAATAATATATTTGAGGGTGCTGCTCCACCCTAAGCTGATGGCCATTGCCATTCAAATGGTGTGTGTGCCTCATCTTCTGATCAATTATGTGGGGCAGGGCTTACCTGCCCCCCATATTTTATGCAAGTTCGCACCCCTGGTCACAATTAAATTCTCTTCTTTACTTGTTATTGGTTTGCACTTGTTATTGGTTTGGGGCATGAGTCAGGACACCACTGGATAGTAATATTCAATCTGGTATCTCTATGCTTCAGTTCCTCATCTTCAGTAAGAGGATACTAGCCGTTCAAAAGGGTATCAGCATGAGTAGTTAATAGGTACCACTACGGGGGGAAGGTAAATGGCGTTTCTGTGTGCTCTGGCACTCATCACAGTGTTCCCTGGGTCAGAAGAGAGATAGTCATGCAGGCCAAATGGCCCAGAAAGCTGTCTGTGGACACATACCAGCTCCCTTGGCCTGAAAGCGGAGATGAGTTCCACACCAAAGAGTCGAATTCGACTGGACTTAACCATTCAGGGGTCCTTTACTTTTATCTTTTTTACTAATACTGGCGTACATTACAGTGTTGCTGTAAGAATTGTTGAGTTACTGTATGTGAATTGCTTTGAAGTGTAAAAACCTATATACAGGGGTACCTCAGGTTAAGAACTTAATTCATTCTGGAGGTCCGTTCTTAACCTGAAACTGTTCTTAACCTGAGGTACCACTTTAGCTAATGTGGCCTCCCGCTGCTGGAGCACAATTTCTGTTCTCATCCTGAAGCAAAGTTCTTAACCCGAGGTACTATTTCTGGGTTAGCGGAGTCTGTAACCTGAAGCATCTGTAACCCGAGGTTCCATTGTATATGCAATATATCATTAGCATTATCAAGGAAGAAAAAACATTTTAAGAATATATGCTGACAACTCCTATATGCATAACAATATTTATAAAACATTAAAATGAAGTAGATGTGATATCCTAACTTTTTTTTTACATAATATATACCTGCAATTTCAATAAATTGTATTTGACAATAAGATTTTTCCCTATTATGTTAAAAGATATTGATTTTTTTCCCCAGCATTCAGCATATCCTTTTAAAACTAAGCTCCCTCTTAAGAAATATATTTTAGCTTAATGGAAATAGCATATACAGTAACTGATGTGTCCAATAAATATTTTCTAGTAACAAAATTTACACAGAGTGTGTGCTGACTCAGTATCTGTAACTGTAAAATATGAAACTATGCAACAATTTACATCAAGTAACCAATCAGAAAAGTTGTAAAGTAAGATTTTTGTTTGTTTGTTTCTTTAAGCTAACCTATAAATGAACAATTCACTGTCAAAAATTCTGCTTACACTGTGAGGTACATTTATGTCCGGAAAAAAATAGTTGTGATCAAGGTTGAGATTATTACTTGTTAATTCAAAGAACATATGAAGACAAAGGAATCTTCCTCTTTCATTTCTTCAGAAAAGTAGAAGGGCTACAAATTTAGCTGTTGATCCCTGAAATGATTCATATGAACGATGTCCATTTTGAAAAAGTTGTGGACACTTGGCCGAGGGGCATTCCTTGGTTCTTACATACATCACTGTGCCAGTTTATGGTAAGAAACAAGAACAAAGACTCCATCTGCACTATACATCTAAAGCATAATTATGCCACTTTAAGCAGCCATGGCTTTCAGCAAGGAATCTGGGAAATATAATTTGTTAAGTCTGCCGAGAATTGTTAGGAGACCCCTATTTCCCTCACAGAAATACAGTTCTCAGGCAGTTTAACAGCCAATTTCTTTCCCCAGGAATTCTGTGTTGTGTTTTTCATCTGCTCTCAACTGTTTGTGACTGTTGGTGTTCCTCTTGTCTTTACTGTGTTATAACATTCCCTGGGATCATTTGGTGAAGGGCAGGGTGAGATATATGTGGTCATATATTAAATAAATAGATTAGTAGATCAAACTAAACTTCCCTTTGCTCTTTTGCTCCCTCAAAAATCTGTGCTGTTTTATTATTATTATTATTTATTAAATTTCTATTCCACCCTTTATCTGAAGTAGTATACAATATAAAAACACAAAAATATACACCATAATAAGCAAAAACAATAGCCTCCCCCCTTTAAAAGGCTACAGATTGTTTAGTTAGCCAGAGGCCTGGGAGAAGAGGAAAGTTTTTGCCTGGCATCAGAAGATATGTAAAGCAGATACCAGGCAAACCTCCCTTGGGAGAGCATTCCATAAACAGGGAGCCACCACAGAAAAGGCCACCCTCCAAATCTCGGTGGGGGAAGCCACATAAAGATGAACCTCAGATGATGATCACAGAGTCCAGGTCGGTTCATAAGAGGAGAGGTGGTCTTTGAAGTTTTGCAGCCCTGAGCCATTGAAGGCTTTAAAGTTCAAAACCATCACTTTGAATTGGGCCCAAAGCCTAATTGACAGCCAGTGCAGTTGGGCTAGAATTAGCACTATATGCTCAAATCGCCTTGCCCAGGTGAGCAACCTGGCTACTCAATTCTGTGCCGGCTGAATTTTCCAAACCATCTTCAGAGGCAGCCCAACATGCAATGTGTTGCAGTAATCTAACCTTGTAAAGGCAAAAAGCTCATGTAAATTGTTGTTTAGAAATCTGAATAAGACATGATGTATAAATTTAATCCAATTATGCACATTTATTATTATTATTATTATTATTATTATTATTATTATTATTAGCATTTATCCATTATATTTTACTGAAATATACATAACTTATAGCAACATGACTTACAACTCCATAAAATATAAAAACAGCAAAAACCAATTTAGAAACAAGAAAACAAAATTCCCTACACTACTCATCTGACAATAGTATAAAAATGATATATCAATTTTTTATGCCCCATCTGACTGAAAGATAAGTACAATGATAGAGGCCAAAATTATACTGAAGCAGAATGCCAAATTAATAATCGTAAACCTAGGCAAACAGGAATGCCCTAGCCTTGAGCCTGAAAGCTGTGCCAAGCATGTTTCCCTGCAGAGACCATTCCCAGATGGGGAGCTACCACAGGAAAGGCCCTTTCTCATGTTGCAACTCTCCACACCTCCCTTGGTGGAAGTAAAGAGAGATGACCGATGTTGACTGCAGTGTCCAGATTGGTTCATGCAGTCAGAAGCAGTCCTTCAGGTACTGGGGTCCTATGTCTCATATGAGTTTGTATGTCCAAAGCAGCCCTTTGAGCCTGTGGAATCTGGTAGAAACCTGAATTCACCCCGAGGAAGAATTCTGTGTAACTTGAAAGCTTGCATATCAAATAGTCAATGAATGTGTGATTCTAACAAATATATCATTTTACCATCTGACTTAGAGGTCACAAGGGGCAATTTTGTGGTAGTAAATGCCTTCCTTTGCCTTTCTTTTTTTTTTTGATAGACTTACAACCTTGGTGGATCAGGGGAATGCCATGGACATAGTCTATCTTGATTTCAGTAAGGCTTTTGACAAAATCCCCCATGATATTCTTGAAAGGAAGCTGGTAAAATGTAGGCTGGACAAGGTAACTGTAGGTGGATTTGTAGCTCAGTAATGAGTAATGAGTGCTTTGTCATCCTGGAAAAAAGTGACAAATAGTGTTCTGTCCGGGGTCCTATGTTGTTAAATGTATTTATATAGAACTTGGATGAAGGAATTGAGGTGATGCATGGGGGTTGGACTAGATGACCCTCAGTGTGCCTTCCAACTCTACAATTCTCTGATTCTATTATTGGCCTTGTGCAACATATACCACCAAGTCATCATCATACGGTTATTCATTTGATATTTTCATCAGAATTTCCATATCCATTGATGAATCTTCATGATCGCCAGGCTGTATTTCAGGATAACTTGTTATGAAAAATTAAGCCATCTTCAATGGGGATACCCTGATTCTGTTTTTGATACTGAAATAGCATGTACAAGTGGGGGAAATCAATAAAATTCAATAAAAACAATTAGTTAATCTTTCACTATTTGCCACCTTTGACTGATGTAGCTGAATTTACATGCGGGGTAGGGGATCAAACCCATTTTGATTGGCAGGAAAGAAAACACCACTTCTAATTTTGAGAGTCAATAGTTCTGACCCACGTAATGAGTCACAAATCAATTCCTTCTTTGTAAGTAATTGTAGCAAAGACATATTTATTAGTTCGACAGAAGTAATAAGCAGAAAGTTATGAAAGCGAGAAAGGGGAGATTTCGCCACCATCCGTTTCTCTCTCCAGCCTGTGCTTGTGATCAGAGCCGAAGCAAACCTCTAAGCTAACAGTTTTGTTTCACTGACAGACCTGAATAGCTGGAGAAAGGAGGGCTGGAGGGAGAAATTTCCACCTCTCGACCCCCGAAGAGAGGAGGCTGCCGTTTCTGCCAAGAGAGCTCGCTTGCTGTCTGGAGGGCATATGAGTAAACAAAGCCGCAGTCACACAACTCGTGGGAAAGAAAACACGAAATGTTTGAAAACCTGGCACTAGGCGCGGGGAGATCCATCTCCTCCAACCGGAGGTTGAGGATGCAGAGGTTGGGAAGTTAGAAGCTCGGGTCTCCCACATGTAAAGCCGAAGCATGACATCAGGGTGAAGGCAAATAAATTCAAAGTAACGAGGCAAGTGCTTCACTTCCTCAGTCCATCCACTCCCCCCCCTTCCTTCCTTTCTATCTTTCTTTCTCCAGTTCAGCAGAAAACTAAAATTTATCTCTGAAAAGTCTTGCACCACTTACATAATTATATTACAGCTTTATGTCTTAAAAATTTATGCGATAATTACTTTTGTGAGGCTTTTTAAACACTGCTGTCATAATTACTACCATAAAGCAGCTAGTTTCATGGCAGTAATGAATTATGCCACCATTAAATATTCCGCTTTAACTCTTCTTGCTTCTAACTTGGAATCGACAAATATGTCAATTTTGACTTCCTCAGTTTTCCAGTTTTAATTTCAGTTGGCCTTGTTTTTGCAATAGTTTGCTCAGCACAAAACTGTGTCTTTCCCCTAATATACACATTGTTGTCATCAATTTTGGCTAATGTACACATTTTTATAAGCAATTGCAAAATATTTTGTAATTAATAATATGCATATTTTGCATCCCCCTACCAATTTTTCTGTGTACTTTTCCCCAATATACTAACTCCATCACAAAATTTGGGGGAATCAGTCCAGAAATTTGAATTAGGTGTTTGCATTAAAATGCATACTGAACAATTTTGTCCCCTGTTGCCTACTTCAAATAAGTACTTCACCAGAATCTACTTTGTTTTCCAAAGTGAGCTGGAAGGATTGACCGAGGTCTCCATCATAAAATGATGTGCAAAAAAGAGAGCATTATCCCTTCTAGGGGCAGGGAGTTAGGATTGCTTGAAATAGAGGGCTAAAGGTCAGGGAACTTTTGGGTCAAATGGAGGACCAAAAGGTGAATCCATATCCTCAAAACCAGCAAACATTGCTAGTAGGCTTTTTGAGTTAAATGTTTGAGAACTACTTAACTAAAATAATAACTTGACTTTTGTTCACAGTGTTAAGTGGAATGAGCCAAATAAGATGCTCAGAGCAAAATCCAAGCAATAACATAATATGATGCTGATATACTTTATTGCAAGCTAACAGACAATAAATCACATGGAAACTTGTGTCCTTCTCGAAGGATTCTCATTACTTATCCCACCTTGATAAGAGTGGGATAAATGTTTGTTTTACAGGACTTCAACCGATCCTTGAAATTTACTAGAGTAAAGTCCCTTCCTTTGTTTAGACGTTTTCCTGAATGGATAACGCGGCTGTCAGTGCCATGTAAAATTGTCCACACACATATCTGCAATAAAAAATAAATGAAAGCCAGGATAGTAATATTTTAGCAATATAAGCTGTCTATCATGGAAACAAGCTTCTCGGTGTAACGGTCATTGTTAGGTTTGACATTTGTACTCTGATATGAAAAGACACATTTTGGCTACTGTTTGGCTTCATTGCTCTGCCATTAAGGCTGTGCATTTCCAGACTTTGAGGCACTAGTGACAAGGTGGCTGTGGTGATCTGAAATTTGAATAAACCACAGCATTCATTCAGAGTTAATGCAGTAGAGTTTTACAGGAAGTCACCAATGGGTGGCTGTCTCTCTAGCTGGTGTTTGCTTCCTTGGGGACCTTTGCGAAGAAAGATTGGACAAAGATGGGTGTAAGTTTTTCTCTCTCCTCCAAAGTGGTCTAAGGTTGCCAAATGGTGGTCATATACAGAAAGGGTGAAGCCCTTCAGGATTAATTGTAGTTTCTGAGTCACCTTCAAGGGCAGTCCCTTGTACAGCACCTTGCAGTAATCCAAGCCTGAGATAAGAAGAGCTGGATGTCGGAGGCTGACATGAAGCCGGATTTCAATCTGGGAGCATGAGCCAAAGCTCACTTTCTGGCAAGACAAGCCCTGGGCATCCCAGCTCTACGTGGTCAGGGGTGGGGGGAAGACACTGGCCTTCCCACAAAGGGGTAGGGAGACTTCTGGTGAGACAGTGCACATGCAGGCATGGATGTTAACATCTGCCACAACCTGAAGCACCTCAGGCAGGGAATCCTTGGTGCAGCTAGGAAGGCAGTACACCAATAGGAATCCTGTACTGCCACAATTGCCCAACTTCCAGAACATGCACTCAGAAAACTGGGTCTCCCTTATAGCATACCTGTTGAAAACTAAGGACTTCCTAATAAACACTGCAACACACACACACACACACACACACACACACACACACACTCCACATGACCTGGGTTGCTGTGCATAAGAAAAGCATGGTGGACAAGAAGCAGCAACCAAGTCTCTGTTTACACATGCCAGGTCAATTCATCCATCCATGATCAAATTATGGATGGCAGTACTCCCATGAACCATTGACCTGGCAGTGCACATCACCACTTAAGGTCATGTGGGACACCCTTCTTGATACCTGTATCTTTTTGGTCAAGATCAGACCCAGAGTCAAGGCTACTCTTCAAACAAGAACTAAACATGCCTCCTCAATAATGCCATGATTTAGCCCTCAAGCAACAGTAAATGATGCCTTCTTATATCCCTAATGCACACACATACAGTCATAGAATCATAGAATCATAGAGTTGGAAGAGACCACAAGGGCCATCGAGTCCAACCCCCTGCCAAGCAGGAAACACCATCAGAGCACTCCTGACATATGGTTGTCAAGCCTCTGCTTAAAGACCTCCAAAGTAGGAGACTCCACCACACTCCTTGGCAGAAAATTCCACTGTCGAGCAGCTCTTACTGTCAGGAAGTTCTTCCTAATGTTTAGGTGGAATCTTCTTTCTTGTAGTTTGGATCCATTGCTCCGTGTCCGCTTCTCTGGAGCAGCAGAAAACAACCTTTCTCCCTCCTCTATGTGACATCCTTTTATATATTTGAACATGGCTATCATATCACCCCTTAACCTCCTCTTCTCCAGGCTAAACATGCCCAGCTCCCTTAGCCGTTCCTCATAAGGCATCGTTTCCAGGCCTTTGACCATTTTGGTTGCCCTCCTCTGGACACGTTCCAGTTTGTCAGTGTCGTTCTTGAACTGTGGTGCCCAGTCATATGTATAAAGGGTAAAGGGACCCCTGACCATTAGGTCCAGTCATGACTGACTCTGGAGTTGCGGCGCTCATCTCGCTTTATTGGCTGAGGGAGCCGGCGTACAACTTCCGGGACATGTGGCCAGCATGACTAAGCTCCTTCTGGTGATCTAGAGCAGCACACAGAAACGCCATCTACCTGCCTGCCGGAGCAGTACCTACTTATCTACTTGCACTTTGACGTGCTTTCAAACTGCTAGGTTGGCAGGAGCAGGGACTGAGCAACGGGAGCTCACCCCATTGTGGGGATTCGAACCGCCAACCTTCTGATCGGCAAGTCCTAGGCTCTGTGGTTTAACCCACAGCACCATCCGTGTCCCTATTCATATGTATACATGCATATAATTTACAACTGCAGAAAGAATGTGGCATTATGCAGTAAACAGAAATATTGACTACTGCTAGATAATTCATATGCAATGTTTGAAGGGTGTAGAAAGGGAGGATAGGAGGTCAGTGTTCTCCAGAAAGTACTAATTTGTTTCTAATTAGCAGATAATGTATCGTTACTGAGTTAATAGCCCAATGTGGTCACAGGAATATGGTCTCTGCTTCCGATTGTGCCACAGAGATTTAGTTGAACCTTATCATGGAAATATGCCTCTTGTCAGCTGTCTTTCCACATTGCATACTCTGTCATTTTTTAAATTTATTTCTTTTCAAGGAAAGGAACACTGCATATAATTTTCAAGGACACACTTTCCGCAAACATAACTTTCAGCCACAGCAGACAATGCTACAGAAGGCAGCACAGGCAGTTCATTCTGGAAGAAAGAAGAATGTATTGAAATCAACGAATGAATTGAAATCAACAAATGGAATCCGTTAGATAACAGGAATTAAACAATAGGCTGAGATTCATGAATGATTATTCTTAATCAATGTGTAAACATTGCTCATTCCCCTCCCACTTCCACCTGAAAAGCAATTGTTAATGACCTAAGAAGAAACTGTTTGCTGGCGCTTTTGTTGAAGTGGGTAATTGTTTCCTTATGACTCTGATCTTTCTGATGCTTGCACAGTGTGGTACAATTCACAATTGGCGATGCAGAGAAAAGGGAAGCTGAGAGAAGGAAAGTGCAGACTCCAAGCAGCAATAATGGCCATTTGCCTCCATCCTGTGACTCCCCCCCTCCTACCCTTCCTCCTAAGTAAAAGTTGAGACATTCTTTTAAGTCCTTTTCCTTTCTTGCTAAGCTGCAGTTAAAAGGTCAGGAAATCAAAGAACTGCGGATGTGTCTGAAAAAAAATAATAAAGGAAGCTGCCTCAAGAAATGTTTAATTCTCAGGGGAAAGGTCTTGCCTCTTCAGTGCGGGTGTGACTCCCATCAGTTCACTGGTCAAACACATCTCAGTCTCACAGAAGCTGAAATATATCACAATCTGGCTGTGGATTGCTTAGTTTATGTTGGGTTGCTGGGTGTGCTTGGGCTACGTTTTGTTTTAGTAGCATTTTGTACACAATTTTTAAGATTGATTGCATATATGGTATTTTGCTATTTTATATTTTGTTACTTTTAATATCTCTTTCTTAAGAATCTTTCTCAAGATTTTATCTGTCTGTCTGTCTGTCTGTCTTAGTGGTGATATCTTCTTCTTTGGCGATCACTCATAGCAAAGTAAGGTTGTCTTCCATAAACACGATTTTAACAATGAGTCCGTAAGTGAGGATTCACATGTCCTTCCACAGTGGGGACATTGGTTTCCAGGCAGGAGTTGATCATGGTGTGGATTTGCCAAATGTGCTTTCCTAACACGTTTCTCCTTTGTGTCATGAGTTTGAGTGTCTTCAAAGCCCATGATCATAGCTGTCAACTTTTCCCTTTTCTTGGGAGGAATCCTATTCGGAATAAGGGAATTTCCCTTTTAAAAAGGGAAAAGTTGACAGCTATGCCCATGACACCCTTGGTAAAGGCTGTTCTCCAAAAGGAACACTCACAGACAAGTGTTTCCCAATTGTTGGTGTTTATACTACTTTTTTTATATATATAAGATTTGCCTTGAGACGGTCTTTAAACCTCTTTTGTTGACCACCAGCATTACACTTTCCATTTTTAAGTTCAGAATAGAGTACAGTGGTACCTCAGGTTAAGTACTTAATTCGTTCTGGAGGTCCGTTCTTAACCTGAAACTGTTCTTAACCTCAAGCACCAATTTAGCGAATGGGGCCTCGTGCTGCCGCCATGCTGCCAGAGCACGATTTTTGTTCTCATCCTGAAGCAAAGTTCTTAACCCGAGGTACTATTTCTGGGTTAGTGGAGTCTGTAACCTGAAGCGTATGTAACCTGAAGCGTATGTAACCCGAGGTACCGCTGTGGTTGCTTTGGAAGACGATAATCAAGCATCTGCACAACATGACCAGTCCAACGAAGAATAATAATCAAAACAACAACAACACTGTTAGTTTCTTTTAGTAGAATGGTTTGGGGTTCTGCAACCCTATGGCTCATCAAAGGACATTCCAGGCACCATTGGATCTCCATCTCTGAGAAGTGGGGGGAAAGCTTGTACCTCAGAGAGGGAAATCTGATGTTGGATGCCCTCTCCTTGCAGTCACAGAAATGTTTGTGGCCCTAATATCACAGGTGCTCTAATATCGCAGGTGAAAAGGGGACATCACGGCTGCTGAACAGGAGAAGGCTGGGATTTGAAGGGTTCAGTGCCTTCCTGCTCTCCCAATATGCCCCCAAACAGGAGGGGAGACTACACTAGCTCAAGAGCTGGAGTAGTTCCTTCTCCTCCCATTGTTTCCAAAACACCCCAAAAAGAGCAGAGGAGGATTAAAGGGCTGGTCCACTCTTACTTTCACCCTGATGGCGAGAGTCTGTTCAAACACTGGATGAGGTGTTCCAGCCACCTCCAGTTCTACTCCAGTTCTACTCACCGTCATTCTGTTGGCCCAACAAACTCCTGCTTGTGGAATGGAACATTGTCCTCCTCTCTCATCCCCTGTGTCCCTCTGGCACCCTCAAAATCTTCTGCAGAGGGTTGTGGTGCAGATGGTGGGTGTATGGTTAGAGGAGAGGAAGGAGAAGTCTCATTGCATGAACAGAACATCACTTATATGGAGTTGGACACAATCCACCAGGAGCCATTTTGATTATTTTAAAAAGTAATGCCCCGCTTTTATGTACAAAATACACTCCAAGCATCTTACAAAGTTAACAAAAGCATATTAATTTGCAGTATAAAACAGTGCATATTATCATTAAAAGAAAGTGCATACCAGAAAATCAAGAACGTGTTGAATTTTTTTTGTGTGTGTGTGTGTGTTTTTAAATAAAAACCAGGAAGACATAACTTCTGCCGCCTAGCAGGCCTGCTGGCAGTCCGGTAGTCCCAGATTATTTGTGTTCACTATGACTCATCACCATACTTTGGATAGTCCTGAATACCCACATTCAGTAGCCAAGCCCAAAATTCAAAGTCTCATTTGGATGCATTTTGGCTTGCCTGCTGCTGAAAGTGACCATGAGGTGCTTTATAATACCATCATTTATTAGATTTAGACCCTTAAGTAGTAGCAGTTGCCAGGACGTGGTCCTGTTCACCTTTGCGTAGTTCCTTCCTTACTTCAGATATTGTGATATATTGATATATTCTGATGTTTAGCTGGTGATATGTCACGATATTAAAAACCAGTTATTGCCCAGCCCTCCTCTGCCTAGGTCTGAGAAATCTTAGACACTGCTGGTCAGCCCAAGCAGTGCTGATAAAGATGAACCAGTGGTCTGAGTCATGGTGTGGGCAGATGGGGCAACATATTTTGGAAGGGGAGGCAGTAACTATGTGGACACATTCGCGAGGCCATACAAAAGAGACCAAACAAGAAAATGTGAACTCATCCTCCCTTGCATTCTCATCCTGAGAATACCATGTAAATGGTTAACAATAAACATCTCTGAACCCTTGGCTTGGATTGAACATTGCCTTGTGCAAGCAAAAAAAAAAAAAAAAGGATTTCCACTCATTCAAAACACCCCCTTGCCCTGAATTCTGTTGATTCAATGGGAACATCTCCCAATTTCAGTTTTTCGCAAACTTTATGATGAGGACCTGAACCCAAATTAAGAGGCATATGGGCCCAGTTCAAAACTGGGTTTTCAACGTCGGTGTATCTGTATTTCAAGTTTGCTTAATTTCAAAGTTGCCACTTTCAGTACTTAACTTGGTGCAGATAAATTAATGAACCACCCTCCCAGTTGTTGCTACTGAGCTTATAAAGAAAAGGTATACAGAGGATTTTGCTCCAAGGCATTTAAGTGTTTCTGCCACTCACATTTTCAGTCATACACACTGTTCCCAGCTGACTGTAAGCCTTAAACAGCCTTCATTATCCTTGTGCTTGATCAACATCAATGTGAATGAGACCAATTATGTACCTTGTAAGGAAAGAAATCTTGACACAATTTCATAGGACAACCTGTAATTAACCTAATGGGTTTTGAATCAGAATAATCAAATCCATCAAAAAAAGCAAGTGTGGTTTTGCTTTTTATGTAGATCAAACAAGAATACAACATATTTTTTGGGGGGAAGCACAACCACAAAATGTGTGTGTGTGTGTACACACACACACACACACACACACACACCAATTTAAAACCAAGTGTGCAGTATACTAAAGTCATATAGTGATGAGTTTCAATTACATCAAAATCCAAAGGGTCAGTGAAATGATATTTTTATTACCAAAATAATGTCACTTCTGTTTCCCCCTGAACATCTCTGCATCTTGAAGGTTGACTTTTTATTTTTATTATGAATAATGGTGACACTAAAATATGCTGCTGTAAGCCAATGAGCCTGACCAAACTGCGGGATGCAGTGGAAGACAGGTGTGCCTGGCGTGCTCTGGTCCATGGGGTCACGAAGAGTCGGACACGACTAAACGACTAAACAACAACAAGCCAATGGCCTTAGACATTGAGCCCATGATGCCTTTAGCATCTCCATCTCTGTTGTAAAATGCTATCTCCACAGTGAAGCAGCAGATGAAGTATCTTTGTACAGCACACTTGTCTCATATTAAACTCTCAGAGAAAAATTGCTAAATTGTTTTACCACCCTCAGATTGTATATGTAGCATTAACTTCACTACAGATCACATGGAGCTGGAATATAATGCAAAATATTGATCTTGAATTTTTTCCAGGTTGTTTCTTAGCTTCTAGCCTTGATCTTATAAGTTAAGATGGATGTTAGGTATTATTATCTAGCAAAAAGGGTAGAAAATCAATTTTATCTCTTGGTGCTTCATCCCCTCATCTCTCTCAAGCACAGCCGGAGCAGGCTCTAACAACTGGTTGCATAAGATCATTTATAAACGAGTGTTATGACAATGTTTGGCAAGGGAATACATTACTAAATGTTCCTTGGTGCTCAGAAGCTCAAGTTTCTGATTAAAGGTTTGAGCAGAGTAAGGTGACCAATTGCCTCTTATGGGAGGGTAATGACTTCATAAACCATCACTCTCTCGATGGGTGGCTGCAGTGTTGAGCTGAAAGGAATTATCTGTGAAGTACATATATTTTCTCTAAGATTCTCTAAGGCAAAAGGTGATGGTAATTTGCACTGGTCTTTCGTTAATATTGTAAAAGGAAGCTGCTGAGATCAGACAGATCATTGCACTAGGAGACCGTATGATCTTGGTCTGCGTTCTGTTTTCACACGAGTCCATCCTATCCCAGTTGTATGTCTGTGCATGACTTGAATATGAATGACTTTGGTTACTGAATGGCATGGAAATGCAGTTAAATAAATTAATTCAGAGAGTGAGTGAGAGAGAGAGAGCAGTTCTTCTGAAAATAAAAAATGCCATGAGGTGTCATAACAGATCCCACATGTGTGGTGCAGCTTGAAACTTTTCTTCCATACCCAGTCATACAGAGACAAAGAGAGGGAAAACACTGAATTGTGGCCTGCACTGGATACCAGACCACGATCTGACTTGCAATTTATTGCAGCCACTGTTTAATGAATACCAGAGATTAAAGGTTACTATTTTATTGGCTAATAGCCAGTGCCAGATTTACGTATAAGCTAAACAAGCTATAGCTTAGGGCCCCACACTCTTGGGGGCCCCAAAAAAATTTAAAGGGAAAAAAACTGGATGTACATTTCCAAAATATAAGATAAAAAACAAATAAAGTAAAGTCTACATACAGCAACAGTGTTTCACTATTAATATACTTCTTAATTGTGTTTCAGTTCAACGGTTACTTTGATAAAATACATATTTTGTTATGTGCAAATGGCTTTAGATACCTATTAGGTCCATAAATTACCATATAGCATATATTCAACACAAAAAGTGACTATTTGTTGTTAACAAAGGACAGCTGGACATAAAGGGCCCCATTACTTTGAGTAGCTTAGGGCCTTAGCAAACCTAAATCCAGCCCTGCTAATAGCGAGTATACAACAGCCCCCACAAACTTGAAAGTTGCAGACTTTAATCGTACTTCAGTCCTAAATTATATTTTCACATTCTCTGCCATGTCATATAAGGCATCACTTGTCTATTCAGGATCACATTTCACCACAGACACTAGCCATTAGAGTTGCCATATGTGCGGAATTTCCCAGACATAGTTGGGATCCAGCCACCGGAAACAGTGCCCAGGCAGAAATTGCTAAAAATGTCTTGCAAAATCTGGACGTATGGCAACCCATGTTGGCAGTGTCATTTTTGTCTATTTTCCTTAAAAATAGCTCAGCAACCTTTGTGTCCGGATTTTCACTTTTTGAAATATGGAAACCCTACTAGTAATCCAAGGCTGTTGTGCTTAATGTAATCAAGCTAAACATCTGGAGAGATGGTGACTCCTTTACTAGATACAACACAAGAACATTATTCCTACATTTTTATTTATTTATTTTATTTTTTGCAAGGAAAGATGAGGGAATGGGCAAAAATACCACATCAGTTTTAAAAGGGTAACCGAACACATTTTTTAAAAAAATGATATGTTGTTTTTTAAAAATGTGAACTTGGTATTGTTTATATTATGTATAGAATTATGATGGATGTTTGCAGAATTCTTAGTTCTTATATGTACATTCGACCATTTTTTTAAATGCACAAACTATGGCGTTTTGTTTAGCAAGGTACCAGAAATATTTGTGACCTGTTCACTATATGTAAGGAAATGAATGTGCATTTAATGCCCCCGCTCCGCAGTGGATCATACAGAAGAGCTCTTCTGTTTCCTTGCTGAATTTTACAGTGAATTCTTGCTGTTCTCTGAATTATCCAGCCATCGTGTAGAATTCAAAAGCTTATCATAATACACCATAAATAAACATAATAAAACCCACTTATTTGAATGATGTTTACCAATATGACAACACATCTATGAAAATTATTCAAATGGATGTTGCAAACCCAGGACCAGCATTGAAGCAATTTTGAGGGGGTAATCTAATGCAATCACACACCTGGGAAAATAGTAATTTAGTTGTGAAGCTGAAGTGCAACACTTTAGAGTCCTCATTGTAAAATAAAAATAAAAATAGCACTACCTTGATATTTAATAGAGGATGAAAATCCAAGTTCATGTGTTAGAGTCAAATAACAAGAAAAATAAAGTGAATGTGGGTGAAATTCCTTCCCAGTTTAATAATAATAATAATAATTTATTTATTCCCTGCCCATCTGGGAAACCCAGCCACTCTGGGCGGCTCCCAACAGAATATTAAAAACATGATAAAACATCAAACATTAAAAACTTCCCTAAACAGGGCTGCCTTCAGATGTCTTCTAAAAGTCAGATAGTTGTTTCTTTCCTTGACATCTGACATCCACAGGGCAGGCGCCACTACCGAGAAGGCCCTCTTCCTGGTTCCCTGTAACCTCACTTCTCACAGTGAAGGAACCTCCAGAAGGCACTCAGAGGTGGACCTCAGTGTCCAGGCAGAATGGTGGGGGGTGGAGATGCTCCTTCAGATATACTGGGCCAAAGCTGTTTAGGGCTTAAAAGGTCAGCACCAACACTTTGAACTGTGCTCGGAAACGTACTGGGAGCCAATGTAGGTCTTTCAGGACCGGTGTTATATCGTCTTGGCAGCCACTTCCAGTCACCAGTCTAGCTGCTGCATTCTGGATTAGTTGCAGTTTCCAGATCACCTTGAAAGGTAGTCCCACGTAGAGCGTGTTGTAGTAGTCCAAGTGGGAGATAACTAGAGCATGCACCACTCTGGCGAGACAGTCTGCGGGCAGGTAGGTTCTCAGCCTGCGTACCAGAGGGAGCTGGTAGACAGCTGCCCTAAACACAGAATTGACCTGCCCCTCCATGGACAGCTTTGAGTCCGAAATGACTCCCAGGCTGTGCACCTGGTCCTTCAGGGCCACAGTTGCCCCATTCAGGACCAGGGAGTCTCCCACACCCACCCGCCCCCTGTCCCCCAAAAACAGTACTTCTGTCTTGTCAGGATTAAACCTCAATCTGTTAGCCACTAGTGAGGTAGGTACGTTAGGCTGAGAGGCAGTGACTGACCCAAGGTCACCCAACAGGCTTCGTGGCCAAGTGAAGATTTGAACCCTGCTCTCCCAAGTCCTCGTCTGACATGCTAACCACTGTGCTTCACTGATTGTCTTTGCATGACAAAGAAATACTCTGTTTCCTTGCTGCCTGCTCTCCCACACAAGTAGCAAAAAACAGGGTTCCAGGCTTGTGGGCTACAGCCCAGTATGTCAGCTGGGGAAACAATTTGGCCTCATCATTCTCACAGAACTATGTGGGAAATGATTTTGGAAACTGAGGGGGCTTTCAAAGAAGTGTGTGAGATGGCATGGAGGATGGCCTCTCAGGTGAGCATCATTGCCATTACAGTGGTACCTCGGGTTACAGACGCTTCAGGTTACAGACTCCGCTAACCCAGAAATAGTACCTCAGGTTAAGAACTTTGCTTCAGGATGAGAACAGAAATTGTGCTCTGGCAGCACAGCGGCAGCGGGAGGCCCCATTAGCTAAAGTGGTGCTTCAGGTTAAGAACAGTTTCAGGTTAAGAACATACCTCCAGAACGAATTAAGTACTTAACCCGAGGTACCACTGTATAAGAGAAAAAGAGAGACGTTCATGGTGAGTTCTGGCACCTCTTTTTTTAGAAAAATAGCACTGGGCGTGCCATTCACACAAGTCCCATTGGACATGATCTATAGCTCAAGCCTATTCATAAGCATCTAACCCTTCACCTCGTTTTTCAGTGGTCCCATCCTGATTACATGCCTGACAGCACTCATCACCTGAGTCAGATATTAGAAGGGCCAATGATTAGGATCATTTGGGTTACAGACAACCAAAAATCCAAATTTTCTCAACCGTTAGCCCTCCATACCACATGGCAAATGAACCTGAACAGTGTTTTGTTTTATTATTATTTAAATGTCATGTTGGGAAATGTCATGGAGTTCAGCTGTTCAAAGGGATGGGGAGAGTCAACATTTCCACTTGGCTACCTAGCACCTTGCATGACTTTAAGCAGCACTTTGGATCTTGGCTATTCATTAAGCAGTTAGTTAATTCAGTTTTGTCCAGCCAGTTTTATCTCTCCCCACATCCGCTGCAGTGATTCATTCTTAAACAGTTATTTCCCAAAGACCATAAAAGCCCATTTTCAGGTGCTCTAACAAATATGTGTCTCTAAGTGAGACATTCTGCTTTTGCCCCACCCTAGGAGTCTTTCCCAGACCATGACTTTAGGAACCGCAGAAGCAGCTGTGAAGAGAAGGAAAGAGTTCAGGAATATATTTTTTAAAATAATTTTAAAAGTTTTGTGTCTTTGTTTCTCAATTTGTATTGTGTTTTTTTACACACTGTGAGTTGTTGTTGTTTTTACTTTTCTTGATTATAGTTCAGTGTAATTGTTCAGAGTGAATTTCTATTTAATTATTATTTGCTGATATTTAATTTTGTTGTGTACTATTACATTCTAATGGATTGTTGAATATTGTTTTATTTGATATAAGTTGTTTATTTTAAAGCTATGTCTTTATTATGACATTTTTGTATTGGACCAGATTGTTAAAAGGTGTATGATCTTTGTTGTTTCTTCAGCTTGTAAACTTCCTTGTGTATAGTAATATAGAAATTAAAAGTAAATGAAATGAAAATGAAAGTGGGCATTCAGGGTTATGGCAGTGGGCCATGGCTCTGATCTGCACACATTCATTGTGCTCCCTTCAGGGTGAGATCTCACACATACGCTGCCTCCCTCCACAGTCGACACAGTGATTCTTCTGAAGACTGGAAACCACAGGAGTGGTGAAAGCTCTTGTGCTTGGGTTTCTAGAAAAAGAGGTGCCAGAACTCTCCAGGAATACCTTCCTTGTTCTCTTAGATGGCAATGGAGAGGTTCTGGAACCTACCCAAGAGGTGCCAGAACAGAGTTCCTGTGCTCCTGTTTGCTGGTTTCCCATAGACATTTTAGTGGCCACCATGAGAACAAGATGTTGGACTAGATAGGACATTGGGCTTAATCCAGTAGGCTCTCTTCTTATGCAGATGTGGAAGGCTCACACCGCATGATCGGGAGCTCTTCAAAAGCAAGGGGTCCTCATTTCTATGCAGAGAGAACAAGGGCTCTCTACAGACATTATAATAAATGCATGTTGATAGTGGAATCTGCTACCACAATTACACACACACACCCCACCCTCCTGTACACAGACAAACTCATTACAACGTCTTTAGGTATGTGGCCTCAAATAAATTGCAAATTACCAAATAGCACTTAATGTGTCCCAGTCGGCCAATAACAATTAAAAGAAGCATCTGTGAATCTAGAGGAATTAATTACAAATCCTAGGAAATTAACCTTGGATCTCTTTGCTATGTGGATTCTATGTGAGTGCAGGTTACAGCCGCCACAACAGAAACTGGTGTGTGATTTATATGACAGCATCGCTGTCACGGAGGAGAAAGGGAATGCAACATTGGAAAAAGCCACCTGTTTAGATTTCTAAATCAGGGTGTGTGTGTGTGTGTGTGTGTGTGTGAGAGAGAGAGAGAGAGAGAGAGGGAGAGAGAGAGAGAGAGAGAGAGCTGTCCACAGCTCTCACTTTTGTGAGAGTCTTTCTCGGAATGTATTTTCTTTTCCTATATATATATATATATATATATATATATATATATATATATATATATACATATACACACACACACACACACACACACACATACACATACCTTTTCTTTTGACCACGAAATCAAGGGTATTTTCATACATTTTCACATGATAGCCAAATCTCAAGGCACAGACTGATTCCTATTTTATAAGGGAGGTATCTAACATTGCGTTGTTGTCTACTTTGACTACATTTTACCTTAATTCTTTGTGTTTACCTTAATTCTTTGTGTTAGAATTTTACCTTAATTCTTTGTGTTAGAATTTTGGGAAGCCAACCCAGCAGCAGCTTGAAATTTCCTCTCCTTTCAAGAGGCTGAGGCAATCCCCCCCCCCCCGTTTAGTCTAACAACAGTCTTGTGAGGTGGGATAGGCTAAGAGATGTTGACTTGACTAAGGCTAGCCTGTGAGCTTTATAACTAAAAGGGGATTTCAACCCCTTTTTCTCTGGCAAAAAGTCAAACATTTTGCCCACTACATCATAATGGCTCTCAACTCGGGTACGTTTGTTTGTTTTTGATATTACTTATGCCACATATTTCTGAAACAGGCAAGTGCACCTGAGGCAGCAAATAACAGCATAAAAATGTAAAAAAATATAACTTAAAATCTCAGCAATACATTAAGCGTACCAAAAGTAAAGAATCAACACCCCTCTTGAGAGACTTGAGAAGGTTTGCTCGGGGTTTTAGTTCACTCTACAAAAACCACAAGGCATTATTTATTTATCTGCCTTTTATTTATTTGACTCATTAGTCGCTTGCTACAAAAACAAGTTTTTGGCTTACAAAAAGGCATAGCAAAAACAACACATGTTTACATCTAATAACCCACAAACGAATCCAGTAGGAAAACAACAACTTCAGAAACAAAAGCAACAACTTTTAAGTAGCATACCTTTAGCATACCAGGGCTTATATTTCCAGATTATACCTCATTAAATGGCAGAAACAAAAGATCAACATGGATGATGTACTCTGCTCTATAACAGGATGTGCAATGCAACAAAATCCCTTTTTCTGGTTCTTCTTGCCTTGTGTCAGACTGGATGTTATGGACCATTTCATCTGTATTTTTGCTGTGTGGTTGCTTCTTCCATGTGGTTGGGATCCAGCTCTGCAACAAAAATTTGAATTAGGAACCACATTAAGTACATGGCACTATGACTTTCCATGTTACAGGGTGATTTCCCTTTTTTCCTAGACCTCATCTGGTGAGGCCTTACCAATGCATCTATCGTATTGGGTCACAGAAGTACAGATGTGTGAGGCATCACTACACTGGACTTTGGATTCTTAGATCTCATTGCAGCAAAGGCCAGGCCTTTCCAGCTCTGTGGTGGGTTCCAACGATCCCACTCCAGGAGTTATCCCAAAATCTTCAGCAGAGGGTTGCAGAAGTGATCACTGGACCCTTTGTGTTTCTGGAATTAGGAGACAACTCTATTCAGAATCTTATTTTCAAATTCTTAAATTCTGGAAGAGCGAGCCATTGCTCATGTTACATTCCACAGAGGACAAACATGGGCAAGGATCACATGTCCTCTCCAAACATATATTTCTAGGGATCTGTATGAAGAATGGACCCTTGAGGAGGTGTATGAATTTGTAGTGGCAAAATGCACAAAATGTTGTAATATCTCAGAGTCTCAGTAAAAGTTGATCATGTGAAGCTATCTTATACTGAGGCATCTATGGTCCATCAAGTCCAGTATTATCTACTTTGGATCTTTGGGATCTTTTCAGATACTGCTATTTTGGGATCCATTTAAGGGGAGACACTCAGGATGGAGTTTGCGACCTTCTTAGTGCAATTGAGCTCTTACTCTACTGTGACATAAACTGCTCCATCTGATACAAATGAACAGGTTTCACCCTTTATGTTTCCATGTTGTGGAAATGATCAAGTGACAAAAAGCCCTACGTGTGAATAGGCCCATATACCAATATGCCAGACACTTTTTCTTTCTTTTGTTAATGAAGGGGCAACATGTTTGAAGTTCTTAGAAGCTTCCATCTAAATCAGGGGTGGCGAACCTGTGGTTCTCCAACTGTCACTGTGCTACAAATCCCAGTTCTTCCTGCCCATTGATCATGCTGGCTGGGGCTGTTGGGAGTTGGAGTCCACCATCTGGGAGGTCACCAGTTATACAGCTCTGATCTAAATTCAAGCTTTTGTCAAACCACACCTTCTGGCTTCTCTTTGTTTCCTTGCACATCTCTTCCAAGGGTGTTTGAGGAATATTGCGCGCACGTTTTCTTCCTCACAATGTAAGCCTTTACTATTCAGGTTGGCCAGGAAAACAAGGCATTTTCCAGCAATTGGACCCCTGAGGACAATTAGTGGGGTGCCTTAAACTCAGTGCAGGTGGGTTCCCCATCACATTAAACAACAAAATGGCTCACAGAAGTTTCTCTGTATCACAGGTCACTGCAGATGGGTTCCACTTTAGTCCAATTCAGAGATTGGTTAGCAGATGTCTTTGGACAATTAGGACATTTTTAAGCTTCCTTGATTTTGACAGAATGTTTGGTGCACTGCCTTCAAAGTCTTTTTCTATTTTCTTTTCTATGAAGAGAGAACACACTGAAAAAAGAGCAGCCAGTACCTTCAAATCTCAGGCATCTATTCTTCAGGTAACTCATTAGTTAACTCATAACTCATTATGATCCCCTTCCTCATTCCCAGTGAAAATCCAGCTTGCTGATTTCAGGCTGCAATCCTATTCCCATTTACCTGGAAGAAAGCCCCACTGAATCCAGTGGGACTTAATGGGGCTTACTTCCATGTAAGTGGGTACAGGATTGCAGCCTGAATTAGCAAGCTGGATTTCCACTGGGAATGAGGAAGGGGGTCCTGAGGTCAGACAGCAATAGCGACAGCAAATACACACACACACACACACACACACACACACACACTACAGTGGTACCTCAGGTTACATACGCTTCAGGTTACATATGCTACAGGTTACAGACTACGTTAACCCAGAAATAGTGTTTCAGGTTAAGAACTTTGCTTCAGGATGAGAACAGAAATTGTGCTCCTGCGGCAGCAGCAGCGGGAGGCCCCATTAGCTAAAGTGATGCTTCAGGTTAAAAACAGTTTCAGGTTAAGAACAGACCTCCGGAACGAATTAAATACTTAACCCGAGGTACCACTGTATAAGGATATTCAGCTGTGTGTTTTAAGGTATTCTTTACCTAGCTTTAGTGGTGTGTGTGTGTGTTTGTGGTTACTTCTTGAAACCATAACTATCTGGAAATATGTGGTGATACCTTTATTAATTACAAATGCTTCTTTTAACCTTTTAACATGTCAGGGCTATAGTTTGCCTTTCGAACACAGAGAGAGCCAATGAGCTGCCTAACTCCCATTGGCCCCAACTAGCATGGCTGATGTTCAGTAATGATGTGAATTGTCATACAACAACATCTGGAGGGCAGCACATCAGCAACCTCTCATACCATTGAACCATTTGGAAACTGAGAGAATGAACCAGTTCACAGCCAGTGCTACTTTTAAGCACTCTTTGCTATGCTCTTTTCAGTACCTGCTGAAAACCTTTCTGCTTGGGCAAGCCTATCCAGATACATAGAATGTTGACAGGCTTATCACTTATTTCAATTATTTTTGAATGTTTAAAATAGTTGCTTTTAACTATTTTTACTGATAATTTCATTGTTTTATTCTGTTTGTAAACCGCCTTGATCCTGGAAAAGAAGGAAGAAGAATGAGCATTGGCCAAAGGATCAGCCCCTGTACCTGTCCCAGGCCACACCCCCACCAGCAGCCCATTGGCCTGCCAGGCAGGGGCGGGCCAAAGACACCTGGTTACCAGGGGTTGCAAACTCCACCCACCTGTTGGGAGGGGGTGAGTGGGAATTGTTTATTTGTTTTACAATCATGCAGTATATACATTTTATGAAATAAGTAAGTTAAATAATATATATAAAAAATCAAACCCCATGTTACCCATTGAAAACTAAATCAATATCAGAAGGGTGGAATCCCCCCATTTATTTTAAGCATTATAGAGGCAGGATCACTTCAACAGCTGCTGGTACCTTGTTGAAACAGTGAAATGGGCAACCAAATCTCAGGGCATAAACCTAATATATGCTAGAATCCTTGATTACTTTATCTCTACCCCAAAAGGGAGGCGTTAATGAAAACCTAAGGAAGTCATTGGGGTTTCCAACTCAATGGCTTTAAGCTATTGTGGAAGTATGGCAATTATTATTACTTTCTCCCAAACAGGTAGGGAAGACATTGACTTATACAGTATTGAGATTCCTCACTGCAGCGTTGTTTCTTCCACCTACCAGTTTCTATGCCTTTTGTGGTTTCTTTTGTGATGTTGAAATCGTTTGCTTGGGTGAATGTATCCAGTAGCCAATGAAGTGGAAAAAAGAGACAGGGCGGTGAATGGGCACTGAGGCATCTGAGCGATTCTGTGTCTTTCTGCTAAGAAATGGGATGGTGAAGACAGCTCTCCATCACCGCACTCTTCTCTTCAGTGCAGTTAAGGAAAAGAAAGTCCCCATCGCACATTTCCTTTCTTATTCTTCAAACGGAGGGCTGTTTACCTCATGTCAGCAAATGATTAGCTTCTGCTGTTGTTGTTGAGCTACCTGCTGGAAAGGGTGAAGAGGTTATGTTTTGATATCTCCCAAAGATGTTGAGTAAAAGATGAAGGAGGGGGGAACAGCTTCTTAGCACCCCTAACAAACAAGGAGGGGAGTATCAAAATAATATAATCTCAGATACAAAAAAGGGCCTCTTATTGAACAGCAGGAGAAAGAGAAAGGAGTATTGTAAGGCACAAAATGTGTGAAACACAAAATGCTGAGAAATATTTGCTTTCAGATTTGTTTTTGTTTAAACTGAGAGGCCTCCATTTCCGCTGATGTACATCTGGTATCGTCATTGCATAGTTTCATCACCTGCTAAAGACGGACATCTTGCAGGGGGGGTGGACTTGGGTCCCTTCCAGCTCTATGATTCTATGATCTTACCCTGGCCTTTTTCACATGAGATATTTGGGACCCACCCTATTCTCCTGATTTGCTTCAACTAATATAAATATTGTAGTTTTATGTGGATTTTATTGTTCTATATTTTTGTAAAGCACTTTGATGTGGGTTTTCTCTCTCTTTACAGTCAAGCGGTGTATACAGTTCATTTTATGAAACAAACGAACAAACAAAGAAAGAAATAATTGTTGTAACCTGTCCTGAGACTTTATGATAATGATAATAATATAATCAAATCCTACCTTGCAGGGTGGTTGTGCAGATGAAATGAGAAGGGGGAGAAGCGTATAATTGCATGGAGAGGGGAAGAGGAAATACACTCACTCAGTAGCAGTGAGTAGGGTTGCATGGATTCACACATCCTTCCACAGTGGGTTGATCATGGTGTGGATTTGCCAAGTGTGCCTTCCTCTTAGCATGTTTCTCCCTTTCGTCCTGAGTTCAAGTGTCTTCAAAGCCCATGACTCCTTTGGTGAAGGCTATTCTCCAACTGGAGCGCTTGCAGGCCAGTGTTTCCCAGTTGTCAGTGTTTATACTACATTTGGTATGCTTGGCAAATCCACACCGTGATCAACTCCCGCCCGGAAACCAGTGTCCCTACTGTGGAAGGACGTGTGGATCCACAATTGGCCTCCACAGTCACTTACGGACTCATTGTTAAAACCGTGTTTATGGAAGACAATCTTACTCGGCTACGAGTGATCACTGAAGAAGAAAGAAGAAGAAGAAGAAGAAGAAGAAGAAGAAGAAGAAGAAGAAGAAGAAGAAGAAATTGCTCTCCTCTCTTCCCATCATCACATGTCGCTGCCAGAGTGGGAGGGGAAAGGCAGCCAAAAGTACTGTGGCAGGGCCAATCCAACACTCTTGATACTGCTGCCACACTGAGATCTCAGCTGCCTTGCCCCTTCCCTTCTTGGCATTCAGCAGCAACATGAAGTGTTGGGAAGAGAACAATCCAACCCCCACCTCCACCCCACTGTACATCCCTGCTGACTGCTACTGCACCCAGGAGCCCCACTTCACGGCCAGCCATGCTTTGTGGAGAATGTCTTTAAAGTGAAGCTTCCTCTATATGTGAAAGTTCTCTCTCAGATTTAGAACCCTGTGTGCTGTGGAATTGGGTGAAAAATAAAGCCCCAAAATGGTTGAAGGGAATTCAAAATCTGTCACCACCAGTGTGGAATTTTATTCAAATCACATAGGAAGATCCTGAGTCTTCAACAGATGTTCTTGTTGTTTCAAAACTGCATTGGCTGCTCTGAGAAGTGTGTTGCTATTATTTAACTTAAAGAAAAAACCCCACCAGTTCCTGTTGTTTGGGTGGTGACCCAGAATGGACAGCAGGCTTCGGATTGTCCCTTCGAACCCTTAACTCATGGAATCATAGAATCATAGAGTTGGAAGAGACCACAAGGGCCATCGAGTCCAACCCCCTGCCAAGCAGGAAACACCATCAGAGCACTCCTGACATATGGTTGTCAAGCCTCTGCTTAAAGACCTCCAAAGAAGGAGACTCCACCACACTCCTTGGCAGCAAATTCCACTGTCGAACAGCTCTTACTGTCAGAAAGTTCTTCCTAATGTTTAGGTGGAATCTTCCTTCTTGTAGTTTGGATCCATTGCTCCGTGTCCGCTTCTCTGGAGCAGCAGAAAACAACCTTTCTCCCTCCTCTATGTGACATCCTTTTATATATTTGAACATGGCTATCATATCACCCCTTAACCTCCTCTTCTCCAGGCTAAACATGCCCAGCTCCCTTAGCCGTTCCTCATAAGGCATCGTTTCCAGGCCTTTGACCATTTTGGTTGCCCTCCTCTGGACACGTTCCAGTTTGTCAGTGTCCTTCTTGAACTGTGGTGCCCAGAACTGGACACAGTACTCCAGGTGAGGTCTGACCAGAGCAGAATACAGTGGCACTATTACTTTCCTTGATCTAGATGCTATACTCCTATTGATGCAGCCCAGAATTGCATTGGCTTTTTTAGCTGCCGCGTCACACTGTTGGCTCATGTCAAGTTTGTGGTCAACCAAGACTCCTAGATCCTTTTCACATGTACTGCTCTCAAGCCAGGTGTCACCCATCTTGTATTTGTGCCTCTCATATTTTGTTTTTGCCCAAGTGCAATACTTTACATTTCTCCCTGTTAAAATTCATCTTGTTTGTTTTGGCCCAGTTCTCTAATCTGTCAAGGTCGTTTTGAAGTGTGATCCTGTCCTCTGGGGTGTTAGCCACCCCTCCCAGTTTGGTGTCATCTGCAAATTTGATCAGGATGCCCTTGAGTCCATCATCCAAGTCGTTGATAAAGATGTTGAATAAGACCGGGCCCAAGACAGAACTCAGCCATCATGATCTTGCCAACAGGAGCTTGGTAGGTGCTTGGTCTGAACTTACACTCTCAAGCCAGAGCTATTATGAATTTGGTTGGTCAGGGAAAAGGCTGAATGAATCTGTAACCGCCCTTCTTTTCAAATTCTGTTTTTGCCCACACAGAATACAAGTAGGCAGTTATATCACCATCCCCTGGCACTCCAACTCTCTGTTTATGTATGTTTGTTCAGCACATCTCACTTTCCTTACTTTAAGAACAGACCAGACTACTCCACTTTATAGTGCGGAAAGGGTTAAATCATATTGAGAACATTCAGCTGATTAGAGCAGGGAGTGATGGCTTTATCTCAACTTGATTTAAATGAATAAATTTGGATCAACAGAAATCAACTGCCCATTCTGTGAATTAGCCTGAAGATTTGAGCTAGTACACGTACCTCTGGGGGGGGGGGGGATGTTCCTGGGAATGTTTAATCATGACAGGTAGTGAGTGTGTGGCTATTGAGAATCATCAGAAAGGATACGCTTGGATGACATTTCACAAAATAGTTTATTTTATTATTGAGTTGTCTGCCTCTGAGATGTCTTTCATCTTGCATCTGATTTCATTGCTTCATGCATGCATTTCATTATTTGATGTAAGGGATTTTACCAAACATCATGTGAGGAATGCAAACCTCAGAAATACCCACAGTGTTTTGATCAAACATGATTGCAGACACCATAATATTGAGCTAAATAGATATGCTGAACATGAAACTGGTTGCGTTTACAGTGTAATCCTAACTCATGTTAGCCGCAAAGCCCTTAAATAACCTTAAATTGCCTACAGACTGGCAGGCTTTTCATTAATAAAGACCTATGTTATTTGGCTTCTTTTGGGGGGGGGGTTGCCGGTGTTTATAAGATTTTCATTTTGTTGTTATTGTAGTCCAACATCTAAAAGACATATACATTATTAATAATAAAACAAAACATTCACAAAAAAGAAAAAAAACCAAGATAGCAAAATAATTCAAGAGTCAATATACAGTGTTTCCGTTCTTTGACTTCCCACCACCACGACGAGACCTCTATCTCAACAGTATTTACAGCAGTATCCTTTACTAACTATCATGTTTTACCTCGCAATTTTTAAATTATACCTACTGTGACTTTGGTGCTTCCTAATATCGTCTCCATGTATGAAAAAAATTTATTCCAATCCTTAATAAATTTAGTATTTCCCTGTTGCCTAATTTTCTGCGTCATTATTGCTAAGTCAATGTATTCGATTAACTTGGTTCGCCAATCCGTGATTGTTGGAATGCTGGGGTTTTTCCATTTCTGTGCTAACAGTACCCTAGCGGCTACTGTCGCATACTGGAATAGGGTTTGGTCGTCTTTGCTGATTTCACTACCCGCCATTCCTAGAAGGAATGCTTCGGGCTTTTTTGGAAAGGTATACTTTAGCATCTTTTTTAGTTCATCATAGACAAAGCCCCAGAACTTCTTTACTACCTCACAGGACCACCACATATGGAAGAAGTCTCCCTCTTTCTTTTTACACCTCCAACAGGTCTTATCTCCGGTTTTATACATTTTAGCTAATTTTGTTGGGGTGATGTGCCAGCGGTACATCATCTTCTCCATGTTCTCTCGGAGGCTGACGCATGCTGAAAACTTCATGTCTTTGGTCCATAGTTTTTTCCATTTTTCATATTCTAAAGGGTGTCCTATATCTATGGCCCACTTAATCATAACTTCTTTGACTTCCTCATCCATAGTGTCCCAGTCTAACAATTGGTTATACATTTTAGTTAGGAGCTTAGACTTCCCTTCTATTATTTCTAACTGGAATTGGGATTTGTTTTTACTCATACCAGCTTTTTTATGTTCATTCCATAAAGAATGAATTTGGTGGTATTGTATCCACCCCATTAGTTTGTCTTTTAATTCTTCGTAAGGTCTCATTTCCCATCCTTTCTCAGATCTTTTCAAGAGTTCCGCATAAGTCCATCTTCTACCTTCCATATTCACTTTTTTAGTTACTAGAATATCTATGGGTGACAACCATAAAGGGGTGTTTTTTTCTACCAGGTTCTTACACCTGTTCCACACTTCCAATAACGCTCCTCTTATGATGTGATTGGAGAAACTTTTATGCACACCTCCCTTGCCTTGCCATAGGTAGGCATGCCATCCAAACCTAGCATTAAAACCTTCCAGATCTAGTAAATCGGTGTTGTCTAGTAGTATCCATTCCTTCACCCAACATAAACATGAGGCCTCATAGTAAAGTTGTAAGTTCGGGAGCGCAAATCCACCTCTATCTCTTTTGTCAGTAAGTAACTTGTACTTGATTCTGGCCCTTTTACCCTGCCAAATAAATCTGGAAAGGGTCCTTTGCCAGTTCTTAAACATAGTTGTACCCCTGATTACCGGAATATTTTGGAACAGGAATATCATTTTGGGGAGGATATTCATCTTGATGGCAGCCATTCTCCCCTCCCATGAGAGGTGTAATCTGCTCCAGCAGTCTAAATTTCTTTTGCATTCACTCCACATTCTATTGTAATTGTCCTCCACCAAGTTTATATTTTTCGTTGAGAGCCAAATACCCAAATACTTAACCTTTTTTGATGTCTTTATCCCGGAATCTAATTCAATTTTATTTTTTGTTTGTTCATCTAAGTTCTTTACCAACATTTTTGTTTTTATTTTATTCAGTTTAAACCCCGATAATCTCCCAAATTCCTCCATTACGTCAATGGCTACGTTTATCCTCTCTAGAGGTTCCTCTATTGATATTACAAGATCATCGGCGTAAGCCTTGACTTTGTATTCGTTTTTACCTATCTTGATCCCTCTTATTTCCGAAGTGCCTCTAATCTTGTTCAGCAGTACCTCGAGGACCATGATGAATAACAGGGGTGACAAGGGACACCCCTGCCTTGTGCCTTTTGTAATCTTAAATGAATTTGTTAAATTACCGTTAATAATAAGTTTGGCTCTTTGGTTTGAATAGATTGCTCTAATGCCTTCTAAGAACGGCCCTCTTATTCCTGCCCTCTCCATACATTTAATGAGGAATTCCCAGGACACATTGTCGAAGGCCTTTTCAGCGTCTATAAAGATTAGGGCGGCAGGGATGTCGATCCTGAGATCCAGATATTCGATTATGTTGACTACATGTCTCACATTCTCCTTTAATTGCCTGCCCGGCAGAAATCCGGCTTGGTCTTTATGGATTACTCTGTTCAGATATTTCTTAAGTCTATTAGCCATTATTCCTGCAAAAATCTTGTAGTCATTATTGAGCAATGATATTGGTCTGTAATTTGATATGTTAAGTGTATCGGAGTCTGCTTTGGGTATTAGTGTTATATGTGCCTCTCTCCACGAGTCAGGCATTTCCCCTCCTTGGAGGATATTATTAATTACATTACAGAGTACTGGGGCCAGATGTTCTTCTAGAGATTTATAGTATTTTTGAGAAAGGCCATCTGGGCCAGGGGCTTTTCCGGGTTTCATTTTCTTAATTGCGTCTCTAACCTCCTCCATAGTTACTGGTTCGTTTAACATTACCTTTTCCTCCTCTGTTAAATCTTCTTTCCCATGCCTTTCCAAATACGTTCCTATCTCATTTGTATCTTCTGCCTCTATCTTTTTATACAGATTTTCGTAATATTGAAGGAACTTTCCCCTAATCTCACTGGGGTCTTCTATTGTTTGGTCTTCAAATTTAATTTTGTTAATCACCTTTTGTTTTTGTTTTTTCCTCAACTGCCACGCTAGCAACTTACCGGTTTTATTTGCTGATTCAAAATATCTTTGTTTCATCGTCCTTATTCCCCATTCTATTTCTTGATTCAGCCGTGTTGAGTATTGGGTTTGTAGTAGTTTATAATTTTGAATATATCTCTCATCCCCAGGGTTTGTTATTAGTTTGTGCTCTACTTCTTTTAGTTGTTTAATTACCTCTTCCTTCTTTGCTTCTCTCAAGTTCTTCCTATATTTGTTCTGTTGAATCAGAAAACCTCTTAGGACTGCCTTACTGGCGTCCCATACCACATTAATTTTTGTTTCTTTATGTAAGTTATGATCCAAATAATCTTTCAAGACATCCTTTGCCTTATCGGTAATCTCATCCTGATCCAGTAAATAATCATTCATTCTCCATCTATACGGGCCTGATGGGGTACCCTTTATTTCCAAAAAGATAGAGTTGTGATCCGATAACGTTCTGGGTTCTATTGTACATCTCCCCGCTCTCAGCGAGAGTTCCCTGGAGACCCAGATCTGGTCTATTCTACCCCAGCTCTGGTGTACTCCAGAGAAGTGGGTGAACTGTTTCTCTGTAGGGTTTTTGTATCTCCAGATATCTATTAGATCTAAATTTTCTTGGAGATCCTCGAAAGTTTTTGAGAGTTTCCCCTGCTTCCCTTTCCTGTTTTTTTCACTTCTGTCAATATTGGGTTCCGGGACTCCGTTCAAATCCCCTAATAAAATTAGTTTATAATTTTCTAAGTCCAGTAATACTTGTTCTAGTTTACTAAAGAACTCGGTTTTGTTGGTATTAGGGGCATATATCGATACTACATTAAATCTTTCCCCTTGGTGGGTAATTTGTATCCCTAGAATCCTCCCCTCCTCATCTTTGCAAATTACTTTGGGTTCCAGTTTTTCTTTAGCGTAGATGACCACCCCTCTCTTTTTATTCACCTCTGAGTTAATAAACTCCTTTCCCAGCTTTTTATTGGTCAGTATATGTTTATGTTTTTTGGCCACATGTGTCTCTTGGCAGCATACCACATCACATTTTTTATTTTTCAAGACTTTTACTATTTTATTTCTTTTAGATTTCTCATTTAGACCGTTAACATTCCATGTTAAAAAAGTTAGGGACATTGTTTAGCTAAAACGTAGCGTTTGTGTCCGGTTATTAATTCTTTGCTTCTTCCTCTTCCTCTGATTCTTCCCCTGTTTCTTCCCCTTCCGCTACGCTTCCCCCCTCGTCCTCCTCTCCTTCTCCTTCCTCCTCCCCTCTCTGTGGCTTCACCCTCCCCTCCTCCCCCCCTTCCCTCCCTCACATCCTTTCTTCCTAAAATTCCAATCTCATTTTTAGTGAGCTCCTTCTCGTATCTTCTCAGGAACTTCTCTACCTCTGGTAAGCTGGTCAGTTTAAATCTCTTGTCCTTAAAGAAGAAGGCGATTCCCTCGGGAAATTCCTATCTATATTGAATGTTGTTCCTTCTCAGAACACCTATTATGTGTCTGTACCCTTCTCTCTTACGCAATAACCTGACCGGGATCTCTTTCAGGACAATTATCGGTCTACCGCCTATTATAAGTTTTTTATGGTAACTTGTTTTAAGTATCAGGTTTCTCATTCCTACTGAGTTAAACATTACTAGGCAATCCCCTATGGGTTTTCTAGTTCTGTTCTGGTAAGTTCTCATTTTAATCCTAAAGGCGTTTTCTATTGTGTACGCGACCTCTTCTTCTTTAATCTCTAACCAATTTGCTAATTCAGTAGTTATTTTTTCTTTAATGTTCTCTTTCGTTTCTTCCTCTATACCTCTGAATTTTAGGTGCATTTGTCTTTGTCGCATTTCAGCCATCGCTATGTTGTCCCAAATCTGCTCCTGTGATTTATTCAGCTCTCGCAGCTCCTCCTTCATTTTCTCCATCTCCCTTTTCTGCTCTCTCATGTCTTTTTGTATTTTTTTATTAGATTCCTCAAATGTCTTTGCTTTAACTGATAACTCTTGGACTTTCTTTCCAAGCTCTCCTATGGCTCCCTCTATTCTTTTGTCTATTCTATCTTGCATTTCCTCTAATTTATTTTCTATGTTATTTTCATTCTGCTTAAGTTCCTCCTTTATTTTTAGCCACAAAAAATCCAAGTCTTTGATTTCTTCCTGTCTAGAGGTTTTCCTTTCCCCTGGTGTTCCCCCTCCCCTTTTCCCATTCCTCCCCTGCATCTTTGCACCTTATTATTTGTTGACCTTTTCAGTGCTAATTCTCGCCCTTTTAGGGCTCACAATCTCCTTGTTCCCCTCTATACTACTATCCCAAATGGTCTGTTAATTACACAAAATATCAAAAAATCGGGGGAATTATCCAAAAGGTAAACATAGGGGAGCAAAGTGGTAGGGGATGGGGGGGAGCAAATGGGTATTTATATAGCCTTTACAAGATACGTGAGAGAGAGGTCAGTCAGGGGGGTTAGTAAAAAGATGTAACAATAGCGGTACAGAGAGCCGAACAGCCACTGAGTTAACTAAGTAGGGGGGGGAATAGGGGGGAGGGGCAGGGATTAACCAAGAGCGGGGGTATACGCAAATGTACAAAAAACCATGAGTAACAATTAAACTAAGTCACTAGAGGGTGGGGGGGGGGTTGTTACGTCTATTGCAAGTAATTGTCCGTCTTTAACTTCCTTTGCGTCATTAACACCGCGCTCTTGTATCAGTCCTAGAGAAGCCCATATATCTTAAATAAATAAAAAGAAAAAGCATAAACAGTCCTTAGTCGACAGTCAATTCCAACTTTCAATAGTAAGTCTCTTCAGAGGGTGACCATGTTAGGTTTGTCTCCTCCCTCTTTATGCTTCTCCTATTCTCTTAGGTTTGTCCCCTTGACGCTTACTGCTTACTGCTGTGTGAGCCCACTAATTCGTCAGCAGAAAAAAAACAACCATAAAAAATCACAGGAAAAGTCCAAACTTAGGCAATAATCCAAACTAGACGTCTAAATAAGCGTCCAAATATAAGTCCATTCATTAGTCCACGCCAAACTCCTAACGGAGATGTACGTTGCTTAGGCAAACAGTCTTTGAGCCTCCCGTAGGTGGGGGCCCGGTCCGTTCATTTAGTTTAGCCAGTAAAGAAAAAGTAACCCTCCTCCTTCTGAGCATACACAGTTCGGTCGTTGTGCAATGTTCTGCTCTCTTACTAACTGCGGTTCTCTGAGTCTGCGCCCTTCTCGCTCTCCGACGGGTGGTGACCGTATATAAACATAATTACTGCCCGGACTCACCCATCTTGCTCCTTCTTTTCAGTGTTATTATAAATCCAATAACGATGGGGAATCCGTTTTTAAATCTCTTGAGGCTCGTCGCCTTTTTCGGTGGAAGCTTGAGGCATCGTAGCTCGGAGACGGTACTTCCCTATTGTGCGCCTGCGGCACCGCCCCTGTCTCTCCCTCTGCCGAAGAAGGGAGGACTCACGGATGTAAACGCCGCTCCGCGCCGCTGGGAAACCTTCCCCCAGGGGTTCCCCCCCTGGGCTTTCGCTTTTTGAGGGGCGCAGTGCCCTTGCGACACCCCCTTATCTCCGAGATATTCGAAAAGCCGCTGGCGTGGCTTTCCGCGCTTCCTCACCGTCCGCGGCCGGAACCGGAACAATAAAAACTTTTTAAATCTTAAAAAAAAAATAAAAAAAAATAAGATTTTCATTTTGTGGAAATTGTCTAAAACATTGTTCTGTTTCTCATTCGAAATCTCAGGTGCGCATTAACTCTCAAGTAATGCTGGGACTTTTGCTGCACAGGAACTTGCAAGGTTTTATTGCAAAAGGCTTAGGTAATTCACACCGCAGACTGCCGACACTCCGTATGGGCAGTGTAAAATGAACACATGATTAACTTTAACAAAGTTGCAGACATTGACAATAAAAAGAAAATGGCAATTTGTGCTGTATAAGTTCGGATAGTTAAAGAAGTCCCTGTTAAAAATGCAGTTGTCCTGATTCCCTTGGATATTTATTAAAAGACTGATGGAAAGTACTTAAAGTATATGATGCACATGCATGTTGCATATGTGGATATATGGTGTGTGTGTTTGTGTGTGCGTGTAGGTGGCTGAGTTTCAAAGAACTGTTGTACAATTTTAAAATTCAGCTACATCAGGAGAGAAATACTTAGATGCCAAATGACCTCTTAATGAGTGTACAAAACACTTCCACATCTGGAACTGGTATATCATCTGAATTAAGCACAGAGTTTGGTAGTTTTGGATTCCTGACAATTTTTCTCTTGATATACAAGCAGAAATCTCACCCCCTCAAAGCTGCTGGGCTAAATGACAGTTGAGGGGTTTTTATTTCCTTGAACACTGCCAGAAGAAAATGTTTCAGGAGAGAGAGAGAGAGAGAGAGAGAGGGGGGGGGGAGAGAGTTCCTAACCTAGCACTGGCAGATATGAGTTAATTCAGTTGAATGATCACAGTGGGTCTCCCACCTCAGCTATGTAAATTTGCCTTTAAAGTCACTTGCTTGCTGAATCCCAATCAATAATGGCTTTGACTATCATAAGTCTGTGGCTTTCTCTCAGTGGGGCTGTGTGTTTGAAAATGATAAATAATTCTTGCAAAGCAGCAGTACCACTGAAAATTTAAAGCAGCCTATATTTTGTATGGATGCGTAACAAATTCTGTTCAGCTGAATGTGGACCTCCCTAATTTACGCTTGCTGGAACAATACACAAACTGAAATGAAGCTATCTTTCCATCAGAAATTGCCCTCTTCCAAAATTTGCAAGGCAGTTCTCCAGCCTCCATACAAAATATTGGTGAAAATACCATACAAAATTGCATTATTGGAAAACTGCTTGCAAACATGTATTTCAGGGACAGTGCACATAAAACACTGACAAACTTTCACAAAGGAGGAAAAAAACACTTATGAGGAAATGTTATATGAGAACCTTTAACTTGAGAATGGTGAACCTTAACTACAAAAAGCATATGCTCTACCATGGTGCAATAACTCCTACCCTTTAAAATGCACGAAGGGAATGAATTCACATGAGTCTGTATGAAGTTCTTCATACAGCAGTTGCTAGACACCACAGGAGGTGAGAGTCCTCTTGTGCTTGCAAGGTTCCCATAGGCTTCTGGTTGGCCACTGTGAGAAAGGATGATGGACTAGATGGGACACTGACCTGAGCCATCAGCAGGGCCAGATTTAGGTTTGATGAGGTCTTAAGCTACTGAAGGTAATGGGGCCCTTTGTATGTCCAGCTGTCCTTTGTCAACAAGAAATTGTCGCTGGTTTTTTTGTTGAATATATGCTATATGGTAATTTATGGACCTAATAGATATCTAAAGCCATTTGCACATGCAGAATATAGGCACCCTATATATAGAAATGAGCAAACCAGTGATATTTCAGGGAGCAAGCTAGCAGGCGGGGTCCATTACTTACATCATAGGAGCCTACACAATACACAACACTGTTGCTGTATGTAGGTTTTATTTTATTTGTTTTTTATCTTATATTTTGGAAATGTGCATTCAGTTTTCTTCCCCTTTAATTTTTTTGGGGGCCCCCAAGAGAGTAGGGCCCTAAGCTATAGCTTGTTTAGCTTATACGTAAATCCGTCACTGGCCATCAGGCTTCCATTATGTTCTTTGCAGGCTTTGAAAATACAGTGTTTTTTATTGGTTGCAAGTTGCCCCCTGCCCTGTTTGTCATATTTTAGATGGACAATTAAAACTGACTTGGAAACAATCTATACAGATAGAAAGTGGCACTCCCCACTTTTTTTGGGGGGGGGGAGACTTTGAAGAAGAGGCAACACTCTGTGTGGCATGAACAGGAGGTTGATTTGGACAGCTGGGACACAGAAGCTAGGTAAACATAGATGTGATAATATTGTTAACAGCCCAGCATGGGTGGTGGCTTGGAAAACAGTAGAGTGTTTAGGTAGAAGTATTGGGATGCATTGGAAAAACTGGTGTAAAGCTTTAGCAATGGGGGGCACTCAAGAAGCACTTTGATGGATGGGGTGGTGAGACACAGGGATGGAATAACAGTTCTTGGGTGATAATGCTATGGAGTTAGGGCTAGCACAATGTAGTGGCTAAAAATGCACTTAAAAGGTGTAACTACCTAAGCCGCATTCTTCGAAACACAGTCATAATTAGAAATTTACACTCCTCCAAATTTTGCAATGTAGGTCTCCAGCCAAGTAATGGGAACAATAATCCATGTACTGAGATGCATATAAATACACATAGTAGCAAAAATACCCCCCCCCACACACACAAATGCATTGTATTAGGCAAAATTGTTTGCAAAAATGTGTATGTTAGTCAAAATTGCATTTGAAAATATATATTAGGAGAAAATGTATATTAGGAGGAATTAGCACTAAAATGCTGTTCAATAGTCTTTCTATGATCTGTAAGCAGGAACTTTGATTCTGAGTTGAAAGTTGTATCAGACATTAGTGGATCATCTGAATCAATTGCAGGTTCAAGTTTGAGCCATCTAGGGAGTGACGCACAACCTCTTTCCCCTTTATTACAATATTCTTACACAAGGTCTCTAATACCCCAATCCTAAACATGTCTACTCAGAGCACAATGGGGCTTGGTCCCAGGTAAGTGTGTATAGTAGCTTTTCCCAAACTTTGTGTCCTCCAGATGTTTTGGGCTGCAACTTCCAGCTTCCCTGACCATTTGTCAAGCTGTGTGTGGACTGATAGGTTATTTACAAGCTTCTTATATAAAAGGGTTTGGAGGGGAAAGGTTACTAACTGGTGTTAACCACACTGAGTACTTCACTGATTCAAAGGAATACCTGTTTTACTCTCCCTGAAGCTTCCAGGCAGATAGAAGAGAGACTCTTGCACTGTGCTGCTTAAAGCAGCCATTCTTCCATGCAGCAAATGCATTTACTCTCCTTCATGGATTAATTTCCCTACATAGAAAAATATCACGATAATTCCTTATGCAAGGAGCAGTTTCATTCGCACTTCACTGTTATATGATCTCACTGAAAACAAATGAATTAACCTTCAGCCAATGGGTCCATTAATATACACCCATCTGCAAAATAAGTGGAGAAACCACATTGGAAGAGGGGCAGTTTTGGTTAGAGAAATGGCAAGCTAGGAAAGGGTCAAACATCCACTTCTATTTTCCAGTTGCATTCACCAGCAACCCCTAATACTTTTTCATGATTAAGAAACAGTGATGGCCTACTGGTAATTATTTGCATGCAATATATTTGTCTCTGCCAATGAAATCCTCACCATGTCTATTCAGAAGCAAGCCCTGTAAGTGGGGTTAGGATTTCAGCAACAAATGGATTCCTTTCCAAGTTGTAGTTGTTGTTGTCCCACCCATCTGGATGGTTTCTCCAGCCACTCTGGGTGGCTTTCAGCAAAATATAAAAAATAATAAAATGACAAACATTAAAAAAAACCTTCCCAATATAGGGCTGCCTTCAGATGTCTTCTAAAAATTGTGTAGCTCTTTATCTCCTCGACATCTGATAGGAGGGCAGAAAATGTCTTGGGCCAGTTTATATCAGGACCTGACCCCAATATAAAGGCTGCTTCATATATATTCATCTGGTCATAGGATATGGCCTTTAGACAAGCCAGAGTTCTAATATTTCTCTCTTTTAGAAACAAACCAGTGGTGGGAAATGTTTTCATACATATTTATTCCAAGGAAGCGCTGAAGGCAAACAGCAAATTATCTGCTCAGATCTAGTTCTCATTAAAGCATCCCCACCCCTCCTCTTTTGCCGTCTGGTAATTATTTTGCCAGCTGTTGAAAAGCACTGAGGATGCCTCCTGATCAAACTCTTTGTATGTGACTGTGAATATGAAATGACAGGTAGATTTTTATTTCATTTGTCGGTCTTCTCCCAAACCTGCTATATTTGGGATGCCAAAGCTGTTTGCACAACACTGATAGTCTCCCCCAGGATAGTTACACAGGGAACACCTTCAGTGTGAAGTGTGATATTCAGTGTTTATGTTAACAAGAGCCCTATTATAATAAGCAGATCCCTCTGATCTAAAAGGTGATTCTGAAGAGGCAATTTCAGAATATTTCTATTGAGCCAATATTTCTATTCAGGCTTTTAAGCAACTGAGTGCCTGCCACAGAACAGGTGCTCAAATAACTTTGTGTCTAAAAGAAAAAAGAGATAGGAGGGAATGATGTTTACAATAACTGGACCGTACTTTACACACATAATGCACCTTTTAGTACCAGCATGAGCTCTTATAGAGTTTTCCTTTTAAAACTGTGTACTGCTGATGGAAGTAACTTGGAAAGATTACGAGTCAGGGTTTTATTTCCTCTTTTTTGGTTTGAAAGTTTAATCTACTGTAGCTGCTATTTGAATTTTTGCCTGTTCTTTGCATTTTGTAGACATAGCATGAAAGGAATGGAGAATCTTGACCCTTTGTGGAACACAGGCAATACAAGAGCATATTATTTTTGAAGGTAGAGTGGGCATTTCGTTACACTGACTAGGTAACATTTATTGTGTTAAGTGTTTCTGGGCCAGTGCTAAGGAACTTGGTTTACCTGCTGCCTTGCAAAAGTTTCTAACATCCTCATAAATTGGGAAGTTTTGCATGCTTGGAAAGTGGAAAGTTCTGCCATTTTGGAGACAGTGATCAAATGAACTCAGGAGGGCTAGATGCAGATACTTCAAAGCAGTGGCTGGAGACAGTCAGTGGTTTTAATCTGAAGGTGGTATGCTGATCAAAGCATTAGTTCCTTGCTAGGGATGGAGGATAAATTCAGTGCACTTCACATTTAAAGCTACCTACCTAATCCCACACTTTTCAATACAATACAGGTGGCGCTGTGGTCTAAACCACAGAGCCTAGGGCTTGCTGATCAGAAGGTCGGCGGTTCAAATCCCCGCGACAGGGTGAGCTCCTGTTGTTTCAATCCCTGCTCCTGCCCACCTAGCAGTTTGAAAGCACATCAAAGTGCAAGTAGATAAATAGGTACCGGAAGGAAGGTAAACGGTGTTTCTGTGCGCTGCTCTGGTTCACCAGAAGCGGCTTAGTCATGCTGGCCACACGACCCGGAAGCTGTCTGCAGCCAAACGCCAGCTCCCTTGGCCAGTAAAGCGAGATGAGTGCCACAACCACAGAGTCGTCTGCGACTGGACTTAACAGTCAGGGGTCTCTTTACCTACCTACCTAACCCCACACTTTTCAATACAATACAGGAACTGAAACTCACCCATCCTTTGAAATCCACACTTTTCTGATATTTGCAGTGCATTTCTTCAGCCAATATGCACAATAGTTATATGCTTGCATAAAGAGCGCATGAAAATGCATATATTAGTGAAAATAGCATACAAAAAAGTGCTATGGTAGGGAAAATTGCCTGGGCAAAACCTGTTTATTAAGCCAAATTGCATACAAATGTGTACATTGGGAAAAAATCCCACTAAAATTCTTATGAATTTTCATGAGCAATATTTTTTTTTAAAAAAAAAAATTGCAAACACGTGTGGAAAAGTGGAAAAATGAACTTAAGATTGGAAAAGTGGGAAAGTAAAAGAAACTAAAAGTGACAGATTTACCCATCCTAAGTACAGTGGTACCTCGGTTTCTGACGAATGTTTCAGTTTTCAAACACCGTCAACCCGGAAGCAACTGCTTTGTTTTTCGAACACTTTTCGTAAGTCAACATGCCACGTGGCTTTTGTATTGAGTTTTCTGTATTGTATTGAGGCTCCCATATTCAGTTTTTGGTTTTCGAACGTTTCGGAACTCGAACGGTCTTCTGGAACGGATTACATTCGAAAACCGAGGTACCACTGTACTATGTGTCAGTTATTTTGTTTCACTATTGCTGAGGATAAAAAGGGATATTGCAGGCTTTTATTATTAACATTTCATTCACACATACACACCCCTATATATACACATACACACACATATAGCAGAATTATGGTGGTTTGCTAGACTTCAGGGTTTATTGAAGCCTTAGAGGCCTTCTTTCGCTAATTTGCCTTTTGATTGGCTAGAATTGATCTGGACATATTTTAATGGCCTTTTGATTTCAGTTGAATTGGATGGATTTTATTATTTTTGTTTTGATGATGGCTTTTTATCCTTTTTTTTTTGCTTTATACCATATTTTCTACTGTTTTAAGTTAGCATGAATTGATATTTCCAGGAAAAGAGGCCTAAAAATATTTTTAAATAAAACATAATGATAATGATGATGATGATGATGATGATAACAACAACAACAACAACAACAACAACAACAACAACAATAATAATAATAATAAAGCATTCATGCAGGCCAGGAGTGAGGAACTGGATTTGACCAATTGGTCAGAACTGCAGCTGCAGCTGGAGAGGGAATCCATTCTGCAAATGGTGTCTGCAGTTGAACAGATACCATTGGATTCTAATAGTATGTGCTCCACTGAAATGCAGGGCAGGTGATTTGAGGAAAATCCATTTTCCAAGTTTGGATAAAGTTATTTTAAAAATCTGATTTTTCAAAGTTGTGTAGTAATCAGAGTCTCCTGGGTATATGCTTTATCAAATTGGAATTTTGTCTCTTCTATCTTTCCATTTTAATACCCAAGCCCCCAAAACATTTCTAGCTTATGTTGTTATTTACTCTGTCTTCTAATTGAGTCATGAACCTCTTGGGAACACAGAACAATCTCTCTGTATAAGATTACTGCAGCTCTCTCCTATGCCCATAGACCTGGACATGCCTTGCAATTTAGCTGCTGTTTATAAAATTACAGAAACGTTATGCAACACTTTAAGAGAAAACTTCAGACATAAGAGTACAGTAGAAGGAGACCAACATTGGACCAAAGACTCATCTAGTGCAGCAATCTGCTCCTACCAGGCCAACCAGATGCCTATGGGAAGCTCACAAGCAGAACAGGAATGTAGCAGCTCATGCTCTCTAGTAACTGATATTCCGAGGCATATTGCCTTTGACACTAGAGGTAATAAATCACCATTCCTGTTGTTATTTTCATCTTACATTTCTCACCTGCGTTTCACAGTGAGTCCCAGGGCAGGTTTCAACAATTCAAAAATACAATATTAAAATCAGTTAAAATAAATTATGTTGAAGAGAATACTAAAATATCATCTCTATCTATCTATCTATCTATCTATCTATCTATCTATCATCTATCTATCTATCTATCATCATCATCTATCTATCATCTATCATCTATCATCTATCATCTATCTATCTATCTATCTATCTATCATCTATCTATCTATCACCTATCTATCTATCTATCTATCTATCTATCTATCTATCTATCTATCATCTATCATCTATCTATATCAATTGCCATCATGACCTATGGCCATAAGTAGCTATTGAAATCTGACTAGAAGGGCTGAACTATCTTCAGCTTCATCTTTTAAGTGAAATTGACAGAGATGCCTTCACACAATCATCTGGATGGCTCAGTTAGTGAGAGCATGGTGCTGATAATGCCAAGGTTGCAGGTTCGATCTCTGTATGGGACAGCTGCATATTCCTACATTGCAAGTGGCTGGACTAGATGATCCACAGGGTCCCTTCCAACTCTGCAATTCCATGATTCTATGAAATATGGAGTGGGACCATGGAGGTGTGCTGAAAGTTTTCAGACTAACTCTGGTGTGTGGCGTCTACCACCACCAGCTTTATCCCTCCCTGCTTGTTTTAAAAAACAACTCTGAGGGGAATAGGCAGGTGGGCAGCCCTCTGCTCTCGCCATTAAAAAGTGAGACCTGCACAACCAGCGCCAAAACTCTGCTTAAGATATGGTAGCTTAATGTGAGGTAGGGCCCAAAATGAAGAACTTCATCAGCAAAAGAGAGAGAGAGAGAGAGAGAGAGAGACCAAATGATCCATAATGAACACCACCTGCTTTGGAAAGAAGAAGAGAGAGCAGGAGGCAAAGAGAACATCAAGACCTGATTCAGTTCGACAGTCTCTTCTCCACAGGGCCAACTTTACATCTTATATTGTTTATTTGTTTTTGCATCTTTTCAACTGTAACTTGCCTTTGGTGCCTCAACGTATAAATGAAATAAATAGCAGGGCTTCTGGAGCTGTTGCCATTTTTGCCACCGTCCCCTGCCCACCTGTCCCCTTTTCAGAAAATTTGAAGAATCCAGTGCTATCCAGCAACATGGTGAGGCATCTGAGAATGGAGTTGGCTTGAGGGAAAGTGGGGGACCTGAAGCGAAATGGGTGGACTGCATATTGCCAGGGTTTAACTGCAGTATGGTGTAGGCTCCAGGAAGGCCATCCAGCCTGCCCTGGTGTTAGAGGCCTTTGAAGAGGGAGGGAGGGATGGGAGCTAGAAGAGCCCCCAGGGAGGGCAAAGGTGAGGCCATAAGAGATCATTAGAATATCTATCTATCTATCTATCTATCTATCTATCTATCTATCTATCATCTATCTATCTATCTATCTATCTATCTAAACAAAGTAACAGCAATGCCACACAATTCTTCTGGTGGTAAATACTTTTGAACTGTTTTTAACACTATGCTTTATATTGTTTTGACCCACCCTGGGCCCTATGGTGATGGGTGGGTTTATATTATTATTATTATTATTACTACTACTACTACTACTACTACTACTACTACTACTACTTTATAAGTATGGATGTGAATGAAAGAATAATACATATAATTTAAATTGAAATACAATGCATCCACATCATAGTGTGAAAGACTGTGACCAGGTGCTTTTTCTGTTTGTGCTTTTTCCACCTGCTGTTCAGGCACTCACCATCCATTGGCATCTTCAAGGTCCCTGCTGCAGTCCCTCCTTATGGTTCTTTATCTTTCAAATGGATGTGGACTGGACGGCCCTTCAAAGAAAAGTCTGTCATCTGACTGCCTCATCTAAAGCTATGTTTCCCCTTCCACCTTGAATGTGTCCTTAGAATGATGCTGTATTGGTGTGGAAACATGAACCGTGTGGGCTTCACTTTTAATAGGAGAAGAGAAAGGAAAGGTGCCAACCAGCCTACTAACTCCTGCCTTCACAGGCTGTTTTTTCCTGAAAGGAACAAGGAGAGAGTGTGAAGTCACTGCAGGTAAGTTCAAATCTAGTAAGTTCAATTGAAGCTGTCTCTGAACAGTTTTATTGCTTTTGGTCCATACTTCAAAAATAATCAAAACTCCTGCCTAGTTCATGTCCTGTTATTGAGGATATTTTGTATTTGGGGGGAACATTTTGATTCAGCTTTTTTTGACACATGGTAGAATTTAAACAGGGCACTGCAGTTCCCACCTCCACACTTATAAGAAAAGGAGTCGCATGATCTGTAATGATTACAAATAACAGAACAATCAGTTCGACATTTTATCCAAGAGACAGAGATGTCCAGCTATGCAGGGTTCCACTTAAATGTGGAGAACTGAGCTGGGCAATGCTGGTTTATGCTACCTTAGGAATTTGACACCAGTCCACAGGAACTATAAGAGAAATATCCAGCCGACTGGGTAACCTTGCCTTATTTATTACGTGGAGGTAACACACATGTGAGATCCATTCCCAGCTCATTCATTTGGCATTTCCAGAGCAAGGTAGAAATCGTTCCAAAATGCTGCAAATCACATGTGTTTTGAGCCCAGAGACCTTGAAGCAAATTCATTCGCAAGCATATAAAATTTTCTGTAACCTGAACTAAGATTGTTCAGGGGAAGATCCTGGGCTCCTTTCTCAAAGCTATGTAGCTTCCCTGATGTTATGTTAACTCTGACTCTATTTGTTGAAGCTGTCCTCTGTGACATAGGTTTTGACCATATCGAATCAGAGCCGCAATCCCAAAGCAAATATGCCAGTGTTTGGGTTTCTGAAATTTCAGAAGACTCCATGGCTTGCTTTGTATTGGAAATGAATTAAGCCAGAAAACCATCACATTCCATAAAACACAAAGACAAAATGTGGTACGCTAATGCATTTTATCGGGATAACCTGATACTTTGACAAACTACCCTAACTTGACATGATGGAAGATGTATTGAAACTTGGGAAGGGCTAACACAATTTTATATACCATGGGTGAGGAAAGCTTTTTCTCTCTTTAGGGCTGCAGTCTGTCTGGCCTAATTTGTAGGGGGACAAATGCCAATGGTGGATGAGGCCCAAGTCTGAGGTGGGCAAGGAAAGAGGCAAGGGGACAGTGTAATAATAATAATATTAATAATAATAATAATAATAATAATATATATAAAAAATTATATCCTGCCCTCCCCAGCCGAAGCCGAGCTCAGGGCGGCTAACAACAATAAAATAGTACAACATTCTAAAATCATTCATTATAAAATTAATTGAAATAAAACTGACGGCAACCATTGGGCTAGAGATTCTGTGAAGATTGCCAAAGGAGGGAGTCAGGCTGTGCCCTGACCAAAGGACTGGTGGAACAGCTCTGTCTTGCAGGCCCTGCGGAAAGATGATGTCAAGTCACGCAGGGCCCTAGTCTCTTGTGACAGAGCGTTCCACCAGATTAGAGCCACAGCCGAAAAAGCCCTGGCTCTAGTTGAGGCCAGCCTAACCTCTCTGTGGCCTGGGACCTTCAAGATGTTTTTATTTGAAGACCGTAAGTTCCTCTGTGGGACATACCAGGAGAGGCGGTCCCGTAGGTACGAGGGTCCTAGGTCGTATAGGGCTTTACAGGTTAAAACCAGCACCTTAAATCTGATCCTGTACTCCACCGGGAGCAAGTGCAGCTGGTATAGCACCGGGTGAATGTGATCTCGCAGCGAGGACCCTGTAAGGAGTCTCGCCGTGGTATTCTGCACCTGCTGGAGTTTCTGGGTCAGTCTCAAGGGCAGCCCCACGTAGAGCGAGTTACAATAATCCAGTCTGGAGGTGACCGTCGCATGGATCACAGTGGCTAGGTCAGGGCGAGAGAGGTAAGGAGCCAACTGCTTAGCTTGGCGGAGATGAAAAAATGCCGCCTTTGTTATAGCTGCAATCTGTGCCTCCATGGAAAGGGAGGTGTCGAAGCTTACACCCAAACTCTTAACGGATGGTGCTGGCACTAATTGCACCCCCGCAAGAGATGGGAGTTGCCCCCCCCAACCACATATTGTCCTGTCCCAGCCATAGGACCTCTGTCTTCGAAAGATTTAACTTCAACTGGCTCCCACGTAACCATCCAGTCACAGCTTCCAAACATCTGATCAGTGTGTCTGGGGCCGAGTCAGGATGGCCATCCATCAACAGATAGAGTTGGGTGTCATCAGCATACTGATGGCAACCCAGCCCAAAATTCCAGACAAGCTGGGCAAGGGGGCGCATAAAGATGTTGAAAAGCATCGGGGAGAGTATTGCACCCTGAGGCACTCCACACACCAAGGAGTGACGCGACAACAATTCTCCCCCAAGCGCCACCCTCTGTCCCCGACCAGAGAGAGATGAGCGCAGCTACTGAAGGACTGTGCCCTGGATCCCTACGTCAGCAAGGCGGTGGCCCAGGAGTTCGTGATCGACCATGTTAAAGGCCGCTGACAGGTCTAGAAGAATCAGCAGCCGTGACATTCTATTTCCCCTTTCTCTATTTCTGTTTCTCTCTGCCACCCCTTCCTGCCTTTTTCTCTTTCCTTGCCACCACATGAAATTACATTGAGGTGGACACAGGTTGCCCAAACCATTGCATATACTGTATGCTTAACCAGGGAGTAAGTCCTATTGAAGTTACTGGAACCTATTTCTGAGTAGACATACATGCTCAGCATCAATCAAATTGTGGTGATCTAATATGTGGATCACTGCCTTTTAGCATCACACAACTAAAGTTTTCTGTTGCCGTATTTGCTTTATCTGTGATGAATTATTGCACGGTGACTGAAAGCTGAGTAATGAAGTCAGTCCAAGTTGACTTGTACAGTGAAGTCTGGTGCAGTGGAAGGGTCTTGTGAATGCTTGGACACGGGTTCAGGTCGAGACTCACCATCTCTTGAATCATTCCAGTTACAGTAGTTTTTCACTAGGCGTTATTTGAGATAGTCACAAGACCATTCCAATACACCAAAATCCATAGGAAAACAATCAAGGCATTCACTTCTTCACATGAATAATAATAATAATAATAATAATAATAATAATAATAATAATAACAACAATTTATTATTTGTACCCCGCCCATCTGGCTGGGTTTCCCCAGACACTCTGGGCAGCTTCCAACAAAAATTAAAAAATACATTAAAATGTCACACATTAAAAACTTCCCTAAACAGGGCTGCCTTCAGGTGTCTTCTAAATATCAGGTATTATTAAGTGGTATCCATGTTCACATCTTATGGCATTTGGGACATTGAAAAATAGCTAACATTATCACACAATTATTATGAACTAAACTTTGCTGCTCCGCGCCCCCCCCCCCACCGCAAGATGGGAACCTTAAAAGAAAAGGGGGAAGGTTTTTACTTACTCCAGGTTGTACCAAAAACATGCTATCGGCTATCATAAGATGTCTAAATATTCTAGTTCTGCATATTTTTCAAAGTGTTATTTCTATCATTAGTAGTAGTAGCTCATGACATGTCTTTTGACTTGAAACAAGTACGCAGAGGCTGGAAGGGAAAGAGGGATGTGAGAGGACTGGAAAATGGGCAAGGGGGAATCTGTGGAAAATATTTAATCAGCATTACCAACACCAAACTGGAAATTAAAAGTTATGATTTGGGGAAGAGATGGAGGCTTTTCAAAGTTCATTTAATTCTAGAGTATTTGGCATAGCTTATTATCAATGTACACATTTAATTCACAAACATTGAGTAGATTATTTTACACATGAAACAACAGCTGTCATCTACTCTGGATATCAACCCAGTGAGTAATTTGTTTCTCTTTTCCGTAAGGTAGTGTTCAGTTTTATGAAAAACTTTTACTGTACTATTGTCCCATTTTCTGTGGATTTTTTTTTAGGTACATGGCTTAGAAATGTGTTTAATTAAGTGGTATAAAATGTCTTAAATAAATAAAAATAAGGCTACATTCGTTATTACTTTCAGGTAGACTCCCATGGAAACAATTAAAAGGTATTTCAGATTGTAGCCCTATGGTTCCCATTAAAATGAAGGAGAGTGGAGTTTGGAGCTCTGTTCATTTTCTCAAGCAGGTGGCTGAACTCATACAGTTGTCGATCGTTAGATAACGATTCCCCCAGACTTTTAGTTATTGCAACAATTCATTAAATGGGTAAGGTGAAAAATATGAAGGCTATGATGGCTTGGGGAATTGGTAATGGCATATGGAGTCTTTCAACCTGTACATTGCTGGTGTAAATCCAGAGTGGGTTAACAGTCATCAACTGTTAGTTGTTCTCCACCTAATGACTCTCCCGTGACTCATGCTGATAGGACTTGGTGGTTTCAGGCCAAACCTCGGGAGTCTGGATCACAAAATCTACTGCAACATACAGCACCTGTGTTGGCAGTCTATGCATATCAGTGGTGTCATGAAAGAACATACTGACAATGCACTCCCTAGCTGCCCCCTCCACCAAGAAAGCAGCAGGATATCAGCCTCCATTTTTGCAGGGAGAGAATATTTTCAGGAAACTTAACTGGTCGATGGGGGGTGGAGAGTGATTGTAGCCTAGCCTTTGTTTGTGTGCACAGGCAGGCTGTTTTATTCAAAAAGCGGATCAACGTAAGCCCCCCGGCAAAACAGGCAAAAGATGTGGCATATATATATACATATAAAAGAAACCACATCTTAGATTGTGCGGACACGACAGCCCATGCTGATCTCATTGTTTTCACTTTTCGCCTGACAGCTGAAGATTCAGCTGAAGTGTGAGCATGTGGAATCAGATGCATTGCATGTGCTCAGGGGATCCCCGAAGGTTATTACTGCAAACCCGCTCCATATTTAAGTCCACTATTAATCCACAGTAGGAGAAACATGAAAGAAAATATGTTAATATGAAGAAAGAAAACACATGCAAGCAGGGGAGGGTTCGGAAGCACCCTTATCATCTGAAATGAAGCTTTTTCCAAATATAAATGAATTGTAACCAAAGAAGTGCAAACGATTTGCAAGTCCCCTGTACAAATCTGAAGATTATTTGGAAACATTTGTGATATATATATATATATATATATATATATATATATGCTATTCTAAATTCACTGGCAAGTCTTGCCTCTTCAAGTCCTGCTGTCATTCAACTGGGATTGGGCCTTCAAGCCTTTTAGATGTAAAATAGCTTCTATGTAGCAGGTGGTCCTTCCTGCTGTTTATGATGTAGCCTTGGGAAGCCAGTCAGATGGAGCAGCTCTTCTTTATCTGCATGGAATCTGGATAAATCACAGCCAAACAGATGGGAAGACAGTCAACATATCATATGAGTCCACTAGACTAGCAGCAGTTCATAAAACACTGGTGGGGGATGGGAATTAAAAAATGAGAGAGTGAAAGAGAGATGGAAAGATGGAGAGGGGGAGACTGGGGTGATTTATTCACCCAACTGCTAGAGGAACGATCACTTTGTTTAAAAGTAATTTTTAAATATGGGAATTAGGAAAAGAAAACCAATCCAGCAAATAGTTTCAATGATCACAGCTGCCCAGCATATAAGTCTGGAAGTGCAGCTCACACTACAGCAGGTATACACTAGGAAATTGGGAATTAGTCCCCAGTCTACTATGTTAGATCAAAGAGGATTGGTGAAACTGGTACCTGTCATGAAGTTGCATCAGCAATATTTTTACAGCAGGCTTTCCCCATCATGCTATTGATGCTTCAGTGACGGTATTTGCATTTGATCTCTTGGGCAGGAGGGATTCTGGTCACTAATAAGAGGGTGTCTATGTCTGCTGCTAATGTTTCTGAAAAAAATATATTTTAACATCTTTTTCTCCTTGGAAATTCTCTCCAGATTTTGGAGTTTACGTTTGCATGGTTAGATATGGGATTTTCTGACAATCATAATGTTTAGGATAGCCACATGCATTATTTGTCTAATTTGCACCTGGTTGTTTAATTTTGAAGAAAAGCACACACACACAAACACACAAACACATTTGAATTGTTATACTTGTACTATTATATACATATACTGTGGTGGTTACATAAGGTGGGCCTTACATATACACTCCAGTAACAAGTAGGGCTGTGCCGGAGCTACACTATCTGTTCTGTGGCCGAGGGTGATTTGACCTAGGGGCTACCTACCCAACTCTGGATCTGTCCTTGAACCAATTCAGGGTTTGTGGCTAAGGATTTTGGAAGAGATTTTGAACTCTGTTTTAAGATAAAACAAAAATAGTGTTGAAAAATGGTCAGGATGCATGGAACTACACAAGATCTAATCCTGGAGGATCTGATCAATGCATATAACCGTACAAAATACTTTCATACTAATGCTTATAAATCTATGCTGCAGAAATGCATGGGAATTGGAAGCATAAGCAGACATTCAATTCAAGAGATAGGCTGATGTGGACAGTGGTGGCTCGTGCCTATTCTGACTGTTGGGTTGGAACACAGGGAGCCCAAACAGTAATTTGAGCCACATCCAACTAGTTGAGTCTAAGGAGACTAAAGAGGGGGAAGCTGAGAGGCAGGATCACCATTGAACTGGTGGCAAGAAAGAAGGCAAGCAGGTGGGGGAGGCTGGTTGAGGACACACCAAGGTTGGCACGGTAGTACCATATTTGCCTGCAACCAGCCACCACTGGATGCAGGCAAAACTTGACAGAATGCTGACATGAACAAATTTCCATCTCTTTACTTTGTCTTATTTGTGAATGCTGTATTAAGAATTATCCGTTGTTCTGTTTGTTTGCTTCATTTCATAGAAGATGTACACCAATGAAACATTATATCACACACACACACACACATATATATGGGTGTGACTGCATGATTCTATCAAGATTTGTTGTTGTTTTTTGGATGCAGTATTTTACAGAAATCCATGCACACTGCAAGAAAGCAAGCTTCCTGTGGTTCTTTCCACTGTAGTATCAAAATCTACGCTTCACAGAGTTATACCAATGTGCAGGAGCACATTTGTGCATTACTTCATTACTGCACAAATGGAATTATAGGTATAATCACATCAAGATTGCTTCATTCATTCATTCATTATTTCTTTCTAAAGGATTAAATGCTTCAATTTATGTAAATTTCTGATTTTTCCCCTAGCTAAACTACACTCAGGAGCTGTGGTGCATAGAAGAGAGAAAGTATGAGAAATAATAAAGAACTGAAAAAATTCTCTGATTGTTGCAAAAAATATAGTCTGGGGGTGTGCCCCCACACTCCCTCCTTCTACTGGATGGGGAAATATCACTGGCACAAATAGTTGTCAGCACAGAAGGTTGCTAGCACAGAAGGTTGCCAACTTTTAATTTCAAAAATTCTGGCCCCTGAGCAGAGCTCAGGGGCAGAGCCTAATGAGTCAAAATCAGGGAGGAGGGGAGAGAAATTCAATTCATTTAAAGGTAAATGACCTAATTCACACTTTCTGAAACAGTATGGGAACTGAAACCCAACAGTCTTTCAAGATTCACCCTACTCCAAAATTTTCAATGCAGCTCTCCAACCAGGTAATGTGTACAAATATACATATTCTGAGGAAAGTGTGCGTTAAAATGCATATACAGTATTTGTGGCAATAACATGCAAAAAAGTATTATATTATGGAGAAATTACCATTAGCTAAAGTGGTGCTTCAGGTTAAGAACAGTTTCAGGTTAAGAACAGACCTCCAGAACGAATTAAGTTCTTAACCCAAGGTACCACTGTATGTAGATCTGGAGAAATTCTTCTCCAACTCCAAGTTCTGCTCCAACTTCTATGTGATAGTTCTTGAGATATCTGAAGATCACTACCAAGTCTCTTAGGGTGCTATCCAGTGTTCCTGTTTCACTGCAACAGACCACATGCAGAACAGAACTTCCTCCTCTCCTCTCCTCTCCTCTCCTCTCCTCTCCTCTCCTCTCCTCTCCCTTGCAGTCCTCTGTGCAACTTCAAAATCTTCTCCAGAGGGTTGTGGGACCCTCTGGAATGGATCTGGGGTGGGGGATTGCCGGTGGAGAAGTGAGGATCATCACTCGCTGGATCATCACCTTGTTGTGGTGAGTGGGCTTGCACATTCCTGTGACCCTTGTGAGTGAAGCCGTCAGGAGTCTCATACTCCCAGCAGAGTCACCCAAGGCGGTAAGGTCAAAGGGGAGGAGATAGACAAAGAATGATCCAAGAAGTCCTCAATGGCAGAACAGGAGGAAGACAACAAGCAGTGTGTTACAATGCCTGTGAAGGCAGATGAAGGCTGCAGCAAGTAAGAATCTACCAGTCATTGTGATACTCATGCCATCAAACTAGAGCCTTACTGCGAAGACTGTGCGTTGGTCAGCATGCACAGATCTACACACATAAAACAAATTCACGCACAGGCGTCTTCCAAAAACCCATCCCAAGCCTAACCCTACAAACGTCAGCAAATGATAACAGGGGCAGGACAGGACTGTGAAATCTGGAAGCCCTTAGTCAAGAACCGGCACGTGGGTGGTGGATACATATTTAGTCATTCTGACTCAAGGAAAGAGGCAGTTATATCCATGACTGAACAGTTCTATTCAGCAGCTGTATCCATGACTGAGAAGTCCTATTTAAGATCCACTTTGCTCACCCCGACTTTAGGCCAGGCCACCCATTCCCTCCCCCACAAAAAACTATCACTGCTCTATGTTTGGCTGGCATTTAAAGGTAAGAAAGATTCTGGGTGGCATTCACCAATGTCTTATTCAGAGTAGACCTACTGAAATTAATGTACCTAACTTAGACATGTTCATTGATTTCAATATGTGTGCTCTCAGTAAAACTTATTTCAATAGCATTCACTGTACTTGGCAACCTTGACATTATTAGCTTGAGGCTACGTGGCTATTTACATGTTTTTAGACATTCCAGATGTTTTTGTTTCAAAATGCTTAAAATATGTACTGTTTTTAATATAAATAAAAACCAATCAATTATCTAACTAACAAAAAATCTTTTAAAAAATCTTTTATTTTTCCACTTTGGTGTTAACTCCTTTGGGAAGAAGGATGGGATAGAAAATATAGTAGTAATGATAATAATAATAATAATAATAATATTCTCTATGCCAATTGGAAAGGGTCATAGCCCACTGGCAGAGCACCTGCTTTGCATGCAGAATGTCCTAAATTCAATCCCAAGAATCTCCAGGTAGGGTTGGGAGAGAAGCTGTTTGAAACAGTCATTGTTGACGCTATGGCACTAGATCAGGCATAGGTAAACTCCAGCCCTCCAGATGTTTGGGACTACAATTCCCATCATCCCTGACCACTGGTCCTGTTAGCTAGGGATGATGGGAATTGTAGTCCCAAACATCTGGAGAGCCGGAGTTTGCCTATGCCTGCACTAGATGTAACAATGGTCTGACATAGTATAAGGTGGGTTTTCTATTACTACTACTACTACTACTACTACTACTACTACTACTACTGCAACACTTAGACAGGAAACACTGATTGAATGTTAATGGGCTCTCAATCCATCATCCCAAAAGTTTCCAGACTAGGTGCCTGAGAGGCCTATGAGTTACCTAGTTCCTTTCCATTTCCATTTCTTTCTGAGTGAACTTCCTCTTTGTTTCCAACATCTTGCCAATCAGGAGCTGTATTTGAATCATCAGCACTCCAGAGTGTTTCGAGATGAAGTGAAGAGCTTTAACACTATCACAGTAATAGCCCTGAGAACTTTGGATTAGTAATAGGAGCTGGTAATGCTTAACTCCTTAACATGTTGACAATGCTGCAGAGTGTGCCTGAGGAAAGATGGACCAAGTGGATGTACTGATTAAGGAACACATTTTGAATAGAAACGAAGTATGTTTTACAAAAGGCTCCGATCTAACCTAGGCAGTGCTTCTGAAGGATAATATGGCAGAACCATGATACAAATGGAAGGAAAGACTCCTTCCCTGTCTCTCTATAAGGAAAGTCCCATTTTCTCTGGCATTGTTTGCCACCCAAATAGCCACCAAGCAGAAAGTGCCACAAGGTCTAAATTTTTGCTCATAGTTTCTTCTTCCACTGATTATTATTGTGATATTATTTCTTTATGATCTTTTTAGAGGTTTTCCGCTTATAAATAGGTATCACTGCAGCAGGAAGGTAAACAGCATTTCCATGCACTCTGGCATCCATCATGGCATCCCATTGCACCAGAAGTGGTTTAGTCATGCTGGCCACATGACCCGGAAAGCTGTTTGCTCCGCTTTCAGGCTCCCTCGGTCTGAAAGAGGAGATGAGCGCTGCTCCCCATAGTCAAATTCGGCTGGATTTAACCATCCAGGGGTCCTTTACCTTTACCTACAGCTTAAGAACACAAGAAGAGTCTGCTGGATTAAGCCAATGGGCCAACTAAATCCACCATCCTGATTCCATGCTTGCACAACCACCGCTTGTGTAGTGAAATTTTCCCCTCCTCTCTTCTCCACTGTATGCCAGCCTCTGGATCAGATAGTGGGGGTATGTGAAACCCTATTGTAAATCTTCTTCTTCTTCTTTGGCAATCACTTGTAGCAGAGTAAGATTGTCTTCCATAAACACGGTTTTAACAGTGAGTCCGTAAGTGACTGTGGAGGCCAATTCTAGATCCACATGTCCTTCCACAGTGGGGACATAGGTTTCCGGGTGAGAGCTGATCATGGTGTGGATTTGCCAAGAGTGCCTTCCTCCTAGCACTTTTCTCCCTTGCATCCTGAGTTTGAGTGTCTTCAAAGCCCACAACACCTTTAGTAAAGGGTGTTCTCCAATTGGAGCGCTCACATGCCAGTGTTTCCCAGTTGCCAGTGTTTATACTACATTTTTTTAGATTTGCCTTGAGACAGTCTTTAAACCTCTTTTGTTGACCACCAGCATTGCACTTTCCATTTTTAAATTCGGAATAGGGTAGTTGCTTTGGAAAACGATCATCAGGCATCTGCACAACATGACCAGTCCAACGAAGTTGATGTTGAAGAATCATTGCTTTGACACTGGTGATCTTTGCTTCTAAACTAGCTGGACCAGGGGCCAGTATATTTGTGGCTTGTTTTGCCATTTTGTTTTGCCATTTTTTTTTTCTGGCTGCATGTGGCCAAATGGGTTGAGTAAAGTTCTTGGCCCTTACTGTGGGGAGGGGACTTTTCTCATAGCAGAGATATTCATGATTGATAGAGACAGTAGGGAGAGTAATGATGAACAGGATCGAGTGCTATTTTATTTTAAAAAATTGAAGAGTTACATGTTGTACATACCAAGCTCCTTTTTATTCCCCCACATGTAATCAGCACAATGGACTTAAGGCATACTTCGTTTGCCTTGATCCTGGGGAAGGGATTCCTTTGTCAGCTATTTGTGATGCTAAGCCCTAACTTGCAACTCAAATCTTCCCCTTAGGTATCCTTTCCCCTCCATGGGCCTGTTGCCATTAATTAAAGGTAGCACAGCAAAGAGTTATCTTTTAGCTGGGGAAAAAGAGCAAAAATGGAAATGGTGGGGGAGCTGGAAGAACTGCAGCTGCTTTTAGCTCACCTTTGGAGGGCTACTTCCTGTGTTCATCAGATTTCCCCAACCTGGTGCCCTTCAAGTGTTTTGGTCTTAGGGATGGACAGATTCTGATTCTCTCAGTTTCTTGCTGTTCCAGTCTTAAATGCAGTTCTCCACATTTCCATAGCACTTCCTTAAATTTTCTTTTTTAAAAAATAAAAAATCCACATGACAATTCATCACAATTTTAGTTCAAATTTCTCCCAACACAGGGATTTTTTGCATGCAGTTTTGATGAATCTAGGCCTTTTTGCAAGCAATCTCCCCCTAACATACTTGCATGCTATTTTCACCAACAGACACATGTTTATGAACACTTTTACCTGACATATGCATTTTTTGGACACAGTTTCAAAGATAGCTTTCAGTTCACATACTGGTTTGACAAATGCTGGCTAGGCAGTTTCTCATTAAAATTAAAACAAAACCAAATTTATCCGCTGTCCCTATTTCGACTACAACAGTTGATGGGTGTTTGATTTGTCCGTCCCTAACACCTGAAGGGCACCAAAGTTGGGGAAGCCAGATTTACATTATATATTTCGACTCAGGGAATATGAAGAAAGAAAGAAAAGGGAATCAAGGGGATCACATTCTCAGTCTTGAAGAATGTTGGGAACGTGCCCACAAGCTTCAAAGAAGACTGAATCCTTTGGCACTTTTGGACTGCACTCTCTGAGATCTTCCAGTCCAACTTTGAAAAAACAGAGCTGTGGAGAGAAGTTGCAGCCTCTGCGCCTGCCATGCGATGTTTAATTAAACAGCCTATGAATTATTTAAGATTACTATGTGATGCTCTGGAGGGTAAATAACACCTTCCGCAAGCACTTAATATTTTAATTTAGGGACACCAATCTGGACTGTCATTCTCCTGGACTGATTATTTGCCCTCCCCTCTGCAGCACATTCTGGGGCGGGGGAGGGGGGGAGCTATCAGGAAGATAAGAGGGAGACTGTTGAGTCTAGCACTTAGAAGAGGGTCAAAATAATTGGATTCACTTTAGGTTGCGCACACGCTGTTTTCCATAACAGCAGGAGATTGAGAACTAAGGAATAAAGCTCTGCATACAGATGCAGATAAGATGCGAAGAGGCTCAGATCACTTCAGCTTTGGAGGTATTCCTCCAAATCTCAGGTTAAAAAATGGAAAAGAGGAGTTCTCTCTGGACAAACTATTGTTGGGGTAACTGGTAAAAAACTCGGGAAGTTTAGAAGTCATGGTGGACTTTCACAGCCTGTGGAAATTCTAGGTTTCCTCTATCAGCTACCAGCTGCGTTCAGTGTTTCTGTGTGTCCTACCTGTGCCACGAAGCAGACAAAAGATCATAGAATCATAGAATCATAGAATCATAGAATCATAGAGTTGGAATAGACCACAAGGGCAATCGAGTCCAACCCCCTGCCAAGCAGGAAACACCATCAGAGCACTCCTGACATATGGTTGTCAAGCCTCTGCTTAAAGACCTCCAAAGTAGGAGACTCCACCACACTCCTTGGCAGCAAATTCCACTGTCGAACAGCTCTTACTGTCAGGAAGTTCTTCCTAATGTTTAGGTGGAATCTTCCTTCTTGTAGTTTGGATCCATTGCTCCGTGTCCACTTCTCTGGAGCAGCAGAAAACAACCTTTCTCCCTCCTCTATATGACATCCTTTTATATATTTGAACATGGCTATCATATCACCCCTTAACCTCCTCTTCTCCAGGCTAAACATGCTCAGCTCCCTTAGCCGTTCCTCATAAGGCATTGTTTCCAGGCCTTTGACCATTTTGGTTGCCCTCCTCTGGACACGTTCCAGTTTGTCAGTGTCCTTCTTGAACTGTGGTGCCCAGAACTGGACACAGTACTCCAGGTGAGGTCTGACCAGAGCAGAATACAGTGGCACTATTACTTCCCTTGATCTAGATGCTATACTCCTATTGATGCAGCCCAGAATTGCATTGGCTTTTTTAGCTGCTGCGTCACACTGTTGGCTCATGTCAAGTTTGTGGTCAACCAAGACTCCTAGATCCTTTTCACATGTACTGCTCTCAAGCCAGGTGTCACCCATCTTGTATCTTGTATCATTTGTGCCTCTCATTTTTTTTGCCCAAGTGCAATACTTTACATTTCTCACTGTTAAAGTTCATCTTGTTTGTTTTGGCCCAGTTCTCTATTTTTTTCAAGGTCGTTTTGAAGTGTGATCCTGTCCTCTGGGGTGTTAGCCACCCCTCCCAGTTTGGTGTCATCTGCAAATTTGATCAGGATGCCCTTGAGTCCATCATCCAAGTCGTTGATAAAGATGTTGAATAAGACCGGGCCCAAGACAGAACCCTGTGGCACCCCACTAGTCACTCTTCTCCAGGATGAAGAGGAACCATTGATGAGCACCCTTTGGGTTCGGTCAGTCAGCCAGTTACAAATCCACTGAGTGGTAGCATAGTCAAGACCGCATTTTACCAGCTTCTTTACAAGAATATCATGGGGCACCTTGTCAAATGCCTTGCTGAAATCAAGGTAGGCTACATCCACTGCGTTCCCTTCATCTACCAGGCTTGTAATTCTGTCAAAAAACGAGATCAGGTTAGTCTGACATGACTTATTTTTCAGAAATCCATGCTGACTATTGGTGATCACAGCATTCCTTTCTAGGTGCTCACAGACTGTTTGCTTAATGATCTGCTCCAGAATCTTCCCTGGTATTGATGTCAGACTGACTGGGCGGTAATTATTTGGGTCCTCTCTTTCCCCCTTTTTGAAAATAGGGACAACATTTGCCCTCCTCCAGTCTGGCGTGTTCCCCAGGAATTCTCAAAGATGACTGCCAGTGGTTCTGAGATCACATCTGCCAGTTCTTTTAATATTCTTGGATGCAGTTCATCTGGCCCTGGAGACTTGAATACATCTAAACTAGCCAAGTATTCTTGTACTATCTCCTTAGTTATTCTGGGCTGTGTTTCCTTTGCTGAATCATTTGCTCCAAATTCTTCAGGTCGGGCATTGTTTTCTTTATCGGAGAAGACTGAGGCAAAGAAGGCATTGAGGAGTTCAGTCCTTTCTGTGTCCCCTGTTTGCATTTCACCATCTTCTCCTCTGAGTGACCCCACTGTTTCTTTGTTCTTCCTTTTGCTACGGACATACCCATAAAAGCCTTTTTTGTTGCTTTTAACCTCTCTAGCAAGCCTGAGTTCATTCTGTGCTTTAGCTTTTTTGACTTTGTGTCTACACATGTTGGCTATTTGTTTGAATTCCTCTTTGGTGGTTTCCCCCCTTTTCCATTTTTTGTACACATCCTTTTTTAATCTTAACTCAGTTAAAAGTTCTTTAGATAGCCACCCTGGCTTCTTTAGGCACCTTCCATGTTTCCATCTCATTGGTATTGCCTGAAGATGTGCTATTACTATCTCCCTCTTAACAAACTCCCAGCCATCATGAATTCCCTTTCCTTTTAGTATTACTGTCCATGGCATCTCACCCAGCACTTCCTAAGTTTTATGAAGTCGGCTTTCTTAAAGTCAAGAAATTGAGTCCTAGTATGCTTGGCTGCTCCTTTCCGCTGTATAGTAAACTTCAGAACAGCATGATCACTGGCGCCTAATGATCCTATCACTTCTACCCCACTAACCAGGTCATCAACATTGGTTAGGACCAGATCTAAAATGGCTGTTCCTCTTGTTGCTTCTCCCACTTTCTGGACAATGAAGTTGTCTGCAAGGTCACTGAGGAATCTGTTTGACCTCGAGAGCCAGTGTGGTGTAGTGGTTAAGAGCGGTAGTCACGTAATCTGGGAAACCGGGTTCGTGTCTCCGCTCCTCCACATGCAGCTGCTGGGTGACCTTAGGCCAGTCACACTTCTGTGAAGTCTCTCAGCCCCACTCACCTCACAGAGTGTTTGTTTTGGGGGAGGAAGGGAAAGGAGAATGTTAGCCGCTTTGAGACTCCTGAAGGGGAGTGAAAGGCGGGATATCAAATCCAAACTCTTCTTCTTCTTCTTCTTATGCTCTTGGCTGAGTTTGACATCCAACAAACACCCGGGTAATTGAAGTCCCCCATTACTACTATCTCCCTTCCTTTTGCATGCTTGGCCATCTGTTCCAGGAAGGCATCATCTATGTCCTCCGTTTGGCTTGGGGATCTATAGTAAACTCCCACAATGAGGTCTCTGTTATTCTTCTCTCCCTTAATTTTGACCCAAATGCTCTCACTTTGGCTTTGAGGTTCTAAATCTTGGATCTCTTCACAGGTATATACATCCCTGACATATAACGCCACTCCTCCTCCTTTCTTGTGTGGTCTGTTTCTCTGAAATAGATTGTATCCCTCCATTATTACATTCCAATCGTGGGACTTACCCCACCAGGTTTCAGTGATGCCTATTATGTCATATTTAGTTTGCTGTACCAAGAGCTCAAGCTCATCTTGTTTATTTCCCATGCTTTGCGCATTAGTGTACAGACATTGAAGTCCATTAATCATTCCCCCGTGTCTCTTATTTAAGGATTTTTTCCTCCCACCACTAGGTCTGCGTGCTGTTTGCTCCATTTGGTCTATGACATTTGGATGATCATCTTCATCAATTGATAGACTTCTACCTTCAGGAGGACTGTCTCCCTCCCCCACATTAGTCAGTTTAAAGCCCTCCTGATGAGGTTTCTGAGATTTTTGGCAAAAACATTTCTCCCAACCGTTGTGAGGTGCAGCCCATCGCTTGCCAGAAGTCCATTTTCAAGAAACTGCAGTCCGTGATCTAAGAATCCAAACCGTTCCTGTTTACACCATTTGCGAAGCCAGCTGTTCACTTCCACTATTTTCCCCTCTCTCCCTGGGCCATGTCGTTCAACTGGGAGGACAGATAAGATGACAATTTGTGCATTTAATTGCTTCAATTTCCTGCCCAGAGCCTCGTAGTCTCTTTTGATCTTCTGGAGGCTATTGCTTGCAGTGTCATTGGTTCCCACATGAGCCAAGAGGAAGGCGTATTTGTCAGTGGGTTTTATGATTCCTTGCAGTCGTTCAGTTACATCTTGGATCTTAGCCCCGGGGAGACAGCACACCTCCCGAGACATATTGTCAGGCCAACAGATCACTGCTTCTGTTCCCCTCAGTAGGGAATCCCCTATCACCACTACACGCCTCCTCTTAGGTTTGGTCAGGGTTCTTCTGTGAGCTGTCCGTTCCAAGGTCGCCTGCACATTCCCTGAGGACTGACTTTGCTGATCGTCTTCATATACCTGATCGACTGTAATGAGGGAGAGATCCTCAAATGGAGTCTGTTCTTCATCTTCCATGCTAGGGGAGGGGACTTCAAAGTGATTGTGTATTTCTAAACAATCAGAGAGAACCCTGGGCCTCCTACTTCTTTGAGTCACGTTTCTCCATATAGCTGGCACCTGTGTTGGTGAACTAGCCTCCTTCTCAGAGGTGTCCCCGTCTCCTCCTTGGTGAAGACTGTGTTCTCTGTGGCTTCCAAGAAGAGCTCCAGCTCTCTAATTCTTTGGAGCGTAGCTACACGTTCCTCCAGTTGCTGGACTTTGTCTTCTAAGAGGGCAATCAACATACAATTGCTGCAGGTAAAGCTGCCTGCACCTTTGGCAAGATGGCAAACATTGCGCAGGAACCACAGGCGACTGCAGCTGTTCCCTCACCCTCCATCTTGAAAACGTGCCGTTGGGGGTGGCTACAGTGGTCCTCCATCTTAAAAAGTGTGAAGACAGGACAAATACCCCCCCCCCAAAAAAAAACCTAGGTCTCCCCCAACAAATGCTTGAGACTAGCTCCCCTAAATCTAAAAGATGGATCAAAACTGCTCCTCCCACAGCTAATCACCTGACTCAAAAGAAACCCTGCCCCCTCTGACCTTTGTACAGGGAGAGCAGCTAATCAGCTACAAGAAACACACATACAAGAAAACTCTTTTGCTCCTCCTTCAGCTGCTGCCCTGCAAGCTCTGATGGAGCTGCCATGATGCTATTTTGGCCTAGCCTGCTGCCCTTACTAAGCATATCAGCCACTGTCTTGGAAACAAGCTTAATTGTTTCATATACACTAAAGAGCTGCATGAGTTACAAACATTAATGTAACATAATAGATTACAGTTATTTTATAATAATTACAACACTCAGAGCAGGTTTCCCTGTTGAGTCCTGTTGTTATGTTGTACATTGCATTGTTGTATTTATTGAAAGTATAATTTCTGGATATTTAAATAAAATAATCATTGTAGCTGCGGCATTGATGGTGATGCAATGACAGCATTAACATCATTTGTTGCATGCTAGATCCAGGAAAACAATAGAAGCACGAGAGTTACCATGAGATGTATGGATGCTGGGATGAGAACCAGGATAGAAGAGGTGAGAGAGACAGCAAGCTCTTCTCCCATTTTATGTATCTGGGATTCCTGTTCTCTAAAGATGCCCCCAGATATTTCCTTTGCCGGTCCTCATATACAATCTTCCCATTATCAGACATGATCATGATCAAATACAATCATATGTGTATTGAAGACCGCATCCTGAGTATTAATTCAAAGCTGTAACACAGGGTAGCTAATATGGTTTCCTCTAGAGGTTTTCCCGAGGGAGGCGGGTGGCACTGTGGGTTAAACCACAGAGCCTAGGACTTGCCAATCAGAAGGTTGGCAGTTCGAATCCCTGCAATGGGCTGAGCTCCCGTTGCTCAGTCCCTGCTCCTGCCCACCTAGCAGTTCAAAAGCACATCAAAGTGCAAGTAGATAAATAGGTACCGTTCTGGCGGGAAGGTAAACGGCGTTTCCGTGCACTGCTCTGGTTCACCAGAAGTGACTTAGTCATGCTGGTCACATGACCCGGAAGCTGTATGCCGGCTCCCTTGGCCAATAAAGCAAGATGAGCGCCGCAACCCCAGAGTCGGCCACAACTCAGGGGTCCCTTTACCTTTTTTAGAGGTTTTACCACTAAAGCTTCCAACATCCCTATAAAATTATAGAGTTGGAAGGGACCACAAGGATCATCTAGTCCAACCCCCTGCAGTACAGGGCTATTTTGTCCAACGTGGGCCCTGACCATTGGCTGTGCTAGATGGGGCTCATGTGAGTTTTAGTCCAACAAAATCTTGGATCGGGGGGTGGCAGGACACCATGTTGGCTTTAGCACGTAGTGGCTGGGAAGCTTATCTTATCTTATCTTATCATCTTATTTATTTATTTTACTTATTCCTTTTGAAAAGCTTGAGGTAGTCTCCATGGTTTCGCCTTCCCCAGTTCTCCTCACAAGAACCTGGTGAGGTAGTTTCAACTGAGAGACAGGGACTGGCCCAAAATAATCCAGTGAGCTTCAAAACTGAGTAAGAATTTGAACCTTGGCTTTCCAGTTATTTGTCCAACAACACACTGACCATTACACTACATTAGCTCTGATCTCCAAATCCGGTCTCTTCTCACAATTCAGGCAATGAGGTTTGACATGTGTTAAAATAATGATATTGAAAAGCGAAGACTTTGTTATTTCAGTTATCTGTTTTATAATCCTCCAAACCTTTTAAAGGGTCTGTTCACAAAGGAATGGTTAGAATTGCCTTTCAAAAAGTGTTTTGAAATCTTTGCACGGAAGATTCTGCCTGAGGGCAGAATTTTGTGAAATGACCAAGCACTTCCATAATTACACCACAAGAAGAAAACTTTACAAATTGTTGAGGCCTCCTTTCAGAAAGATGAATGATCATCCACATAATGCACTTGTTGTAACAATAGCTGTGAAGTAGTAGGTTCCATCATTGAGACACACACTCAATATCAATTAACATGGACCAGCTGTCCATTAATCTGCCCTTTAATCCGGAGGTGTGCAAAAAGGTGTATCCCTTGAGTGGGAAAACAAGGAAGAGAGTCAGGCATGGGCATCTGGGAAATCCTGAGTGCTCACAGAAGACTTGCAGAATCAGGCAGAATCAGCACTGCCATGTTGCATAAGAACATAAGAAGACCAAAGGCCCATCAAATCCAGCATCATGTTCTCAACAAAATGCCTGTAGGCAGCCCATAAGTAGGACCTGTGCAAAACAGGTCCTTACTTATGATTCCCAGAAAATGGTATTCAGATGCATGAAGCCTCTGACAGTGGAGCAGGAGCGTATGAAGTGGGGGGTGGAGGGGGTGGGCCGCCCCAGGTGCCACTCGGGGGGGGGGTGACAAGATGGCCCCTGCCTGCCCCCAGCTGTAGAGTGGTGTCCACGTGGTGTCCGTACAGGCTGCCACTCTTGTGCGCCGTCCATACAGGCATCCGTATGGGTTGCCTCTCGAATGGCAACCATACGGACTGCCGAATGTGCGCACTCCGTACAGGCTGCCACACATACGCAGTCTGTATGGGATGTCGCACATGCACACTCCGTACGGGCTGCCCCGCCCCAGGTGCTGCCTCCACCACAGCAGTGGAGGTAGAACCTAGTCATTCTGGCTAGCAACGACTGATAGCCTTATCTTCCATAAATGTGTCTAATCCTTGTTTAAAGTCAACAAATGTGGTAGCCACCACTACCTTTTATGGAAGCAAATTGTATAGTTCAACTATGTGCTGAGTGAAGAAGTACTTTCTTCCGTCTGCCTTGAGTCTTCTAACATCAGGGCCGGCCTGAGACATTTTGCTGCTTGAGGCAGAGCAGAAAATAGTGAAGCCCCCTACCACCTGAGATGACCAGAAGTGGTCTGGGGAAACCTCAGCAGGCTGATGGTGGTGGAGACAGAAGGAGTGTAGAGAGCAGCAGCCAGTGGACAAGGGCGACAAGCCCAGAGCTGCCACCCCTCCCAATTGTCCCCAGTCTGCCACCTGAGGTGACTGCCTCATCACAGCTAATGGGTGGGCCGGCCCTGTCTGACATTCAGCTTCCTTGGATGACCCTGAGTTAGAAGGCCAGTTTTCCCTGCAAACACCATATAGGCTGTAACATCCCTGCATGGCTTCTGTCACTGGGTATTTGCATTCATTGCCTAAACAAGAGAGAATGAGATAACCCTTAATGATGAAGCAGATACTTCATCTTCCTTGGGTTTCATAGGCTTTGTCTTATTAAGCATTCACTCTTGTCAGGCAAAACAAAGTCCATGCAAAAGAATGTTTTATTGCCTCTGTGTTATGTTATGGTACTTTTATTAGAGGGCGACATTCCTGAGACAGCACCTGCTGTGTGCATTTGGGCACTGAGCCAGGAATGGAATATACAAGAAACGTGTGATTTAAATCAAAATGGGTTTGTGTTACTGTGTAATGAATATCTCTAGGTCTGGGGAGCAGGAGCAATCAGAACTGTATCCTTTAGAAGCATTTGAAATTTATACATCTATATCTCTGTAACTGCTGTCCTTTGCACAAGCCACACAGCGGTTTGCTGTGGCAAATAGATGCAAAAAATGTGCAAACCCCACAAAATAACACAATTCTTAAAAACTAAAGAATAATCACCGACAGCATCAGCCAGGTCTTTTCTCCAAATGCCTTCAAAAAACAACAACAACCAACTATAAAGAGATGGGGTCAGACACACATCAATAGAGAGGGAGTTCCACATATGCAGCCAACTCTTCATTCCAGGCATTTTAAGAACATATGTCTTAGAAGCATTTGTGCATGTGAATGAGAAAGAGAGAGAATGCAACAGAACTCGAATCCCTTATGTCTTCGCCGAGCCAGCCACCACTTTACCTCCCATCAGCTTCCCAGCTTTCATCAGCTTTTTCACAGTGGTGACATTATAGCCTTCAAACCACATGGATCTTTGAGTTCAGGGGTGTTGACTTTATAGGATTTGACCACGTGACCCCAAACTGCTGGGAGGTAAGTGTATAACTCTCTGGTGCTTAGGCAGGAGAACCAGCTGTGAAGGAAGGCCATCGATTGCCTGCTGCTAGCACAGAAGACTTCACGTGGAAACAAGAAAAGCCTTATTGATCAGAATTTGTTTAATACTTTCTACTGAACTTCAAGGAAGACTAATTCTACTAATAGCCCCATTTATTATCCTAGTTCCAATACCATATTATAACCAGACCAAACTATGTATAATTGAAATGACCACATATTCTTCTGCTGTTTGTCCCCATCTCCATTTTTTCTCTCCCTGTCCCCAACTCAATTGTTTCTTATCAAGCGTCCATTTTGGATTCTAGAACCCTTGGGCCAAGGACCTGTCAAGTCTGTTCTTTGAAGTGTCGTGCATATAAATGGTACAAATCATAATTTTGATTGGCTAAACTTAGATGTCATGAAGTCAAAAAGGATGGTTTCACATATTAGCTTTGCCCATTGATCGTTGTTCTTGTGTGATTGACAGGCACACTGAATCAACCTGCCTGACACCCACAATCCACACCAGGACAGTGCCAACTCTCAGACCAATTGTTGCTAATTCAAATAGGCTAACAACACAACATCCATCATACAAAGCCAACCACAATAGCAGCAAGTCCACATGGCATCTGAAAGCGCCCTAAAGAATTAGTTTAAAAGAAGATTAAATCATCAACACATGTAAATGCACAGACCACCAGGACTTTTAATGGAGTGCAAATTCTTGGTAAGAGTCAGTGCATCCAAGATCAGTAAAAGGCTAATTATTCATGCATCAAAGTGATACAATAATCATGAGAATATATTAATCACAATCTTATTGTTGACTTCTTGCATTCACATAGGCAGTGTTAACCCCCAGACTGAGCTTAAGACCTATTGGGTCTCAGGCTGTGTACCCATCATACATTTAAATCACATGAATTCCCCCAACGAATCCTGTACTGGGAATTGTAGCTCCATGGGGGATAAACTACACTTCCCAGGATTCTTTAGAAGAAGCTATATGCACAGACTGGGATGAGATCAGGGGGTTTGCAGCATCATGCTCTTAGGCTCAGAGTGCCAAAAGATTCTATCTTCTAAATCCTCTGATTGGCTAGGGAGACTCACCCCAATTACTATGACTCTTTACTATATACTGTATTGAACAGAGGAGGAATGACTGCTGGGAAATGCCATGGAGCATCTTCACCAGCGAAACCAGATGCATTCATCTGCCTCACCTGCAATAAAACATGTCTCTCCCATATCGGTCTCTGCAGCCACAGCAACTCTCCAATGGCACACTCTTCCATTGTCTCTTGAGACAGATGGATGACAACAATAATTTTAGTTTTAATCCACCTTGAGTCATGTCGGGGAAAAGGTGGTTTATATATACAACAACAACAACAGACTGCAGCTTCCTCCCAGCAGCTAGTCGCTTTCCTGAAGAGTGGAATCTCTAACTTTTTCAAAGGGCCCCTGCCTGTTTTGGAAGTCATTGACTTTGGTGTCCTTGAAAATCACTGCATCTTCAGGCCAAAGAGATGCTGACATCACAAGGTGTGAGGGTGCTGAACTTCTGATGAGGCAGAGACATCAAAGCCTGATTTTGAGGGTATATTGTCCTCTTGGCCCAATACATCCCCCTGGCTTCTCCTAGTACAGAGTCAGAGTCATCTGCAAATTGTATATATTTGATGAGTAACCTATATTTAGGGAGGAAACCAAAGTTTTATAGGAAATCAAAGCTTTCTAGCCTCAGTTATCCCCAAATAAATTTCTGGATAAAGCTTTCATAAATGTATCCCAACTGCATTTGAGATGCCAATGAGCCACTTGGCTCCCAGGCACAATGCAAGCAGAACATTCCAGAATGTTATACCTCCACCAAGCATTGTTGCCTTCCATGCAATTCATTACCTTTTATATGCAAGCTCGCTGGATGGAGCTCTATGGACGTTTTTGGCCTTACTCCAGAATCCAACAAGAAAGGACAGGAACACAAACGGAGTTGGGATGATTGATCTATGAGGCATAACTCAATCCAATGGGGTTGTTTCTGGAACTGGATCAGATGCTGAGAATATTAAAAGGCCACAAGTACATTTATGAATCACAAAGTGCACACAACTGAGCCTTGGAATTGAGTCCATTGATTCATTAATTGAACTCAACCGAACTCTAATAGCATTTAATGTTCATTAGCCCCTCATTAGCATAATATAGTGGGGCCTTGCATGTCTCTGTGGGAGTCTTCATGGTTAGTTGCTAAACTAAAAGCTTCCTCTTTCCTGTTTCTATAGGGTAGCTGTTATAGGAATTAAAAGATATGCCTCTCAGACCACTTGCCTCAGCTGTCTCAGAAGGTTTTTTCTCTGGCTTTGGAATTTGTATCCAAGCCTCTTTCATTTACTTCCAAGGATGGAATTGTTCTGAAGGGACAACAGTAGAAACTATGAGGCAGCCACCTTGTATATCTGATGTTGGTAATGTGTTTAATGGACATCCACATTGTGATGCACAAGCAAATCACTCACATTTCTTAATAAGTCAAAGACATAAAACTTCGTTGTGTTTGAAACATTTGGGTGGTTAGGCCCACAACACCAGTCTTTACAGGATGGAGCTGCCAGCTTCCTGTTTTCAACCAGATATTTCCACCCCACAATGAGCTACTATCAGAACAAGAAATACAAGTCTGTGTCCTTGGGCAGGTAGGTAGATAGGCAACCTCATTCCATGTAAAGTTGCTGAGAGAGAATCTGGATCTTTGTGGCCCAACACAGGTCGACCATTTAGAATCACCTTATTTCAAGACCACGGGGATTCAGATCTGTAGGGGTTGTGTCCCAACTTAACCTGCCTTCAATTTTAACCCATAGCACTGGTGGAGCAGGGAACCAAGGTCTGACTCATAGGATTCCTGGTTCCAGCTTTACAGTGTTGGAACCCTATTCAGTTGTACTCAAAGCATATAACATATGTGTGAAGAATGGAGGACTGCACTTCTGCCTACAGTTGCAATTGTCATATGCCTTGCTGACCACACCAGTGGCATAGTGTGGGTTGCCAGCACCCGGGGCCATACAGTGGGCATTCAATTGCCTAACAGCATCCGCATCACCCAGGAGATTGCAGCCACAGAGATAAGAAAGAATCATTCCTTTGTCTGGAGAAATTCACTTCCTGGTTCACATGGAGAAGCCATTTTCAATGGAGCCCTGCAATGGAAGCACACAGCTGTACTGAGGCAGCACTGGGTGTTGAAATGTTGTACCCCTAATAATTCTGCATCTGGGGCAACCACCCCCGTGGCCCCCCACACTACACCACTGGACCACACCACTGGATCTGGCAGGTAGAATCTAAAAGCCTGAAAAGGGGGGCAGGTATGCACATGAAAACGTAGATATGAAAGCATCCCATTCCAGACCTTCTGGACCCACATGCAAGGGGCAGGGACAGAACAGTGCTTGCAATTCACAGCAGGGATATTGGTGTGTTCCTGCTTCCCTCTCCCCTACACATCTCCCATGCACACAGACATCTGAAAAAGGCTTGGGTTTCTTCCTTCCCAAAAGTGACAGTTCCCTAACACAACAGGTAAGGAACATTAGAAACTGGGAGAGAATCACTAGTATTATACCCAGGAAAACTAATGCAACAAACCCTGTGTCTGAATGCACCCTACGTAGCCACTGGTTTTTCCAGTTTCCACCAAGGCTGAATTAAATCAATTTGGCTAAGGCCCACAGAAAAATTGAAATAGATTTTGTCTGAGTGTTACAAGCAAAAGCCAGGAAAGAGTCAAAACTTTTGGGAACCAGGTCACACCTTTTTCTTGATCATTATTGTTCTCTTGTCTGACCATGCAGTTGCAGGAGAATGTCAATGTGCAAAGCCTTGCCTTCTTTTTCTGCTGCTTCCCAGTGACAGCTCTAAACTCTCTATGAGAGAAATTAATTTACTCTTCCTTTGTTTACTTTCAGACCGGGCAGTTCGTTATGCACCCAGGCGTTCCAATTGCTATTGGCCACCTAACCTGAAGGTCTTACCCTCCTTCACCTCATTCTTGCCTCTGCCAGAATTCACAATCATCATTGCTATTCCTAATTGGACAAAAGGGACCAGACTATTTACTTCTTCACAGGTAGGTATGCACCTCATAACAAGGCTGAACACTCTTTCTGACACTGAGTTGCCTCAGTTTCGGAACAAAATCTCCTGTTCTCCAACTGTTTAAAAGTGTTAGAAGCAAAAACAGTAGAAGTTGACACCAGGGCTGTGGAAAGGCTGTGTCGTGTCCTTGAGGCTAGAGCTGTGCTTTTGCCCCCCTCCTTTTTGAACCCTTGTTACTCTATGACACATATTTTTTAAAAATGTACCAGGAATTATTATCTTTTAAATGAGGTATCTGGTTTGTCCAAAGCAGGCATAGAAGGCAAAATAGATTATAAGAACGTAACCTAAGAAGAGTCTTGTTAGATCCAGTCAAAAACCCATTCAGTCCAGCATCCTGTTCTCACAGCGACAACCAAATGCCCATGGGAAGTCTGCAAGTAGGATCTGAGTGTGACCACATCATCCCCACTTTTAATTCAACAACTTGTATTCAGAGGCGTATGACATCAGACAATGGAGGTAGAACCTCGCCATTGTAGTGTTTATTGGATTGGCTCTGCTGAGAGGTGACGCACATTGTCAAGCACCTCACCCCTCTCTCTCTGGGTAAGTGCCAGTGACCCACTCTGTTGGGAAGCTGGGAGAGCAATGGTGCCCCACCCACACTGACTCACCGGTCACTACCACCAGTAGCCAACTGAGAGCCTTATAACCCATCCCCTCCAGCAATATGGTCTAGGATTCGGATTGCCTTGTAATTCATCCAGTGGCGTAGCGTGGGTTGTCAGCACCCGGGGCAAGGCAAGTGATTTGCGCCCCCTAACCCGTGGATTTGCGCCCCCTAACCCGTGGATTTGTGCCCCCTAACCCTAACCCCCAGATGTTGCGCCTGGTGCAGCCGGCCCCCCTGCACCCCCACGCTACGCCACTGAATTCATCTGCTTTAATTTAAAATAAAAAATGTTGAGCTATAGGTTCTGAACTTATTTGGTGCGTCTTTTTTTTTTTTTTTAGTAGTAGTAGTAGTAGTAGAATTTATATACTGCCCTATACCCAGGGGTCTCAGGGTGGTTCACATAATAAAATCAAGATATAAAACTACAAAATAACTAATAAAAATAGGTACAACAACCCAATAGCCCCCCCCCCCCGGCGAACACATTTTAAAGGGTCATAGGATTTAAATTGGATCAACCAAAGACCTGGTTTAAAAGGAACGTTTTTGCCTGGCACCTAAAGGTATATAACGAACTTCCCTGGGGAGAGCATTCCACAGATGGGGAGCCACTGCAAAGATGGCCCATTCTCGTGTTGCCACCGTCCGGACCTCTCAAGGAGGAGGCACACGAAGGAGGGCCTCAGAAGATGATCTCAGGGTCTGGGTACCCACAAGTTACAACAATGAGAGCCAAAATGGTTTCGTTTTAAATTCCATTGTATCCCCAGATCTCACTCTCTATGCAGCATCGTCACAAGGCCAAGTCAGATTGGAGACAGAACCATGACGATGGACAGGTGCATAACAATTTGCTGTTGTTGCCACCACAGTGAAGACTCTTCTAGCTGGTGTTCTGTCAGAGTTGTCCCAAGTCTTTCTGTAGCTGTTGCCTCACAATTTCATCTCCTCATCATACCAAGAAGCAGTGTAGGCTCCAACTTAGGAAAAATTGAGTAAATCCCCTGAGTGATCATGGCCATGTTGGCTGTGGCTGGTGGGATTCTTAGTCCAAAACATCTGGAGTTGGGAAGGCTGCCTCAGATCCACCACGGTGGTGATAGGGCCATCTTAATCAAAGAATCTCTGAGGACATTTTGGATATCAACTGGGATCACACTGAATAGGTCCCCCTACTTGTAGGACTTCGTAGGACAATGGAATCTTGAAGGACAACTGTAAATGCTCATGGCATGACTTTGGAGTAATTGGACTATAAATCCCAAATGTTTGATGACAGTTGTTGTTAGAAATACAAATAAAAAGAGATGGAATCATTATATTTTCGGATGGCTTTCTATTAGTTGCATTGAACAAAGGAAAGAAAATGAGGAATGGTGCCAAGGAAAGACAGAACATTTTTTATGTACGCAACAACAGCAGCAAAAATACTTATTGCAAAGTATTGGAAGACACAAGATCTACCCACTTTGGAAGAATGGCAGATGAAGGTGATAGACTATATGGGACTGGCAGAAATGACTGGCAGAATCCGAGACCAGGGAAGAGAGACGGCGGAAGAAGATTGGAAGAAATTCAAGGACTATCTTGGGAAATATTACAAAATTAGTGAATGTTAGAATGATGTTGGATAGAATTTAAGTGGTTATCACTTAAGTGTAATGATTAAGATAATTGGGGGGGGGAGAAAGAAAGGAGTAAAATTAAGTGAAAAATAAGGGTGAGGATTTGCTGAATGAATAATTTGAATTGGAATACAAAAAGGGGAGGTATGAGGAGGTCTGAGAAGTAAGTTAAAAGAAAATAAGTGAATGAAATTATATATGTTTTTATTTTTGTATTATTATTTTTTTGCATAATCTCTGAAAAGTTAATAAATATATTTTAAAAAAAGAAAAAGAAAATGAGGAATGTAGGTTTCTATTTAGTGGTTGAGTGTGTTGCTTAAAAAAGTGTGTGAGGTTTCCTGTCCTTCCCTTTATGAAAAGACCATTGGTTCAGGGGATGGAAAGCACATGTTCTCATTATCCTTTCCTGTTCATCAGTGCTGATCTGTCACATGTCACATTTTCTCTCCTCGGAGGCATATGGTGAGTGTTAGTGATAATAGCTGCAGCATGTCGATCCAAGCCTGACAAGTCCTATCTGACACACAAGATGGGTGAGTGACATTTACCTTGACAGATGGAAAGGGGTGTGTGTGTGTGTGTGTGGATAGCTTGACACCCCTTCCCTCTACTTCCAGGATGCTTGGACCAAATACAGATTATTGTCCTTGGAATTCATTTTTCCTGCCACTTCTTCAGTATTTTATTGTATTTTTATTTTATTGTATTTTAAATATTTTGTTGGAAGCCACCCAGAGTGGCTGGGGAAACCCAACCAGATGGGTGGGGTATAAATAATGTGTTGTTGTTGGTGGTGGTGGTGTTGTTATCTAAAGCTGCAGTCCTAATGTCACTTGCCTAGAGGTACACCCCTTATATTCAATAGAGCTTACTTCTGGTGGTAAGGATTGCACTGGGTAAACTATCACCATCACCACCATCATTTTATAGATTTTTCAACATTAAGGCCCTGGCTGCATTGTCTCTCCATTCCATGAATCTTGATGCTTTTCTCCTTTGCTTGTTTGCTTGCTTTTTTGCCTTTAAAATAGTGTTTCATTATTTTTTTTAAAAAAACCACCTCTTAAACTCTTGGAGACACTGCTGTTCCACTCCTTGGTGCTGTAGCACTTGTCTCCCCTGGAAAGCACTTAAAAGCTTCAAAGAGGCTATCCCTCTGGCAGTACGACTACTTCTCCTCCATGCATAAATATAGCACAAAAAGTGCTGTATCAGTACTAGCTTTAAGATAAAACACTTTTTAAAAATCAAAAGTGTTGCTAACCTTGAATGGCTTTTTTCTCTTATTTGGTTCAGCAGTCGATCTTGAAAACGGTTTTGGGGCGGAAGATACATTAGGGTGTCTTGGTTAAAGATGTATTGGTGGAAGGCACATTATAGTGCAATGGCAAGCAAGAACTATCATTGGAGTTCAGTGACACCTTCCAGCCAGGGGAAAACACTCCAGGAGGGAGCTAGTGAGCAGTGTGGCTCAGAAGGTCCTTGGTCTGGAGAGAATGCCATGGGTTATTCAGGGACAGGGTGTCAGGATAGGAAGGAGAGTCAATCAGCACTGGTGTCTTACTTTCTCCTGGGATGAGGCATCCAGGAGTCAGATAGGTCTTGGCCTTTCCACAGTGTTTTCCCACCGGATGCCTGCCTCTCTTTCCTGCTTGATGCCCCACCACCTGACAAACCCAGGTCACTCTGGGCTGTCCAACCCAACCTGTAGTGATCTATGGCTATCTCAGTCAGACTTGGCTGATGCCCAAGTCCCTCAAAATAGAACTGATTTGGCTTGGGGCTTGGCTGAGTCCAGTGCACGGCCTAAATAATAACCTGATCCAGTGTTTGGTAGCTTTGCAATAGTGTGACAAACGTCATTCACCTCTGAATTCATTCTATTTTTAGGCGGGGGGGGGGGATAGGAAGAGCATTTTGCTGAAATTTCTCCAAGTGGTGGAGAAACTCTGAAACTCCCCACCTCCGAAATGCTGGGGACCCATTTTGGTTCCTGCAGAAATAGAACATAAAAAGGTACTGCTTGTGTGCTTATCACTGGCATCTGGCTGACCAATGTGAGAACAAGGTGCTGGACTAGATGGACCATCGGCCTGATCCAGTGGCCTCTTCTTTTGTCCTTACACCTATGCATACGGTGAAGAATCTCTTTCTGATTTCAGTAGGATTCAAGCTGGCATTTTGGGGGGTTGCAATGTTAACATCTCATACAAACATTCTGCAGGTACTTAGTTGTCCTGGCTGCTTATTACACCTCTTTGTTTCCCCCACAGGCATGGGCTCCTGCCTTTTCTATGGGGTTCAGCAGTGGGGATGGGTTCTAGAAAAAGAGGCTCCTCACCTCCTTTGTTCTCTTAGAACGGCAATGGCGGCCACCTGGGGGATGCAGGAATTGAGTTCCTGTGAGTTCCCCCTTTTTGAAAAAGCCCCAGGGTTCAGCCTGCCATTGATGTGAAGGAATAGAACACTTTAAAAATATATATCTGCACTGCCTCACTTTTGCCTGCAGAGCCAATCTATGAAACCAAACGTTCCAATGTTTTAAGGAAACCTTATGATCACTCACTACTAAGGAGGAAATGAGCTAGCTATGCAGGGGACTAATATCTGTTTGTCTGATGTGTCATATTATCATTGCCTGGCAAGCTTGAAAGAAAAGGCCCTTCTAAAATATATGGACACATAAATTGGAGCTTAATAGGCTACCATATTAGGCCCAGCTTGTTCTAACCACTGACATTTTCCCTCTGTAATGGATTTCCTTCATTTTACCAGCAAATTTCGCATTTAAGACACGTACACCCCCCTTTTCCTGGAGAGGGGAGGCTTCATCTTGATCTCCAAATTGCAGCATTTATTTCTGCTAGTTTCCAAATACTGGGATAATTCCCATTTATTACCTTTCATGTGTCTGTAAATTGCATTTTATTTTTTTAAAAAAGGGACATATGTCAGTTTCTTTTAATTTCATTTTCACCAAACAGCCATCTTACCTAAGTTGTCCAATAGTTTTCCAGGAAAGACTCTTTTTCTAAGTTGAGGAAAGCAGCAGGTTTTTAAATCTCCAAGACAAACTGTACACGTTAACATGAAATGAAATTCATTTTCTCTAGCTCCACGGCCCTTTGCGAGGTATGGACATGAAATAAGCTGATCAGGCCAAGCGATGGCTTCTAATCCAGCCGCATCCCTACAGAGGGATGATTGTATTGAAGAGCAAAGTCTGATATCAAAGCTTAGCTGTCCCCCCAGTAAACACCAAGCAAGAAAGGATAGGGCGTATGATTGGATCCAAAGCTTTCGAAACCAAATGCCTACTTCTGAAATGACTTTCAGCCTTTTGAATCCATACTTCCCAAGACAGATTTAATATCTTTCACAAAGAGCGGCCTTCCGAGGTTTCTCAAGTGATTTTACAGTGCCTGTCAAGAGAGGTAAATTAAATGCAAAAACAAACTTCTTTCTTTAACCATTGCATCCCCAGTTATTCCCCCTACCCCTTAAAACACACACACAAAAACGCACAAACACAGAGAAAATAGAAAAAGTGTGTGTGTGTTTTAAGCGACAACCGAAAAAAACTCGCAGTGCAGTCTTATGAGGCACTGCTTTCATGACATAGCTCAGGGGTTGTGAACCTCAGGTCAAGGAGTCAAATGTGGCCCACAAGGCTTTTCTATGAACCCCTTGGGACTTTCCTCTAGGCCACACTTCCTTCCCAGGTCACACTCTTTTCCCCAATCTACATTCTGAACCAGCCAGGTTGTGTCCTTGAACTGATAACCCAAATGGAGGACGCTAATTGGTATATGTGTCTGTGGAAACCTCAGACAGGTCACTCCATCCACTTTTTGTCCTGGTTCCACCCACCATTGACAGACAGCCCTCAGAATGTTGCTCACAAGAAAATGTGGTCCTCACGCTGAAGATGGTTTGAATGGGAGACTGATGTAGCATTCTGTGCCCTCAGCAGTGGGCTGCACCATCTCCAGTAGAGCTCTTTCAGACTGCTAATTGCTTTCAAGTGTTTGGCCCAGCAGCCAACTTGTGAGATGGCCCTATATTATCACCATTTCGCAGATGTGGAACTGAGACTGGCAATGGAATCTTGCGCATGTTTCCTGAAAAGGAGGGAGAAAAAGAACACCTATTATGTTATATACCTCCAGCTTATATGGTATTCTAATATTTTCATGTTTCTATGTGCTCCTTCGTTGTCTTCATTTTAAAAGCAATTAAAGTAAGTGATTTCCACTGTGTTCAGTTGGGCTTACTCTCAAGTAAGTGTGCATAGGATTGCAGCCTAAGAGCATGACTTTCCACACTGTGACTACATGAAACAGATCAGAACTGTAATATTCCTTATTTAAGTTGGACACACGGCATCAGTGCACCATTTGAATGTTACTGAGTATAATTCTCAAGATTCCATAACTGATGTGTTTATATCCTGAAGGCTGAGATCTTTTCTTTCCCCCAGCAGACAATTTGGCTGACAACGCTTTTGTGGGCTGCCTAGAAATTGATCTATTTCTGGTTGCTTTTTTGACATTAGTTCCTTCTGCACTAAAAGGCATGTTTCTACCTGCAAATGAGTAGCAATCATAAGACTGCCACCTATTAGTTTCTCTTCCAATCGTCGTGCAACACAGAAACAGGCAGATGGACAATGACAGTTCTCCGTTTCATGTGGCAGATCCGATTACTCTGGAAAACACACTAGTACAAACCCCAAATGTTAGGAAAAACAGATGGTGTGAATTCGTGCAGCATATACCAAGGGGGTATCCTCGGGCACTGAACAGTTGTCTCAACTCTTTTGCTGAAAGCAAGAAACTGAGACTTTGTGCTTCTCTCTGCCCTCCCCAATATTCTTTGTTGAGAAATTGTAAGCCTAGGATGTGTGTGGAAATGCAGGTGGAATTGTTGGCCTTTGGTTTAACTACTGGCCAGTCAACCTTCCGTTTGTAAGTCTGGTCGAAGGTTTCAGGTTCAACCCCACTTGGAAGGATCAAGTAAGAGGTGGTGCAGAACAGACCCTGGAGAGTAACTGCTAAGTGAGAGAGGACAACATTGGGCTGGATCAAAGGGGTGGGGAATCTGTGGCCCTCCAAATGTTGCTAGACTGAAACTCTCATCCCCCCGACTACTGGCTATGCTGGCTGGAGCTGATGGGAGATGGAGTTCAGCAACTTGAAAGGGCACAGTTTCTCCACTACTGTGCCAGATAGGAAATGGCATGTTCTGTTGTACAACAGCACCCTATGTGTTAAGTTGTGGCTGAATATATCAGACGATACAGCGATTCTTCAAACAGCTCTTGTTTATTCACAGGCCAGAACAGAACTGAACTGAAGGGTTCAGTCAGCCTGCTTATATAGCGCTCCAGTACAACATAACTGTAACAATTTTCTAAAACTATCCAATCATTGAACGTCACTTTCGATCCCTTATTTGCATAACTATCTACAGTATCCCCCTGCTGGCCCAGGGTGAGAACTTCAGTACATAGCACTATGAGTTGACTCTAAGAATGGAACAGAGGGATATAACTGAGGCTGGACTGAGACAACTTCCCTGCACCTGCTTCCAACCTCAGTTCTGTTATACTTCAAGTTCCTGTAACAGCAATGGGCATTTGCCCTTTGACTCCGCACCCCCATCCTGTTCCCAGCTCAGCAACTTAACTATCTCAGGCTGCCTATTTTGAAAGGGGCATCTTCAAGGGAGCGTTTGAGGGAATCCCTTGTCAGTTCCTGTAATGGATTTTTGATGTGAAGATGAGTCACTGGCCATATGCTTTAAATGTTTATTACTAATTGCACCGGTAGCATATTTTAATGTACAAAGTGCTGTGAAAATGGGACCCAAATGACCTAGTGAGGGTAAATGCTGATTTACAATCTGAAATCAGTTGCCATTTCAGTTCCATCTTTACAGACTGAAGAATCTGAGGCTGGGAGATCAATGTGGTAAACTACTTCAATTCTGCATGCAATATGGAGCAGAAATCCATTTGGTCCACATTTTAGAGTGAACTGACTGAATCTGTGAGCCCCAGGTTTATATATAGATCAAAATGATGTGATCAGTTGGGTTGCACACTTTTCAAGATGTAGCTTTGTTTTGTTTTAAAGAAGTGCATGCATACAAAAATGCATATTTTAGGGAGAAATGCATTGGAATGCATACAAAAAAGTGTATTTAAGGAAAATGATACATTCAAAAATTGTGGTTCAGGGAGAAGCACATCCAGTTTAAATACAAATTCTTTTATTTTCTTAAATCCACAAAATATGAGAATTGACCTATTCTTGAGTACAACCTCAATAATATTATTATTAAGCACATGTAAAACTGTCATGGAACAAAAATAGGCTGAGCTGTCCATCCCTAATAAACCTAATAAACCTTCCCTTCAACTGCAGTGTGGATGTCCATTAAAAATAAAATAAAATTACATTGTAGAGCCCCCATGAATGGCATTTTACTGCCTTCCTGAAGTCAGTGGAAATTATACAACCTTCCAACACATTCCCATCACCAGCAGTTACAATGAAATGCTCTTATGGCTGTATGTGGTTGTTGTTTTTAAGTCACTGTGGATTAAGAGAGAGAGAGAAATGTGCTGTTTAGCAAGCGGATGAAGGCAAATGTGTGAGAGAGAGACACACTGTATATTTATTTACTTATGATGATCCCAGCCATGAGCCATCAGCCTACAGCTTCGTTTTACAATTGCCTTCATTGGCTATTCACAAGCAAGCCATGAATAGCGGGATTATATCCAAATTCATTCTGTTTTTGCTTCCCAAATAGGATCTATTAAATAGTTACTTCTCAGGATGGCGGGTGTTATTAACTGTTTGCGAGTGCTACGTTTTACAAGTGACACTTTCCTTATATATGCATGAAGAACTGGGAGTGCTTTGAGAAGTGGAAAGGAGATCAGTTACACAGACTTGGAGGAGAAACAGAGAATCCATGTTAGCATGTGTAACTAGCCCCAAATGATTTCAAACCATCCTCCTCCAGGGACCAGGAAGTTAATTAGAAAAACCTGGATCTCCAGGATTTTTAGATTCCTGAAGTCCTAGGCACCATCTACTTTCCTTCCTTAGTGTTCTTTGTTTTTGAAAGTTTCTGCAAGTATTGTTGTATGATGGCATGAGACAAGATTAAATATTATGTTCATTCATTCATTCATTCATTTTATTTTATTTTTATTCTGCCTTTCTCCTAGCAGAGGACCCACTTACAACATGAATTTAAAAACAGATACAGCTAAAAGCCACACTAATATTTCATAAATACTTTAAAAAACAATTAAAAATTTAAATAGTCTAAATATGTACATGCCAAGTAAAACTGAAATATGTATATGCTGAACTGAAATATGTATATGCTAACTTTGTGCCTAAAATATGTATGTGCTAACAATTCTGTTCCAGAACTGTGCAAAGGTCAACATTTTCAAAGCTAGCCTAGCCTAACACCAATCAGAAAATACTTTTTAAAAGGGCCTCAATCCTGGCCAAAAATATACTCCCTTAACTCAATGGGCTCAAGCACACCTCAGTTGAATGGTTGCCCATTGTACTTTCTACCCGAGGGCAACTTTGAAAATCCTTACTGGCCGGATAGTTCACTTCGAATACATTGCAATGTGAAATACAACAAAGCCATATGCAGAACTAAAGGTAAAGAGGTAAGACAGGTTTCTTTAGCTCTTAATAAACAAGCATTTATATATAAGTATTAACTTATATAAACACCATCTCCACCTCCTTGAAAGATTCCATCAACAGTGTCTCCAAAATTTTTTTTACACGTCACTTGGGAACACAGGTGAACTAATGCCAATGTACTGGAAGAAGCAAAGATCACCAGGTCAAAGCAATGATTCTTCAACATCAACTTTGTTGGATTGGTTATGTTGTTTGGATGCCTGATTATCATCTTCCAAAGCAACTATTGCATTTCGAACTTAAAAATGGAAAGCGTGATGCTGGTGGTCAACAAAAGAGGTTTAAAGACTCTCTCAAGGCAAATCTAAAAAAAAGGTAGTATAAACACTGACAACTGGGAAACACTGGCCTGAGAGTGCTCCAATTGGAAGACACAAGATTTACCCATGCTGGAAGAATGGCAGATGAAGGTGATTGATTACATGGAATTGGCGGAAATGACTGGCAGAATCCGAGACTAGGGAGAAGAGTTGGTGAAAGAAGATTGGAAGAAATTCAAAGACTATTTACAGAAATATTGTAAAATTAATGAATGTTAGAAGGATGTTGGATAGAAAATAAGTGGTTTCCTGCTGTAATGCTTTAAGAGATATGAAAAAAAAGGTTTACAAATGAGTAAAAGCTTGATGGTAAGGATTTGCTGAACTAACAAATTGAACGGGAATACAAAAAAGCGAGGTACGAGGAGGTCTGGAGAAATAAGCGTAAGGAAGATATGTTATGAAAATTAATGTGTTTTTAACTGTTTTTATTTTGTATGGGGTTTTTTGGTTTTTTTTCACTTTTCCTGTTATATTTTAAAACTTTAATAAAATATCTTAAAAGAGAGAGAGTGCTCCAATTGGAGAACAGCCTTTACCAAAGGTGTCATAGGCTTTGAAGATGCTCAAACTCAGGATGAAAGGGAGAAACGAGCTAAGAGGAAGGCACATTTGGCAAACCCTCACCATGGTCAACTCCCACCCAGAAACCTATGTCCCCACTATGGAAGGATATGTGGATCTAGAATTGGCCTCCATGGTCACTTATGGACTCACTGTTAAAACTATGTTTATGGAAGACAATCTTACTTCGCTACAAGTGATCACCAAATAAGAAGAATAAACAAGCAGAGGTTCAGTATTCCATGAAATAACCGGTTAGTTTTGATCTCTTGTTCTAAATGTATGCCTTGGTAGGATGTTGAGTCTAAAAAGGATAACCAGAGAGCCATTCCCCATGCTCCATTGGTCACTCTTGTGTATAATGGAGAGTGCATCATGTGTCCTATGTAAAGGCAGATTCCCTTTCCACAGGAAATCCCCAATGCCCACCATGGGAAGCCAGGCCTGTGGCCTGAATAGCCTGTGGGCTATCTGGACCATGGGGTTTTCAAAGTCATCGTGTGATATTTTGTGAAAACAAAACACTTGCTGACCAAATTTAAGCCATCTGGTTCTGCTCTAAGAGGGCTTACCTCTCTTTATACAAGTAGATAAAGAGAGCTCAAACAAAGTGTCTTGTTTGAGCTATGTTTGTTCAGTTGTACCGTGAATGAAGACATAACTCTCTTTTCCATGGCAATGGGATCATTCTTACAGTCCTCGTGTGAGATAAAACAGGTTGCTGGTGGGGGAAACATGACCTCTCCTTTGCATGCTCTTATAACCACCCTAGGGTTTCAGAGTCTCCAGAAATAGGTCAGTGGGTACAGAATTGTATTCAAACAAGACAGCAACACTTGTCTGCTGCCATGGGGTGAACTGGGATTGCACTTGTATTGCGCATGTGCAAGGATCCAGATTCTGCTCCCCCCATCTCTATCACACAACAGACACTCCTCCAGTGTGTACAAAACAGGTGATCAGCAGGGCGAACTACAGTCCAGTTGCCATGGTGACAGAGATGCAACAGGAAGTCCAAGGAAGGAGGCACCATGAACTCTCTCACACTTTATTAAAAAGCTCTCACCATATTGTGCTGCTTGCTGCAGGGTGTATGGCAGATGAGAGGAGATTTTCCCTGCTGCGCAGCTGAGCAGGATGAAGAGGAAATGGGTGCTTGTGAATACCTTTCTTCCACTTGGCCAACAATTGAGCCAACATAGAGGCAGCGTTTTAGCTTCTTTGCCATGACTGGAGGAGCCCTATGGAACCACTCTTAGGAATCACACAGTTATTACCAGACACAGTTATACAGACACTTTGGAAACCCCCCACCCCACCCCCAGAAGTTAGACTGGCCTGTTGTCCTTTCACTGGCAAGTGAAGACCTTCTTATTCCAACAGGTTTTGGGGAACTGACTGCTTTTAATTAAAGGGTTGGTGCCATGCTGTTTTTATTGTAATTACAGTATATGTATGTTTTTAACATAATATCACACACACACACACACACACCCCTAATTCTATTAATGTTTAATTGTTTTTCTAATCTATATTTTTAGCTATTCTTATTTTATCTGGAAGCTCCCTTGAGTTCCTGTCAGGGAAAAAGGAAGGGTATAAATAAATAAATGAAGATGATGTGTGAGCTCCATGGTCCTGGTGGTCCATAGAGAGGGCTGATCTAGTCACATTGCTTCAATCTTAGTTTATTTATTTCATTTATAACCCACCTTTTTCTCCAGGGAGCTCAAGGGGTCAAACATGTTTCTCACTCCTCCTCAATTAATCCCCCCAGCAAGGTAGGCTGGGCTGAGAGGCAGCGACCGGCCCCAGGTCACCCAGTGAGCTTCATGACCAAGTGGGAATTTGAACCCTGGTCTCCCAGGTCCTAGTCCAACATTCTAACCTCTACTCCACACTGACATTCAAACACCAAGTACTCCTATCTCTCCCTTACAGAGTAAGGAACATTTCTGTCATTGTGAACTGAGAGAGTTCTTGAGAACTGGAGAAGCAAATGACATAGCCTCCAAGAGAACTTTGCTTTCTTTGGAATTTTTCCCTAGATCTCTATTACCTCAATGCTCTTTGAGTAGAAGCTTCAGACTCCCCCCTTTTTTGAAATATTGCTTGATGTGCTCCGGCAACAGGCTGTATTGTGTGCAAGGCACACAGCTGTGTCAGTCAGGCTTGCTCATAAAATTGGAAGAGCTCTGTGTCAACTCCATATGCTGTGTGCAGCACAGCAGAAGGGGGTCTTTGGGGAGCGGAATTAGCGGGTTTATAGATGAGCTCAGGAAGTTCAGTAGACCATGCATAGGAGAGAAAGCACTTTGATAACGGTGCCAGAACTCAATGATCCTAAAAGCCCAGCGGGCCTTAGAAACAACATTCTAGATACGCAAGTAATCCAGAAGGAGGACACAGGTGATATGAAGACCTATAAGGATGAAGAGAGAAAAGAGGCAGAATTCTGCAGAACTCTGAAAGTAGGAAATTGGGTGCATTTATTTAATTCAAAGAACTAATGCTGAATTTACAGACTCTAGAGCAGTTGTATCCATTTATTTATTTATTTTTAAACCTACCAAATAAATAGTATAGCTTCTAATTGATTTTATTTGTAGGCTTCTTTTCCTCCAAAAAGCTCAGAACAACATTTGTTGTTTTTTGCTTTGCTCTGTCCTTGTGTGGTAGGTTGACATATAGAAAGTTGGCCATGTTGAGCTCTGTGGGTCAGCAGGGTCAAATTCTAATTTCTGTACCGAACTAGGAGATTTTGGGTCCCATGATGGGTTTATCATGATGGGTATGAGCCACAGAGAGTCATACAATCACAAGCTGTAACAGTCGCCTTAGTTTGCCCTCAGTGGCGTAATGATACCAAGTTGGATGAGCTACATAATGTTGTGACATTATCATTCTGGCTGCATGTTCCCTGATTGGCTAGGACCATCTCATGAATGGGAATGAAGTTGCTTGCAATTGCGGGGTAGGGGCTGGCAGCAGACCAGTGGCAAACTGGGCTGTGAGCAGGAATGAAAAGGAAAATTAAGAGAGGTAAGACATCTTCTGAGAAGATCCCCCTCCTCTGAAACTGAAAATATGAATGCACAAACATTGTCTGCAGCCTTAGTAGGGGCCTACTAAAGAAGTGGGCCATCAAAAGTTGTGGCTCTACCTCTCTATCCACATGAAGCTCTGTTCCTGACACTTGTGTTCTTTTCATACATCTAAAGCATCCCCCCCTTTCCCCCTTTCTCTTTTGAAGAATAGTTTTTTAAAAGGAACACAGGTTGTCAGGTCCTACTCCCTAACTGTGCCACGGCAAGCAAGCGAAAACAGCTTGACAGCGCATTGCGCCGGTGTCTGATCAGATGATCTATTAGGGGAGCAAAACAGCACTCTGCAGGAGTGAGACAGAAACATCCCCTTAGGAATGAAGCTGGGCATTCATGCTCTGCAAGCAGCCTGACTAGAGAGCAGGGGGAAGGTTTAGATAACAAAGCTGCTCCCCCCCCCCCAACGTCAGGAGGTTGAGCAAGACTGCAGACAGGATGATTTGCACAGCGTGATTGATAAAGGGATGACACACTAGGCCAGGAATTTCTGAAACGACATAGTTCAAAAGGCAGCAGTTTCTCTTCAATGTGGTGATGAGAAGGATAAAGATTTGTGGAGGATTTCATCCCTCCCCCCCTCTTCTCCATTCCCAAAGGCATTTTGGCTGGAAGTTGGCATTATAAAATCACAGGGGTAAATATATATGGAGAGAGAGGAGGGAGGCATTTTCTCTGCTTCTGTTATTTGAAGGCACCAGGGTTTTGTTTTACCTGCTAATGTTCCTGCTTCTCCAGGCATGGGGAGGAAGACAGAGAGGACATTAACCATTTGCATATGGCAAGCCTTTCGAAAGAGAACCAAATGGAAGTTTGGCTCGGATTACATAACCAACTGTGAGATGATGAAATGACCAACTGCAAGGCTGGCTGTGATTAAATAAACAGGGGAAACAAAGGAAACTAACAAGGGGCGTGTGACTTCCTGCCTCCAGCCCTCTCCCCAAAAAATTAATTGTCCAGTAATTCAGGCTAAAGTAGCTCATAGCAGAGGCAAGAGAAGAGGAAAGGGTGTAGATCGTCAAAATAAATTACAAGAACTCAACATAAGAAGAGCCCAGCTGGATCAGGTGAAAAGCACATTTAGACCAGAATTCTGCTCTCACAGTGGCTAACCACATAGCTGTCAAGTGTCCCTTATTTGAAGGGACAGTCTCTTATTCCAGAGCCATGTCCCGCTGCTGTCCCTTATTGATGGATATCCCTTAAATGTCCCTTAAATGATGTCCCTTAAATTTCAAAGGAAGCAGCTCCTCTCCCTCCCTCCCTGCCGGCCAGGGAGAAGGGAGGCTCCAACTGTGTTGCTTGGCTGTGTTGCTCACCCAATAAGAAGTCTAAGAACGACTGGGGGGTGGAGCTTGCATGCCTTGTGTGTGGCTAATTAATGCAAGCTGAGGGGTTTTTTGAATGCTGGACGCCATTTTGTTGCACGTGCTGCTGCAAACTTTGCAGTGCAAAGCCAGGCCGGGGAGCCATCTTAAGTTGAGGCTGCATAGGCCTTGTGGTGCATGTGATTCAGATTCTATTCAGTTGAACCTCTGGTTACAAAGTTGGTTGGACAGTGTTCTCGAAGCTACCAGCATGAGTTTGACCAGATTGCAGGAGGACAGGAGGACTGGAGTGCCTGGAACAGGTGAGGCTGCAGGTCCCTTACTTTGGCTGCTGGTCCCTTATTTTCAAATCTGTAAGTTGACAGCTATGGCTAACCAGTTGCCTCTGGGAAGCCCAAAAGCAGGATCTGACAGCATTCCACTTGTGATTGCCTGCCATTGGTATTAAGAACCAGCCCTGATACCAGCCATAATGACCATGGCTAGTAGCTACTGATAGTCTTATTCTTCATTAATTTGTCTAATTAGCTATTAAAGCTAATTAAGTTGATGGTTATAATGTATGTAGGGTACACCAGTAAGATGAAACAATAAAGGTAAAGGTAAAGGGACCCCTGACCGTTAAGTTCAGTCGTGGACGACTCTGGGGTTGCGGCGCTCATCTTGCTTTACTGGCTGAGGGAGCCGATGTTTGTCCGCAGACAGCTTCCGGGTCATGTGGCCAGCATGACGAAGCTGTTTCTGGTGAACCAGAGCAGCACACGGAAATGCCGTTTACCTTCCCACCAGAGTAGTACCTATTTATTTACTTGCACTTTGATGTGTTTTCGAATTGCTAGGTTGGCAGGAGCAGGGACCAAGTAACGGGAGCTCACCCCATCACGGGGATCCGAACCGCCGACCTTCTGATCGGAAAGCCCTAGGTTCTCAATCTGGCAGCTATCTTGGAAACTCCCCCTTAAAGTACAGGCATAGAGCATGCTCAGTTTCAACTTTTCCAAAGAAACACTTTTGCCTTTGGGCCACTAGGTGGAAAAGAGAAGCATACCTTGCAGTGTTCAATAATATATCTTGTGGGAGTAAACTCCAGGGTCCCCAATTGTGCAGAAAAGCCTACAACATAATTTTGTAAGGCATAGACACAATCTAGTGGATGAATTATTATTATTATTATTATTATTATTATTATTATTATTATTAACTGAATTTATATACTGTCTTATATCCGGAGGTGAGGGATAATGATGTTGAGGGACAGGACCTGCAGCAATGATTCAACTTCCACTCTACCACATTCACAGTGCGTAGGGTTTAGTATAGAGTGAGACATTTATAGCATCAATTCAGTAGTTGGAATTATGTTTTTGTTACCACAGGGTGTTATTTGTAATGACTCAGGGTGCACCATGCTACTGCTCAAAGTCAAACTCTGTTATCCTTTGTTAGGAGCCTACATCTTTCCTAGCTTTCTAATTTGGGGTATTTTGACTGAAAATGCTAGAGCAGTGATCGCCAACATAGTGCCCTCTGGATGCCATGGACTTCAGATCCCATTATCCCTGAACGATGGCCACACTGGCTGAGGTTGATGGGGCACCATATTGTCTACCTCTGTGTTGTAGAATGAAGTCATTCATACAATATATATATATACATAAGCTTCTAAGAACTGCACTTGTAAACAAAAAATTCTTTCATATTGATTTGCAGAGAAGGGGAAGTCCCATGCAATGACCTTCCGCTATTGCAGTAGAACATTCTCTCCCTCTCCTCCCTCTGCAGGTCCCCTCCCCAGATTGGCAGGGGGAGCATCTGGAGAACCCATGATATTTTTCTGAGCACAATTCAGAGTGTTGTTGCTGACCCTTAAAGCCCTAAACAGCTTTGGCCCTGCATACCTGAAGGAGCATCTCCACCCCCATCATTCAGCCCAGACAGTGAGATCCAGCTCCAAGGGCCTTCTGACAGTTCCCTCACTGTGAGAAGTAAGGTTACAGGGAACATGGCAGAGGACCTTCTTGATAGTTGTGCCCACCCATCAGAAGTCAGTGAAATAAACAGCTATTTGTCTTTTAGAAGACTTCTGAAGGCAGCCTTGTGCTGCATATCACTGGGTCCAGAAATAGGCGATATGGCTGACCATTAGAAGTAAAAGAGGTATGTGCCATTGCACCTAATTTCTGCTTCATCTCCATGGAATCTCTCTGCTTATCCATCTGAGAGCTACTACAATTTGGCCATTGTGGGATGCTTCTATTTTCCCCCACCCCACCCTCCTTATTTAATGAATAATCTCATTGTTGAACATTTCGTGGTTAAGCTATTACATCTTGGCTGTCTCCAGAGTTGTAGAAACATGTTGGCAACGTCCGAAAGGAAGGTTCTTTTCATGCGTTGTGGCAAGACAAACAATCTCTCTGTATTTTTGTTCTGCTGCCAGCTCCATCACAGATCATACCCATCCCAGTCATGTTTCCTGTGGTTTAACTTCTGTCGGCTGGGTGCCTGCCCCAGGGAGACTGATTACAAGAGATCACAACATGGGTTGCACATCCTTTTCAAATCAGAAAGTGGGATGAGTTATTTGAATGAGCTGGCATCTGACTGGACTGGAGGGGATTTCTTCACACTCAAAGGTTAATTGCTTATTAGAAAAGGAGGTATGAGAATTCAGAGCACCTGAACAAAAAGCATTTAATACCTAGATTTCTGGAACAGAAACTCTGCGCTGCCTTTTTATAAAATAGCAAAGGGGAAAAGAAGATTTTTTTTTAAAAAAAATGAAAGCTGCAAGAGTTTGGCTCTTGACCAATTAATAATCCTTTCTTTATTTTTAATATTCCCTAGGTTAAGAGTAGTTTGGAATGTCTAAACATAAGACTGTGCAGGAAAAAAAGCTCCATTTTAGGAAGTGTTTTGAGTGCATACTATTTCAATAGGGAGCAAACTCCTTTTGGCTGCACTAGAGAATTCCCAGTGGGGAGATCCCTATTGCTGTGGGGCATTTTGTCAACACGAATCAGCTGATAGGGGGCACTACCTGCTCAGGAACAATCAAGAGCTCACTTTAACTCCTGATTAATCCTTTGTGACCACCTCCATAGTTGCATCTCTCCTGCAGTCATATATAACATCAGGTGCAGGGCAGATGTCAGTACTTTGTGGAAATGACTTTGCAAGCCCAATTGGGAGCTATGCTGAATCTTATTAAGTCTGCAGGAAGCAAGTTCCTCACTACTGATCTAAAGTACAGTGGTACCTAGGGTTAAGAACTTAATTTGTTCCGGAGGTCCATTCTTAACCTGAAACTGTTTTTAACCTGAGGTACCACTTTAGCTAATGGGGCCTCCCGCTGCCGCTGCACAATTTCTGTTCTCTTCCTGAAGCAATGGTCTTAACCCAAGGTACTATTTCTGGGTTAGTGGAGCCTGTAACCTGAAGTGTCTGTAACCTGAAGCATCTGTAACCCGAGGTACCACTGTAATCCTAAAAACTTTTTAAAATATGGTAATACACCCCTGCCCCAAACTAACTCTTACCCTCCTTCTTATAACATGCACTGGTATTTATAGTTTATATATTCTGTGTTTCTCCCTTGCACAATACTAGAACTCAAGGCCATCCAATGAAGCTGAATGCTGGAAGATTCAGAGTAGACAAAAGAAAGTACTTCTTCACAAAGCACCTAGTTAAACTGAAGGATTGACTCCCCCTAGAGATAGTGATGGCCACATACCCTCCAAGTGCCCCAATTTTCCCTGCAGCTAGAGAGGCCTCCTCACTCTGAGTATTTTCTTCCAACACAGAGAGATTCACATCTATCTCCTGTTATTTAACTTGCATCAGCTAGCCATTTTGGGGGAGCTATTAACTACCAATCTGCCTATCAAAGGACTGATATTCTATTACAGAATATCTGCATTAATGTGCATGGAACCATCTGCTTTATATGGTGGAAGTGCATCTTATGTATCTTATTGCACCAGTGAAAAGTAAAAGTCAATGCAATGCAAATATAAGTGGAACTGATCTTATGCTGAGTAAATGCGAAAAGTTCTTCAAGGAATCATAAACGTTGCTTCAATGGACATAATGGGCAATCGGTTATACTTGGGGAGTGGAGCAATGGGCTGTGAATTGAAGCCTTTTAAGCAAAGGGGAGGGGTGAGAAACACCTGCACACCCATCACTTTACCAAAATAATAATCACATATCATTATGTCCATGATATCTTTTGGATTGCTACCAGCATAGAGCCATTCGTGGGGGAAGGTGAGCATGAGCTAAAATTCCAGGGAAACAAATAACCCTGATGAAAGTATTAATTGATTCATTGATGTGGTCGTTGACTATGGGCTTCATCCCAGAACACAAATAGAGCAGCTTGCCTGGGCTTTCTGCTGCCCACCAAGTGGCTCTTTCGCTGCCCGTTCCAGCTTTGTCTGCTCTCTTTCATCCTTCTCCGCCGCTAAGTAATTGACCAATTAATTGGTCAGAGCGCAACAACGAACTCTCTTAAAATCTCTACCCAGCTTGATCACATGGCAAGTTGTGATAAGTTCCCAATTTGGTTCTTTGGGGAGATATTGCAAGGTTATGATGATCTCTCTCTCTCTTTCTTCCGTTGCACAATGAACTGGAAAAAGGCCTGGGCCAAATCTCTTCTACCTGCTGGCTCTGTGAAATCTGATTCACCGGGTTTGACATTCTGCTTGCTAGCAAACTGCTGCTTTGAATCTTCTGAAGCTGGCACTGCCTGCAACTTTCTAGTTTGATAACAGCTCCACATGTTCCAGGTTGAGACTAATGATGTTAACCACTGCGCAAGTAGTAGGTTGTTTGGTGAACTCTGCTTCATACAGTAACCAATCTATGCCTACAATTAGTGTTAAGTATAATTACACCATATCCCTAAGATCAAGATTATAATTAACTTCTTTCTCCCATGCCCCAACATATTCCTCCTATGTTTGATTTTTCAGAAACATCTTTTCCTTTAGCCTGCCACCATTTATCCCTCCCACCCCGAATCCATAGTAACCATACCTTTTTTTCATTTGATGGATAGTGTTTCTATCGGCTAATGGTGAATAATATAAGAGCCAGTATTTTAAAATTAGCTCCGATGAATACATCTGTCTACAGCTGTTAATCCTTCTTAAGAGATTAATGCAGCCCTCATTGAAAATCTCTAGGCACAGACAGAGTTGATTCTTAAATACATTATAATGAAATCCAAATGGAATTAAGCAAATACTCTGAGATTAGCACTATAGAAAATGGCTGCTGTGATGACCCCAAGGAGATGTTTTATGGCTTTGGATTGGCAGAAGGCATTAGGCAAAGTCAGAAAGGAGACAGTGTGACCCAGAGCACAAATGGGAAAAGTGTTGTTGTGCTCATGTCCCGCTTAGGGGTTCCCCATAGGTATGTGGTTGGACTCTGTGAGAACAGACTGGTACCTTCTGCCATGATTCTGTAGATCAGAGGACAGAGAACTTGCACCATTTCACATGTTTGTATTGCACAACTATAAAGTGGCTTTAAGGCAGGTGTGCACTCAACAGAGAGATGCAGCTAATCTCAGTTTACCTGTATAATGCACATCAATTCAAATACCAGTTTGCTGCATTCACATTTCACATGTAAAGCTGTACTCTTAAAACAGTGATGGAGAACCCGACTATTTTGTGTTGGTCAGAGGATGGCGTTCTGGCAGGCACAACTTGTTCAGCATCCAGGGGTAGGAAAAGCTTCAACACCCCAAGTTATGCACAGCTAACAGTAGAATGTAACAGATGCTGTGGACCCTAGATGTGTCCAGTCCAAGCAACCACGCTTGGAAGCTCAGCCATATTCTAGAAATCTGTGAATACAGAACAGTGTCATGAGAATGTGGGGCATGGGATGATCAAACCCATGCTCTTTACACCAGTCCAAGGGCCATGTTTTCCCCATGAGCAACTTTTGAGGGGATGCATGCAAGTGGCTGATGGGTCCAGAGGTGAAAAGTGGGTGGACCAGCAGATGCAACATTTACCTTTGTACAGTAGGTTACATTCCACCTGAGCAAAAGTCAGAGGATTCTGGACACACATGTCTCTGTCCTCCAGCTAGGCAAGCAAGAGGCATTATCTGTAATGGACTGTTTGGAGCTGAAGAACCACCAGGGGAAGAAGATTCAGAGCCCAGGAAGTGGTAGTGGGACAATGATGAGTGGCCACAGGGAGAAGAGGGAGAAGATTGGGAAGAGGAGGTGTCAGCAGCTGAAGGGGAAACAGGGCTTAGTGAGCTGGGAGAGTCTGTGGCAGTGGGAAGTGCAGACTCAGAGGCAGAAGCCAAAGCGGGAAAGTGGGAGGAGGGAGACTAAGAGGCAGAGATGCAACAAGCTCTTCCCCAATCTCCTAGTACCAGAATTGGGCTGGAATGGGCAGAACAGTGGCAGGCTGCACGTAGTCACTCTCCAATTCCTTGGGGAAAGTCCTGGAGAGGAAGGAACTTAGATGGCTGTGGGGAGGTGGGGACTTTTAGTCTCTGCAACTGATTCCTGGAGCAAGACTGACCAAGGATGAACTGCTGTTCTAATTAGATCTGACACTGAGGCAAGGCTGTGTAGATTGTGTTCTTGCTAATAAAGAGTTAAATCCAATTTTGAATGGTACACTTTACTGCCGTTTTTTGACATTATCACAATGCGAGGACACATTTCCACCCAGCACAAGCACTTGAGGAGGCTGCAGAGCAGTTCCATTGAGGCACACAGCTTGGAAAGAGTCATGAGGGCCAGACAGAGATAACTGGAGGGCTGCCTTTTGTCCCTCCCTGAAATTTTCCACGATTTACATCATCGCCATTGCGGGTGAGTAGGTGTCTCTTTGTGTGCCTTCAAACTCTGTGGTTATATGATTCTACCGGTAATTATTGCTACTCCTGTGGTGATATCCTTGCCCATTCACCACCAGAACACACTTGCAGATGCAAAGAAATGTCTGAGAGGGACTAGAGGATTTTCAAGAGGTGTGCTGAGCAGAGATGTACATCCCAGGCCAGCTGGTCTCATCCAGGATGCCAGTACACCTACAGCATTCTAACCCCTGCTTGCCTGCTGGAGTAGCTACAGGAGGGGATGACAGGATGGTGTTGCCAGTTCTAATAGGCTTTTAAGTGACACTGACTCAGTACCACTCTCCGTGCAAAAGCTCAGCAGAAGGGGAATCTCAAAGATTCAACTTTGACTTAGATCAGGTTGGGACCATATAATGAATGGTTAGTGACCCACTTTCCTACTCTTTAGAGGTTGCTGCCCTAACTCTCAACGATCTACTACTTGTTCTCTTAAGGGATGTAAAAATATATATACTGAGCTGGAATAAGGGCAAGACTGTGGTGAATGTCAAAAGGGGGAAAAACATCTATATTACACTGTATAAAATTCTGGTATAATAGTAATTCTTTCTCCCCTCTTTCAAATGGAAGCAGTAGGGGGAAAATACCCACGACTGCAAAACGAAACCAGCACGGGGCACTGACTGTTCAAATGTCAGATGGAGAGGGTTTTTTTTTTTAAAAAAAAAATCCCACTAGGTATTGCTCCAAATTCTCTTTCTTTGTGCTTTGAAAGTTATTTCAAGTGGAATGGCGGCCTTTCAGCCCTGAGAATTGTAGTTCCATCGCACAAAAAGTGACCCAGTTTCAGCAGGGCGCTCCATGTCATAGAGCTGGGAGTAAGTGTAACAAAAAAAAGGGGGGGTCTCCAGGCAGAGACGCAGCACACTGGAGTGGAACGTGCCAAGATCTGATGGAATGAGGCAGGTCTCAACTTTTCTTTTCTTTTTACAAGGCATTCAGAAAAACATCTAGAGTCCACCGACCTTTTGAAAATCTTCTCATTAAAGATAACAGCCTGCTGGAGGACTGGAAATATGGTGAAATATTAGCGGTCAGTATCAGCTTGGGTCAGTTCAAATTCTTAGCAACACACATCCAGTTAGGAAGACAAAGGATGAGTTGTTGTTTTTTCTGAGCATGGTCACATTTTTCCACTGTTTTAAAAGCAAGTCTTTTGTGAATGATTAATATTATGCATTTTTATAAACCTCTTACTTGATAAAAATTGTATGAGCCATTCCAGAAGGACATAGCCCAGTGGCAGGCTATTTATGTTGCCTCTTAAAGATTCCAGGTTCAATTCCCAGTATGTCTACATAGGGCTGGGGACAGGGCCTGTCTAAAACCCTGAAGAACTGTTGCTGGCTGTGTAGACTAGGGGTAATCAATGTGGTACGTACCCTCCAAGTGTCCCTATTTTCCAGAGACAGTCCTGGAATTACAAAAGCCCTATGCGGCCTAGGACACATGTACCTACAGGACCGCCTCTCCTGGTATGCCCTGTGGAGGACCTTAAGCTCCACAAATAACAACACTTTGGAGGTCCCAAGTCACAAGGTGGTTAGATTGGTCTCAGCTAGGGCCAGGGCCTTTTCAGTATTCACCCTGACTTGGTGGAATGCTCCGTCACAAGGGACTAGGGCCCTGCGGGACTTGACATCTTTCTGCAGGGCCTGCAAGACAGAGCTGTTCAACCTGGCCTTTGGTTTGGACTCAGTCTGATCCTTATGTTTTCCCTCCCCTTACGGTTTTGATCCATGGGCTACTATTAAAATGAGGCTGCATTTTAAATTGCATTTTAACTTGTATTTTAAATTGTCCCCCCTATTATGTTTTTATTGTAATTTTACTGGTGTTAGCTGCCCTGAGCCTGGCTCTGGCTGGGTAGGGCGGGGTATAAATAAAAGTTATTATTATTAAAAGCCACCACAGCTTCCAATTCAATCCCAGGATGTCCCTATTTCCCCCACCAGTGCCACCACCACCAAGGAGGAGGAGGAGCCAGCACTTGTTCCGAGCAGCAGTGGTGGCTGTGAGGAAGCATGCTGTTGCCTCTCCATAGCCACCACCAGCCTCCTTTCTTGGGCAGCTCAAAGTGGGTGCTGGAGAGCGGGTATGGAAGAAGAGAGGCTGCTGCCACCAACCACCAACCCCATGTGACGGAACAGCTCTGAGGACTAGGGCCACCCTAGACGGGAAGAATGGAGGAGTGGAGTGGAGTTCAAGGAGTCTTGATTTTTTAAAAAATGCTTTGCTCATCAGCATCCAAACTTGCCCCTTTCTAAAATTTATTTATCAGTGTGTCTTCTTTTTGTAAATCTAACAAAACATAAAATAAAATTGTAACTAAAGAGGTTTCTCAGAACGGTGGAGGGTGTTGTGTGCTATGTCCTGTTGATGGAAATGTTCAGGGGACACACACAAAAATGGGGGGTTGAGAAGGGTCAGTTGCGGGAGGAGTGCAAAATGTTCCATTTTTTATCTGAGGAATATTGGAGGGTATGGTGGTGCCCTCTGGGTGTTGTTGGTTAAGTCTCCCATCAATCCCAACCAGCATGGCCAATGGTGAGTGGTGAGGGGACATCTTTTCCAACAGCTGCCAAGCTGGCTACTCCTGGGGTGGACAGTACTGTGCTAGAAGAACCAATGGTCCAGCTCAGTAGAACACAATTGTTCCTGTACATTATGCTGAATGGTTATGATGGTGCAGTCATATGTTTGTTCATTTATGTATTTATTTAAAGCAATTATATCCCACTCTTTTGCTGGAAAAGCTCTGAGAGCAGCTTAAATATCAATAAAAAATAACACTGTCCCGGCCCTTAGACTTGCAACCTAATCAGAAAAAGAAAAGGCAGTGAGGAGGGAAGAATAAAACAAGCAAACTCTGAATTATTGCTGTTATGAGGGGTTTTTTTATATATAATAATACCTACTTGGATGTAAATAGGCTACTCCTGGTTCAGAAAAGCCATTAGACCCTTGAGAAATAATCTGGCAACTTGACCTTCCTGAAAGTTGCTGTAAATCAGTCAGAGGTTGTTGACCATAGGGTTTGGTCCATTAACTTTCTGTGGCCTACTTAGAACTTGTTGGCTTCTTGTCACTTCTGCCACCCCAGAGTCCCTATGAGTCACTCCTGGCACACATGAGGGCACCATCACCTTCCTGTTCTTCCTCAAAGAGCCACTGTTTCACTGTGTGAAGCAGGAGGAGGGGCCCAATCCAGCAGGTAAGAGCAGCAGTGAGTGGCGGTACCAGTTCCACGCTAACCAAGGTGAGGCCTGCAAATTTTGCTAATATTAAAATATAGAAGAATTTAAGTGTCTCAAAAGAGGAAGGGGGAGAAAACCCAAACAGCCTATTTTACATGAAGCACAGCTAATCTAGAAATCTGAGGACTGGATTCAGCACTACCCTAGTACAATCTCAACATAGCTCAGGTTTTCCATGAGCTAATGCTTAACACAGAGACCAATGAAACTTCCCTACACTTACACAGATTCAAAACAACGGAGAGCTGCTAGTTAATAGCTCATTAGAACAGGTTCTGTGCATTTTATGTTCCCTTTAATGATTTGGTGCTGGTAAAATGTATTAGATTGACAGCTCTGGAAACATGGAATCGTCTGCTTACTTTCAGGTGAGACACAGTCTGGTCACCCAGGGATGTAGAGCCAGTGGGGTGGGCTGGGCTCCACCACCCCAGCTGGAGCACAGATTTGTCTCACCTAAAGTCCACCACCCCCACACACAAAAATCCCAGGCCTTGTTTTTAATTTATGACATTTCCAATTAAAGAATTCCATTCAATGTTTTCCTTTTCGAGCAAGAAAAAAAAAGTTTTAAAAATTCAATGTAGATTGTAGGCTGCAGCTGCTTCTCCCCACCAAAAACTCTACATTTCTGACATGCCCAGTTTAGGGGTAGAGAGATCAGTCTATTCTATGTTAGCATTACATGTCCACAATAATAGGCCTGTCTCAAATGCTGGTCCTACTTAGAGTAGACCTGTTACAACTAGTGGATCTAATGTCATTTCTCTCAGTTTTTCAGTTTTTCCTAGTCTCAAGTTTCATTCTCAACATTTCTTCATTGATTTTTTTAAGTCCTCACAAAATATTTTGCAAGCAATTTCCCATAATATATTTTTGCACACTATTTTCATTAATATACACATCTTGATCCATAACCCCCCAATATATCCATTTTTTTTGTTCTATTGCTTGGCTGGAGAAGTGCATTGCAAAATTCAGAGTACAAATTTCGAAGAATGGCTGCTTTTCTGTTTACTTATTGTTTCTTCTCCATTACTGCCTACAATGAACATGACCTTGTAAATAAGAAACCATATTTAAAACCCACATTAAATGACTGCAGGCCATGGGTATGTTTATTGCTTTCTACAAAAAAATTATTTAAGCACACAACATTTAAATTGGTGCACATTTACACAACCAGACAACCTTTACTATCCTGTTGTCTACACTTTTTGACTGTGCATTCCTAGCAAGTTTAGCTGCTATAAACTCAGCTCATTGATCTGTGCTGTCATAATAATCACTGATGGTAATTCATAGGCATACTTATTAATTGCTCAGTGTTTTCTATTGAGTTAATTACGCATATGACCTACCTACAACCAAAGAATATTATGACCACACAGATCAACAAGCTTATCCACGTTGAACTTCCTAGGAATGCGTAGTTCAAGACAATAAGAAGGATTGTTAGATGCCCATATGACCCTCACATATGAACGTTTGATCCTTGCACCAAGTTCAGTACCCTCCCAACGCAAGCCATCCGATCAGGTAGGAGTTATTAATTTTTGCTTAGTGCTCTTGTTATCTGGTTGGTGGCCTAGCATCGACCTTAATAGAGGGAGGCCCAGAACTGCTGTGCCTCATTCTTAACAGGATTACTGGAGCTGCCTGTACTTGAAGCTTAAATGGGACTGAAGGCAATGCTAGGTCTGATGCTGGCCAATGATGCATTTTCATCAGTTCATAACAAAATTGAATCATTTGGACAGCTTGTAGAAATGCATTTAATGCCGTTTGGAAAAGGAATATACTTGGTTTTGGCAGCTGAATTATATGCATACTCAGGATTGAAGTTAATATGGGAGCAATTTGATGTGTCATGAGATTCCTAAATCCACAGCCTTTCTCCTCTTCGCTTTGGCTCCCCCTCATCAGCTCTCCTTCCCTCCTATGTCATTTTGCTCCTTAATCCCTCTTTGCTCCGCAAAATAGTTGCAAGCTGTGTCTTTTTCAACATTTACAGCAGAAAAGAGGATGCTTGGTAAATTCAGGAATACGCTGCACACTGCTAATTTAAGAATACATTCTGCTTATACTCCATAGAACCGAAAAACCCATCCTGTAACACGAGTCTGATTTGACATGATTAGGAGCATTGTAAAAGGGAGCAATACAAGGAAAGCTGATTTTAGCATGTTGAAAGAAGAACATGTCTCTGCGCCCAGGCTTTGAAAAGAGAATTTTACCAGGGAGATGGTAATTCATCCAAATTATTCCCTAACCCTGCACTGTAATATGTCGTAGCGATGATTGGAGGTTGCTACTTGGTGTGAGAGTTTCTATGCCAGTATCAATTCAGTTGCCAGAAACACATCGATCCAAGGCAGAAGAACCATGCAATGGGGGAAGTATGAATTAAGCAACCTGCAAAGCACAATCTGAAGAGGACTTTTATATGATGGCAGCCTTGTAGCTTCTCTTGTGTCCAAAGTTTGACTGTGCTTTCAGCAGCTAATGAATTGACTAAGTGTATTGCGGATAGTGGCAATTAAGAAAAGGAAAATCTATAATATATCAGTACTGCATCCCTGCATTGGAAAGGACCACATTTATATTATTATCGGATTGTGCTACCAGTGCCAGTCCTACCATTAGGCAGACTGACACCACTGCCTCAAGCAGCAGCAGCTCCCCGGATGCTTTCACCAAATCCCCTGGCTTCCCCTTTCTGTTGGAGGACAATGCTGTGCATGCTATGTAGTGTGTCCTGCATTGCCATAACTAGTTTGCTGCCCTCAGGTGCACTTGAGGATACTCCTCTGTTCCCAGTACTGAAATAAAATAGAAGTACCAGTCCAGTCAGCTTCTATGCATGGGAAAGCGAGGATGTTGTATTGTCTTTTGCATCAGGCAGCAACATTACTCTAAGAATGTTTTTGTGGAATAGAAACAAATTGAGGGATTGGTATGAAAATCAAATTAAAGCAGTTGACTGTTCAGCACACTGGCAGCATGTTCCTCGCTGGTGCCTGGGTTGCACCATGAAGTTGGGGTGCTGTAGGGGTGGAACACACCCACTGGGGCTAAGGGGGGGTACACTGCACTGCCAGCCCAACCATGCAGTAGGGAGCCCAGCTGGCCAACAGCTTTGAGGGGTGCATTCACAGTGCCCTGTGAGCCCAGTGCTGCTTTGAGAGACTCGCAAAAGTGATGTGGTGCTGGCAGGGCATCTTGAGGAATGTGCCACCCCAGAAAACCTGCACCCGAGGCAATGGCCCCCCAGCCCTGCCCACGTTATGCCTCTGGTTAAGCATACTTCAAATATAGTTGTTATAGGAATATAGGAAGCTGCCTATATTGAGCCAGGCCATTGGTCCATCTTGCTCAGCATTGTATCTTGCTCAACATTTGCATGCAAGGCAGATGCTCTACCTTTGAGCTACGGCTCCTTCCCTGTCACAGTCAGTAGAGGGCATCTCTCTCCAGTAGTGCTGCAGCCGGCTCAGACGAAATCACTCCTATCAATTTGCTTGTGCAGCCAGAGATACACCATTGCCTTATGAATGCTCAGAGAACTGATCCACTGGCCAGGTGAAAGAGTGCTCTTCTGAGCCTACAAATCCTTTCCTTTCCAAAACTCAGAGATAGAGCACCTGCCTTGCATACAGAAGGTCCCCGTTCAATCTCCTGCATCTCCTGGAACAGCTGGGAAAGATGCCATTCTAAAATCCTGTTGAGGTTGGACTATACTGAGCTGCATGGAACAGTGATCCTATTCTGTCTAAGGTGGCTTCCTATGTTACCTATTCTGCACATGCATGGATCTCTCATGGAGAGAATATGAATGAGTAGATTATCATCCTGACCTCAGCAACATCCCTGACAGCATCCCTATTCCTTCTATAAATCAAAGTGAAGCTTTAACACAACAGCCATATCTATCATGCTCTTTCTTTTTCTAGCCAAAGAATAAATGCTAATGCATCGTCTGTAGTAAAATAAAGAGCTACTTATAATGAGTTTTATGGTGCAGCGTAAAGATGTTAGAACTGCTTTATTGCAATGCTGCACTTCCTAATGTTTACACTGTTAATTACATAATGCCTTTAAAAGCAATATGATATTAGAATGCTACCCCAATTGATAGATTCCCCCACCATGTGCCGTTAACTACCATGTTTTTATTTGCTTTCATAGCAGCAACATGTATATCAGAGTAATACACTGGGATGGCATCAAGTAATGCCTGTCTGATTCATTTCCCCATGGCATTATAAAATGACTGATCTCATGCTAGAAGCCATTAAATACTCTCATCCCATCACAGACCACAAACCCCAGATTTCATTTTGCAGATACTCTCTGGTTGTTACTTAAGAAAAATTGGGTTTTGTGTTGTTTCGCGTCACATCAAACAATGCCTAATAATCACTTCAAGGGCACTTCATTTCATTTGTATTGGTTATCTTGGGAGACAATAATTAAGGATTTTCCAGAGCTGTGGACATATGTCACACATCTACACATTAAATTTGGAAAACGACATTGTTTTGTTTTTCAATCATGTAAAAATGCCAAAACTTCAGTTTTCAGAGAGGGTGCCTTTTCTGTGCCCCTTTCAACATGTTTGTTAATTTGCCTATTTATCTGATGTCAGATTCTGCTTGCTCCAAAGGATTCTGGAAGTAGAGAAAGTGTCAGGATGAGACAAGGCATTCAATACTAAGTGCACAAACTACCAAGTAATACAATCTTGAACAAATAATTGGTAGGGAAATCAGCCAACCAGGAGCAAAGTGACTTTTGAAGTTGTTGGCTGCATTTGGGTGTGAGGATGAGAAACAGGAGTGTTTTTCTCCTTCGCATGATTTGAACTGCAGCAAGGCCATAGCAATTGTGGCTGCTCTCTTAGAAATTAGCAAGTTTATTTTCTTTGCTTTTGTTCTTATGCTCTTGTTATAGTCTGTGGTGTTAATTAACAGACGATTAATATCTTACTGTGTAAATTTAGCTTTTACTCATTTACTTACTCACTTGCAAGAGGAACTCAAACTTTTCCCAATTAACTGCTTCTTTCAAGTACTTAAGGACAGTAAGGAGGGGGGGAATCTGTTTGGGATCAGGCCACTCAGAATTTGCCACTTGGGGTGCTCAGAAAATCTTGCTGCCGTGTTTCCCTTGCTCTAACATCTTCAGCTTTAGTCTTCCTGTAGCACTAAATTTCAAATATATGACCAAAGGTGAGGGATCTATTTCCCCTCACTAAAAGAGTCAGTCTCATAGTGACAGCTTTCACTTTGGGATTTGCCTTCCAGCAACCACTTCCACTCAGCCTTCAAGAAAAAAAGGCAAAAGAAAAGACATTTAGAAACATCCTGCACTAGATTGGTGAGCAAACACCATTCAGCTTCAAGCCTCAGAGGGTATTAGTCTAAAGTGTGAATTTAATATCCTTTATTAAATAAAACACCTTCCTCAGTTCACACAATGGCCGGCCTCAATCATGGCTTGTCATAATTTCTCATTTTTTCAATAACTTTGCCTTTAGCCGAGAGATTGGGAATCTGGCCCCTCAGATGTTCTTGGATTCCAACTCCCTTCAGTCTCAGCCAGAAGGGCCAACAGTTGTAGTCGAAAACATCTGGAAGGAACTAGGTTGGAAGAGGCTGCCAGAGCCATAACCTCTTCACCTCCAAAAGTGTGGTCAGCTGGAGAATGGCTGAATATTTCAGTGCTTCCACAGGCTCATATGGAAGTAGATGGTGTAAAAATACACCTTTCTAATTAGCAAAACGCTAATGTTGATTTCAGAAAACATATAGTATAGTTGATTTCAGAAAACATATAGCCTTGGTGCTGTGGCTGTCGCTCATTTCAAAGCAGCCACAGCCTTTGTTGTACATTGCAAGCTGACAAAGGTTCCTACTGGCTGGTTGCACTGTGATGACAGTAACGTGGCCTCTTTGTTTATTTTAATTTATTTAAGTCATTCATCATTAAGGAACATCTCCACTGGAACCAATAAGCATTCCTCTTGAATGAAAGACCACAGTGTTTTGGCCACAGTTAATTGTGGCAAAGATGAGCTTAGGACTTCCAACATATTTATAGCACTCACAGCTGAAATGATGCTTCTGTGTGCTGGTTGAGCAGACAGGGCTAGATTGTTAGTGAATCAAATAACTTTTTTATTTAAAAAAAACAACCCTAAAAAGATATGTTGAGATATGAAACTGGAATACTGGCTGGCTGGCTCAATATCTTATTGGCAATCCCAGACCTAAAGTCTCCTGCACAAATTGGCTCTGAGGACGTTTCAGTGACACATTTCATTGCTGTCTTAAAGCCTGGCAAGAATTTAGAGGAAATGAAAGGGAAATGGAACAATGCCAAGAGTAGACCTCCATTATTCTTGATTTCTTCCATTGTTGCTTCTGCTTCCCCAGCAGTGAACACAGGTGGAGATGCCATGAATACACAGTCTAAATAGTGCCCCTGTTTGGCTGCAAAGTGTGCAACTAGACTTCTGTGCACATGGAAAAAAACATGGTCTAGAATTGGAAGCAGCAGCCAGCAGTTGTGGACATTTGCATCTATTAACTTTATTGCGGCACTTTGAGAGGGAAGGCTCAGCGGTAAAGCACATGCTTTGCATGTGAAAGGTCCCAGTTCTGATCCCTGGCATCTCCAGATTGGACTGGGAGAGACCCTTGCTAGCTACTTCCAGTCAGTCTAGGCAGTGCCAAGCAAGATGGATCACTAGCCTGACTCAGTATACGCTCCTCTGATGATAATATGGGAAATAACACAGAAAAGCTGTGGCAGCCACAGGTAAAGGATGTGTGTCTTTACAGCATATATGTCAGGAATTGGCTGGGCTCTGATGAGTATGTGGTGGAAGCAGTCAGGTTGGAGGCCATCCTGGAGAGGGGGCCATCAATTTATGGGATTTTGTGCCACCAGTGAAGCAGGAGCCAGGGCGGGAGGAAGGGGAAGAGTCCAAGCAGTCAGAGGAGGGGGAAGGGTGCAGGATGGGTCAGAAGTAAACGAGGAAGTGCTCAGGCAAGGGTCGGGTCGATCAAATCCCTGCCCTCTCCTGCCCCACTGTCTCCTAGAGCCAAGAGGGGGTTGAAGAGGCAAGTGCACCAGCAAATTCTGGGTACGAGGTTATCGGTTGTTTGCATGAACTCTGTCCACCAATGGTACATAACTCCGGGGGTGGAAGTAGTCCCACTGTTACTTCAATGGTTCAGCTGGGTCACAAGCCTTGGAAAGTTAATGCCAGCTATGTAATTTCTAGAAGCATGTGTGTCTGTATTTGGTGCACAGCAGGAACTGCTGTAAATGTGTGCTTTTGTCAATAAATAATTAAACTACTGGCTGTTTGTCCTCCTTGGCTGGGTGTGCTCAGGATAATATATTGCAACAGCCATTGCAGCGAGAAGGTTAGGAAGTTAGGCTTAGAGCTCAGTTCAGATTGTTGCCCATCTAGAAACTTCCCTGGGGCCTGGAGCAATGCCACAAGCCTTGCTAGTGGAGTGGGATTTCAAAAGCATAGTTTTCCTGCCTTCCAACATCAGTGAATCCTCCACTTCAGATGCACGGTTGTTTATGCATCTACCTCAGGCCCTTCCACTGTGATCCTGTCCCCAACTCCATACATTTGTTCCATCCAGCCTAGGCCTGCCATACACAAGGAAAATTCCTGTTGTGTTCTGGTTTTCAGGTGTAAAAATGGCATCAGGATGTATGGCAACTCAATGGGAAAACCAGCAGAAACAGCTCCAAAAGCTTGAAATCATTATTCTTGGGGGAGGTTTTCCCCCAACAACTTTGTGGGTATCAGGAATATGGCAACCCTAATCCAGCCTATTTTACCATGCTGTTGCAGAGGAGGAAAACAGATTGCTTTTATGCCTCTTCTACATTGAACGCGGGTGGCGCTGTGGGTTAAACCACAGAGTCTAGGACTTGCCGATCAGAAGGTCGGCAGTTCGAATCCCCGTGACGGGGTGAGCTCCCGTTGCTCTGTCCCTGCTCCTGCCAACCTAGCAGTTCGAAAGCATGTCAAAGTGCAAGTAGATAAATAGGTACCGCTCCGGTGGGCAGGTAAATGATGCTTCTGTGCGCTGCTCTGGTTCACCAGAAGCGGCTTAGTCATGCTGGCCACATGACCCGGAAGCTGTACGCCGGCTCCCTCAGCCAATAAAACGAGATGAGCGCCACAACCCCAGAGTTAGTCACGACTGGACCTAATGGTCAGGGGTCCCTCTACCTTTACATTGAAGGATGGGAGGTAATGGAACAGTAACATTACAAACCGTGCTAAGTAAGAGTGTATTTTGTTTTATATGTGCAAGGAGTTGCAATGTTTAGGGATGAGTATCCTCAGTGCAATGCTGGGAAAGATTGAGGGCAGAAGGAGAAGGGGACGACAGAGGGCAAGATGGTTGGATGGTGTTCTCGAAGCCACAAACATGAGTCTGACCAAACTGTGGGAGGCAGTGGAAGACAGGAGTACCTGGCGTGCTCTGGTCCATGGGGTCACGAAGAGTCGGACACGACTAAACGACTAAACAACAACATCCTCAGTGCAGATGGCTTCTGTGTTTCCCCTCAGGACTCTCACCTGGCTCCCACCTCAAGTGCTTTTGGTTTCCTGGAATATTTCCTTGAACTATGATAATACTTCTTCCTTTTCTAAATGTGGGGTGAAGGAGAGAAGTATGTGTGGGAGTGTAAATGCAGTAACATGTGACTTTTGCATGACGTTGTCTATTGTACAAAGCTCAGATTCACATTTATTATTCCACACACTTTTAGCCACCATCAACGTGTGACCATGGAAGGTTGTCCATGAGGGACTGCAACCTTGGGTTTGAGGGAGGTTCTGCCAGTGTTGAAATGTGCTGTGTGCCATGAATAGCATTCAGGCCTATGGAGATAAACCTGGTGCTCTGATCACTCCCAGATATCAGATCTGATGATGTAGTCTTCTTTTATTTACCTGTAAACCAATTGATGCCAACAGTGGTATATCTATTGTTAGCCATACTAAAGCCCTGGCTTTAATTAAGAAAGCCTTAGGCTGGATCTAGACACATTCTTTTTTTTAAAAAAAAAATGTTTCAGGAAAACACGTTGTAAACCTCATAATGGGAAAACACATTGATGAAAGACGGGACTCTACAGCGCCATCTGGTGTCACAGTGTTATAACACATTCAAAACGCTTTTTCTTTACTAATGTAGCTCAGCGCCAGTTATGACAACAGTGGATCTTGGTTGTGCAATTATATTGCATACCTTAAGACTGAGCTGTCTCCTCACTGGCTGTTAAAAGTACAATTCCAACACAAACAGAACTGCTCTCTCTCTTTATCTCACCACTTAACACGAGTTAATTCAAAACAATATTACTTAATGTGTCTAGCTACCCAGAGACGATACAAAACGATGACAGATTTATTTGGCAATCTTTTTTTTAAAAAAAAATCACTCTACTTAATGAATACCCCCCACCTCTGCATCCTTTTGATTTCCTCATGATATTCAGTAAACAGAGAGGAATGCAACTCAACTTTCCATGTGAGGGAGTACAGCGCTCCGTGAAAACGCCGACTTTGTAAGTTGAGGTTAGAAGACTGGAGAGTTAAACTAGCTCATCACAAATGCATTTCACTGCGTTCCAGGGAATATTTCTTGAAATGCCAAAGCAGGTGTCTTAAAACGTGTCATACCTTTTCGCAGTAACCCTTGGCCATAAAACTACTGCTGTGCATGTTAAAATGTAATAGCTGGAGTATATCATATTAACACACCAAGAGCTATGTTAAAGTAACATTATGGGCATGACCTACAGCCCACCGTAAGCTGGGGAATTTGCAGTTAGTGCTTCCACCCTAACCATAACTTTCCCTACAGCATTCATTGGCAGAAGTGTGAATTCATTGAGTCAGCCTGGTGCCGTAATACAAAGGGTGATCCCTGAGGGTGAGTGAATCCTTTACAATCAAGTAAACAATATGAACGGGTACACATGGAAAGAATATATAAGATCTCACGAGACAGGAGGTGATGTGCATGACAATATTTCTCTACTGTGTGGGGACTCCTTTAAATGCATTAAGATAATCATCATAAATCTGCAGCCCAGTGTCAAAATACACATGAGAGTGGTGGGGATGGTGGGGGCAGAGAGGAGGATAAATGCTATGTGTGTTTTCTGATCTGGGCATCTAGTGACTAGTAATGGAGAAATCAGAGCAAGAGAAGGAATGCATAGTTACAGTCAGATACAGAAAAACAATAATATCGAATTTATAAAAGAATGTATGGGTTAGGGTACTTTTGTATATATTCATATAATGGTTCTCCCCCACACACTTTACACACTTGCGTGTTTTGTGCTTGTGTTCTTTTTTCTTTTTGTAGCACTTTATTTCTTTATATTTTAAAATATTTCAATTAAAAGATCAATTAAAAACAAAAATAAAACATCCATATTAAGTCAGGGGGTGATTCCACACATCACATGGAGACCTGTAGCTAAGTAAAGGTAAAAGGTAAAGGACCCCTGGATGGTTAAGTCCAGTCAAAGTTGACTATGGGGTTGCGGCGCTCATCTTGCTTCAGGCCAAAGGAGCCGATGTTTGTCCACAGACAGCTTTCCGGGTCATGTGGCCAGAATGGCTAAACTGCTTCTGGAGCCACAGAACACTGTGATGGAAACCAGAGCGCACAGAAATATTTTTTACCTTCCCGCCACAGCAGTACCTATTTATCTACTTGTACTGGCATGCTTTCAAACTGCTAGGTTGGCAGGATCTGGGACAGAGCAACGGGAGCTCATCCCGTCATGAGGATTCGAACTGCTGACCTTCTGATCAGCAAGCCCAAGATGATCAGTGGTTTAGACCACAGCGCCACCCGTGTCCCTGCAGCTAAGTACAGATTTGCCAGAGGGCATCCTGAGTGATAATGCTTGTGGAACAGAGTACCTTAGAGCTGGGATGGTGAATCTCATGCCCAGGGGGTGGCTATGTCTCTCCAGTCCTCTCTATGTGACCCTTGGGATTCTGCAAGGTCATGACCCCTCCATAGGACATGAACTGCAAAGCCTGCTCAAACCCTTTTGCCTAGTTTGAAAGTAGTTTTAAGCTGTGATCATGCCTGTTACTCATTTGGAAGGAAGATGGAGCGTTGAAATAGGGCAACTGCCCATGTGCCCCCCCCCACTGTACCCTAGGCATATGCCTAGTAAGTCTAATGATAGCACCAGCCTTGACTGTACATCAAAATGGAGGACAAACAAGCTGCCCTAGGTCTTAGAAACCAGACCTGAATAATGAGATAGTGACCTTCAAAAAGTTACATCATAAAGGGACAAAAAGTCAAGTGCTAATTTGGGGTCCGATAAAGGAAGAAGTCTTTTTGATGTCTGAGAAGAGGTACTTAGCATATCCATCAAATAGCCTGAGGATTTACTGCAAGCAAAAGTTCTGTTTTGTATGGACTTAACATTTTATGGAATAACTTGACCATTCTCAATTTAAAAATTGAGCTCGGTTAAAATCATTAAGGCCATCTACCTGGAGTGTGCAGCTGGGAGTGATCCACGTTTCAGCAGTGTGTGAACTTTTATGGCCACATTATAACCCCCTTGAAAATACTGCAGGGGGTTTATAATGGAAAGAATGACAGACAGACCCTTAACTATTGTAATGCTAGTCGTGCGGCTGTTCCAGCACAGCACAATTATGACAAAGCTCTGGAGAATTGTGAATACTTTTCAAGGTACATAATATTATTCTGTGAGGAGGAGGAGGAGAAGAAAAAAGAAAACTTTTGCCCCCATCTCAGTCAGAAAAAAACAACATTTCTTTCTCCCAGCATGGAAAATGAGCATCCTAAAGTGGCAAAAAGGTCCAACCCTGGAAATATATATCTGTGGAGTTCTCCTAAGCTATAGATGTGGATAAATCAGTCTTCTTCTAAGTCCAGGGCAATTTCACATGTGTTCGTACATAACCCCATTACATCATATTACAACAGCAGCAGCAGCAACAAATCTGTACAAAATTCATACCCAAAATTTGTGTTTTCATAAATACTATGAGTGTGCAGCAGCATTCTTTGTGCACTAAATTACAAGGCTAATTGGGATTATTTGGGAAAGGTTCTCATATATCTGAGTTAGATTGAACTCAATTTGAGTTAGATTGAACTAAGTGGCTCTGTAACCTTGGGTGTCGGTCCCCCGTCCCCCCCCCAAAAAAAATGCAGTGGTGCCTCGCAAGACGAAAAGAATTCGTTCTGCGAGTCTTTTCGTCTTGCGATGTTTTTCATCTTGCGAAGCATGGTCCGTCGCAACTGCGCCTCTTCAAGCGGTTTTTTTAAAAAAGCGCAAGACGTTTTCATCTTGCAAAGCAAGCCCATAGGGAAATTCGTCTAGCGAAGCAACGCAAAAACGGAAAACCCTTTCGTCTAGCGAGTTTTTCGTCTTGCGAGGCATTCGTCTTGCGGGGCACCACTGTGCTTACAAAAAAAAAAAAAAATGAAACCAAGCTGACTGGCCAAATGCCCAGATCATGAGAGGTAATGGAGTGGGGGGAACCTTTCCTTTTGATGGACATGTTTTAATCATAGTGAATTGTTTCCCTAGGGTACTCCAATCACAGTGATTTGGAGGAGGGACTAAAAACTGTGCTTGTTCTTTCACATAGATCTATGTCTTTCCTGACATCTCTCCACTGTCTCTCCAAAAATCCATGGGGAAGGTGGCAGATGCCCACCTCCTGCCAATGACTCTTGGAGTTACAGAGTCCTTGCTGGTGGGGTGAAATTTCTCCTACCCCAATCTTCCCTAGGTTATTTCTCCTCTCAAGTGTCTTTCACCCAGAGAGAAAAAGTTGTACAGTGGTACCTCGGTTTTCGAACGTCTCGGTTGACGAACATTTCAGAACTCGAACAAAGAAAACCCAGAAGTATATGTTTCAGTTTTCAAACACTTTTCGGAAGTCGAACATGCCATGTGGCTTCCATTTTGAGTTCCCCTATTGTATCGAGGCTTCTGTATTGAGTTTTTGGTTTTTGAACGTTTCAGAACTCGAATGGTCTTCCGGAACGGATTACATTCGAAAACCATAGTAATCTAAGTAAGATTAGATTACTCCCACACCTCCCTGCTAGATATGTACAAGTTATTTGTATTTTATGGGAGTTATTTTTCTTTTCTCTTCATATTATTATCATGAATAATGGACATCTGAATTGCAGTTGGAACTCAATACTTATTTTCTTTTCAACAATGCAGAGATTCAGGAGGAGCCATGGTTTAATTGCAGGTCAAAGAGATTCTAAGGACACTTGAACTTCAGAGTTCAGAAGTCAAATAGCTTTAGACTGCCATCTGGATTCCAGAAAACCAAGAATAGATTGAGACATACGGACATAAGGAGGTTATTATCCTCCTTCTCATCATGAAAGTGTGCTGTCTTCTTTAAAAAAGGAATTCAAATAATGTCCATAATATCTATACTTATTTCTTTAACTTTAGCTTTCATCCACTTATATTATCCATATGATCAGGACTGTATTTAAAGGAAATTCTAACATTTTAGAGTTAGCCTTATTTCATCAAAGTTTAGGCTGCAATCCTGCACACACTTACTTAGATTACTTCTGAGGGGATTGCACTAACTGCCCATTGGAAGAAAACACTAGGTTTTGATGGATGTGAACAATTCTGATTGATGTGGAAGAATGTGATGATGATCTAATAAACCTCCCTCCCCACTCAGCCTTCCACAGCCTAAACACATTTAAAAGGGGTATAATATGTTAATCACCCAAAGGCCTGGTTGAAGAGGAACATTTTTGCCTGGTACCTAAAGGTGTATAATGAAGGTAGCAGCCAAACTTCCCTAAGGAGAGCATTTCCTGTAGAAAAGGCCTGTTCTCGTGTTGCCACCCTCCATATCTCTTGTTGAGGAGGCACACAAAGAATGGTCTCAGATGAGGACCTCAGCGTCTGGGTAGGTTCATATGGGGAGAGGCAGTCCTTGAGGTATTGCTGTCCTGAGCTGTTTAAGGCTTTAGAGGTAAAAACCAGCACTTTGAATTGGGTTCGGAAATTAATCGTCAGTCAGTTCAGGATCAGTGTAATATGCTCAACCCAACCTGCCCTGGTGAGCAATTGTGGTTCGAGGACCCGATCCCCGCTTTGAGGAATAAAAACATGTGGACACAGTGTATAAGGTTAATGGGCAAAAAAAGGCCACAACTTTATTGATTACAGCAAGTGAGTAGGTATTGGCTTAGGCATTGGACCACAGAAAATTGACTCCACCCACTCAGAGAGAGGTGAGCCTAAAGAGGGGTTATTCACCAGTAGGGGGAGCCTGTTGATGCTAATACAACTATAAGCTCTCCCCTGATGCCATGGCCCCCCGCCACACTGGAATCGGACAGGATCCATGACCCCCCGGATTCCTTTAACAGAATACCCAAATTTGAAGGGGTAGGCGATGGCCACACCTTGCCCTTCCACACACCAGCAACACATTCCAATGCCTAACTGCCACATGAGCCCAAGAGGCTCGCCGCCAATACCCTCAAAGCTGTAATCAATCCCTAATACTGATGAGGATGCTATCTAACCAAATGTCATTCCCCCAATCTGAAAGATGAATCCCGTCATCCCGGAACAAGGCCTGGTCACCTATCCGGATACCATCATGAGAGATAACTAGGCCGCGCAGAAATCGCATCCCACCCACAACACCTCCCCTCTGGGAGGAGAGGCCTTCTGCACCTGCTGAAGTTTCCAAACCATCATTAGAGGCTGCCCTACATATAACCTAATGCAGTAATCTAACCTAGAGGTTACCAAAGCATAGACAACAGAAGTTAGGCTATACCTTGTCAAATAGAGGCACACCAGAATTCCTTGAAATGTCCAGAGGATATGTCTGGGGCACAACTCTTGGTCAAATGCAGTTACATGCACTCATCACAGCATGAGTGGCACTGAAAGGAATTCTAGGCGCACAACTCAAAGTGCTGTGTTTTCGTTTCTGTTCTTTTAAGGCAGAGGGGAAAGTATAGATCATGCCTTCCTTTGAAGGGTCTGTCTAGCTTCCATAGACAAGTCTCATAGGCCTGTGTTCTTCAACCTTTTGTCTCCAGGTGCTGCTGAACAACAACTCCCGACACTCCCCCAGTCAACATAGCTAATGATTAGGGATGATGGGAGTTGGTTCAAACACCTCTGGGGACCCAAGGTCATAGACCCTTCATCTCCATTACTATGCCAGCCTCTGGGACCAGGCCGTGGTCTTCCATGTGAATATCCACAGGATTAAGAGCTTGGACATTATGCTCTGAATGTGCATAGCACTTAACACCTTATTTGTATAGTGATCGCTCAATTATAATTGACTGTTACCTAGGGAAATTTCCATATGTAAATGAGAGTAGGAAGAATATGTGATATTAGTGGAGGTTGCTGCTTTCATTGATAATTATTCAGTGTTAACAGCACTATCCACATAAAAAATGTCCATGTAATCTTCTGTTTGGCACTTATTTAAATGAGGTTTGTTTCTTTAATAACCAGTCACTATAATTTCTTGCAGGATTCAGAGTGATAGAGTTTGGCCAGCTCCCATGACTCATCAGGCGCCCTCATTTCAATGCAAAGTAGAGTTTATATTCAATATATTAGAGGAGAAAATTAAATGTCAATCTGGTTACTGGCTGGTTGCAAAGGATTATATGGATGGGTCATATAATGCAGAAAATGTTTATAGAAGCTGAGAACTGAAATTAGAGTAATTGAAATTAGTGTGGTTTTTTAAAAGTATTTCAAATACTGGTTTGATTGCATTATAAGCCAATTACCTAGTATTATCATGCAGCTAATGTCTTTATTAGCAAATGCATACATAAATCTGTAGGGTAAATGTTTATAATAATAATTATTAGTAGCAGCAGTAATATTTATCATCAAAAGTGGAATGTGCCAAACTAAAACCAGTTTACCGCTCTGTTCCACTGAATTTAATGAAAGTTGCTTTTTAAAGATGTGTTTCATAGGTCAGATTTTCCCCAGTTATAAATGGAACACCCCTCTGCATCCACTTCTTCCCCTTCCCTATTTCACAAATATAAAGTGTTTGGGGTGGGAGGGAGAAAGAAGCCCTGCCTTGCCAGCAAAGGAGATGTGCATTCTTATAATGGCTTAAAGATGCAGCTTACACTTTCCTCTGTGAATCCCATTACACCTTTGCTTGCAGCATTCCATTAAGACTCTCCAGATCCTTTGAAATCTAATACTACCTTTGTGTTGTTGTTGAGTGATTTTCTTTTCTTTTCTTAGGATGGGTTGCGCTGGCTCTCTTATACACAACCAGGGAATATTGGTTTCAGTGGGACCTTTTCCCCAGTAGAAATGCCACTGAGGTCTAAAATTATTGGGTTTGCTCCATCCTCCGTGTGGCAGCCCTTGAGATATTTGAAGATGGCTATCATATCTCCTCTCACTCTCCTCTTTTCCAGGCTAAACATACTCTGCTCCCTCAACTACTCCTTCCAAGGCTTGTTTTCTAGATCCTTTATCATCTGGGTTGCCCTCCTCTGCACATGTTCCAGCTTGTCAACAGCCTTCTTAAATTGCGGTGCCCAGAACTGGACACAGTATTCCAGTTATGATCTGACCAAGGCAGAATAGAGTGGTTCTATTACTTCCCTTGATCTGCACATTATACTTCTGTTGATGCAGCCTAGATGCGCATTTAGAAATAATTACTCTAATTTGAAATAGAAATACAATACACCTCAGCACGGCAGGAAGAACTATGTAAGGATATAAAAATAGCCTTGCCGGTTCAGGTCAGTGACCTGTTTAGTCCAACATCCTCTTCTCACAGTGACCAGGCAGATGCCAACCAGATGGACATGACTTGGCCAAATTGGTCTTGTGGGTCAAATGGGGAGACTTAGTGTGCCCAGTAGTACTGCAGGTCAGGCGTTCCCTAGTGTAAGCATTATGTTTCCTACAACAACAACAACAACAACAACAACAGTGTAGCATATGTGTAACATTAAAGAGCATTCTTATAAGACATTTCACAGGACGTGGTCAATTAAATGAATAAATAAAAGCTCAAAAAGTGCAATATTATGCCTACCTGCTCAGAAATAAGCCCTATCACTTACTCCAAGGTAAGTGTGTATTGGATTTTGTTCACCAAATCATTTTTATTTTTTTTTTACCCACAGGAGTGTCCTATTTAAATAGAATGAAACAAAATCCTGGGCTCAGCACCATCCTCTATCAACAAATTTTGCATTTAATTGACATGTTGTGGGGAAAGGGGGCTCTTTTCTCCCCGTTTTGAAGTTGACACCTTTCAGATTCCCTGAATGCCCCTTTGTCTCTTAAGTCGTGATGAAACTTGGCAACATTAGCTTGCTGTCACTAAATGTTATTTAATGTCAGTTACACCATCCATGCCAGTCACTGGCACGTTGTTGCTGTGGTGTGTGTTTTTTTTAAAAAAAATGTAAGGAAAAATCCTGACAGGAATAATTGATGCTTTAAAAAAGAGAAAATAATTCAAGCTAATGTATTTGCTCTTCTTTTAAAAGCAGAATGAACGGGGCTGGCAGGGGTCAACCAGTCACATTTTTACTGGATAAGTGTGCTGTATATTGTTGACCTGTAGTGCCGAGAAATTTGTGGCTTAATAATTTGTAGTGATTGAAATGCAGGCTTCATGTTTTAAATCCCATCAGTTGTTATTAAACTATAATCAGATTCTCTAACCTTTAGTACCTGCAATATTTAAAATCAATTAAATGTGAGGAAAAAGGGGAAAAAACACCATACATAATTACTCGCAGATGTGAGTATTTAATTAGACAAATGAAGAGGGGGGGTGGAGTTAGCTGCAATGCATGTATACATCCAGCATTTAGTCTTTATGACATGGTTCTAAATGTCTTAGAAAACATTACATTGGCTTCTCCTTGCTTATGGAGGAGCAGAACAGTTTTATCCCTGCTCCAGGTTCCATGCAGTCAGGCGTATATACGCTTATATGCTAAAACAGAAAGGCAATAAATGCCTTGGCCATTAATGTCCTGATGCATGGAGCCCTAATCAGATGTGCAACTAAGACATAGTGAATTCAGCAGAATGGAAGGTGAGAGGCAGGAGTGCCAAATTTTGGCCTTGCACAGATGCCACTGAAATCTGAAAGACCAAAGTCCACCCCTGCTCTAATCTACATGTTGGGATGTTTTGGACCTTTGAAACTTGTGAGATTTAGTATGAATGCTAGAATGATGCAGGTTAAAAAAGCAATATGGCATTAGTAAATTAGTGGAAAAGAGTATGAAAATAACTGAATTAAGAACAAAGGTGAAATTTGAATAACATTATGCCAAGTTTAAATACTTAAATATTTGATAATAAAGGCTAAAATTGGAGACATAATAGTGGAAAGGTACAAATTAAAACAAGATTTGAGAGAATGTGAAGTACTGCTGAACATGATTTTGTAAATGGGAACACAGGAAAGGGAGACGTGAGAGAGTCTGAAAAGAGGGTTACGAAGACCGGGTATACGAAACTTAACTATTTTATATGTTTTTTATATGATTTTCATGTTCTGTGTGTATTTTTCTTTTCTACTTTGGTGAGGGTGTTTTTGATATTGTTTTTTGGTTGTGTATGTGTATGGTGTTATATTGTTTAAAATCTTTAATAAATATTTTATATATATATATATATATATATATATATATATATATATATATATATATATATATGAAACTTGTGAGATTTAGAGAGATGCTAAAAGAAGAGGAAATGGCTCCAGCAGAAGAGGGATTTGCAGCAGGTATACCTTGAATGACAGCAGGTAAAGCTTGTTTGCTTATTTATTTTATATCCCCACACCCTCCGCACAGCAAGCAACAAGTAATATAACAATTAAAATGTCTTTAAAATAGTTTTTAGAAAGCTTGGCCAGACCTTCCCTCCTTATTCACAGCTTGGGTTCTAAAAATGAACTAAGCACCACAAATAGCAAGAAATAAACCTGGAGTAAAGGATGACTTTGGTCACATGCACACCATACATTAAAGTGCTATAATTTATACCATCACGGCTTTCCCCAGGGAATTCTGGGAGCTTTAGTTTGTTAAGGGTGTTGGGAGTTGTTAAGGAGACTCATGTTTCCCTCACAAAGCTACAGTAAATAGAGGTCCTGTGATTGTTAAACCACACTGGAAATTGTGGTTCTGTGAGGGGAATAGGGGGTTTCCTAACAACGGCCAGTACCCTTAACCAACTGCAGCTCCCAGAATTCTTTGGGAGAAGCCATGACTATGCAAAGTGGTATCAGAATGCTTTAAAATGTACCATGTGAATATGGCCTGCCTGATTCTTGATCCACAGTAAACACTTAAACAAGAGATCCCTGTGCTAGAAATGGGCGAATTTGTCAGTTTTGATTTCTCTTAGTTGTTTTCATGTTTCCATTCTGAAATTCAGTTGTCCATATCAGTTTGTGTATATATATATATATATATATATATATATATATATAAACACCTCCCTGTGAAAATTCATTACCATTTGGGGCGCATTTCTCTTAATCCACACTCTTATGCAATTTTGCCTAATAAGCACATGTTTTAAAGCATATTTCCCCTAATAGTTATATTTCCCCTGATATAATGCATTCTCTGTGTTATTTTTCACTATTATATACATTTTTATGCACACTTTACCCTAGTGCATACATTTTGCCTGGATAATTCCATTGCAAAATTCAGAGAACTGCAAATTCCAAAAGGTGGGGGTATTTTGGTTCATGTATTTCCTCCCCCCCCCCATGTGTGGTTCATCTTTAAATGTGTGTGTGTGTGTGTGTGTGTGTGTGTGTGTGTGTATGTGTATATATATATATATATATATATATATATATATATATATATATATATAATCTCCCATCCTTACACATTGCCTTTGGATATATATCCCATCCTTACACATCTCCTTTCCCTCTCAAATCATGACTGTTATGGTGCTTACAGTGGCATCCCTTAAACGATTGTTCGAATGGAAGGTCACATGTTTCTCATTTCATAGCTCTCTTGCCTAACAGTAAACAGAATCCATCACATCTGTTTTGATTTGGTAGCATTTCTGAGTTGCCTGAAACTACCCCAGAACACAGGCATACCGAAACTCGGCCCTGCAGATGTTTTGGGACTACAATTCCCATCATCTCTGACCACTGGTCCTGTTAGCTAGGGGTGATGGGAGCTGTAGTCCCAAAACATCTGAAGGCCCAAGTTTGAGGATGCCTGCCCAAACATTTGGATAGCCATTGCTAAACATGATGCATTTGAGAATAGTTTTCTATATTGTAAACCACCCTATGATCCTTGGATGAAGGGTGGTGTAGAAGTTTAATAATTAATAACAACATCATTTCCTTTATAAGTCTATTCTGCTGTCTTCCCCCTTCATTTTGAAAGATTAGCTTTTGTTCCAGTAGCATACTGTCAATCCAAATTACGAACAGCAGAAAGAACAGCTTTAGATATTCCTTCACAATTAATCTCTGCTGAACAGGATCAAAACTGATCCAAAATAAATGATGGGAATGTTTTAACTCTGTTTAAAGAAGCTTAATGTACCATACTGTATCAACAGCTTTGCAGTCTATATTGTGGACGCGATAGTTCAGAGCAGAACTCTGATGTTTTTGTTCCTGCTGTTGCTCTGTGGTTCCCTGTATGGCCGCTGCTGCAGAATATTAACCATGTTTAAATAGAGATAATGATAATAAACAGAGCAAGAACAGCTCCTCAGCTCTCACAGTCACAGTGTTGTCATTCCTTTAGCGGCTGTACAAGGAAATCACCAGTCACAAAGCAACAATCCTACATCTCCATCAAAACTTGTCCTTCTTCCAAACCAAGGCCTCCCTTCTGTGACTGCTGCACAGGTCTCATATTAATAGCCAGTTAAGCATGAATGTTGCAATGGGAATCAAGAGGTACAAGTTCAACATTTTGCTTTCACTCAATAGTACAAGAGAATCACCTACCAGATCAGGCCAAAGACTCTGATCTAGTTCAGCATCCTTTGCTCATGGAAGAAGAAGAAGAAGAGTTTGGATTTGATATCCCGCCTTATCACTACCCTAAGGAGTCTCAAAGTGGCTAACAATCTCCTTTACCTTCCTCTCCCACAACAAACACTCTGTGAGGTGAGTGAGGCTGAGAGACTTCAGAGAAGTGTGACTAAGCCCAGGGTCACCCAGCAGCTGCATGTGGAGGAGCGGAGACCCAAACTGGTTCATCAGATTACAAGTCTACCGCTCTTAACCACTACGCCATGCAGGCTCTCTGATGGAGGCTAATCAGATGCCTATGAGAAGTCCACAAGCAGAACATGACCAACTCTTCCCACTTGGGATTCCCAGCAGCTAGCATTCAGAACCATGCTTCCTCCAGGTAGAGCATAGCCCTCATGGTGAGCGTGCTTTCCTCTTTTCTCAAAGTTTTATAGTGTTTCGATTCATTGGTGTCTACTGCTTTGATGGGTTGTTTTTTTAATGTTAAACAGGGTAGAAATTTATCTAATGAAGAATAACCTTGCTCCATTTGTATTTAACATGGGCATAGCTGTCTATGGTCCCATGATGTTGAGAAAGGGGTTGCATGACTTGAGACCAGAGGAGAAAAGGTGATAAACAGGAATGCAGTTGTAGGGTGTTAGGCATGTTGTTGTTCAGAATATTTTTTTATTTAAAAGGTAAAGGTAAAGGGACCCCTGACCATTAGGTCCAGTCGTGACTGACTCTGGGGTTGCGGCGCTCATCTCGCTTTATTGGCCGAGGGAGCCGGCATACAGCTTCCAGGTCATGTGGCCAGCATGACTAAGCAACTTCTGGCAAACCAGAGCAGCAAACAGAAACGCCGTTTACCTTCCTGCCAGAGTGGTACCTATTTATCTACTTGCACTTTGACGTGCTTTCGAACTGCTACGTTGGCAGGAGCTGGGACTGAGCAATGGGAGCTCACCCCGTTGTGGGGATTCGAACCACCAACCTTCCGATCAGTAAGCCCTGGGCTCTGTGGTTTAACCCACAGCATCACCTGCATTTATCCAATTTGTCTACTAAGAGTAACTAGAATGCCACTAAACATGCAAGTATAATAAACAATTTCAAAGCAAAAGCAATGATCATTAATAGCAATGGTCATCTTTCTTCTTAGTTTGCATTCACTGTCATTCTCTATCATTGATTCCTGTTCTCTCTTTCCCCCCTCTTGTGTTCTTGCTAATAGTCTCCTAGCTGTTGGGAAGGCTGATGCCACCATATGTCTCAAGAAGCACCAGTACTGGTTTGTGCTACTTGGAAGCTTTGTGTCAGGAAATTTTGGATCAGGTTTCCCCTTCTTCCAAATCTTTTGGACTCGAACTCCCATCAGCCCTAGCCAGCAAATCCAATGTTCACAGATGGTGGGAGTTGTAATCCTTGCCCCCCACCCCCCCAAAAAAACACACAACCTGGGTTTTACATCATATTTAGAAGAGAGGCAAAATGGATATACTGATGTTCATTTTAATATGCCGCTCTTGAAGAAAGAAAACCTGATTGTCCTTTAATAAGGAAGCAGTGCACTGTGAGCGAATACAGGGCCTTATGCAAGAAGACACCAACAAATGTAAAATGATTGGATCCTTTTAAGAGTCTCATTGCTGATTTCTTCTAATATATAAAGTTGATCTGTTGATTCACACCTGTAGGAAGCTTGATGGTTTCCATATCTAAGAATAGCTTGTTTCTTTTCAAACATGATAATTTAAAGCTAAACTCGCTAGGCTGGTGGGATAAATGAAGTAACTCAGCAACAGCATGGCATATATTTATATATATGGAAACAGTATATGATTTATGGGGAAATTCTTCTCCGCTCCCTGTTCTGTTAAATACATTTGTATCCCACCTTTCGTCCAAAACCTTAGAAGCATTTGCATACAATGATCCCATTTCATCTTCACAACAACAACCTTCTGGAGTGAAGGAGCTGTGACTTCCCGAGTCACACCTCTTCCCTAAAGAGCTTCATAGCTGAGCTTAGAATCTGGATCCAGGTCCAAATCCAGTACTGGCTCTGGAGTTCTAGGATGCCCACACGTGCTGGCTTAATGAACCTGTTTGACATGTCCTTCAGACCTGATGTGGCTGAATAAATCCTGAATCTAAAGTCCACTGATCTGAAAGATCAGGAAGAAACATAAGAGAATAAATGCTTATGCCAGAGCATTGATGGCCACCAACACTGCTCAGCAGCTGTGTATTAAGGCTTGCTGAATGCTTAAGAGCACATGGTTTTAGCCAAACTGGGCAGACAGCAATGACTAGAGTTCTACTGAGTGCCAATGGGTGGTAAGCCATATTTGGCTTGTGGGGGGCAGGGGGAGGCAGCACCCCAGATTGTGCAGGTCCGCTCTATCACATAGACTTTAATATGCAGTTTCGGCACCTTGGTCAAAGCAAGCAAACAATACTCTTAAAAACCAAATACAGTGGTACCTTGGGTTAAGAACTTAATTCGTTCTGGAGGTCCATTCTTAACCTGAAACTGTTCTTAACCTGAAACACCACTTTAGCTAATGGGGCCTCCCGCTGCCGCCTCACTGCCACTGCACGATTTCTGTTCTCATCCTGAAGCAAAGTTCTTAACCCGAGGTACTATTTCTGGGTTAGCGGAGTCTGTAACCTGAAGTGAATGTAACCCGAGTTACCACTGTATAGAAAAGTTTGAAATGCCTTTGTTGGTATAGTATCTCTCCCTCACTCCCTTCTCCGCCTTCTCTTCCTTCTCTCTCTCTCTCTCTCTCTCTCTCTCTCTCTCTCTCTCACACACACACACACACACATATTCTTGGTTGCATGTGCATGCATGTGCACACACACACAGAGGCTGCATACACACTATATATATTTCACCCAAAAGGATCCTGGGAAATGTAGTTTGCTCTTCACAGAGCTACTCTTACTCTTACTTACTCTGTTCCTGTCAAGTGAATTCCATATTTATATATAAAAAGGTAATTCGTTAATTGTCAAGAATGCTGTGCACATTCCACAGTTTACTGTATTGTGACTCTATATAGGAATGTTGTCTACATTTATATTCTATTATTTCCCTCTTAGTCAGTACCCTATTAAAAGTTCCCAGTGTTTTGATCCTCGGTGTGAATATTAGCTGTTTCTTTTGTCAGCCTTCACCATATTCCGAAGCGTGTTCCTTAGAAGACACAATCTATTTAAAAGAAGAACAACCAGACAAACAAACGCTAAACTCCTGAAGACTCATAAAAGGGGAAAATAAAAAGCAGGCCAGTATCAGAGGATGGGTGAACAGAGGAGCAATGATCTCACTAATGAGCTTTTAAACCCTCTTTGGAGATAACAAAATGTCATAACAACAATGGATGAACAGTTTCAGGATATGAAACATGGTCAAAAAGCTTTAGCTTTGGAAGATAAAAAGGGCAGTTGCACAAGTTGCTTGAGATAATTTCTCCTCGTGTAATAATAGCAATCCCTCCTAATGCCTCAACCTTGAGGCAAATGCTGATAAGATTTGGAATGGAATATTTCCCTGGTTGAAGGCCTTCTCTCTCTTTCGCTCATACTCCTTCAACTCACTTCAAAGGCCACCGTCTTATCTACTCGTCAAGTGGGAGACAAACCGAGGTCCTCTCAACTGACGTTATCACTTTTTTTCCTTTCAAAGAAGATAACTGTGTGTGCTGTGTACACACAAACACATATACACACCCCTCTGGAATTTCAGGCTTATGATTTAGAGGTTGGCTTGAACTATTATCACCTGCAGTCAGTAATATTGGGAATTCCAAAAACTTCCTCTTCAAATGATATTTCCAAAATGAGAAAATTGAGATGTTACCAACACAACACTCACGGATCAGCACTAATCAATTTTTCCCCTTCATCTTTTAACAACGTTAAGCCGGGGACAAAGCCTTGTGATGTTACAGTCGAACAAGACTAGAATTCACTTACCCCCCCCCCGAAACATCTGGAAGCTTTGCTAACATTGCAATTAGCATGTCAAGCAGAAATAAGAATTGTCTTTAACAGGAAAGGAGTGGGGGTGGGGCAAGGACCAAAGTTCTCTCTCTTATGTAGGATTAGATTGAAATGATAATAAAAAACTGCCAAAGAAATCTGGATGCTCCTGCCCCAAGGGTGATGCCCTTCCTGCGTGACTGGTTTTCTACTAGGTGCCTGTCATAAGTTATGAAGCATAATCCACAGAGCAATCAGAACAAAGAGACATCCGACATGACAATGTTGATAGAGTAACTCGGGGAGACCTTTGCTAAGTATGAGTATGTCACGGGTCGTTCAAGACTGGTGAGTTTGAAATGAATGGCAAATGTTGCTTATAGTATGAGAGTCTTCACCCTCCCCAAATGCTGACTATGCCCCAACGTTGAAGCTTATTTTGATTTTATTTTGATTTTTTTGCAGGTGCTCTTGGGTCTTATGAACCAAATTCTAGCTACTGTATTGATTGGCAATTTGAAAGGGTTAAGGATCCAGAACTCAAGGTAATATTTATTTTACTGTCTTCTGCCAAAATCCTGTCTTTGAAAGGATTCACTGAGATTCACTGCCCTAGCTGGTATTTGGGAAACGTTGGAATCAGCCAGAGGTATAGATAGAGAAAGATAGATGGCAGGCAGAATAAAGAATGTCTTCGCTGGTCCTATCTAGGAGCAGGTGGAATAAGGGTGTATGTGTACAAACATTTGGGGTGGGGGGGGGAGGAAGGGGGAGAAAGCATTTTTTTCAGTGAAGTCACTCAGCAGCTGACACTCCATGCTGCAAAAATAAAAGACTCTCTTTTACATAAACTTTCTTCATCTGCATCTACACCCACGGTTATTTTATTTTTTTCATTTTTTTTAACAGAAGCAAGAGCTTAAAATAACTACGCTGGCAAAGTCCTTTTTACGGGAAAACTTGATCGCATTAATGATTCATGCATGTGCTTAAGTGGGTAGATAAGATACTGTAGGCAAAACCCCCAAAATTACTTTTCCTAAAAATTGCCATGTGCTCTGAGATGGCAGAATTTGTAAAGCACAATATTATGTTCCCAATCTATCAGATAAAAAGCACTGGAATATCTGTCACACAGTCCAATTAAATTTCCAGAATCCATGTTATTGAGTATGAAAGCTGTTCTGTATTTTGAAATTTCTACATCTCCTATATAGATAGATGTTGTTTTTGTGTGTGCTTTTCCCAACCTTTAGTTTTTACTTTGGCACAGCTAGTGTAAAAATTCTAGTGCAGACCCTCAAAGTGCTGAGGGAAAACTCACGGAGGTTGTATAGAGACCAGAGCAGGACATGCTCGGAGACTAGATAAAGTAGCCACTTTGTTGAAGCAAAACAGGCCTAGGTTTGGTAAGTGACTGGATGGGAGACCGCCTAGGAACTTTTCTGACCCCAGAAAATATGAGCTGTCAATATGTTAACAGAGTGGTCCCACGTAACCACTCCAGAAAAGTTCTCTGCAGCACCCCATGGCCAGCTTTCTCAATCGTCATCTTGCTCCCCAATTCATAGGCCCTTCCTCAGAGTGAGGCATTGTAAGGTGGCCCCAGAGCATGCCTGCATCACTACTGCTTTACCGCAGTGCAGTGGCGTAGCGTGGGCTGTCAGCACCCAGGGCAAGGCAAGTAATTTGCGCCCCCTAACCCATGGATTTGCGCCCCCTAACCCTAACCCCCAGATGTTGCACCCGGTGCGGCCGGGCCCCCCTGCACCCCCCACGCTACACCACTGCCGCAGTGGAAAAGAATAGTTGCGTGTGGAGGTCCCCAAGCCACCCCTCAAAATAATTCACAAATCACACATAATTTTTGTTTAAGGTTTTTGGCACTATTTTGGCCACAACTTTATTAAAATGCATAATCTGTGAGTAGTTGCTTAGGCATTGGTTATGACAATCTGTCCCCCCGCCTGGGACAGAACTGACATTCCAAACTCCCTCAGAAGCCAGTGAAGGGAAAACAATGTTGGGAATCATTTGAGCTGAGCGACAGTCCCTCACCGCTCACCCAACCAGCTTCCCAAGGCTTGCTGGCCCTGATCCCATTTCAGGGATTGGACGAAATCGTGGCAAGCCCCAGGATTCCTTTAACGGAATTCCCTTCCAGCACCATTGGAGGGGCAGGCACAGCCTATCCTGACCCCTCCTCCACCAATTTTTATAACCAATGCCTAACCGCAACCTTACAAGTTGTGACGAATTGCTAAGTAGCAGGCAAAAACCAAATGGCACCAGCCAATCAGCCAAATGGACAAAATTCCTACTAGGCCCCTGCCCCAATGGCAGACGACCCCATGACAGGCATAGCAAGGTCAACCGGAACACAGGGCGGGTGGGCAGGTGATCCAATGCACTCTGCGAAAGAGAAAGCAAAAACAGAGTGCCCCCAATATTTAAAGCCTTTGATCCCACCCACCCAATTTGCAACTTTCAATCTGCCGCAGCAACCCGGTCAGCCAATCGTTGCTTCAGGCAATAGCCATTAACCCGCCTGGCAACAGAGGGTTGGCCTGGCAGACCCCAACGCAACATGTGCTCTCATTTTCAGGGAGAACACGCTTTCTCGTTTCAGTAGCTGAACTTTAAACTGTTTTTTTCTGCTGAATCCCAGTACAGGGCTCTCTGAGGCTATATCACCTGTCACCCCAATGTGTCACCCAAGTGGCAAAATATCTTGGCTCAGGCCATGGGAGTTGTAGCGCTGCTGCAGTACCCAATGATCAATCTTTGATCAAAGGAGGCTACCTTTAGAGGAATTCAGATCATTGGTCCATCTCAATCAATATTATCTCCACCTATTAGTAGCAATCTTCCAGAAGTGTTTTGCAGGACAGCTTTGAGGTTTCTGGAAACTAATCCTGGGACCTTCTGCATGCAGAGCATGGGCTCAGCCACTCAGCAACAACTCTGCTCCCATTTGTGGCCACAGTCAAATGTTTTAGAAGCTGCAGAGAGAATGGTGTGGAAAGATGCCAACATTCTTAGATATTTGGGTCAATTGTTGTTGTCTCGGAGAGTGACTAGGCTGTTGGGATTTTCCCAGCCTTCTGTGAATCTCAATTGTTTCATTGTCTCTTTCTGAGGTTCATTTACAAAACCTTTTCCTGAGGTTTGCAGTCTTGCTAAATGGCCTTTTGTCCAGTGGGTTCACATGAGTCATGTGAGCTCCCTTTTAGATCAAGAGAAAATGGATTTGAATTGCAAGGCATTTTATTTTCTAACAGCTTTACTAACCTTTGATCAAATCTCTTAAGTACCTTCTGTTTATCTTTAAAGCCCAGACACTGGATCGTACAACTCATTTGCAACAAAATATCCTCCTAATAGGGAGGCAGTTCACACCTAAACATTGCTCAGAAATCGCAGAAACTCCAGAACAAGAAGTGGAGAGAAAGAATGTACTTCATTTTCTGAGAGGAGAAAGAGAATAAGCTACACAAGGAGAGGTTTAGAATTAGATTCATTAATTACATCCAAAGCAAACAGGATTCTCGTGGTTGCAAAATTGAGACTTTTGAAAATCTCTTCTGGTAGCAAGTTACTGCTGAAGTGATTAAGGAAAGCCCCAAGTGTGATTACTTCCTACCTTCATGGGGTACTATTGTTGTGGGGGGAGGAAGATATTTGAAACACATTTGGTGTGTTTATTGAGCCACATGGGAAACAGCTTTCAATAATAAGTTTAGAGCCTGTTCAAGGGTTGTCTCAATGAGGGTTACTTGATGCCATGGGGGTGAAGGTGACTGTGCCTTTAACAGTTTTGTAAAAGAGGAGATCTGGCAGGTGCAAATTGTGAAAAGGCAGACAGAAATCTGCATCTGCCTGAATTCTCCCTTCTACATGATCACTGGAGGTCTTGAAGCACTGTCCTCCTCTGTACTTGGTCACAATAATCTCTGTTTCAAAGTCTCAATTCCTGTTTGGGTACATTTGTCCCATGCAGATGCTACCCACAAGCTGAGCAAATAGGGATGAGCATGCTAAGCGCTATTCCTCTGCATCACTGTGCACACTGACCTCCCCAGTTTGGAGGGTGAAATCCGAGTCGGGGAGCCTTCCCTGCACATCGAGGTCCCCAGTGGGCAGGGAACATCTAGAGGAGACTCTCCAATGCAGACTGTGCCTTCTAACTCATAGAAGGTGCCAGGCACAGAAACATGTTGTAGGGTGGGGAGAGCAGAGCTTAGTCTGCACCCCCTGCCCTCACTCTGTTAAGCTGCAGGATCTGCACACGAGCAGCATGTCTGAATAGGGATCCAGTTTCCTTCTGAAGCCAGCTTTAGCACCAAGGAATGGCCAGTCCGCTATGGACGCCCCAGATACAGGACCTTGTGGAAAGAATTCTAGAAGAGAGAATGAGGCAGGTGAAGACCACAACAGAACCAACTTCGGCTGGCAAAAAAAGGGTCTATATTAGGCAAAAATGCATACAATTGTTATGGAACCTCGGGTTACAAACACCACAGGTTACAAACACTTTGGGTTACAGACTCCGCTAACCCGGAAGTAGTACTTTGGGTTAAGAAATTTGCCTCAGGATGAGAACAGAAATCGTGTGGCGGCGGTGCGGTGGCAGTGGGAGGCCCCATTAGCTAAAGTGGTACCTCAGGTTAAGAACGGTTTCAGGTTAAGAACGGACCTCTGGAACGAATTAAGTTCGTAACCAGAGGTCCCACTGTATAATGCTGATGAATTATTGTGAGGGACATGTTTTAATTGCAAACTGATGTGGAAATGTGGAGAACTAATTCTGGAAAGTTGAGAAACTGAAATTGACAGATTTGCCCAACCTTACTTGGAGGAGATTTCACGCGTCTCCATCCTCCTTGACAGCAACATGCCACCAAATTCTCTTCCGTTGGTGCCTCTCCATCCTGCCCAAACAAGTAGGAGTTGAAAGAGTTATTTCTATCAACATAATGCGGAGCAAGAGGGTGCCAAATTCTGTTCTATCAACAAAGCTATCACCCAAGTTCCAACTGGTGAATATTTATAGCCAGGAGTGACCAGATATCCCACTTTATGACGGCTACTGTTTTTGTAACCCGGTTGTCACAGTATCCCAGCTGATTACATTTACCATTATCACTTCTCCCCTTCCCATGCCAATAAAAATTCTAGGATTTCTCCCTGCTTCCAGCCGTCTCGTTTTTTACCAGGGTCTATCAGTTGCCACTATTTTTCGCTTCGTGAGCCCAGGCACTTCACACAGTTGTCGTGCTTCATTCTCTCATCATTGGCATGGCTCCCTCAGCAGTTATATGTTATTCTTACAACAGCTGCTTGGAAGAGTTTAGCTGACAGGGTTTATTTTTTCAAAAAGGAAAAAATATCACAAGTTATATTTCCAATTTCCCAGCCCCCCAACTCAGAAGATAGCTGTGAGAAATTGCAATGGAGTTAAGAGTTGAAAAGAAGTCTATTTTAGGAATGGGGTTGAAATTCCATTTTGTTTGCATTTTAACAAGAAACTACCTGTTTCACACTTCCCAGTACAATATGTGAGCTGAAACACAGCTATCCTTCACAATTCACACTTCTCAAAATTTTGTGATGCAGTTCTCCAGCCCTACAATGTGTTCAAAAATACATATATGTATAGGAATATTGCTTGCAGAAGTATACATATTTGTAAAAACTGCATAGCAAAACGTGTTTATTCAGATGAATTTGTACTAAAATGCTGATGAATTTTCATATGGATTAATGATGATGTTGATGATGCAACTTGCCATAAAAATGTGGAGTACTGAATGTTTAGGGAAGTTTTTAATGTTTGATGTTTTATTGTGTTTTTAATATTCTGTTGGGAGCCATCCAGAGTGGCTGGGGAAACCCAGCCAGATGGGTGGGGTATAAATAAATAAATAAATAAATAAATAAATAAATAAATAATAAAAAAGAAGTTTGTGGTTTTTTTTTTAAAAAAAAGAGAATCTGAAAGAACCAAAATTGACTGATTTGTTGATCCCTACTCTCTCTTGATCATATATCTCATGGAAGAAGACCGGACAGAGAATATTGGCAAAGCTTTCTGAAGCTTGGGCAAAGCATTTCATTCACAAATCACTAAGTGCAGAGAGCTGAAATAACATTTTGAGAGTTAAAACAACAACAAGAAGGAAACCACTCACAATTCCTCATGAGATCTAGTGTGGTGTAGCCATTAGAGCATTGTATTAGGACCTGGGAGACCAGGTTCAAATTCTAATTCAGCCATGAAGCTCAGTGGGTGAGCTTGAGCCAGTCACCATTTTCCAGCCTAACCTCCCTCAAAGGGCTGCTGTGAGGATAAAATAGGGAGGGGAAGAACCATGTACACCATCTTGAGCTCCTTGGAAGAAAAATATTATATACATGCAATAATAAATAAATGAACTCCTCTTTTTTGTTCTCTGACTTTACTGCAGCCATTGGGGTGTGTGTGTCCCAATATGATTGCGGCTGTGTTGCAGAAAGGGGTGTTTAACCATTTCCCCACGGGCCACTTTTCTTAAACAAAATTCCACTGCAACTCTGAATTTCTCCCGTTAGGAGAATGCATTTTAAGGACATGTCACTGAAATAACAGAATATTCTTGGCTGTGAGTCCTGGAAGACCTGCTCCTTGCCTTGCAGGCCTTTCCCTGCCTGGCTTGGGAGGGTGGAGCCCTGACTGACTCCAGCTACAAATGCTGAGGCTGCTGAACAGACTCTTGAGCAGTGGACGGGGTTGTTGCTCTTATTGATTTTTATTTATTTTATTTTATGTATCTTTAAGATCTTATTGTGATTTGTGTTGAAATTGTTTCCATTTGGATGTGTGCTTTTTGGATGTTTAATTTATTGTTTATGTTTACCGTATTTTTCACTCTATAGGATGCACCCGACCATAGGACACACCTTGTTTTAGAGGGGGAGAACAAGAAAAAAAAATTCTCCCCCTCTTTGCTCAGCGCCCCTTCAGCAAAGCGGCAGGAGAAACGGAGCCCCTTCCATTTTTTCTCCCGCTTCACTGAAGGGGCGCTGTGCAGCTCTCCCTCTCTGCTGAAGACAGGAGAGTCTTGCTCTCCCAGCTTCGGCAAAAGGAATCCGAAGCCTTTGGAGCGCAGCGCGAGTTCCCGCTGCACTCCAAAGGCTTCAGGCAGCTATCCCTGAAGACTGGAGAGTGAGAGGGGTCAGTGCGCACCGACCCCTCTCGCTCTCCAGGCTTCAGCGAAAGCAACACGTAGCCTCCGGATCGCGGAGGGAGCGCTCCCTCTGCGCTTCAGAGACTTCGCATTGCTATCTCTGAAGCCAAGGAGCCTGCATTCGCTCCATAGGACGCACACACATTTCCTCTTAATTTTTGGAGGGGAAAAAGTGTGTCCTATAGAGTGAACAATACGGTACTTTTGTTATATTTGTAATTAGATGTTTTCCCCCATGTATGTATGTATTCTTTCCCCCATCTCCACTCTGTTCATTGCACATTTCTGTTCACTGCACATTTCTGATCTTGTTTCCCTAAGGCCCTTGAGTCTGGGAGCTCTCAGCTTGTTGTTTTCAAAATGCCATGTAATACAGATGGAATGATGATGATACAGATGGAATGATGCTCATGAAATATTGTGACATCTGCCCTGGAATTCTAGACTCAAGATTTAATGCTGTGCTTTACTTGAACAAAGTTTGTATTAGACAACCCGCACATCCCTGTATTCCATTTTCAGAAATTAGGAGGCAAAATTCCAGACAACTGAAGTGTATTGATTCTTTGTTCTCCTTTGCTAAAACCCTGAGTCAGAATGGAAGAAAATTCTATAATGTCAACACATGGAATTTTTCGTCCCTTGTAGAGTTTGTTCATCTCACCTCGATGTCAGCAGGTGCTTTGTTCCTGTGCTAAAAATGGCTCTTAACTGCAACTACAAACTCAATAAAGCTAGTTTCCCACTCCTATAAATGTATTTATGAACACAGACTGTCTTAATGGCTCAAGTATTTAGTCAACTGGGAGATAGCTCTGTCCTCTTTTGACTTCCTGGTGTTATTCTTTTGAACAGTTAGAGGTGAACAAGCTTGTACTTTATCAGCCAGAATAAATTCTTGCTTTTACTGATGTCAAAAGGCCTGCCTCAACATCAAGTATATTTCCCCCAAAATGGGTCATCAGCTCTCCACATTTACCTGGATGGGCAATATTTCGTAGGGGTGTGCAGCAATCACCAGATTTGCCTTGCATGTATTTCTGAAGGATTTGGTAGCAACCGAGTCTGTTTTGGATCTGCTCTGTGTTATTCTGACCCAGTTCGTTATGAATCTGAAACTCTGTTTTGGCCCCACTGACTAGAAAGGGAAATCTTTAAAAAAAAACTATTACTACTTCCCTACCCCTTCTCACATTAGTGAATGAAACCTGCAAGCAAATGACCCCCCTCCCTTCCCAAGTAGATTAAGACTTCCAGATTTTTAGCGGATGCATCTAGGGTGTTTTCTGGAAGGGACTTTTAATTTAAAAAAAATCTCTGTTTAATTTTATTTTAAAAATACTTTTAAATTTTCTGTCAGAACTGATTGCAAATTGCAGGCCAGGTTGACCCTTCTGAGGGGCTCAAACCTGTCATGATAGGTGAAGAAGTTATCCCGCGGGGGGAGATATCACCATTTTGGGGGTGTATATGCGCAGAAATCACACTTCCAGGGGCTAGGCAATTTCTTTATTTTAAGAAACCTGAAAAATAAAAATATATATTGCCACTTTCTATTTTAAAAGTTTGTTGTTGTTGTTGTTGTTGTTGTTGTTGTTGTTGTTGTTGTTGTTTAGTTGTTTAGTCATGTCCAACTCTTCATGACCCCATGGACCAGGGCACTCCAGCACTCCTGTCTTCCATTGCCTCCCGCAGTTTGGTCAAACTCGTGCTGGTAGCTTCGAGAACACTATCCAACCATCTCGTCCTCTGTTGTCCCCTTCTCCTTGTGCCCTCAATCTTCCCCAACATCAGGTTCTTTTCCAGAGAGTCTTCTCTTCTCATGAGGTGGCCAAAGTATTGGAGCCTCAGCTTCAGGATCTGCCCTTCCAGTGAGCACTCAGGACTGATTTCCTTAAGAATGGATAGTACCCTCCTTTTAAAAAAGAGAAAACACAATATGATTTTAATTGTTTGTTGGAAAAAAGTGATTGGAGGACAGCTGGGCACCCCAATATTTTCTTAGCTGCTTAAGCCCTGCTGGTCTGACATCCAGAACCCAGAGAAGGTGGGCCAATGTATGCATTTTAATTTCTAGTAACCTTTTCTTCAGCCTCTCTGGCTGCCCACCCTTCCTAATCTGAAAGAGCCACATGGCACCTCACAATGTATTTCCCTGAGCCACGCGTGGTGCCTTGTCTCCACAATTATGGGGGGCCAGGGCCACATGATGTCAGCACACCCCACGCCCATGATCTAGAAAGAGAGGAGGAGAAGAATAAAATGTAAGGTGGAATAGGTGGCATGATAGAAGTTTATGAAATTATGCATGGCATGGAGAAAGTGGGTAGAGAAAAAAATTTCTTCCTCTCACACAACTCTAGAAGCTATGGGCAATCAATGAAGCTGAACACTGAAGTAGTAGTAGTAGTAGTAGTAGTAGTAGTAATAAAAATATATTTATAATCTGCCCATCTGGCTGGGTTTCCCCAGCCACTCTGGGAAGCTCCCAACAGAATATTAATAATATTAAGGTTCTGCACAAATGAAAGAAAGGACTTCTTCATACAGTGCATGGTTAAACTATGGAACTCACATTCACAGGCAGTAGTGATGACCACCAACTTAGAATCATAGAGTTGGAAGAGACCACAAGGGCAATCGAGTCCAACCCCCTGCCAAGCAGGAAACACCATCAGAGCACTCCTGACATATGGTTGTCAAGCCTCTGCTTAAAGACCTCCAAAGAAGGAGACTCCACCACACTCCTTGGCAGCAAATTCCACTGTCGAACAGCTCTTACTGCCAGGAAGTTCTTCCTAATGTTTAGGTGGAATCTTCTTTCTTGTAGTTTGGATCCATTGCTCCGTGTCCGCTTCTCTGGAGCAGAAAACAACCTTTCTCCCTCCTCTATGTGACATCCTTAGATGGCTTTAAAGGAGATGGCTTAGATGGCTTTAAAGGAGAATTAGAAAAATGAATGGCGCAGGACATCAGTGGCTACTAGCCATGATGGCTATGCCCTCAACAGCTGGAGGCAGCAATGCTTCTGGATATCAGTTTCTGGAAACCAGAAGAGGGGAGAGTGCTCTTGTGCTCAGATCCTGCTTGTGGGCTACCCACAGGCATCTGATTGTTCAAGATGCTGGACTAGATGGGTCATTGGCTTGATCCAGCAGGCTCTTATCCAGCAGGTGATGTTTATAGAAGGAACTGGGGTTTTTTTAAGATGCAATTCTAACCTCACTTAACAGGGGAGTAATCTGAATTTGACAGGACTGAGCAGACATAGCTAGGACTGCAAGGGTGTAGAAATCAAAATGTATGTGACATGTCTTCTTCTTTCTTTCTAAAATAATCAAAGTATAGCAAATATTTCATTCAACAGACAAACCCTGTAGTTTGGTTAATAAACCTATTGGCTACAGGGATGTGAGAGAAATTCAGTCCAGTTCACAATTCACTGAGAACATACCTATTTTACATTTCCAGAAACAGAACAGAGCCTGAAATGCAGCTAATCTTCAAAATTCATGTTTCTCTGAATTTTGTGGTGCGCCACTAACCAAAAATCTGTTATATCTATCTATCTATCTATCTATCTATCTATCTATCTATCTATCTAATCTATCTATATCCATATATCTATAGATATAAAAACATATGGTAATGTGCTCACCCAAATGTGTATGTGGCTTGAAAAATGCCTAAATTGAACAAAAATGTGTACAATAATGTATGTATCAGAAGAAATTCATGTACAATTTTGTACAATATTTTAAACTGCCTTGTGATCCTTGAATGAAGGCTAATAAGAATAAGAATAATTTTTAAATTCACAGACTGATGCAAAAATTGGCTGCACTAAGATTGGTCTGAAGCTCAACATCAAAAAAACGAAGATCATGGCCACTGGGCCCATCACCTCCTGGCAAATAGAAGGGGAAGAAATGGAGGCAGTGAGAGATTTTACTTTCTTGGGCTCCATGATCACTGCAGATGGTGACAGCAGTCACGAAATTAAAAGACGCCTGCTCCTTGGGAGAAAGGCGATGGCAAACATGGACAGTGTCCTAAAAAGCAGAGACATCACATTGCCAACAAAGGTCCATATAGTTAAAGCCATGGTTTTCCCAGTAGTGACATATGGAAGTGAGAGCTGGACCATAAAGAAGGCTGATCGCCGAAGAATTGATGCTTTTGAATTATGGTGCTGGAGGAGACTCTTGAGAGTCCCATGGACTGCAATAAGTCCCATTGAGAGTCCCATGGACTGCAAGAAGATCAAACGCTTCCATTCTTAAGGAAATTAGCCCTGGGTGCTCACTGGAAGGACAGATCGTGAAGCTGAGGCTCCAATACTTTGGCCACCTCATGAGAAGAGAAGACTCCCTGGAAAAGACCCTGATGTTGGGAAAGATTGAGGGCACAAGGAGAAGGGGACGACAGAGGACGAGATGGTTGGACAGTGTTCTCGAAGCTACAAACATGAGTCTGACCAAGCTGCAGGAGGCAGTGGAAGACAGAAGTGCCTGGTGTGCTCTGGTCCATGGGGTCACGAAGAGTCGGACACGACTAAACGACTAAACAACAACAAGAAGAAGATTGGGGGGAAAGAAAGAAACTGAAATCTACATATTTTTCCTCCCCAAATTTGATCTAGAAATTGACATACTGACAGGCTACCACTATGCATTGTTCTAAATCTTTCCATTCACTTTTGGAAAATTTCCATTGTTTAATGGAACTGCCCTCTTAAATCTCTATTACTCCACTGTGAGAGGATCTATCAGCTATAGCAAATGAAAAATAGTAGCAGACAGTGCTTCACACATGTTTTCAGATAAGGTCAAGGTGACCCAGGTATTAACATGATTTGATAAACAATTGAGTCCTCCCACCACCCTTTAAAATGGATGTTTTGGTTCAGTGCCAGATTGCAACATAGTGCTCAATTATGTCTACATAAGGGCCTACTTGGTGGATATGTAGTATTGTACCACTCCACACCTGGAGATAGGTTGATGCATTCTACAGCAGGCCTGGGGGCCAACCCGAATTTCCACTTCCTATTGGCTGCAATCCAGCATGATAGTTTTATTTATTTCAAATGCTTGTCCCAATTTTGATCTACAAAGCTGGGCATGGCCTAAGCAGAACAGGAATGAAAAGAAAGACTCACAAAAAAATCACTAAAATACAGACAATCATATAAACATTTCACTGTGTTTCTAAGAACAGTTAAGTCTAGTGTTGGTTGGCTTCACTACTGAAGAACTCCAACTTCATTTCCTGCACATTGATTGCAGTTTTTACCTTTCTGGTGAATGAACCCCATTTGCTACAACGTCATCGCTGAAAACTCCAGCCACTTATATTTCATATTAAAATCTTGATATGATATAAATATTGACAAAATTATTTCATGAAAATGCAGATATAAATCTACATATTGATATACTTATAAATGATGGGAGGTGTGCAGCAAGTAGTTATACAGTATGTGTACTGCTCATTGTATATCTCCCTCCCCACAAAAAACACATTTTGTACATTTTGATTGTCAGAGTTTTAATCATACACTGAAAGATGAAAATGAAAATGGAAGAATAGGGGAAAGAGAATAAAAGAAACTTGATAGCCAGTTTTTCTGTTAATACGAGACTCATCCTTTGTCAGGTGTTCATATGTTCAGCTATCACTCAATGTATTTCAGAAGCATGTGGTACTGTGTCCGTACACATGAACAAGTAATGCAGAGCTCAACAATTAGCAGCCCTTCAATTAAATTAGGCCCCAGAACATTTATCCTTAGCAATTGCCGTCCACAGATAAACTGGATTATAGCTAGAACAAGAAGTATGGCAGTTCAGTAGTACAATGTAGTATATATTGATTTCCCATATGAACACCAACACACACACACACTTTTTTATATAGTGCTTTTTTTCTGGGGGTACGCAGGGGTATGCATACCCCTAAACATTTTGTGGGTAGCATTTCAATATGAGTAAGAAAATGAGAGTGCCCCTAAACATTCTTTTAAAGAAAAATTAGCACTGTAATAGATAGACAGACAGATGATGATAGATAGATAGATAGATAGATAGATAGATAGATAGATGATAGATAGATAGATAGATAGATAGATAGATAGATAGATAGATGATAGATAGATGAGAGGGTGGGGGAGAGAATGAATTTCTGGTGCACTGCAAAATCCAGAGGTAAATCTGATTTGCAATTGGATTTGATCCACAAACGAGCAAGTTCAGGAGCATTGAATCGGATTGGTTGTCTGCTAAAAGCCTACTGAACTAATTCATCTTCCATCCCTAGTATTGGCTCAACACTTTATGCTCTAACCAGGGAATGGAATGTTGCATTTTTTCCTTGCTGCAGTCATCTAGCTTTGGCCTAAATGAACCAGAAGAGAGAATTCCAGACCTTCCAATAGTATTGTTGCAGGGGTGATTTTGGCTTTCCTGACTCATGCATGACAATCAGGACCACACAAAAATCCTCCTTTACACAACTATTTAAGACACAGTAGCCCTCTCCGCATGGTGGGTCATCTAAAGCCCTGCCATGCACAGTGGCTAGGGTGAATGGCTAGGGGCTGGCAGATCAATGAGGCAGATGAGCCAGTGCAGCAGTCAGGCTGGGATTGGGCCCAAAGACATCATCTGATGACAGTGGGAATGGTTGAGAGCCAATGGGCCCCAGACTGACTAAACACCACCCTCATGAATGTCACAAATCTGGCAGGAAAGAGAGGGAACAGTTGTGCCAAGATAGTGGTGCTGGTGTCAATCTCCAGGCAGCCAGTAGGAAGCCAGCAGAGGCCAGCAAGACTTGGAAGAGGCATCTCCTGCCCAATTCAACCTTTCCTCCACACCTCTAGCCCAGTGCAATAGCAGTTTCGATTATACTAGCTTTATGTCCTGTATTGATACATCATATTTGTTGTCATGCCAATTATCCATCAGAAAATAAACTGCAAATAAACACCCCAAACCAAGCAGCAAACAATGGGAAGCTAAATGAAGAGGAGAATCCTTTTCTGACATCTCTGTCTGTAATTATTTTCTTCGGCTAACACATAGAAATTCATTAGCAGCTCTGGTGAGAGACAGTATTCCTTCCAAACTTGACAAGCCAACTCAACATGTGGTGTAACTGGCTAATTAGTAATTTATTTTTGTCTTCCGGAGTCTCATAAATGACGTTGAGTTGGTGGTTGGTGTTCAAAATCTTCCGATTCATTTCCAAAAACGACGCTGTCAGAGGCAAATCCCATCCACATCTGAATATCGTGAAGAAAAAGAAGAGTCCGTCCCCCCCTCCCCAGTATCTCTGGGATGGCTAACAAAGAGTTGATTCAGACCTTCAGGATTTTCAAATGATACAGCTTTCTTGAAATTACACCACTTCTGCCTTTGGTTTGCCTCCCACATCAAAGGCCGTGTGCATCAAGAAATGTAGTCCACTAGGATCAAGAGGGATTAGAAACTTCCTGCTTAGTGTGTTACATTTCAATCTGCAGGGGGTGCCTCCTAAAAATGTTCTTGTTTAAACAAGCCTAGCCAGATGCTGAGAAAGTTGAGGTAATTTTAATCTGTTTTAGTCTTTTAGCTTTTATGTATGGTTGTGATTTTTGCTTGATTTTCTTGTTTTATCTTTCTGTAAATGACTTTGAGGTATGTTTTTTTAAAACAACAACAACAATCAAGCAGTGTATAAATTTTATGCAACAAACAAACAAATAAATAAATACCCTCACCCATTCCCAACAGAGCTGCCATAAGAAATCGACAAAAAGGTGCACTCCCAGCCAATCAGAGAACACTCACAAAATTCCCTGCTTAGCCCCCAAAGAGGCCTGCTAACTCCCATGCTGTATACAATAGGGTTGCCATACATTCAGAATTTCCGGGACATAGTCGGAATACTGCTTAACAACTTTTGTGTCCGGATTTTTACGGTTCGAAATATGTCCACCCTAGAGGGGTGGAGGTGCCAAGCAAGATAGTAAAAGAGGCCTAAGAGGGATGGGGCTGGATAATAAAGCCAGATAAATGCACACACATTAACATGGTGGCATTGCAGTCATGATGACTGGCCCTCTTGAATGTTCACTTTGGAAGGCAGGTTGGAGAGCAAAGTAGTCCCCAACAAAGCGGTGGAGCTCAATGATCTGTGTAGAGCTTTTGGTTTACCTACAGATCTACAGTTTTTCCATTTATCTAGAACATATGATGTTCCAACATATGATGTCCAACGATTGGTCCATCTGGCCCACCATTATCTACTCAGACTGATAGTTTGCTGTCCTGGACCCCAAGCAAGGTTCTTGTGATCCTATCTTGAGATCCCATCTTGAGATGCCAGAACCTTCTGCACTCAAGCTATTGTTCTTGGTTCCTCTTAGATACTGGCATTGATTGACCCACTTCAGGCACCCTGCTCACGTGTAAACCTAGAACTAAGCAGGCAGAGTGGGGATGAGTGTGCCATGCTCTGTCCCACACCACCATCGCCTTCCAACTCACTGAAGGGAAATCTCTGAACTGAAGAGTCTCCTCCTCTGTTTGTGAAGGTTCCTGCACTATCTAGAACCCAAATCTGTGCATGGAATCTCCACGAGTACTGGTGGCTCCTCACTTCAGATCTTCAACTTCTACAAGACAATAGGGGTAGTGGCCTAGGGTGCTTAGCTAGGGATGGGTAAATACAACATTTTTGGTTTTTCAAGGTTTTCTCAATTTCCCAGCCTTTATAGTCCTCGTGAAAATTCCCCAGCATTTCTGTGTGGATTCCTCCTATTTAGTTTTAGGGAAGTTTTTAATGACTGATGTTTTAATGTATTTTTAATCTTTTGTTGGAAGCCGCCCAGAGTGGCTAGGGAAACCCAGCCAGATGGGCAGGATATAAATAAATTATTATTATTATTATTATTATTATTATTATTATTATTATTATTATTATTTTATTTTATTTTATTTTATTTCTTCCCTAATTCAGGCCATTTTCCTATTTATTTTCACTAATATATGCAAACTTTATTCTAGTATATGCATTGGTGTATACATTGCTTGACTGGAGAACTGTATTGCATAATTCTGGGACGTGCAAATTTCAAACAATAACCGAGTTCCAGTTTGCATATTGTTTCCGAAGGTGCAAATTAGGTCAATACTCTTTTGAATGGAAACTCAATCAAATCTCTACCCCACCTCCAAGCTTAGTACACCCTTCTCCAGGTTATCCAACTAGGTCTAATGCCCAAACAGGGTACTGCTTGATGCTTCCAGTTTGCCATTATTATTTGTTCTGGCTAACACCAGCTCATTCAATACTCTGCGTCTTGAGTCTCCGGAGTCGTTCCAGTTGGCTCATGGGATAGATTTGAAGGTCATGATAATTAATTTCAGTCTTCTGCTGTTTATATCTTTGTTGCATCCAATTTGTCTGCCTGACATTCTTCCGGGGTTTTCATGGGCGTAAACTGGCAGTCCTCAAATTGGGATCCCACTGAAGCCAATTCTCTGCACTTGTAAGCATTTCTCTGAAGCAAACACCATAAGGAATGCAGCCATCCTCAAATGAATAGCTGTGCATTGGAAGTTCCAAAGTGTAATTCCTGACCTTTCGGAGGAAAAAGGCCTTTGTGTGTGCCAAGCCTGTGGGGGGAATGCCAGAGAGAAGGACGAAGTGGCAAGGAGCCAGTTTGGGTTCTAAAAATGTAAATTCTCTGCTATCTCTCAGGGTCTCCCATGTTCTTTGTGGAATTCATATATTGCCTCTGGGAGGCCGATTGTCAGAGCACCTGTATGCAAATTGAACATGAACACAAGTTGATGCCAGAATCTTTTGCTGTTAAATTGCTACGGCAAAACTGAACTAATGTAGAGGGGGGAAATTCCCTCTGACTTGCTAAAGAGAAATGATCTTAAAAACCACTATAGCAAAGTTCAAACACAAGTCACCCTTGGTTTTCTTATCATTTCCTACATCATATTTAACTCAGAATGCTTCATTTTTTAAACACCTGATTTCAAAATGCATTAGAATAGTGTGCTCTAGGCAACTGGATGCAGCAGCCACTCAGGTTTGATTAGGGCAGAGTGGTGCAGTGGTTAGTGTCAGACTAGGACCTGCGAGGCCAGGGTTCAAATCCCTGCTCAGCCATGAACCTCGCTGGGCGATCTTGGGCCAGTCAGCGTCTTTTAGCCTAACTTACCTTATGGGTAGGTTGTGGGGATTAAATGAGGAGAAATATGTATGCCATTTTGATCTCCTTGGAGAAAACAGTTGGAATATAAATGCAATAAATAAATATTTGTATGCCACTTTTCCAACAATCAAGATGAGCTCAAAGCGGCTCACAGCAAAACCAAACATTTTAAAATAACCCTTTTTTAATTTTGACAATGCACAAAAAGATTGATCAAAACATTTTTCTAACAATGTACGATAAAATGGTAAGCAAAACACAGTTGAAATCCACAACCCAAATTAAAAAGAAACCTACATAAAACCACCATATATATTTTTTTAATGAACTCAATAAAACTTTTAATACAAATACAGGTAAATAAATTCTGTATCTGGATAGGTAGGCATTCATTTATTTAAATGAATGAAATAGAAGGGAGAGTGATTTGGGTACAGACGGGGTTCCTTATGGACAGGTGACTAGTGATTTAAAAGTCTGTGCTGGGATAGGGAGGGGATCCAAGCTGAGGAAAATGTTGCTCCGTGCATTTTTCTTGCATTGCCTCTTCTCCAGGATGATTACAGCTGCACCTTTTCAGCACCTTGGAAGTCAGCCTTGGAAAGTCATCCCATTTAAGCCTGCCAGAGGCTGTCTTGGCCATGCTTCATGTCTGCAAACACACCCTCCACAATGGCCTGTTCTTAAGCTAAGTGTGTCAATTAGCTCACTTAGCTTCAGGCTTTGGAAATGTGTTTTCTGGCACACAGGCAGGCAACATGATGGAGAAGCTGATCTAAATAAAGTGCATGTCAGCAGGTTACAGTAGGGGACTCTAAGTCAGCCTTCCCACCCTGGGCGCTTGCCAGATGCTTTGCACCACAACTCCCATCAGCAATGCCCATTCACCACGCTCTCTGGGGCTGATGGGAGTTGCAGTCCAAAACATCTGGAGAGTTGGGGATTGATGTGCCATGGGGTTCTGTGGTGGGTTATAGCAATATAATTAAAAGAAAACAGAAAAACTTGAAACAAGTGTATAAGTAAAATCCATATGATCATAAGGCAAATCAAATGCAAATGCATACCGTCAATAAAAATCGAGGCTCAAAATACATTACTAAAACAAAATAATGAACACTGCAATTGAAAAGAAAGACTGTCTGGAAATGCCTGAACAAAACAAGTAAGTTTTTAATAGGCATCTTAAACAAGTTAATGCCCCTCAAACAGCACAGGGAATAATATTCTGGACGTTCAGTGCCACCAGTGCTTTTTTCCTAGATAAGTAGGTGTCAGTATTCACCATGAAGTTGTTATAGTAAGTGCCACACTCTTTAACAACAACAAAGGTGCTGGCACTGCATACCCCTGAGTACCCCCTGAGTACCCCCTGAAAGAAAGCCCCGAGTGCCACGGACTTCTACATCGCTGTTGGATGAGCAAGTACATGATTTTGTTCATCAGTTCATCTCAACTAGGGTCAACTGAATTAAACTGAATTAGTTGAATTAAAACATTGTCTACAGGCAGGTTAAACCAGGATTTTGTCCCTGTTGGGTTATCTAAAAAACCCTTTATAATTTTTGAGAGGGAACTATTCAAGGAAGAAAATGATGTTCTTCAAGTCTTAATCAGAGTTTGCTATATTTTACTTTTCCCCTTTAAAAAAGCGAGATAGCATAAATTTACTTTTAAAAACTTGACACTAAATCTTAAATTATTAGTATACCTCATTTGTGGAACATAAAGCTTGGTGACTTTGTTAACAGGATTTAAGATGCTGAATTTCCTTATTTCATTTGCATTACCATGTCCTTCTATCATGCGAGCTTTCCCCCCCTTAGTCCAGGGAAACATGCCTATCTCCTTCAAATGTCTGTGTTTTTTGGAAGCTACAAGTGGTCTGGTCTAATCGGTGTCTATGAGACAGGGAGAAAGCAAAAAAGAGAGTTTCTCGGGGGGGGGGGAGATGGGGCTAATTACCATAATGTGCAGGCTCTCTGTGTGGGTAGTCAGCTCAAGAGGAGTTTTTGAAAAGAGACCAACTTGCAGATCTGGTCATTTCATTTCCTAAGGCCAGCGTGGAATGGACGGAGCCTTCAAAACAGTTCAGTGAATTATTAAAACAGGGTGCAGACAAACCACAGAGGTTGCCCCATCAGAAATACATTCCATTGCATAAGGCAATATATAACAGACCAAATTAAGAGACCCTGGGTGCTTCATGTGGAAGTCTAGGAACACAACATGACCATTGATCCATTTTGTCAAGTATTGTCTACATTGTCTGGCAGCAGCTCCCCTGTGCTACAGTCTGAGGACATTCTCAGCTCTATCTGGAGATGCCAGGGATTGGCTTGGGAACTTCTCATGAAAAGGAGATGCTCAGGTACAGCCCTTCTTACTGTGTCATGTTCTCCCCTCACTGCTGTTGTATAAGGTTATATTTAGTGAAAGAATGAGGATTAGCTAAACAAAACTTAAGCAAGGGAAGCAGTGGCTTTGCATGACAATCACACCATCCAATGAAAGTGCTCTCATACCACTTTAAACAGCCATGGGTTCTGCCTGAAGAATTATGGGAGCTGTAGTTTGTGGAAAGGTACTCAGAGCTGTTAGGAAACCCATTTCCCTCTCAGAGCTACAATTCTCAAAGAGTTTCCTGTGAAGAAGTGATTGATTGCTCAGTCGGTAGAGTGTGAGACTCTCTGTCTCAGGATTGTGGGTTTGAGCCCCACATTGGGCAAAAGAGTCCTGCTTTTGGGTTGGAGTAGATGATCCTCATGGTCCCTTGCTTTCTGTGACTGCTAAACCATTCTGGGAATTGTAGCCCTGGGAGAGAGAGGGGTCCTCCTGGCAAATCTCAACACCCTTACTGCTCCCAGAAATATTTGGGGCAAGTAATGACTGTTTAAAGTTGTGTGGTACTGCTTTAACTGTATGGTGTGAATGTGGCTCTGATTAGCTGCCCACCACTACTGTTTGGCAGGGGGCCTCCATCAGGCCCAAGAGCACCAAGCCAATTAGCGACAGAAAAAGAATGGAGATGTGTCCTTCATCCAAACATATCTTGGGGTGCTCACCAGTGTTCCAAGCTATTAATTTACCTATACTAGATGCCGAATTATAACCAACAGTGCCAGTGTGGTGTAGTGGTTAAGAGCGGTAGTCACGTAATCTGGGGAACCGGGTTCGCATCTCCGCTCCTCCACATGCAGCTGCTGGGTGACCTTGGGCCAGTCACACTTCTTTGAAGTCTCTCAGCCCCACTCACCTCACAGAGTGTTTGTTGTGGGGGAGGAAGGGAAAGGAGAATGTTAGCCGCTTTGAGACTCCTTAAAGGGAGTGAAAGGCGGGATATCAAATCCAAACTCTTCTTCTTCTTCTTCAACAGTCAAATCAGCAAACCCCAATGCACCAATAGGGCAGTGCAGAGTAAGTGGGGGGGGGAGGTGCACAAAAGACCAACTGGGGAACACCTATAAAATTCCCCCTCAGCCCACCAAGCAGACATGAGGTTGCTCAGAGCTGCAGCATCAATTTAAAAAGCCAACAGAACCCCCTATTCGTCGCCCCCTCCGGAGGGAGATACTTCCTTTTCTAGAGGGTGGGGCAAATTCACTCCTATCTGAAGGACAGAAACAACATTTTCCCTTTACTCTTTTTACAATGCCCTGTGCTCTAGAAGTTCTGATCAATAGACAGTTCTTACTGTCTTCAACTTTGAACTAGTGTTTCCTAATAAAGAAATGTTTAGTTCCCATTTTCTTCTACAGTACCCATTTTGGTTGGGAAGACATAAACATGATCAGTAAAAAAAAGAGCCTGTAAACATATCTGTAGCAAAGATCCTGTTTTGTAACTGCTGTCATGTCCTGGATTTCTTTGTTAAAGCAAGCAATATTCACAGCTAATTAGAAGCATCTCTCCTAATTCTATGTACATCCTTGAGAACTGCTTTCAGCTATGTCAGGTAATTGTCTCATTTGGCCTGGCTTCTCTATGTTTTTAAACAATCCCATTCTCATCATTAGTCAGCATTAGTCATTAGCAGCAAACATTTTCTTTTCCCATCCATTATATTACTGTTGTCTGCCTTGTTATGAAAATGTAATTGTTCTCCTTCATTTTCATAAGATTAAGAGATGTGTTCACAATAGCTACTGGGTTTTGTTGTTGCTATTATTATTGTTGTTGTTGCTATTCTTCAAATGACCCATTAGGACACTGGCATATGATGAATACAGATGATGGTTAAAGGCTTGAAAATTAGCAATCCTTTTTACAAATGTCTTCAGTTTCTAAGGGGAGGGGATTGGATCTTGATGAACAAACATTTTAGGGGCGTCTTTGGTTTTAACTGCCTGACCTTGTTTCGTTAGAAGGCTATAATAGTGCTGTTAGGCCTTCAAAATGAATTTGGACTTTCCAAATGAAGAATTTGAAAGTTCCAGGGGTAGCCAGTCCTTTATGGGTTTTCTTCTTAAAAAATAAGCAACAACACATAGAATCAATAATTGTAAAGTTGGAAGAGACCACAAGAGTCATCTAGTCCAACCCCGCCCCCCTGCAATGCAGGAATCATTTGCTCATTGTGGGGCTTGAACCCACAATCCTGAGATTAAGTATCTCATATACAACGAAAGAACAGCTGTCTCCAGTAGCACGGCACAGCATGTAATATAGTCCTGTTATGCAACACGTGAAAGAAAAGAATCTGGATTATCCTACAAAAGAAAAAAATAGCTCAATATCAGAAATACAGTGGTGCCCCGCAAGACGAATGCCTCGCAAGACGGAAAACTCGCTAGACGAAAGAGTTTTCCGTTTTGGAGGTGCTTCGCAAAACGAATCTCCTATGGGCTTGCTTCGCAAGACGACAATGTCTTGCGAGTTCCTGCTGTTTTTTTTCCCCTTCCCCCCCTTTTTTAAGGCCGCTAAGCCACTTATCATCTGATCCGATCAGCAGATAAGCCGCTAAAAGCCTCTAAAGCCGCTAATAGCGTTAATCCACTAATCCTTCAATGGTCTTGCTTCGCAAGACGAAAAAAACCGCTAGACGAAGAGAATCACAAAATGGATTCTTTCCGTCTTGCGAGGCACCACTGTATAAACCAGCCCCCCAAAATGATATGCCCTGTGAAGTCCCCTGTTCTGCACCATCTTTGTATGTGTGGTAAAATTCCAGTATAAATTGTGCTTTCAGAGAGTGCTTATTCTAATGATGTTTCAATAATAACAATAAAATACATAAATAAACCATCAGGTGTGTTAACTTTATTCAGAAAATGCTGAACGCACTAGTAATAAATACAGTAAAATACTAGTAATTTCTACAGTAAAAAATATACAAAGGGTACAGCTGGGTTTGAAATTAATGGAGAGATTATCAGTCCTCTCCATTTATGTATCTTTGGCGATCACTCACAGCCGAGTAAGATTGTCTTCCTTGAACACGGTCTTAATGGAGTGTCCATAAATGACTGTGGAGGCCAATTCTGGATACACACGTCCTTCCACAGCGGGGACATAGATTTCTGGGCGAGAACTGATCGTGGTGAGGATTTGCCAAATGTGCATTCCTCTTTGCATGTTTCTCCCTTTCGTCCTGGGTTCATGCATCTTCAAAGTCCATGATACCTTTGGTAAAGGCTGTTCTCCAATTGGAGTGCTCACAGGCCAGTGTTTCCCAATTTTCCGTGCTTATACTGCATTTTTAAAGATTTGCCTTGTGAGTGTATTTAAACCTCTTTTGTTGTCCACCGGTATTTCACTTTCCATTCTTAAATTCAGAATAGAGTAGTTGCTTTGGAAGACGATAATCAGGCATACGAACCACATGACCAATCCAACAAAGTTGTTGTTGAAGAATCATTGCTTCGACACTGGTGATCTTTGCTTCTTCCAGTACATTGACATTAGTTTGCCTGTCTTCCCAAGTGATATATAATTTTTTGGGGAGACACGGGTGATGATAGAGTTGGAGATGGCATTTATAAGTGGTCCATGTTTCACAAGCATACAGTAGTACAGTAGCTTTGTAAGCAAGCATTTGGGTTTCTCTGTGAATGTCCTAGTCCTCAGACACTCTGTGCTTCAATCAGGAGAAAGTTGCACTCGCAGAACTCAGATGAAACTGGATTTGGGTATTGATGCTGGGCCTTGTGGAAAGATAACTGTCCAGGTAGGAAAAGTGATCAACATTTTCAAATGTTGCACCATTAAGTTGGATTTGTGGCACTGCAGAGGGGTGGATTTGTGCTTGTTGGTACAGCACTTTGGTTTTTTAGATATTGAGTGATAGGCCAATCTTTCTGTTAGTGTCTGTGAATATATTTCAGATGGTTTGGAGGTCGTCCTCTGAATCCGCACACACTACATTGTCATCAGTATATTGAAACTCTATGATGAAAGTTATGGTAACTTTGCTTTCAGCCTTCTAAGGTTAAATAGCTGTAAGTCAGTGATGGGAAATCTCTCACCCATGGGTCATATAAGGCCCAGCAGGTTTCCTAATTTGTCTCATGAAGCCATATTCCCAAATCTGGCCTACCTAGGAAGGTAAAATTACGGGAACAAAGGAATGATTGGGAGCCTTAAAGCAAGGCTTGATATAAGCACCAGCTAGCTGACTGGTACTTGCAACAAATCCCACTGGATTAGATTTTCAGGGAACTCTGCAGTGCAACCAATCCCTGCCCAGATCAGCAGTTGCTCTCCGTGCCTATCAGCTGATTGGTGCTTGCAGAAAGCCCCAAGGAGAAACACATACTGGGAGAGATCATCAGGAGGTTTGGGCTGGGTGTTCATCAGTATGCGGATGATACCCAGCTCTACCTCTCTTTTAAATCAGAACCAGTGAAGGCGGTGAAGGTCCTGCGTGAGTGTCTGCAGGCGGTTGGAGGATGGATGGCGGCTAACAGATTGAGGTTGAATCCTGACAAGACAGAAGTACTGTTTTTGGGGGACAGGAGGCGGGCAGGTGTGGAGGATTCCCTGGTCCTGAATGGGGTAACTGTGCCCCTGAAGGATCAGGTGCGCAGCCTGGGAGTCATTTTGGACTCACAGCTGTCCATGGAGGCACAGGTCAAATCTGTGTCCAGGGCAGCTGTTTACCAGCTCCATCTGGTACGTAGGCTGAGACCCTATCTGCCTGCGGACTGTCTCGCCAGAGTGGTGCATGCTCTGGTTATCTCCGGCTTGGACTACTGCAATGCACTCTACATGGGGCTACCTTTGAAGGTGACTCGGAAACTACAACTAATCCAGAATGCGGCAGCTAGACTGGTGACTGGGGGCGGCCGCCGAGACCATATAACACCAGTCTTGAAAGACCTACATTGGCTCCCAGTACGTTTCCGAGCACAATTCAAAGTGTTGGTGCTGACCTTTAAAGCCCTAAACGGCCTCGGTCCAGTATACCTGAAGGAGCGTCTCCACCCCCATCATTCTGCCCGGGCGCTGAGGTCCAGCGCCGAGGGCCTTCTGGCGGTTCCCTCATTGTGAGAAGCAAAGCTACAGGGAATCAGGCAGAGGGCCTTCTCGGTAGTGGCGCCCGCCCTGTGGAACGCCCTCCCATCAGATGTCAAAGCGATAAACAACTACCTGACATTCAGAAGACATCTTAAGGCAGCCCTGTTCAGGGAAGTTTTTAACGTGTGATTTTACTGTATTTTTGGTTTTATGGAAGCCGCCCAGAGTGGCTGGGGAGGCCCAGCCAGATGGGCGGGGTATAAATAATAAATTATTATTATTATTATTATTATTATTATTATTATTATTATTATTATTATTACTATACTTTGAAATCAAACCACACAGGCAAGAGAAACAGGGATTGCAACAGCTGCCAATCAGCTGAATCAAAAGATAATGCTTCACCTAATGTCATGGTGAATGAGATTTTGCAAACCCTGCTGTTCTCATGATATACGTATTGGGGGGGAGATTCCTTTCCTCGTGTTGGGTAAAAATAGGAACAGGAGCTGGTGTTGTCTAGGACCAAACTGGGTTAACAACTCAGCAGATGCATGAAAAATATAACAGATGGACTTGCATTTCCATAGGTGGGGTTGCCCATATTTCTTTCCTCACTTGAGAGGAATGTGAGCAAGGGAAAGGTGAAAAGAGCAAGAAGTACATTCCCGTACCAAATGGTAATAGCAACCTGCTATGAAAGGCTCAGATATAATTAAGCATTAAAATGGAAATCTGCTTGACAGCCCACGTTTTGGCACATTTTAAAGAACCTCCTTAGGGTGCATTCGGTTAAATCAGAGGTTGTGGGTTTTTTTGGTTTTTTTTATGGATCCTTTAATTTTTTCTGGATACACCCAAGTGATATATGCCAGGGCAAGTTAAAAGAATGTAGGAGTAGCTGCTAAATAGATTAATCTCTTAATGTTAACCTCATCTGCTGAAAAGGGCAGACTGGCTGTCTCAGGTTGCCCTCTAAATTCCAGTCTCCAACTAACACCTGAGGAAAATGAAGTGATGCTGTCCAGGTGGCAAGCTGCTCTTTCCATTTTCAAAATAAAGGATGCTAGGGTGGTTTTAATAAGGGTATACTCTCTGTCCTCTTGACCTTCTTGGGGTCCCCCCACTTCCTGAAATGGTGTGAGAACATCTGACCATAGTGGAACGAAGGCTAATTTGCATCTACTAATACTGGGTTTTAAAAGTCAGCTACCTTTAGCAGGAAAACGCTGAAGAGGGAAGGCCTATACAGTGGTACCTCGAGTTACAGACGCTTCAGGTTACATACGCTTCAGGTTACAGATTCCGCTAACCCAGAAATATTACCTTGGGTTAAGAACTTTGCTTCAGGATGAGAACAGAAATTGTGCTCCCGTGGCATGGCAGCAGCAGGAGTCCCCATTAGCTAAAGTGGTGCTTCAGGTTAAGAACGGACCTCCGGAACAAATTAAGTACTTAACCCGAGGTACCACTGTAGCAGCATAGTTTTTAACCTGTTTCTGCGTGAGTAAGACGATGCAATATTCCGTTTCCTGACCTACGTAGGAGAGCTGGTGTGACCATTAGCACACTAGTAAATGCAAATATATCCCAGGCTGCTGTATTAATTGAGGAGAGGGGATATGTTACTTCTGGCAGAAAGCATGAGAAATATCATGCAATATGTTATGTATTGTGGGTACTCCTGCCACTGTATTATCATCATCACCATCATTTCATGGATGCCTGTTTCTGAAAAATTCTGGGTAGAAGTCCTCAAAGAAGTGATCTCACTTTGTGTCCTTGCATGTTTATAAATTGAGCAGGGATAACTCCCTTTTTGTTTGAAGGCAGGAGAAAGCACTATATAGTGGTACCTCGGATTACAGATGCTTCAGGTTACAGACGCTTCAGGATACAGACTCCGCTAACCCAGAAATACTACCTCGGGTTAAGAACTTTGCTTCAAGATGAGAACAGAAATTGTGCTCCCGCGGCACGGCAGCAGCAGGAGTCCCCATTAGCTAAAGTGGTGCTTCAGGTTAAGAACAGTTTCAGGTTAAGAACGGGCCTCCGGAACAAATTAAGTTCTTAACCCGAGGTACCACTGTACTCTGGTTCCCACTGGGGCATTTTTATTTTGTTTTAATATTTGTAAATTAAAACAAAAACAAAAAACATTTCCACTCCCAAGGAATTTTAATTGCCTCATTGCCCAAGTTTATGGGCCCTTTAGCACTAAGCCACAACTTCATTTTAAATGTAAAGAAAAGAGGAGCAGGGTATTGCCCCCCCCCCCCGCTATTCTTATTATTATATTAGTTATTTTGTGTTGTGTTTTGTAAACCAGCCTGTGGTCTCTTGGCGAAGGGTGGTTTATAAATTTAATAATGATGATAATAAAAAATAGCTAGTAAGTCATGGATAGTCACAATCACCCAATCACCCAATAACTGCCACAACCCAGAATGTTCCAGAATTTCTTCACCCACCTTCATTTTTCTTCAAAGGTCTGATCACAGTATGTATACTTTTATACAGACTATACCTTTAAAGCACATATGAAGCATATCCCCGCCGATCCCAATAATTCTGGGCACTGAAGTTTCAGGGTTGTTGGGAATTATAACTACAGTGTCCAGAATACTTTGAGGGGAAACTGTGCTTCAAATGTACTTTAAATATATAGTGTGTTTGCAGCCTTAGTATTGACCTGGTACATAAAAATGTAACACTGGAATTACCCTTAAACTAACTAGGGTTTGCATCATTGCACCTCAATGAACTTTAGTAGCAGACTGTAATACAGACCCTTAATTTTCCTATGATGCTGTTAAGGTGCTACACTCAATATGCCAGCAAATTTGGAAAACTCAGCAGTGGCCAGAGGATTGGAGAAGATCAGTCTACATCCCAATCCCAAAGAAGGGCAGTGCCAAAGAATGCTCCAACTACCACACAATTGCACTCATTTCACACGCTAGCAAGGTTATGCTTAAAATTCTACAAGGCAGGCTTAAGCAGTATGTGGACCGAGAACTCCCAGAAGTGCAAGCTGGATTTCGAAGGGGCAGAGGAACCAGAGACCAAATTGCAAACTCGCGCTCGATTATGGAGAAAGCTAGAGAGTTCCAGAAAGACATCTACTTCTGCTTCATTGACTACACAAAAGCATTTGACTATGTCGACCACAGCAAACTATGGCAAGTTCTTAAAGAAATGGGAGTGCCTGATCACCTCATCTGTCTCCTAAGAAATCTCTATGTGGGACAAGAAGCTACAGTTAGAACTGGATATGGAACAACTGATTGGTTCAAAATTGGGAAAGGAGTACGGCGAGGCTGTATATTGTCTCCCTGCTTATTTAACTTATATGCAGAATTCATCATGTGAAAGGCTGGGCTGGATGAATCCCAAGCCGGAATTAAGATCGCCGGAAGAAATATCAACAACCTCAGATATGCAGATGACACAACCTTGATGGCAGAAAGTGAGGAGGAATTAAAGAACCTTTTAATGAGGGTGAAAGAGGAGAGCACAAAATATGGTCTGAAGCTCAACATCAAAAAAATGAAGATCATGGCCACTGGGCCCATCACCTCCTGGCAAATAGAAGGGGGGAAATGGAGGCAGTGAGATATTTTACTTTCTTGGGCTCCATGATCACTGCAGATGGTGACAGCAGTCACGAAATTAAAAGACGCCTGCTCCTTGGGAGAAAGGCGATGGGAAACCTAGACAGCATCTTAAAAAGCAGAGACATCACCTTACCAACAAAGGTCCGTATAGTTAAAGCCATGGTTTTCCCAGTAGTGATGTATGGAAGTGAGAGCTGGACCATAAAGAAGGCTGATCGCCGAAGAATTGATGCTTTTGAATTTGGGTGCTGGAGGAGACTCTTGAGAGTCCCATGGACTGCAAGAAGATCAAACCTATCCATTCTTAAGGAAATCAGCCCGGAGTGCTCACTGGAAGGACAGATCGTGAAGCTGAGGCTCCAATACTTTGGCCACCTCATGAGAAGAGAAGACTCCCTGGAAATGACCCTGATGTTGGGAAAGATAGAGGGCACAAGGAGAAGGGGACGACAGAGGACGAGATGGTTGGACAGTGTTCTCGAAGCTACAAACATGAGTCTGACCAAACTGCGGGAGGCAGTGGAAGACAGGAGTGCCTGGCATGCTCTGGTCCATGGGGTCACGAAGAGTCGGACACAACTAAACAACAACAACAACAATTATCCTATAAAGCACCTGTGGGTCTGCAAATTTATTTGTCATATTTAAACTCAACATCTCCCCCATCCCCCACTTAATTTCATCCTTTTGCTTCATCCACTGCACCAATATATAGTTGCCATTCTTCCTTACATGCTTAGAATATTTGTAGACTGCATCACATCTCATTATGCAATTAGCAATTCATGACTCCACACATATTTGATATTCCAAGTCAATTCCTACAGTGCCATCATAATTTTTGATGCCATCATCTAGATGCCCTCCAGTTTTGTCAATATTTCCTTAGAATTCTAATATGGCATATTTTTTTTATCTGTTACAATAATTATCATCCATTTGCATCACCTACTGGGGAATTTCAATTGGTATTATGGAGTCTAAGAAGTCCCATTTTTAAAAAATTTTCAAGACTTGAAAAGAATAACATTAATAAATGCTTTAATAATCTCTGGACACATTAGAAACCCCAGCTTGTTTACATAATATAAAACTAAATACATTCCTCTATTAAGAATACTAAATAAATACTATTCATTCTAAGAAGCCTTTCAAGTTCTTTAAATGGTCTGTCTTATTATTTATTTAAGCATCAAGAGACATTTTAATGTTGGCATAGTCAGATGTGTGATAAGAATGTAAGGCTTACTGATCACAAGAAATTAAGATATATCCAGTTTAAGCTTCTACATTAGCGTTAAGGCTCAATAGAAACATCTTCTTCTTGAGCTATGATTTTCTTTTAAACCAGTTTCATTGTGTACTCTCTCTCTCTTCCTCCAGAAGTGGGCTTTTGCAATTTGACTCTTACCACCCTTTTGTTTATCCTGAGTCTCTCTTAATATATTTTTCCAGCCAACAAGCTCAGCATCCAACCATGGTCCTCCCTCCATTATATACTGCACCAGATGTGGGGAACTTTTGGTCATCCAGGTGTTGCTGAACTACTCCCATCATCCTTGGCCATTGGCCGTACTTGCTGGTGGTTGTAGTTCAGAAACACCTGGAAGTCCAAATGTTCCCCACATCTATCATAGAACCTGACAGCCCTGTAGTCCAATCCACTGCAATGCAGGAATCTCAGCAAAAGGATCCATGGCCATCTAACCTCTGCTTTAAAACTTCCAAGGAAAGAGTCCACCATCTTCTGAGGCAGTCTGTTCCACTGGCCACCACCAGAAAGTTCCCCCTGATGTGTATTTGGAATCTCCTTACTTGTAACGTGAAGCCATCGGTTCAAGTCAGGTCCTACCCTCTGAATCAAGAGAAAACAAGCTTGCTACACCTTCCATCCCTTAGAGATTTGAAAATAGCTATCACATTGTCTCCCAGTCTCCTCTTTTCCAGGCTAAACATACTTTCTCAACTGTTTCTCATAAAGCTTGGTTTCACTTGATCATTTTGGTTGCCTTCCTTTACACATGTTCCAGCTTGTCATTATGCTTCTTCAATTGTGGCACCCAGAACTGACCAAGGCAGAATAGAATGATATTATGACTTCCCTCGATCTGGACACTATACTTCTGTTGATGCAGCCTAGAATAGTGTTAGCTGCATCACATTGCATCACACTGTTGACTCGTGTTAAACTTGTCATCTATTAAGACCCCTAGATCCTTTTCACATGTACTACTGTCATAGAATCATAGAATCATAGAATCATAGAGTTGGAAGAGACCACAAGGGCCATCGAGTCCAACCCCCTGCCAAGCAGGAAACACCATCAGAGCACTCCTGACATATGGTTGTCAAGCCTCTGCTTAAAGACCTCCAAAGAAGGAGACTCCACCACACTCCTTGGCAGCAAATTCCACTATCGAACAGCTCTTACTGTCAGGAAGTTCTTCCTAATGTTTAGGTGGAATCTTCTTTCTTGTAGTTTGGATCCATTGCTCCGTGTCCGCTTCTCTGGAGCAGCAGAAAACAACCTTTCTCCCTCCTCCATATGACATCCTTTTATATATTTGAACATGGCTATCATATCACCCCTTAACCTCCTCTTCTCCAGGCTAAACATGTCCAGCTCCCTTAGCCGTTCCTCATAAGGCATCGTTTCCAGGCTTTTGACCATTTTGGTTGCCCTCCTCTGGACACGTTCCAGTTTGTCAGTGTCCTTCTTGAACTGTGGTGCCCAGAACTGGACACAGTACTCCAGGTGAGGTCTGACCAGAGCAGAATACAGTGGCACTATTACTTCCCTTGATCTAGATGCTATACTCCTATTGATGCAGAATTGCATTGGCTTTTTTAGCTGCTGCATCACACTGTTGGCTCATGTCAAGTTTGTGGTCAACCAAGACTCCTAGATCCTTTTCACATGTACTGCTCTCAAGCCAGGTGTCACCCATCTTGTATTTGTGCCTCTCATTTTTTTTGCCGAAGTGCAATACTTTACATTTCTCCCTGTTAAAGTTCATCTTGTTTGTTTTGGCCCAGTTCTCTAATCTGTCAAGGTCGTTTTGAAGTGTGAGCCTGTCCTCTGGGGTGTTAGCCACCCCTCCCAGTTTGGTGTCATCTGCAAATTTGATCAGGATGCCCTTGAGTCCATCATCCAAGTCATTGATAAAGATGTTGAATAAGACCGGGCCCAAGACAGAACCCTGTGACACCCCACTAGTCACTCTTCTCCAGGATGAAGAGGAACCATTGATGAGCACCCTTTGGGTTCGGTCAGTCAGCCAGTTACAAATCCACTGAGTGGTAGCATAGTCAAGTCCACATTTTACCAGCTTCTTTACAAGAATATCATGGGGCACCTTGTCAAATGCCTTGCTGAAATCAAGGTAGGCTACATCCACTGCGTTCCCTTCATCTACCAGGCTTGTAATTCTGTCAAAAAACGAGATCAGGTTAGTCTGACATGACTTATTTTTCAGAAATCCATGCTGACTATTGGTGATCACAGCATTCCTTTCTAGGTGCTCACAGTTTGCTTAATGATCTGCTCCAGAATCTTCCCTGGTATTGATGTCAGACTGACTGGGCGGTAATTATTTGGGTCCTCTCTTTTCCCCTTTTTGAAAATAGGGACAACATTTGTCCTCCTCCAGTCTGCCGGGACTTCGCCTGTTCTCCAGGAATTCTCAAAGATGACTGCCAGTGGTTCTGAGATCACATCTGCCAGTTCTTTTAATACTCTTGGATGCAGTTCATCTGGCCCTGGAGACTTGAATACATCTAAACTAGCCAAGTATTCTTGTACTATCTCCTTAGTTATTCTGGGCTGTGTTTCCTCTACTGAATCATTTGCTCCAAATTCTTCAGGTCGGGCATTGTTTTCTTTATCGGAGAAGACTGAGGCAAGGAAGGCATTGAGGAGTTCAGCCCTTTCTGTGCCCCCTGTTTGCATTTCACCATCTTATCCTCTGAGTGACCCCACTGTTTCTTTGTTCTGTCAAGTCAGGTGTCCCCCATCTTATATTTTTGCAGCTGGTTACTCATGCCTAAGTGTAGAACCATACATCTGTCCCCACTGAAAGAAGATCTGGAACTGCTTTTGGCATGTATAATCCCCTGCTGTGTGTGTGCGTCAAAAAAGGTTTCATTATTCACATTCCTTTGGGTTCAAACAACAGAGAAGCAAAGGTTTTACCTCAGGACCCCTTCCTGTCCTTTGAATAATGCCAAAAAAACCTACCTGTAAATGTAGGTATCCTTCTGGGTATACAGAGATAGAGGGGCTTTAGTGTACATTAAACCCAGTTGGAGTTCAGCGGATTTCACCCAAGAGTGAAAGCTATTTGCAAATCCTTGGCGTTGCTTCCCTTTTCACCAGCCTATCAAAGAAACACAAAAGAGGGACTCAGAGGAGCTAAATACTGAATTACATTTCACCAAAAGGCTTGCAGGATTTCCACCGCCTCCCCTTCATATTATTCGTGCTTTGACAATGACAGAGCACTTGTATCTGAATTGTTGAGTCCCCTCTGGTTGTTGAACTAATCCACTGACTTGAATTGCGCTCTCCCAGAAGACAAGTTTCTTGAAATTTCCCCTGAAAGATTGAGCCTCCAAGTCTTCCCCTGCCTCTGGCCACAATTGCTACAGTCTCAGCCAGATGCCTGCCACGTGCTTGAGTTTGAAATGCCCAACCTAATCCTGTGATCCTCTATGCACCAACCCCTAGGTGGATTGATCAATCTATCTCCAACCCTTACAATTTCCTTGTGTGTTCATTCATAAACCTCTCATGCCCATGGAGGGTAAGGCAGTTGCTGTCCAGTAGCTCATGATGGCTATGTTCTACCTACAGTGTCAGAGAAGTATACTTCTTAATGCCAGACATTAGGAATCATAGAATTGTAGCAATGGAAGGGACCTCAAGAGTCACTTAGTCCAACCCCCCTGCAATGCAGGATTCTCAGCTAAAGCATCCATAACATATGGCCATCCAACCTCAGCTTAAAAACCACCAAGGAAGGAGAGTATAATTATATCAACTCATCCAAGATGTTTTGCTTTTGCTGCAGCTCTTGCCATTTCCATTTGGAGTTTTGGATAGTGTTTCACACATATTTGAATAGAACTAATGCTAGTGTTATGTCTAAAATGTAACTCAAGTGAATTCTGATATTTTTTGTCAGGTGAAATATCTGAGGAATGTGACAAGCAGTCAAAAAGAAGTAGGACTAGAGGATGGGGAGGGGCAATATCGAGGTGCCCTCGTACGGTTCTTCTTCCTCGCAATTTCCTTGGATTTCACATAATGTGCAATTCCAAATTAACATATAGGATCTCCCTCAAACAAAATATGCATAGGGTTCTAAAAGGAAACAGAAGAGTTTTGATAAGAAGAATGAACTTTCTTGTGGGCTTCACCAAACCCTAGTTTTGAAAGATAAAGCTGGTAGTCTTCTCAGTCTCCATATGTTTGATTGCTGTAGAAAGACACAGAGCATGTGTAGACCAGTTTTCCACACTGTGCCCCTGGACTTAAATAGGGTCCGTGTCCCTTACAAAAATACTGGAATAAATAGAAATAATTTTTGCTGTTTAGTGAACCAAATAACTAAATTTATAGGATCTGTTAGTGAATCTATTAATGTTCTGGTATGCTTGTGTGTTTTGAGAGGAGGGAATCTGACTGTTTTAATAGTTACTTCTTCGTTTTTTATAAATCCAAAGCCAGAATATGTACATTTCAAACCCTCCCATATACACAGACTGTCAGAAGCACGTCAGCTCACAAATACGTTCCAAAAGAGTTCCTCCTCTCCAGTTTAGCTATCCAGATTTTCACTAAGGTTAAGCAGACACAACATTTGACTTTTGACATTTAAGACTGAATGAAAACAAGCCATTTTAAATTGCATGGTTATTACTCAATATATATTTTCATGTTTGGAGATGCAAAGTTCATTTTGATCATGTGGGTGTGGGAAAGGGTGGCAAATAGATCGTCTCATTTTTAATGTCAACTCTATCTTGCAATGAGGGATTAACATTCTTTGGTCCTTCTCCCTAAGAGGAGACCTGCTTGTAATCTCCAAGACCTTTTTTTAAGGTGTACTCTTATAATGGCAAAGCTCAATGAAAGATGAATGGAGCTGCCATCTTGGGGAGCAAGGCTCCGTTTTCTCATCGGGAATTGTATAAAACAGTTGGAAAACGTCAACCCCTCTTTATGATTGCAGATATGGGAGGTTAAACCTTTAATGGAAGAAACAGGAACTGACAAAAGCTACCAACTAAACTGAAGTCAGTATCAATGTGTGTTATGGACAGTAAGGCAGAATGAAAAATTGGGGTAATTATTTTTCCATTTTTAATGGCCTTTTATTTGTGGCTTTTTGTGCTGATGTTTGTTAACTGTAATTGCCTTTCTCTGCACTGTTTATTTTTAATGAGTCCCGTTAAAGTGCAGCATAAATACTGTGAGAGTGCAACAGTTGCTATGCCAGATCTACTCTCAGAATGAATAACACAGCACAGAAATAGAGCAGAGTTGAGTTGTACATGCGAAAAGTGTTTGCTTTTCTGGTTGAAAAATGTGGTTTTTGTCTCAGGTTAACCTCACCGCATGACTGCTGATTTAGCCTTTGCAATCAGCTAAATTTTTAGATTAGTATATCATGGCAAACAACAAACCCTAAGCTTTTTATGCACACATACAAATATACATTAAAATGTAAGTGTTACCTAGCATTGTGTTCGTTAAGCCATAAATGCCAGAGAGGGGATTACTTACAGCGTAACAATGATTCAATGTATATAAGGCCACATTCACATCCTACATTTAAAGCATCTTTAACAGTCATGACTTCCCCCCAAAAAATCAGAAGTTTATTAAGGGTGATGTAAGGAGACCCCTGGTCTCCTCACAGAGCTACAATTCCCAGAGTTCACTTTCCCCAGTGGACTCTGGGACTTGTAGCTCGGTGAGAGGAACAGGAGTCTCCTAACAATTCTCAGCCGCCTTAAGAAACTGCATTTGCCAGGATTAATTGGAAGAAGAAGAAGAATCGTTTGGATTTCATATCCCGCTTTATCACTACCCAAAGGAGTCTCAAAGTGGCTAACATTCTCCTTTCCCCTCCTTCCCCACAACAAACACTCTATGAGGTGAGTGGGGCTGAGAGACTTCAGAGAAGTGTGACTAGTCCAAGGTCACCCAGCAGCTGCATGTGGAGGAGTAGAGACGTGAACCCAGTTCCCCAGATTACGAATCTACCGCTCTTAACCACTACACCACACTGGCTCTCTAATTGGAGGAAGTCATGGCTGTTTAAAGTGGTATTGTAGTGCTTTAAATGTATGGGGAGGATGTGGTCTAAGAGCATACCTCAGTATCCAGGTTGAGGCAAATGGGTGTGCCATCAACATAGCTAGGGGGGTGAGGAGGGGACAGAGTGCCCCAGGTGGCATTTATCTTTGGGGGCAGCACCAGGCACTGGGCTTTGAGCAAACATCCCCTGTCTCATGGAGGAGATACCATTGGGCAAGTACAGGAAGGGTGCCCAGGAGGGAGGCGGCAGCCTGGGCGCCCTGCTACCCAGCACTGCCTGTAAAAGCAGCACAGGGTTGGCACATGCCCCCTGCCACCGCATCCCCCTCAGCCACCCTCGAACTGGAGGGCACCCAAGAAGAAGGTAGTCACTCTGGCGGTGCCCCCTGCCCCCATGGTGTTGCATGTGCATCCTGGGCACTGGGGGGGGCAAACTCCACCAGTGGGGTGTGCCCCCCAACTGTGCTTTGCCCTACCCCAGGGACTGGTTCTCTGTTTCAGTCACTTAGCCATGTCCTCCCAAATGATGCTCCATTCCATCCCATCCTTTTCCCTCTCTCCATTTTTTATTTGCATCCTCCTGAGCACTCAGTCAGCATTCTCTTGCCACTGAGCATGACTGGTCCCCACTGGGCAGTTTGCAGCATTTCCATCCCCTTAAGTCCTCCACAAAGAGAGGCTTTAAAAAAAACACAAAAAAAACCTTCTTCAAACCTTTGAGTTCCCCACAAGCTTCCTGACTTTTCCCTTTGGGCATGAATCTCACCATGTTAGCTACAAAAGCGATGGCACTCATACAGGGTGAGTCTTTTAAAAGAGGCCCCGTGGAACATGTGTACTCTGTATCCATGGGGCCTCTTTTAAAGGACTCACCCTGTAGCTTGAATATGGGGAATAGATAGGGCTGCCATACGTCCTGATTTTCCAGGACATGTCCTGGAATTCACTTACAGAAATGGCACCCTGGATTATTTTTCGAAAATTTGGCAAATGTCCTAGAAAACCGGCAACGGGGGGTTAAATCATGCCGAAAATGCCTTTAAAAGATCCAAAACTCAAAAATTCTTCTGGCTTTTACTGAGAAAAGCTCAACAACTTTTGCGGTGTCCTGGTTTTTAGTTTTTGAAATATAGCAAACCTAGGAATAGAGAGAAGTATTTTATTATACAAAGGGCAGGGATGTGATGCTAATCCAGAATGTGGCTGCCAGACTAGTGACTGGAGCAACTGCTGGGACCATATAACACCAGTCCTAAAGGATCTACATTGGTTCCCAGTACATTTCCAAGCACAATACAAAGTGTTGGTGCTGACCTTTAAAGCCCTAATCGGCTTTGGCCCTGTACACCTGAAGGAGCATCTCTACCCCAATCATTCAGCCCAGACCCTAAGATCCAGCTCTGAGGGTTTAGCTCAGAGAGCTTACAGGGAACCAGACAGAGGGCCTTCCCTGTAGTCATGCCCACCCTGTGGAATACCCTCCCATCATATGTCAAGGACATAAACAACTATCTGACTTTTAGAAGGCATCTGAAGGCAGCTCTGTTCAGGGAAGTTTTTAATGTTTGATGTCATATTGTGTAGGAAGCTTACCAGAGTGGCTGGGGGAACCCAGTCAGATGGGCAACAAATACCGTATTTTTCGCCTTATAGGACACACTTTTTTCCCTCCAAAAATGAAGGGGAAATGTGTGTGTGTCCTATGGGGTGAATGCAGGCTTCAGGAAGCTATCCGCAAGCCTGGGGAGCCCGCGGGAGTTCCCGCAGAGCTCCCTAGGCTTGCGGATAGCAGCCTGCATCCCGAAGCCTGGGGCGTGCAGTGGAGCACACCCCGGGCTTGGGGCAGCTCTCCGCAAGCCTGGGGAGACCGTCGCGACGTCACGACGGGCTCCCTAGGCTTGCGGATAGCAGCCTGTTCTGGGGGCTGGGGTCGGGGGAAGCTCGGGCTTCCCCCGCCCCAGCCCCGTGCCTGGGGGGGGGGATATTTTTTTCTTTATTTCCCCCCCAAAAAACTAGGTGCGCCCTATGGGGCGAAAAATACGGTACATATATTATTATTATTATTATTATTATTATTATTATTATTATTATTATTATCGTCATCATCATCATATCCCATCAGTGCAAGGATTTCAGCTTGAGGAATGGGACTTCCTCCCTCTCCTTTCCCCATGTCCCCCCTCAAAAAGGGGGGGGAGAATCTGTCCCCCTAACCCTCCAGTGCAGATTTAAGGAGGGAGGGAGATACACAGGGAGGATGATTGGGTGGGGGGAAAGAAGCCTGCTGCACAAGCAGAAATCCTTGCAGTGACAGGACATTTTAGTTGAATACTGCCCTCTGTCCAGTTCTGGTCATCCGGAGCCAGGCTCTAATAAATCTGAACAATGGTTAGAACAAAAAAAAGCAGGAAGGAATTATTATTTCCATTTCATTGTATTGGTATGTTTGTATCCTGCCTTTCTTTCATCATTGAACTCCAGGCATAAAAGAAGTTGATTTGAATTGGCTAGCTTGAAGGGGAAGCAATATGGTTTTGTTCTTTAAACAGTGCTAACAAGGCAGAAAAGGAAGAGCGCTCTTTCGGTTAAAAGAATATCAGAATGCACTCGCTCCACAAGCCTTGGCCTTCTGCGTGTAATCTAATCTCGAGTTGTTTTACAGAGCTGCAAACTGGTAACAACTTTGATATTTTCCAGTAGTGCACTTTTTATCTCCAGCTTACAATGTGACAGAAATAACAACTCCTTAAATTGTTGGGTGACGGATGAGGGGGAGTGAGACATGCGTGCATGTTTCAGATATTGCTTCATTAATGCAGAGGAAGAATAAAAAAGCAGAATCCATTGTGCTATGATAAGGAGGAGATGCGGGGAAGCTCTGGCTGCTCTGATTAGGACTGTGGTGGCAAGCCCATCGTTACATCTCCATGTGCGAGAGAGACATTAGCAACTGCATTTAGTTTTCCCTGCTTTATATGGTTTGAGCTGCAACCTCATGCACACTGAATACAACAGATTTACTTCTGAGTAAACAAGTGTAAGACAATGCTCTTAGACTTCCATAGCCAGAATACATGTTTTTGCCAGCCACCAATGGTCACATTATTTCTATCCTGCCTTTGCTCCAATGAGCTCAAGACAGTGTGTGCACACCTCTGCTCCCCAACCCATTTTATCTTCACAACAACCCTCTGAGGTAGGTTGGACTGGGAGATGTTTTGGACTACAACTCCCATCAGCTGCATCCTGTGTGGTGAGTTTTCAGAGCTGATGGGTGCTGTAGTCGAAAATATTGGGCAGACACCAGGTTAGAGAAGACTGTGCACCAGCGTGATGTAGTGGTTAACAGCGGTAGACTTGTAATCTGGTGAACCGGGTTCGCATCTCCGCTCCTCCACATGCAGCTGCTGGGTGACCTCGGGCTAGTCACACTTCTCTGAAGTCTCTCAGCCCCACTCACCTCACAGAGTATTTGTTGTGGGGAGGAAGGGAAAGGAGAATGTTAGCCGCTTTGAGACTCCTTCGGGTAGTGATAAAGCCGGATATCAAATCCAAACTCTTCTTCTTCTGTAACAATAGAATTGCAGAAGAAATGAATCTATAGGTTTTACATACAGCATATTACAGACAGAACTGGACCTACATTGTTGATTATTAGTATTAGCTCTTAGTATTGCACTGGAAAGGCATTCCATAACCAGAATACATTTTTTTTTTTGTTTAAATTGCAGTTTACCTTAGGACCAGCTTCTCTTACAAGTTTCTGCTTCTTCAAAATGGAGATGGTTATTTTTTCAGAAACCATTTCTCATAAAATAATATTCGCTTTCGTTGTCCTGCACTGTTGCCTTTGATACTTATTGATCTCAGGAAAACGTTGCTATATAGAAAAGCATGGCCCGCAATAATCTGGTCTGAGGTCTCTCAGATTGTTGGTAAAGGTCAGTCATGGCATTTTACTGCCTCGGTCTTATTACTGTGTGGTGTGTGCTTCATTTTATATGGTATCAAATGATGAGGCCAAAATTCACTGATTTTCAAGATTGGATTATATGGGGTCACATCGTGTCAGGCCATCTGAGTGATCTTTTATACAAGGCCAAAGCATTTTGCTGCACGAGGCAAAAGGGCAAGATAGCAAACACACACACTCACACACCACAATTCCGTGTACAGAATTCAACCATACTGGCACTTCACCAACAATGGGAATCTTCCTCCACCATACCTGGGGGCAGATTTCATGGCGCACGGATCATGCCGCTTAGCCTCTGCTGCCTGAAAGTAGCTTTCTCACTCCGCCGAATAGTAGAGCTGGTTATGCTGCAAAGGAAATAATGTATTTCTTTCCACTCACCTCACAAGTACTTTCAAAGTACCTAAATGGCCACCCATGGTATGTATTATTTATTTAGTTAAAATAGTTGCATTGCTTCCATATTATATTGGTAAACAATTGAAATCTTGATGGGTGGTGCTCGCAAAGCTTCTGAGATCATCAACTACTGCCAGAAGATATTTTCTTAATTGCTTGTATAGGCACATATCGATTGTTGAACTCTGCACTAACTTGGGGAAATGCAAACTTGGCAGGGGCATTTGGCAGAAGCAGGATGGCCTGGGCACCCATGAAGCTACTCTGAGAGACTTTGAGGGCCCCATACAATGCATGGTTTGTGGGTTACCCATATGTATGCTAGAATATGGTGAAATGTTAGGAGAGCTTCAGAGCACAGCAAGAGAGACATCTATTTGGCTGCTTTGAGGACAAAATGCTGACGTAGATAGGTCTTTGGCTTGTTTTTAGGAGGAGGATGTTGGGAAATGATTAATACTGACTTCAAAGCTTGGTAATAGCACTACAAGGGCCAGCTGGATGCTGCTTCTAATGTCAAAATTCAGGAATACCGTTCTTCCCTGGAATAATTTCCTGGTCCAAAGGAGTGTTAAACTAAAGGTCACTTGATTACTGGGCAGCTGAATAGAGATCACAGTCAGTCGTTTCATACAGAGTATTGAACAGTCATTTTACAACATTGACCTGAAGGTGAAAGGGATCCGTAAGCCTCTGCTAATCTCCTGGTGTCCTTTAGTTTTCTGATTAAGAAAGAAAAGCAGCCCCCTTATCTGCCTTCTGAAGAGCATGCATTTATAGCCATTATGAGACAGATGTTTGGGGTTTAATAACTATGACATAACATAAAAGAAACACTGTCTTCAAACAATAGCATCCTTTATCTCACCTTGTCAAGTTATTTTCTGCCAGCTAGCAATGAAAGATTAGGAGAGATATTTAAAAGCACAGATGTGGATCTTTAGACTTGGGGAGGGTAAGGAATGGGGTCCCCACTTCTTTTTATGTGTCTTAAATTGTCCAAGAGTGGCAAAGAGTGTAGAGATGAGTAATCTTCCCTCTGAAGAAAGATGCCCAAAGCGTTGGGGTTCTTCAAGCAAGACTGCCTGTTGTATGCTTAAATACTGACTTGAGAATACTGCAAGTGAGTATAGATCAATTGGTCCCTCACTTTCTGCTTTCCCACCATCCTGTAGCTCCCACACTATTCTTGAGATTGGAGTTCTTGAGACTGAAGTTTTGGCTGGGAGCGGGGAGCACATCTTGGCTGAAAAAAAGAGAAATTCTTAATCTCAGTCCTGTCACAGCTAGATACTCTACCATACTTCCTTACCAATTCCACTTCCAGAAGGGCCTCTTCTCCCTTCTCTGGTTGCATCTCATCTTGACATTGGAGGCCTCCTTTATGGTCTCACTTGCCACATCCTGTACAGTGGTACCTCTAGTTGCGAACGGGATCCATTCTGGAGGCCCGTTCGCAACATGAAAAGAGTGCAACCCGCAGCAGAACGTCTGTGCACGCACGGGTTGTGATTTGTCGCTTCTGCGCATGCGCGTGATGTCATTTTGTGCTTCTGCACATGCCCGAGCGGCGAAACCCGGAGGTAAACCTTTCCGGTACTTCCGGTTCGCCGCTGGACATAACCTGAAAAAAACGTAACATGAAGTGGACGTAACATGAGGTATGACTGTACAGCGTACCAACCCTCTCCGCTCCAGTCCATAACCACCCCCAGTTGATTTTTTAATAACACAGTGCGGAAGCTCAGCTCCAACCCCCCAATGTCATCTCCATCTCAATTGCAGTGGAACTATAGGTGTGGTCAGGTGTTCATGAAACTTGTGGATTGGGGCAGGGGCACATGTGCAAGACCCACCCTGTGCACATAGGCCTCACCTACTCAGTTCCTACTCTTCCCATATTGAGTGTGTGAAACATACAAAAGGGCTTTACTGACATCTGCTTGAATGCAAGTAGAACCCCCTGCATAATACATTATCTATAAATTAAATAAATGATAATGGCGACCAACACCTTTTTCTGGGGGTACTCAAGACTACACAATACCGGCCTTTCTTTCTTTTTCCTCTAGAAGAGAAACACTGGTTAAAAATGTGGCACTTACTGTAAGAAATCCATTGTGAGTACCAACACCCTTTTTTCCTAGAAGAAAAGCACTGATGATGACAATGTTAATCAGGGATGCTTCTTTATCAGATTGTGCAGTGCAGAAGGTTCTGCTCATGTTCAAAGGAAATGAAGTGCATGCCCCCTGCAGACTTTGCCCACTCAACACTGGGAGTTTGGGCTGGTGTGCATGAGAGACACAGGGAATGTGGTCCTTCGTCCACAGTTTGAGCTGCCGTGTGTCCAGGTGAATGCCTGAGCACAGGTTTAGACTCTGGCTAAACTTCAGACTTCCACACTGCACCCAGATGACAGTGAGTAGAGGACCAAGCATCCCACATCAGATGTCATACTGCATTACTGTTTGTAGGTTACCTGCAAAGGAATAGCACTCAAGGGTTGGCAGAATATTTGGAGGTTACCATGATGACATCTACAACCTACTGGTCAGATGGTTTAAGTCAACACACTGTGCCTGCACCTGCTAAAATTTGTCCTGTTGGCTAGCTGGTTTGAGAGACCATCGCTCAGTGGTGGAGAATATGCTTTACATGCAAAAGGTCTCAGGTTCAGTTTGCAGCTTTTCCAGGTAGAGTTGGGAAAGGCCTCTTTCTGAAAACCTGGAAAGACATCACCCATCACTGTAGACAATACAGAGTTGGATGGGCCAGAGTTGGATTAGAAGACAGCTTCTAATGTTCCTAGAGCTAATGTAGTACAATAGCTAGTAAGAGCATTGGGTTTGGATGTGGGAATCTTGGCTGCAAATCCCTGCTCAGCCACCAAACATATGGGGATGGGCTGTGCAACTAATTGTCTTTCAGCCTAACAGCTGTGAGTTGCTGCGAGGATCAGGAGATAAATGTAGCTAACCATACAATGCTCCAAGCACTTGTCAGTAAAGTGGGACACATAAATTGAAGATGTTAACTAATATCTTCAGGTGGACTTAGCTGTTTGGACAGACATTATGATTTCTTAGAATGGAATGATACGTGCTAACAGTAACTAGAAATTATTTAGTTCTTTGGTATTCAGGAGCAGCAGTTATCTGCTAATAATTGTTGGTTTGTTTTTGTTTTCAGTACTCCAGTTGGGGTTTCTTTGATTCAGTTTTTTCCAGTGTTTTTTTCTCTCTAATCTTTTTTTTCCTTAGTGAGGCAAAGAAAAGTTATGAGCAGTTATAAGCATGCCCATCACTGTGCTTCCCAGATAATTCAACTGAAAACAAATTATATACATTTGAATGGATGGGGGTCTGGATCACAGTCCTCATTTGGGGACACACCTCTTGCGGAAAATTATGGATTGCGTCCAATGTTATGTGGGCAGAAGATAATTCATGCAATAAAACTTTCCCTCCCCTTATTTCCTCCCCCAGACCCCTGTATCCCAAATAACCCTGGCCAGGGGGCTGAGGGAGATCAACCAAACATTGTGGGCTGAGTCATTTGGTGCTATATTTAGCAACTGAAATCGGTTGGAGGAATCTTGCAACAGCAGAGCACAAGATTCCTTTACTCCATTTTGTTGGGTACAATCCTGTGTTTCATCAGTTATGTACTTTTACATTTCCTGCTGAAAGAGAACTAGGTTGTAGTGGTGATGTCTCAACTGACTGTGTGTGTCTGAGCAGAGCAAGCTTTCGGTCAATATGCAGATATGCAACTGTTATTTGTGCGTTTTAATTGAAGAACATTGCATTATAGTTAATCCTATCAAAACAGCAGATATATCAACTTGAATGATTCATTAACAGCTATATAACAGCAATAGCTAGCTTTGCATTTTTAACTCTACCCCATAAAGACAAATTTATATTTCACAGAGGGAAATTATACCTAGAGAATTTATAGGTCCCACCTGGTTTACTTGACGGGGTCACCTTACAAGATTTCACAAATTCCTCTTCTTTAAAAGAATGTAAAGCCATACACTGAAATCTCATGTGTGAAAAGGGCCTAATTCATTTCAAGGGAGGGACCTATGCTCTCTCATGTCAATTTGCACATGCAAACTGCTCTCCTCCATTGAAATGACTAGATATGCTCTATGTATTTAGCTATGCTTTGTTATCTGGAATAGATTGCTAGGTTAGAACAGCTCTCAAATTCAGATTCCCAGTGCCTTTTATTTACAATAACATGGGCAACTTCACACAATAACATGGGCAACTTCACACTGTAAATATTTCAAATTATAGTTCCTTCCAGTCCAAAGTATACCATCTACCTGGATGCTATTTCTGTACTGATTTCTTTTTTTGTATGTTCAGCTTTAACTGCTGAGCACGCTAATCTATGGGCCTTGATACTTTGTTTATCACAAAGATCAAAGCAGATATATTCTCCAGAGTCACAAATGTTGGCAATTCTATTTAGCTGCTTAGACATTCATCTTGCACTATATACAATTAATGTATAAACTGAAGAATTACCACAGGATTTCCATATTTTTTTTAAGCTTATGTAGGTTATACACTTACCCGGGGAATAGGTTCCTGTAACTGAAGAATGCATGACAGAATGATTGACATTTGGGGAGTGTGATAGAATGGTGGAGGAGAGAATTGGTTGAAAGGGCTAGTCGCAGACTTAAGATGGGGAGGAGAGGCAAGATAATATGACATAGGATAGTTGCTTGTTTATTTGTTCAGAAAATGTATAAACCACTTCCTTAATATAAAAAAATTCTCCAAGTGGTATATATTAAACAATACTAAAGTAAATGAACCAATAGTAATAATGAAACAAACACACATAAAACCATCATTTAAAATGAATTTGATTTCTGCACTCTCCTACCCCTACCCCTTCCATGCCCCCTAAATCTGTTCTGAAGGATTGGGAGGGAAACACCAAAACAGGTTTAGGGGGTGCATGGGGGTGTGTGAAAAGCCTTGTTGCACCTCATTCCTCCCATGTACATTCCTCATTCCTCCAACTTAGTACCACACTGAATTCCACCCAAAGCTAAAATAGGGAAGGCACCTGCTTAATGCGTTCTCCCAATTCTTTCTCTTGAAGTTGGGTAAACTGACACCATGCTGCCATAAGGTGATTGGCAGGTGGGTGGCACCAGCCACCTGTGAAAGTATCCCACAGGAGATGAGGAAGCTCAGGACTGGGTCCATCTGATCCCCACCCCTTCCCCAAAGCAACACGACTACATATGGGGCATGGCAGGTAATCAAAATGGCAGCTGGACCCAACTGGTGAAAATGCTGCCGCCTTCCACTGTCACTACCAGGTAAGCTGACCAAGAGCTTCCAGTAGAGGAGGTTGAACACAAGAGGTCTCAGCTTTGCCCAGGAAACCTAGAACCAGCACTGCCTGCTCACTGCCTTCCAGGCACACAGCATCCTTGGTACAGAGGTTCATGGACACCATAGTTCCAGCTGTGGCCCCAAACTGTGTGTCAGTGGCAAAATCCTAGACTTGAATTTGAGGGGAAATGACTGAGACATCAAGTGGTCCAACACAGTATAATGGTCAGCCTGAATAGCTCTGTTGATTAAAGTGTGGTGTTGATAATACCAAGATTCCAGGTTTGATCCCTGTATGGGACAGCTGCATTTAGGAATTTGGATTAGATGATCCTCAGGGTCCCCTACAACTCTACAATTCTATGAAACAAGGATGTTCTCACCTCTTCCAACCCACCATGTTTATAGCCCTCCCCCCCAAATACCCCCAAAGAAAAACACTTGTTCTCCATTTGCTTAAGATTTCTGCTTTCCACCCTCCTCTCCACCCAGAGGCATTTTCAACTTTTCATCTGGTATATGCTAAGTGAATGTATTTGCATAACAGTGTCTCAAAAGCAATTTCAATTGGCATTGATTACATGCTTAAGGTGGGATAGGAGGGAAAGTGAATTGCAGCCCTGGATTTGCCTCTCAGTGGATGGTAAGAAAAAAATTCTTAGCATTTTGAAACTATTTTGTGTTTGTTTGTTTTTTGAACAGAGCACGTCATTTTGGATATTAAAGTATGCAGCATGTTGGATAGTACATTTTAAAATACTGTTCACTATGAAAACGTATAAAACCCCTTTCCTTTTTGCTACTTGCAAGATGAGCATTTGATACACGAAGAAAATATTTGCAAACAACAGAGGTGCAAATGATGAGGATTAGAGGGGGGGAAGAACCATGTTTAAAACATGAATATACTCATTATAATAAAATAATTATCATGTCTGTTACCATGAATAAAAAACACATTTCAAAACAAAGGTCTTCATCAGCGGCATGTATCGCTGTGCCAAAAGTTTATCCTGCACTTTTTTTGCAATAAATTGCAGTAAAAAAAAAAAAAAATCAAAGGGGAGAGAAAATTTCAGTGAGATTATTATGGGTAAAGGAGGCAGTATGCCTCTCAATGGGACACAGGTGGCACTGTGGTTAAACCACAGAGCCTAGGACTTGCCAATTAGAAGGTCGGCGGTTCGAATCCCTGTGACGGGGTGAGCTCCCATTGCTCGTTCCCTGCTCCTGCCAACCTAGCAATTCAAAAGCACGTCAAAGTGCAAGTAGATAAATAGGTACTGCTCCAGTGGGAAGGTAAATGGCATTTCTGTGTGCTGCTCTGGTTCGCCAGAAGCGGCTTAGTCATGCTGGCCACATAACCCAGAATCTGTATGCTGGCTCTCTCCGCCAATAAAGCGAGATGAGCACCGCAACCCCAGAGTCGTCTGCAACTGGACCTAATGGTCAGGGGTCCCTTTACCTTTTTACTTTATGCCTCTCAATGCCATCTGGTTGGCCACTGTTGGAACAGGGTGCTGGACTAGATGGGCTCTTCTTATATTCTTACAATCATTCCTTATGGTATCTTCTATATGCAGCATCCAAGCCATAAAGGCATATTGGGAGTTACAGTATTCTCATTGGCTGCCAATGACTGTAAAATTCCTTGTCACCAGGGGAGCCGACTTGGGCCCCAGGTTATGGATGCCCAGTGTGCATGATGTCATGACATCACCTTGGCAAAGTGATGTCATGATGTCATGGACACCCCCAGGCCTCAGAACCTGATTTCCGGGGCCACTGGAGATGCTGTCTGAGGCCTTGTGAGACCTCAGAAGTTGTGTCGGGGGCCCTGTGGTGTGGGTGTTGAGCACCCACAACAAAATATTTGTGGGTGCTTGGGGACCCAGAGACCCTTATAGTTGGTGCCCCTGCTTGTCACCCAATCTATTTTCAATGCTGAAGCTTGAATGTTTTCCAAAATAATTCCACATGCAACTTTCTTCTTTGATTAGCTTTTAATGGCTGGAGCTGAGTAAAATAAATAAAAAAAAAAATCTGTTTGCATAACATCCTATATTTTCATTTCATGTATCTAGCGTGCTAGTTACTGATTGGGTTTTCCTTACAACATTATCTGCTTCAAGCAGTTTCTAGTTCTGACAGCTGCTACAGGCAGGTAGAGAACAGCATTTCAAGTCTTCTCAACAATGCTTGGCTCCTGCCACCATGTGCCTACTTTTCCCACCTGAAAGCTCCTGGTTTCTTTGGGGAGCAAAAAGGTGGGACACGAATCACCGTGGGACAAACTTTAAAGTGACAGTCATGCCTAGGTTATCTGTTTCCACCTTCTGTTCAGATAAACCGAAAACTTTGAAGCTGTTAAAACAAATTAGTTTCCATCCTCACTCTGGATTGGCTTTTGGCATCTAACTCTTCAGTCCCACACATTGCTCTCCCGGTAGTTATCTCAAACCTATGAACTCTGTCTTCCTCTCTGTCACAGTTGGATGGTTCCCCTCGTCACAAGGCATCCATGAAGAAACAAAATAATATTCTGCTGAAGGCTCTGCCAATCCAGCAGTCTGCAATCCTATGTGCACTAAACTTGCAGTGAGTCCCACTGAATTCATTGGTATCTACTTCTAAGTAGAAGTGGGTAGAATGGTAGACATATCTAGACTTGTGCTGCTAATATCCGAAACAACCTCTAGTGATGAAACAGATGACCCTTCATGCTCAATTGCATCCCCTTTCATCAAGTGGACTGGAAGAAAACAGCCTGCGGCATTTCCTGTACTTTAGCAAGTTCCTACAAACCATCCAAGGCATCCCTCTGATTGGCTATGAATAAAATACACAATTCTTTTAAGTGGCTGAAAACAGATAAACAAGTGTAAAATGAAGTGAGGCAATGAATAATGAAGAAAAAGGAAAGCCAAAGTGTTGCAGTGCTGATGAGGCAATGGACTGAATTCTGAATTATTGAAGCAATCAAAATTTGTAAAGTACTAATTCAATTAAGGATTAAATGGGGGGGGACACCAGGTATATTCAATGTCTTACTTAAAGATGAAGGAAGACCTCTCTCATTTAGATTTTTGTTTGGAAAATTCTAATCCCCCCCCATGGTGCTGCTGTCACATTTCTTCCTGATTCACAATTACATTAAATTAATGGACATACTACAATGATAAATCCATCACACCACATGGGTACAACATTATGCCAACCTGAATAGCTCAGTTGGTTAGAGCATGGTGCAGATAATGCCAAGGTTGCAAGTTCAAACCCTATATGGGACAGCTGCATATTCCTGCATTGCAGGGAGTTGGACAATATCCCTTCCAACTCTATAATTCTATGATTTTAACCTGTTTATGGCAGACTTGAGAAAAATCCCATTCTTTGCAAGAGCCAGCAATTAACAAATTGCCAGAGTCTGCAAACCTGTGCTTTGCAAGTGCCTTTGTCCACAGTGGATTGATATCAACTTGCATTGGCAAAGGAAAGCAGGTCACATGACATTATTGTGCTGTCAAATGAGCAGGCCTGCCTCCTGCCTCTCAAAGTTGGCCCATGGGAGGATGGAAGGATAAGGATCAGATACAGTTGGTCAGATACAGTTCCCCACCTATAATATAAGACATTTCCTAATCTGGACCCAAGGAGAAGAGTTGCTGAAGATCTTCCCTCAGGATTTTAATAAATTTCACCTTGCTATAAACCTGAGCATCACCTACTCTATCTAGCACAAACATCAATTTTCAATGTCTTTGGTTACTTTTTGCAGATCTCAATTAAAGCTTTTATAAAAGGCCTACAACCAATTCTTGAAAATGATTCAGCACTCGTGAACATGAGTGGAGAGGTACCATTTTCCCTACAGGGAACACTTTCTGTCGCCTTATGTTTGGGCTGCTTACAATGGCATTTTTCCCCCTACACAAATAAGAGAATCTAGCCCTCTTCAGGCATTCTACTCATCACAGATAAAAGCAACATATGGGTGAAGTTAGTGGAGCCAAACATGCTAAGTTCCACCTTCCTCTTCTTGTTGGATGGACAGTTTCTGAAGGTGGAAGTATTTTCTACTGAGGCTCCCTGTGTAAGTTAGAGCCCTGATCTCCCCATGTGTGTTCTAATTCATGCAGGAAGCCTCCATGAGTCCAGGAGTCGCTGATACTCATTGGCACTGATAGGCGAGAAGGCAAGGAGGCCAACTGTATGTGGAGCCAAAGTCAATGATGGCTGAGCCAACTAATTCTAGTTTTGTCCGCATCCACTTTCTGCAAAGACAACACTTGGACTAAGGATGGGGAAGCAAGAAGGCAGAAGGGTGGGGATTGGTGACAGTTAACTTGAAGATGTGGTGCTTCATTTTCCCAAACTGAACAGCCTTCACTGAACTCTTTGGAAGTTAAGCCTCCAACTCACAGAGCATGACTAGGGTAAATCTTATGCAGTCTCATCCCTTCTCTTCCTGCCTGCATTTGGTTTTGCACACAACTAGAATGCCTGGATTTATGAAGTGGAAACCCATTGCCCAAGTGTGGGGAAGAATAGGCCAGATTTAAAGATGTGCTTCGGCAACAGGGCTTCCACCTCTTCCCTCCAACCATACACACAACCCACAATCAGTCCTGGGGGGCAGGGTGGGGGGAGAGAATCCCCAGAACACTGGGCAGAGGGAGGAGAGGAGAGATCTTCTGCCCAGAAAGCAGAAATGCTACTAACAGAACCATCAAATTAACATGATGTTGAATTCCTCCCAATATTTACAAGAATCAGTATATAGCCACTTAACACCAAAGCAATGGCCAATCTTATAAAGTGATTGTGTAGTTCTACAAAATGGCTACTAAAGACCAGAATGATGGGGATATCTTTCCTATCATGAAAACTGTTCAGCTTGAGAAAGAACCATTTAGAGGCAATATTGAAGTAAATAGCTTAACAGTCACCTAGATTGAGATCCATGCATGACCTTTCTGCCTGAAAATCAGAAGGAAATGCTCCAAATGATGACAGACAGGGTTTCCAACTGACCAGGATGAATGGCCATGCCTCTTCATGTGCCTTAATGATAGGTCAATCTGTAGATATCAGCAGACAAAGCTTCACACAGCATTGGAATGAGCAATATAAACTGAGAGAGTCACATCAAGCTAGCTTGTTTCAAAATCTGACAGTCCTATCCTGTTCCCCCACCCCTTTCACTGTTTTAGCATTCCTTCTGTACATTTTAAAAGAAAAGAATTTAAAAGAAAAGAATTTCACATTCACATTTTGAAACTGATGCACGACCGTAAGAACCTTATTCACGGCTTGCAGCCATAATTGATGTTTAGTTACCCTGATTTCAAGAGTACTTCTTGCCAACGACAAAAAAAGAGACAAAGGCAAATTTCGCAACAGGAGTACCAATTGTTGAGATGGCTGACGTATGGAATTGGGGAAAAGGAAGTAAGATCATGAATACAGGGATCGGGTTCAAGGGGCATGGCTGACAGGATTGATGGAAAGATACCCAAAGCTAATACAGGAGTATTGATAGCTTGGACAGTAGTGTCATGATTTACATAGGTCCAAAGTAGTGGCATTGACAGAATTTTATGAGATAAAAGGAACAAAGGTAGGATGCAGAATTGGTCTTCAGTCCAAAAACTACCTCTTCTGAAGTTAAAGCTGCAGCATCAAACAGAGGATGATGCTATTGCTGCTTTTAAACTTTAGCCTCTGTTGGGGAAAATCTTTCTTACAAATACAGTTCTATATTAGTAATCCATTTCTGGTGTCTTCTGGTCTAGTCTGAATAGCTGCCACACCCCAGACACCCTAAACTGTGTGATAACTGAAGAATCACCAACAGTTAGATGTTACAATTTAAGGTCACACCCTCAGAGAAATTAACTAAAAATAAATCTCTTTCACCGATACTCCTATTAGCAAGGGGTTTTATGGTTGGTTGTTTGGTTGGTTGTTTATAAAATAAAAGATATTTGCTCCAAAGGTACCTAAAGCTATATAATGCAAATATCCTTTTGAGCTTCCAGGGATTTAAAAGGATCCATTGTAGTAGATTTCATATTAACTTGGTTATTTCTTTCAAAAAGGGAGGGAGGGGAGTGAAACAAACACCAAAGTTATATACAAGCATCAAATGGCCCCTTGAGTCAAGAGAAAGTCAGCTGTTCTGTGCAGCATTGAACAAAATCTTCGACAGCTGCTGGTCAATTACGGCTGCTGAAAACTTCAAGTACTAATAAAGATCAGGATTTGTTATTATCTTCTATGGGTTTCAAAGCAAACAAAGCAGTTGAATCCATCTGCATGAGCAGGAGTTTGCTGCATGCAAAGCCTAGGGAATTTAATTACTGTTTCCAAATGAAGGCAACATTTTCTATGATCCCCCAAGAATTTTTTTTTTAAAGAAAAAGATTGAAGCATATTTTGTACCTTAAATTTATGATGTGCTTTCATTCCGCACACCCATCTCTGCAGAAACTTTCATCATTCTCAGGTCTACCCAGTGGAGCCTACCTCCTCCTTTCAAATTCCTACGTGAAATTGTATCTTATTCCCAGCACTTGTCCAGAATGCTTAAAATGATGGAGGAAACGTTTCTCTATGATCTAACCTGAAGAGTTTATGACTGCAAATGTTTGCAATGAGCTTCATTTAAAACTTGGATTAACCAGCTGCCACGCTTGGCTCCAACCATCTATCGGAGGAGGGCGAGATCTGGGAGTGTGTATATGTAAACACTGAAGGCTACAAAGGCCTGGGAACTCTAAATCAAATTTATTTTTTAAAAGGAAAAGGGGGGTCTTAATTCAGGGCATATGGAACACGGTTCGATGCAAAGAAACAGCTTTTGGTTTCTGAAAGGGAAATTTTAAAAAGCGGCCAAGATGTAGTGTGGAAGCTTCTGTCTTTTGTAGTTCTTGATCGTTTCAGTGCATACAAGCCCGGGAACTATTTCTTCCTATATGAGTATACTTCTGTGTTTTCCATTTATGCAGGAGCTGAGAGCATTTCTCCGTAGAATTTATTTGACTGTGAAGGATCAAATCACTGTAGGATGGTTAAAAGCAAACAAAAACTGGAACTGGGGAGTTGACACTCTTTAAAATAAACATGAAATGTTTGTGCCATAAAGTATGCGAAAATATCTAAAAACAGAACGAAATGTGTGGTACAAGGATGCCAGACCCTCCAAGTGTCCCTATTTTCCAGGGACATCACTGATTTAGAGACACTGTATCCGTTTCTGAATTGATCCCAGAATGTCCCACTTTTCCTTGGGATGTCCCTATTTTCATTGGAGGCTATGGAATTATCCCACCCCTGAGCCATCTAAAGGCAATCCTGTGCAGAGAAGTTTTTTTTTTAAAAAAAACATGTTTAATGCTTTATTATGTCTTTTATATGCTTTTATACATGTTTAATTAAATTATTAAATTAAATTTATATACCACCCTACACCCGCAGGTCTAAGAGCAGTTCAAAACATTTGGCACGATCAGTGAGAGCCATGTAACTCTCCATCACATGTATTAGTGCACAGATGGGGAACCTGTGGCCCTTTGGCCGATGGTCAGGGATGATGGAAGCTGGAGTCCAGAAACATCTGTGACTTCATGGTCCAACTCCTGGGACCCTGGATTATGCCACTCTGCCTTCTTGCACAAAGGCAGGGTGGAGGCTGGTTTTTCCAGTCAATCCTAAAAGCTGCTGCCAGAGCTGTTCACAAGAACTTCCTTAAACATAATCCAACACAAGCTTGTATTTCATTTTAATGGCAGCGCTGGGAAGCACAAATGGAGATGTAGGGCTAGAAATATATGAGGTGCAACTGAACAGAGGGGTGTTTTGATCCTCAAAATAGATTATTGCCAAAAAGAAGGGGGGGGACACCTGAAAAAAGTACTTACCTGAAACTGTTTCCGTATGTTCTCTGCCGTTCATCTTTCAATGTACGAGGCACAGCGGAATGACGATTAATGCCCTCATAAGTATATGATGAATGGGATATTCCGTCCTCTCTGCCTTCCTGCCACCTGAGATCAAATCTAACATATTTCATTTTGTACAGAATGTGTATTGTGGCCACGGTATCCTTTTGGCCAGCTGCAGAACACAATATTAAAGCTAGAGAAAGCTTTGAGCTTTCCCAAAAGACTTGACAACAATTCATGACAGTAACGGTGGATTTCTGACACTGTCATTCTCAGTATCACAGCCGTCTCCCAAAGTTTGCGGATAATTCTGGAGGCAATCTGAGAAAGGATTTGAGATACATCAGGCACCAAACACATAAAGGCTCCAAAGTATGTGCAGGAGTTGGAAGATAGATTTAAAAACAGCAACAAAAATGAAGTGTTGTTTTTTTTTTTTTTTTAAAAAACTATGTCATTTTCAAAAACCATTTGTAGGCTTCAACCAGAATTGTAATGATTTTTGAAAACAATTTCCCACCAGACTGTATTTATTTTAAAGTGAATTCTGTTTGGTTTTTAAAATTCAGAAGCGTTCGAACATTCACTCACTCATTCCCCCCCCCCATGGGTTCCTTTTCACAGAGATTTCAGCTTAATCTGCTTGTTTTGGCCCCCTTAACAATGGCTTTACGACATGTCAATGTTGTCAACATATGAACAGGCAGCTTATAGACAAAGGCTTTCTTTGGATAAATCCAATAATATTTGGAATGAGTTTACACATAATATATTAGGTTATTGAAAAGTATATGTGTATTAGGATAATAAGAATATACATATCTACATATATATGTATTGTAACAGTATTGTTTGTTTTTTTTTTTAATTCTCATTCACGTTTTCCTTTTTCACACTCTATCTTTTTATAAATGGAACTTTCTTAATAAAATAATAATAATCTGCTTGTTTTGGAGCTATTTCTTGCAGCTGTACATTTACGGCAAATAATATGAGTAGCTTCTGCTAGCCCATTTTAAATGGCTTGTTAATGTTTTTTGTGTTGGAACAACTTCCAAACAATGATAAATACCAGATTTTAAAATATATATACTTTTGAAATACATTGTGGTATTTCATGCCTCAGGAAGTTCCCACTGCCTCTGAGTATCCATTGCTGGGAATCACAGGTGACAAGAGTTAGGGTACATTCAGGTTCTGCTTCTGGGCTTCTTGTGGGCATCTGGTTGGTTACCATGAAAACCTAGGCCACTGGCCAAATCCAGCAGAATTGTATTTTCTTATGTCTTACTTCCCCTGAACTGCTAAGGAAATGACAGGTCCAGCTTCGTGATCCCTGCCAAAATCCATCTCTACAACCAATCATTCTACCCAGAGGTTGACTTTTTTGCATGTGACTTAATCTTCTGAGTGTTGATTTCCGACCCATTTTAGCTTCACTAAGCTTTTCCTAGATCAGCCAGTTTGTGGAATATCTGTTTAAATATTTCATGCCTACTTGAATGTGGTTTCAGTTCTACTGTTGGGTATCTTGCAGAACAGGGCAGGGGATTTTTTTTTTGTCTGAGAGCCACATGCCCTTGTGGGCAGCCTTGCAGGAGCCACCTGCAAGTGGAGGGTGGGGTCATAGGCAAAAGTGGGCAAGGCAAAATATGTGGCTATAAGCTTTGGGCAATAGACTACATTAGAGCCACATAAAAGTGTCAGAGGTTTCCTCCTTGAGAGAGTCAAGGAGTTGCAGTGGATAGCTCAGTGAAGATGCCAGCCCTGTGAATATTCACAGTAGCTGTGAATAAGGCAAATTCCATGCTAGGGATAATTAAAAATGGAATTGAAAACAAAACTGCCCATATCATAATACAGTGTGACTGTATTTGGAATACTGCTTACAGTTCTGGCTGCCTCACCTCAGAAAGGATATCATAGAGTTGGAAAGTCCACAAAACATGCCTGCTATCCTGTTCCACTGACAGATGGCTCCGGTGTCTTCCATAAGCATTAAAACCACCACTGGATAAAAACCATTTCCTGAAAATTTATTTTTCACTGCATAGTGTATGTTCACCAGCTGATACATTCCCTGGATATTACATAGTTGTACTCCACCCGAGTTATTCTCGTACCTCCAGTGGTTCTTTTTAAGCTTTTGCTGTTGAATCATTTAAAGTGATATCTCTTTCCTAGCTCAGGAGCACAGCACATTTCAAAGGTGTGAAAAGATTGTTTCATCTCTGCAAAAAGTAACCAAAAAACAGAATGTGCCTTGTACTCTGTTTGGCTTTTGTGTTCATGCTACCTCTGGCAGATACAAAATCTAAATTTGCACTAATATATTTTTCATAAAGAGGTTAACAGCTACCAGAGGAAAACACAGCAATGTCTTGACCTGCTTTTCAGAAAAGAAAAGCTCTTTGGAACAGGTGATCCGAAATGAAGAAACTGTTACTTCAGTTTTAGCACTTTCGGTATGGATATTATGGGTGGAATCTAATGTATTTACCCCATTAGGTAAAGGTAAAGGGAACCCTTACCATTAGGTCCAGTCGTGACCGACTCTGGGGTTGCGGTGCTCATCTCGCTTTATTGGTCGAGGGAGCCAGCATACAGCTTCCGGGTCATGTGATCAGCATGACTAAGCCACTTCTGGCAAACCAGAGCAGCACACAGAAATGCCATTTACCTTCCCGTGGGAGCGGTACCTATTTATCTACTTGCACTTTGACGTGCTTTCGAACTGCTAGGTTGGCAGGAGCAGGGACCAAGCAACGGGAGCTCACCCCCTTGCGGGGATTCAAACTGCTGACTTTCTGATCGGCAAGACCTAGGCTCTGTGGTTTAACCCATAGCACCACCCGCATCCCTATTTACCCCATTGGTGTGGGGTAATAGATTCACACATGCAAGCTCTGCTCCATGCTTATGGAGTTGCTTGTAGAGAATTCCATGTACACATGCTCAATCATGCATAGTTTTTCTATGTGGGACCATGCAACTGCATTCTGCACTAGGCATTGCAGAGAAATTCAGAAAAAAATATATTTTCAGTTCAGAGTTATAGGTGAATTTACCTAATTCGTGCTTTCTGAGACAATACTCATATCAAAACACATAGTTCCTTTGAAATTTGCACTTCTCTGAATTTTGCAATGAATTTATCCAGCGACATAATGTGTATCAAAATGTATGTAGTAGGGAAAGTGTGCATATAAATGCATATATTGGGGAAAATAACATGCCCAAATGCATTATATTAGGGGAAACTGCTTTGTATGCTGCAATTCATAAAAAATGACAGCAAATCAGTTTATAGCAACCATACTTATAAAAACCACGTAAGGTTTAGGCAAGAAGGAGAGGGTAGAAAAGTCTCAATATGAAAGCAGACCTCGTTTCCTGCACACAGACCCCACTGATTTCCACCCTTTTGTTTAAGTTGGCCGTGGAAGTATGCATGCTTTAGTACCTGAACAGCTGTTTGTTTTTTCATGGATCTGACTAAAATTCACAAAGCTTCTGTCTCTTTGGGAAATTGCCTGCAACAAATACAACAAGGGTTCTTGTGGCTAACAGTTATATTGTAGAATTGACTTGGTGGGGTAGGACAAGTCCACTTGGTCAGATGTGGAATAATCTTAGGTTCTGCAAGTGGGCTTTCTATGGTATACTGTAAACCTCCCTGCAATCCTCGGTCGAAGAGCCTTATATAAATGTAATTAATTAATTAATTAAGAATTTTATTATTTATACGCCACCCATCTGACTGGGTTGCCTCAAGCCACTCTGGACGGCTAATAGACATCTGCTTGACCATTGTGAGAACAAATTGTAGTATTCTTGTCCGTTGGCACAATCCAGTAGGGCTCTTTTAATGTTATTTTCAAGTAGGGTGGGGCAAAGAGGCATACGTCATGCCCAGGGTGAGTCCCAGTCCAGACTGCAAACACATTATTGGGGTGTGAAAGAGATTAAGCTGTAGTTTACATGTGAATTCTCACCCATTAACACTGCATCTTGCTTGGATCAAGGAAGAACAGTACGTTCCATTCCTCTTGCTAATTCAGATGACCACATTGCTTTTTATCTACCATACTTAGGTTTCTAAAAGATGACTCAAGTGTTAAAGAGCAACACACGAGAAAGCCTTTTTTTTCTTTCTTTCATTCTTTCTCTCTCATTTTCAGGCTTCATCTAGCACTGTTAAAATTTCATGATTGCATTGACTCCCTCCATTGACCTGTGCAAAGTTGTTTGTGCTTGGACATTGCTTCAGCAGTCACCCCTGAAAGGCAGAGGGGAGCCATGTGGCAGCATGTTACAGATCACAGATCACTCATCTGGGAGGCACAGTTCAGCTTGCGCTTGAGCAAAATGGTCATTCCACAGGGGAGGGGGGACAGATATGCCAGGAGCATGATTTGTAGCAGAAAAGCTAGGCTATGATGTGAATGTGAGTCCTTTTTCATGTTTAAATGGACAAACTACCTATGACAGTTTCCTCTGGTAAAAAAATAAAAATCTTCAAGCCAGAGAGCACTTATTCACAGGGGGGAAATAATTAAAGCTGTTCGGAGAGAACCACAGCTTATGATTCTAGCATTTTTGTCACTGCATGGAAACACAACAAGAAGCTCCTCTTGGACCTGCCCATCATACTCTAGGGGATGTCCTGGTTTTCTGGTTACAGAAGGCTGAGGATGTCCTCCATTTCATATCAATGATCATTGTCTTAAACGTTTGTAGCCAAAGGCAGGCATGCTCTTATTACCTAATTCCAAATGCAGGTACAAGTTTAATGATGACAACGATGATGATGATGATAATTTATATTCCAGCCTTCCCGACCAGAACCGGGCTCAGGGCGGCTAACATCAAAATATATAATACATTAAGACATAAAATTCAGCAATCAACTGAAATACAACTTAAAATCGGATTAAAACAACCACCAGAAGAAAAAGTGCCCAAAACAATTTTATTTATGCAAATGAAACATTTTTCAAGTAACCCTGAGAAAACACAAGGGTTACAAGCAGAAGGTAACACTCTGGGCAAGAAAAGGCTGGCTACCCAGGTGTTTCCAGCATTTGACTAGTCTCATGGTTTCATAGATGTGTTGCCATTGTTGTTAGATAGAAGTGCAGTTAGGAGACTTGAATCCAACCTACATACCTAAAAACATTTGGAACAATAATAAAGACAAAAACCTCTTGTATTACTATTAAATAAATAACATTCAATAGAGCATTTGTTTGCCCCTGCCATATAAGTGTTAGGTAATGTGGCCTAATGGTTGGCTCACATGACAAAAACCCCAGGTGTTACAAGACAAATGAACTACAAAAACAATGTTTAGAAAGAGGCAAAGTCTGAATGTGGCCAATTGTACCCCTTACAATGAGTTTTTATAAAAGCTCCTGCACAGAAGCTATTAATTCTATAGTTCAAGATTCATGTTTAAATTTGTACTTCAACATTCAATGTGTTGCAGAAACAGTCCTCCACTGCTGGCTGACAATCAGTTACTGTTCTCCACTGAATGCTGAATTCAAAACTGAATAAAAAATATATATTTACACCCACCCACCCAAAGCCTCTAAAACAAAGTTGAGTTTAAGTGAGAATTTAAACTGAGTTTGCTTCTTCAAGTCTGACTAAACCATAGAGCTGATTAACATAAAGGTAAAGGACCCCTGACAGTTAAGTCCAGTCGTGAATGACTCTGGGGTTGCAGCGCTCATCTCGCTTTACTGGCCAAGGGAGCCGATGTTTATCCGCAGACAGTTTTTCTGGGTCATGTGGCCAGCATGACTAAGCCGCTTCTGGAAAAAACAGAGCAGCACATGGAAACCTCGTTTACCTTCCCGCCGGAGCGGTACCTATACATCTACTTGCACTTTGACGTGCTTTTGAACTGCTAGGTTGGCAGGAGCAGGGACAGAGCAATGGGAGCTCACCCCGTCACGGGGATTCGAACTGCGACCTTCCAATCGGCAAACCCTAGGCTCAGTGATTTAGACCACAGCGCCACGTGCGCCCCATAGAGCTGATTACCATATTCCAAATGTTGTTTTCAGCACTGTATTTGTATATTTATGTCTAACATGGCAGTGATGACTTGCTGTTCATAGTTTGATATTGCAGCAAACTTTCAGCCTGTTGTAGGGTGATTAGATGCAAAGGAGGGCAGTTCCATGTGAATACAGGTTGGTTGTTAAACCACTGTGGGAACTGTAGCTCTGTGAATCAGAAATTCACTAAAATTTGTAATCTTCCAAATGAGGTAGTGGCCATTGTTATAGATAAGAATAAGGTGACACATTGTTTCTATATAGTTTTGTGCTACATAGCTGTGCCTCCTGCACAACTTTTTATATGAGCTTTTAGAATCAAGTTTTTTAAAACCAAAAAGTGACTTTCTAGTCCTCAATCCTGGAATTTAATCTTGTAAAAATTGGGAGAGAGCATTGGGAAAAGTTGGAAAAAGAAACAAGATTATTAATAACCTATAATATGGCTGAGTTTGGTTTTATTTATTTTTTCTTAAAAACAAACAAACCCAAAAATAAACACTCTCTATGTGTGTGCACACATACGTGTGTGTATTTCTATCTCTATGACAGCAGGTAGTTATATTTTGTTACAAAATATATAAAAGTAATAATAATAATAATGATAAACAATATAATGATGATGATTAGAGCTCTAGCCACATGCATAAAAAAATAACACTACATTACAAAAACCTACAGGGTACAGGTTGATGATTGACATGACCAGTTAATTGAGATGATCCAGTGTTAAATAATTCAAGAATTATCCGAATATTCATCAGTTTTGACATTTGATTCAAAAATGGGGATTTCAATGTTGTCATGTTTCTATCTTTGAAAGAGCACCCGGTGGTTCTGTAATTTGGGGGAGTGGGTGACCTTTTTTCATAAACGGGAACATTTTTGGCAGCTTGGCTGATAGACATTCAACAACAAGAAAGAATCCCTCTAGGCTTCTCCAAACTGCTGAGTGCCAATGACATGTGTAAGTCAAGGATTTAACCCTGTCACTCTCTGTCAGGCACACTGAAAAGGGCAGGCCCTACCTTCCACTGCAAGACTGGCATGAGAGAGAATGGCCTTGGGCACTGAGGGGCAACTCTTTCACACTCTTAATATGCCTGTTATTTCCCCACTTACAACAGGCAGGATGGTCTCATTACCATTTTATTTTGCCAAATAATTAAGAGCTTGAGAATTCCCAAAGAGCTTGGCAGCCTAGTCAAGGAGTGATACGGAAAGACCTTTCAGGATGTTAATTTCTCCAGTCCCTGACATCTAAGCTAATGATTTTCCTCTTTCCTCTTCCTTTTTTAAGGTTGTAAGTAGAACAGAAGTCACATCCACACACTACATTTTTTTTAGCACTCTTTTACTACTTTTAACGGTTTTGGCTTTCCCCAGAGAACCCTGAGAACTTTAGTTTGTTAAGGGTGCTGGGAACTGAAGCTCTGTGAGCGGTCTCCTAATGACTCTCAGTACCAGGTCTTTTTTCAGCAGGAATTCACCAGAACTCACTTCTGGCACCTCTGAGGTGGGTGCCATTGCCATTCTAAGAGAATGAGGGGCGTGTTCATGGTGAGTTCTGACACCTTTTTTTTCTAGAAAAATAACACTGCTCAGCACCTTTAACATACCACAGTTCTCGGGATTCTTTGTGAGAAGGCGTGACAGTTAAAGTCGTGCAAGAGTACTTTAAATGTATGGTGTTTATGCATCCATAAGCTCACTGAGCAAGATGTCTGCAAAAATTTAAAGTTAAATCTATCATACCAATGAAGCTACCCACATATCAGTGCCAGTTTGTCTGATCTGAAAGAGAATTCCGCTCCAACCTTTTGACTTCTTTTAATGGAACCTGCAGTAGCAGAGAGGGCAAGGTGTGTCCACAGAGGCCTTCCCCGGCACCCACAGGATCCCATCTTCCCATTGACCAGGCCCTCCAGTTTGCAATTGTGGCTGCAGTGTCATGGCCTAAAAATGGCCTAGAATGTTTCTTAGATGCAAAATGTGCTGTAGTGACACAGAAGTCCTTTCTCATTAGTATTCATTGTTTACTGGAAAGTTCCAGGCTATTTGTGCCCTCCTTATATAGCAGCATGCAGGTGTGAGAATCAGTCAGTCTTTCTTTTGTTTTCAAGCTATGCAGTTCAATGGTGTTGCTCTGCAATTGCTTCTTGAGCTATGCATCCAGTCAGGGATCTGGCTGAGGACTTGCAACGGCTAAGCTTATTGAAATGCTTCAGTAAAGCATATTTGCTGGTGGAGTGAGCTGTTTGTGTGATTAATTTGCTGCCAACACCCAGCTGAGTTACTCTGCTGAACTCTTTACATGCCCTGGGGCTTGATAGACCAGGCATGCATATCAGGAAAGTCCTGGGAGCATCAGGACCCTAATCTTGACATGCAGATCCAAAAAGATTGGCTACTTCTATTCTAGAACATGATTCAATGCTGCTGAGAAGCTGAAACTTCTAAAAGCATTTGCTTGTTTCCAAATGCCTCAACACACACCCTCATCAGAATGTGGAGATTCAATCCTGCACAGATCCTTAGAGAAGGAACACTATAGTAAAGGAAAACTTTGATTTTTTAAATACAGACAATTTGGGGAGAGAGGAGAGAGAGAGAGAATGAATAACAAAAAGGAATAATGAAAAATAATGCCAAGACACTGCACATCTGATGTAATGTTTTCTTGGGCTCAGTCAGATATACATATGAATAATAAACCCATTAAGCAAACTTCCTGTTAGCTGGAATGCATTGTCATTCACTGCATATTTATCCTGATAATATATGCGCTCAGTTACACTCTACTTCCTGACAGTCTTGCAAAGCCGTCAGGTTTTAATTAAGTGGAACTATAAAAGCTTCCATTGAAATTTGCTCTTTCCCTCTTTTCAAATGAGACGAAGGCGCAACAATTTGCTGAATCCTTGAGTGGCATTGCAAGGGTCTTTGTGGAGTCATCATTTTGCAGTTTTCATAAGCCAGCCCTTTTCTGGGTCTCTGCGTCTTGGGGGGGGGGGTGGCTCCTGGATTTGCATTTGACTGAATTGCAGCTATTTTGCCAGCATTGATTGGCTTGATCTAGGCTATCTCTTCCAGAGATTGTAATTAACGTTTGGCACAATGTGCTAGCTTTCCACATGGACAAAGGTCTACGGATGAGACAGGTTCCCATTCTAAACCTGATGCATCCCTTGCCAGCTGCTCAATTATCCACCTAGCCCCAATAACAGTGCTCCTGTGATCCGAGAATGTGATACATCCAAGCAGAACATGCCATCTGTGCTCTGAAATATGCCAGGCAAATTCTCGAGGTGAGGAATATAGATGATAGCAAATTTTCAGGTGCTGTGGACTCAGGTTGTATTCATCACCTTTGAAGTCCCATTTCAACTAGCAGAACTGGAGTAAAGAACACAGTTAATGCATTAAACTGAATGTCGGCTACAGGTGGCGGGTGGCGCTGCGGGTTAAACCACAGAGCCTAGGGCTTGCCAATCAGAAGGTCGGCGGTTCGAATCCCCACAAGCTCCCATTGCTTGGTCCCTGCTCCTGCCAACCTAGGAGTTCAAAAGCACGTCAAAGTGCAAGTAGATAAATAGGTACCGCTCTGGCAGGAAGGTAAACAGCGTTTCCATGCACTGCTCTGGTTCACCAGAAGTGGCTTAGTCATACTGGCCACATGACCCAGAAGCTGTACGCCAGCTCCCTCAGCCAATAAAGCAAGATAAGCGCCACAACCCCAGACACTGCCATAACTGGACCTAATGGTCCGGGGTCCCTTTACTTTTACCTTTACAGGCTACAGGAGGTGGGGTCCTGAGGCCTATTTCTGATGGTTTCTCAGCCATCCACCAGACAAGGTGTTTTACAAAATGGTGCACTATGGAGTTAAAATGAGTATGCTAGCTATTGAAGCCGGGAGTTGCTCATTAGGACATTTCCATGCTTAGGGGCATTGAAAACTCCTATAGCACCAACAATGCAATTGCAACAGTCCCCAGGAGATGCTCCTGCTCCCAGGCTTTGCACGCTGACATGGTTTCATCCTGCACACCAGGGCAATAGTGTGTGTGGTGGGGACAAAAGCTTATCCTTTGACAGCTCTACTGCTGATCCCATCTTGTTGGTAAGGAGATGGGAGGACCAGGGCTGGCCATGAAGACAAGCAGCAGATTTCAAAGTGGGTGGTCTTTTGCAACATATAACATGTTGCATGAGAAGACAATCCCACTGGTTTATCAGAAAACACACACATACACACATATTTGTAAAGGTGTGAGGGTAAACAAGTACCTGTGTGCCTCACCACAAGAGACCTTAGGCTTCCTGGCTTAGAGCAATACATATTTCTATTATTATTATTTACTGCACTATGGAACAAACCTGATATACTTGAAAACTTGCATTTCCAAAAATAAAATACAAAGGTGTCCATGTACAGTTAAACAAGTACTTGCCTACATGGCTGCAAAGTGAGGAAGTACTAATTGAGGGGAGGGAGCAACAACACATAATCCATTCAAGCCATATACCCATTCAAGCAGCACCCACTAGTGTGAATGGGAAATATCATGGTAGATTTCAAAGGCATAAAATTTAGAGCATTCATGTGTGGACTAAGCTGCACAAATGTGCACATGGAAACAACATCCCATTTACATATGAATGCCCTGGTGTGTACACAACCCAAGTCTTTGGTTTGTTCCAGCAAAGGTCTTCTTATTTTTTATGTTCATAGGACTGAAATTGCTTGAGGAAAGGCTAATGAAGCATACTGTCCACAATTGCACCCACTAGCAATGCTTCTTAGACAACAGTATGTCAGCTGTTGTGATCATAGGAATCACTGCAGTCGTATCCATGTCCAAACCTGTTCGTATTACCATTTCTCATGTGAAACTAGCCCCAATAATGCAGAAGAGATGGCTATATATATATATATATATATATATATATATATATACATACACACACACACACACACACACACACATACACACACACACACACACACACACACACACACACACACACACATATATATATATATATATATATATGCTTTCGTAGATTTTCACGGGTACAGGAATGCAGGTTTTGGTGTCTTCGGGTGTCTTCCCGTGTAAGAGTTGGGGTGTCTAGGCGACGTTTCGACGAGGTCTCACTCGTCATCTTCAGGCTGGTGCTTTCGGCTTCTTGTTACTGGAACAGAGCAGGATCTCAGTGTTTGAGTTCCTATAAATACTGTTGAGGGGGTGTGGTGTATAGCCTCCAACGTTCTGGGCAGAGAGGAACCACAGCTCGCCCCTATACACGAAGCCAAGCCAGAGCACAACTAAGTGCAGTACAGCCATCTTCTCAGAAAAACTCTTCACAAGCTCAAGAGGTCAAGACACGAAAGCTTTAGCAACTAATCCACACTTAATGACCCACCTAAGTGGTACTCAGAATATCACTCAAGAAATCACTCAAGATATCCCTCAAGTAATTAAGGAACAAAAGAAGAAAAGGCACACTAACCTGGGAACTTCCTCTCTGCCCAGAACGTTGGAGGCTATACACCACACCCCCTCAACAGTATTTATAGGAACTCAAACACTGAGATCCTGCTCTGTTCCAGTAACAAGAAGCCGAAAGCACCAGCCTGAAGATGACGAGTGAGACCTCGTCGAAACGTCGCCTAGACACCCCAACTCTTACACGGGAAGACACCCGAAGACACCAAAACCTGCATATATATATATATATATATATATATATATATATATATATATATAAAATTTAAATGCAGGAATTTTCATTAAGCCAAAGATTTTCATTTCTTCAAATTTTAGTGAAGGCCTTAAAGGAAATGGAAATTATTATTATTATTATTTCAAAGGTATGGTATTTTAAGGAATGGACAAAAATTCAAGAAGATTCAGCATTGCAGTGGTTTATGATGTTGGCTTTAAGTCTTTATTTTGAGAAGAAAATCGTTTGGCATGGTAAAGACATTGCTCCAAATTCTCAGTTTCTCCTCTTTCTCTGTTTTGTGGAAATTGGCAGTGTTCCACCTCAGGTGGATCATTGCTCCTTGCCTTCACACTGTTTGCTTTTGAAAAGAAGAATTTAATTTTGCATACTTTAATAACTCTCCAGTGCTCGAAATTATAATCTATGTTCCATTGAAGCTCTTCTCATGTGTTCTTCTCTGTTATAGCAATATGTCTTTGTTAGGAAAGTGGGGACAACCATTCTTGCTCTACCCCCTTCCCCATTATTGTCCCCATTTCCCTCTGTGTGAGTAGTTGTTCCATTTGTTTAGGCACACCGGGTGATGTGGATCCTTGAAAAATCAGGATTCTACATTGTGGAAAATCATAGAATCTTAGAGTTGGAAGGGACCTAAGGGATCAGGCAGGAGTAGAAAAGTCTCTCCATTGCAGAACACCATTGTCCATTTCATGGAGGTTGACAAGAATGCATTATGCCCAATGCCACTAGCTAGCATGGTCATCCTCACTCATCCATCTCATGTGTTTATTTTACACAGGATGAATGCCTGGATAGGGATTTATAGAATCATTGAATTGGAAAGGGACCTCATGGGTCATCTAGTCAACCCCCAATCCAGTAATATCAACTAAAGCATCCATGTCATGACATGGCCATCCAACCTCTGCTTAAAAACCTCCATGGAAGGAGAGCCCACCACCAAAGTGGTGTGTGCTGCTCAAAGTCAGGCTACACAATAACATGATGTTGTGTTCCGGTCCACTCTAATCTCCTCTATGAAGGCACCCTGAGTGGCCTGTGCCTTTTTTTTAACCATGTGGCAAGCACAAGGCAGCAGCGAATATGAAGTGGAGTCTAGCAGCCATTCTTGATTCTGTTGTGAAGCCTGAAATCACCATGCTAGGATACACCAGATTATTCAGAATGAAACCCAAAAGTTGTAGGTTTGCTGCTGCAAAAGGTTCAGTGCATCTCCAAACCTGAGTACTCTTTCTTCTTCTTTTAATTTTTTTATTATTATTAATTTTCTTTTTTCTCTCATTACAAATATACTTATAACATACAATTTACATAACGTCTCCCCCTCCCTCCCTTAGGGCTTCCCTCAACCTCCATTTCTGATTTATTATTGTCATTATTATATTCTGCTATTTTTTACAAATATCATATTTTTCCTTTTATTACATTATTTGTCCCCTATCCATAAATCCTCCCTTAAAGAGGGCATGTATTGCGGTGAGACCTGGAAACTGACACCCTGCACTGTGGGTGGGTACGATTGGTCAGCCACAACACCCGTTTGGTAGGTCCCTCAAAGCTGGGTGCAATTTGGCCAATGGGACACAGTCCAAATGGTTCAAGGGACTTATTTCTACCCAAGCACGTGACCCAGAGCTTCCTCTTTCGGCGTGTGCATTTGGAACACCTGCCCACCTCTCCCTACTTTTAGGGCTTTGCACTTGACCTTGCTATGCCGTCATGTGGCGTCTGTCGTTGGGACAGGGGCACGGCAGGAATTTCCCCACTTGGCTGATTGGCTGTTGCCCTTTGAGTTTCGCCTGCCGCGTAGCAAATCGTCACAACTTGTAAGGTTGTGGATAGGCTCTGGTTCAGGTGATAGGGATGGGAGAACGCTCTTGCCATCCCTATGTGAAGGGATCCTGTTAAAGGAATCCAGGGACTCGATGGTTTGGTCAACCCCTGTGAGGGGGTTATGCCTGTGCCTGAGTCCAGGGGGACATTTGGGTGGTGGAGTTAGCCCGTTCCCAGCTTTCTGCTTATCCAGGTGTTCACCCTTGTCTGACCTATGCTGGAACCCTGGGTCAGCGCTACCTGCATGGCAGAGATCTCGTCAAACCAGAGCCTATGCAACCAGTCACTTTCTGTAATCAATGAAGTTGTGGCCTAAATTCTGCCAAAAACTAAAACCAAAATTTGAGTCACATGTGAATTTATTTAGGGGGGAGGTTTCTGGGTCTGAACACGCAAAGTTGTGAATGTTTTTTAGTACTCTTTCTTCTTGTTCCACCTAGCCATGATGGCCTGTTGGTGAAAGGGAATGAATGTAAGAGAGGTTGCCTTAGCATTGGTTGATTCAGCTTTGTGAACTTTGCACTCTACTCCCTAAAGCAGGAATGGGGAACCTTTTTCAGATCGAAGGTTGCATTCCCTTCTGGGCTACCATCGGGTGATTGACAGGGCCAAGGCAAAACTGGGCTCTCCACCCCAGTCATCTAGTGCATCTGATGAAATGAGCTCTCCTCTAGACCATGAACACTTATGGGATTATAAATATACTACAGTGGTACCTTGGGTTAAGTACTTAATTCGTTCCAGAGGTCCGTACTTAACCTGAAACTGTTCTTAACCTGAAGCACCACTTTAGCTAATGGGGCCTGCTGCTGTCGCGCCGCCGGAGCACGATTTCTGTTCTCATCCTGAAGCAAAGTTCTTAAACCGAGGTAATATTTCTAGGTTAGTGGAGTCTGTAACCTGAAGTGTCTGTAACCTGAAGCGTCTGTAACCTGAAGCGTATGTAACCTTAAGATGCCACAATCACTGATTACAACAGGATGCATTTGGTAAGCAGACGCTGGCCTGCTTCTCCTAAACATGTTTTAGGAGAAAAATAAAAGCTATTTTACACTTACATTAAAATATTATTTTTTAAAGAAAAGAAAGAATGTTACTGTGGCAACCCTCACCTGCAAAGTCAGGTGTGTGCAAAGACCCCTGAGGGAGAAGAAAATTATAGCTCATGACATTTTTGAAACCTTTCAATGAGCTAAAACAGTATTTCCATGCATAATAAACTTGCGGTTTTAAAGCCAAAGTGAAGGGAAGCCTTTCGAGCTCGTCACTCAGCTGTGTTATATCTGGTTGGGGGAAAGGGTCTATTTTTGAAATTTCCAGCACTGCAGTGCTCTTTTTCCTTAGCTCTCCTGTCACAAGGTGGCAAGCAGGACATGGGCAGTCATGTATAATTAGGTATAATCTGAACCTTTTAGTACAATTCAGAGAAGGAGACAATATTTGGCCACTCAAATCAAGCTATCAAAGCAAGGTCAGGTGGTACCTGGTGCGAAAAAAAATCTTGTCACCCCCCCCCCAATTGATTGATTGATTGATTTTTTTTGCCTGCAAAAATGGTTTGACTTTATTTCATATTTTCATATTTGGGGGGGGGGAGCCAGAGTTGTTGAGCTTTTTTGCAGAGACCATGTACCTTGCAATGAGGACCGTATCGGCAGTGGGAAGCCTGCGTGCGCCAAACCAACATAATCTCTCACAGACATTTAGCAGCGCACAGCGTCACCCGGGGCAGACCGCACCCACCTTGCTCCACCCCTGGCCATCAGTTGATCCCTGAGGTAACTCCTGCTTTCTGCATGGAGATCTGGTGCATTTAGCCAAACCAAGCAGAATTGAATCCCCATCAATCTGCTGGTGTCACCTGCCCATCTTGTGGCATCACCTGATTGGCATAGTATCAGGTAGGGATAGCTTTAGAAAATATAGCTTTGCAGGCCAATTTAGAATTATTGGTGAACCAAGGTTGGTCCCCAGGCTGTAGTTTCTCCACCCCCATTGTAGAACCTGAATTGATCCGTAAGGTTATGTCCAGCTCTATGATTCTTTGTCTCCAGATTAGATCCTCCAGCTATTTAAAAATTATCAGCAAAGTTTCTGCTCATGGTTAAGTCTGGATGGATTCTACTTAAGTACCAGTTATAGAAGGGTATATGGAAAGTGGACATCATTCTGTATACATGCAAGTAGGTCTAAATCTGTGTTTATCAACTTTGGGGGTCCAGATGTTTTTTTAACCTAAGGCCCCCATCATCTACAACCAATTTAGTCAATTGTCAGGAAAAATAACAGTTGTAGTCCAACAATATCTGATGGCCCAAAGTGGAAAAGCACTGGTATAAATTGATGGGGATGAACTGGATCAACCAGGAGCTATAAGCACAATAAGATCACAGAGACTAGAATAAATTATTCTAATTAAATTATGCCTTTAAAAAAATCACGCAGTATTTTAGGTTATCAACTGGTTTGTCTCATGGTTGATTTCATTTTCCTTTCCAAGAGAGGAGTAGTAAAAGTAAGGGACACATGAGGTTATTTCAGGTGCTTGAGCAAAGACATGGAGAGCAATCAACTCCTGGGATGTTTCTAATTGTGAAATGGGCATACATAAAGAGCAATGGTGTATATCAGATTTGACTAATAGCAACCAGAATATTTCTCTTGGAATTAAGTTTGCTAGCAGCTGCTAAAGCTTATAAAAATGTGAGGAAACTCCTTGCTGAGGTGTGGAAATATATACGGTAATAAGCTAACCATACACTCTGATGGTTTGTTCATCTGTTCAATTATGTGTGTATGTTTGTGTGTTGTAACCTGAGGGAACAGGTTCTAAAGAACGGACATATCTTTAGTGTTGAAAGTTGCTTGGTGGTGATAGATGCAAAGGCAGTCAGAGGATGCATGTGTCGGTCACATAGCTGTTTAATAGCCAAGAGCACCCAGGTCAGGCTGATTACCTATTTGACCTATGCTGGGCACTGTTGGCTATTCAACAGCCACATGCTCCATGGGGGTGTTGTGTTTCCTCTCCCTTCCCCCCAGTGATCAAAAGCAGGGTGGTTCAATTCTGCAGGATGCTTCTTCACAAGTGGTTACTCTCTGGGGAAGCTCCTTGTAGGTGACCAACTTGCACCCTTCATGATTTCTGTCTCCACTCAGCAGCTGTTGAGCAGAGGCATCACTCCCACAGAGTGCTGCCTTGCAAAGGGCTTTCTTGCAGGAAAGAAAGCAGTACCTCTACGTCTGCAGGATTTGCAGGATCTCTAAGTCTGCTCAACAGCTATTGAATGGAGACAGTCATCTTGTGGGACAGGGCATCAGGCAGGAAGGAGAGTCAGGCAGTACCAGGCTCCTACCTTCTCCTGGGAAGACACAGCTGACGGTCAGGTAGGTCTTGGCCTTTTCACGGGTTTTCTTGCCTGATGCCTACCTCTTCTTGCTGCCTGATGCCTTGACTACTGATATGTCCGGATCACTTCGAGCCATCAAACCCAGACTCAACCAATGCCCAAATCCCTCCAAATAAGCTTGGAACTCAAAAGAACATAAGAAGAGGCAATGGCCATTTTGGTCCAGCATCTGGTTCTCACAATGGCCAGTCAGATGCTTGTGCGAAACTCACAAGTGGGATTTGAGCACAACAGCTCTCTCCCCTCCTGTGGTCTCCAGCAACTGGTATTGAGAAGCATTACTGCCTCCAGCTAGTAATGCTAGTAGCCATCAATAGCCCTATTCCCCACAAATTTGTCCAGGTTTTGTGTTCATCACTGCCTCCTGTGGGACTCAGTCAAATCCAATGCACAGCTCTCATATATGCTACATATCTAGGACTTTGACTCATACTTATGGCACATGACCCAAAGTTCTGTAACACAGCATGAATCTGATGGCTTTTGATTTCAACCTAAAATATTACTGCCTCTGAAGATAATTCAGAAACTTCAGCTAGTGCAGAATTCAACAGTCAGGTTGCTCACTGGAGCAAGGCGGCTTCAGCATATTACCCTGATCCTGATCCGACTGCACTGGCTACCAGTTAGTTTCTGGGCTCAATTTAGAGTGCTGGTTTTGACTTATAAAGCCTTAAATGGCTCAGGGCTGCACTACCTCAAGGACCACCTTGCTAATCATCATCATCATCATCTTATTTTTTTTAAAGATATTTATTAAAGTTTTTAAAATATAGCAATGAAAATGAAAAATAAAAAGAAACAAAATACAAAATACAACATAAAAACAGTTAAAAAACAAATAATTTCCATAACATATCTTCCTTACACTTATTTCCCCAGACCTCCTCATACCTCCCTTCTTTGTATTCCACTTCAATTTGTTAGTTCAGCAAATCCTTACCATTAAGCTTTTACCCATTTGTAAACCTTTTTTTTTTCCGTATCTCCTAAAGCATTACAGTGGGAAACCCCTTAGTTTCTATCCAACATCCTTCTAGCATTCATTAATTTTACAATATTTCTGTAAATAGTCATTAAACTTCTTCCAGTCTACTTTCACCATCTCTTCTCCCTGGTCTCGGATTCTGCCAGTCATTTCTGCCAATTCCATGTAGTCGATCACCTTCATCTGCCATTCTTCCAGAGTGGGTAGATCTTGTGTCTTCCCATCATCATCATCTTATTTATACCCCACCCATCTGGCTGGGTTTCCCCATCCACTCCGGGCTGCTTATAGCATATATAAGACATAGTAAAATATCAAACATTAAAAACTCCCTGATACAGCACTGCCTTCTGATGTCTTCTAAATGTTATGTAATTACAAGCCTACCAGAACCCTAAGATCATCATCTGATGTGCCTCCTCCAGGAGAGATACAAAGGGTGACAACACAAGAAGCGAGCCCCTTTTCTTCAGTGGTTCACCATTTGTGGAATGTTCTCCCCATGGTGGCTCACCTGGCACCTTCATTGTAACCTTTAAGTGCCAGGCAAAAAACATTCCTCTTTAACCAGGCCTTTGGCTGATTGACATCCAATGCCCTTTTGAAATGTATATTGGAAAGGGGAATTAATGGATTGTTTTGTTTTTATTATGTATTTTCTGGGGTTTTTATATTGTGATTTTATGTTGTGGAACTGCCCTGAGATCTACGGGCATAGGGTGGCATACAAATTTAATAAATGAACAAACAAACAAATGAATGGATGACCAAAATAAAACTTAACATGTTATACCAGATTAAATTTGAAGTTCATGCATGGGGGTGGGGGGGAAGTATATATTTTTTCTTTGCAATAAAAATGCATGAAATGTCAAAGTGTTTTTATGGGGCAGAGGGCAGAGCCACAGTACAGACCTGCACTTACTTTTAATATATTTTATATAGGATCTCTCCCGCCCGCCCCCCCCCCCGCCATCTCTCTTTCCCCAGGGAAGATAAGAGGGAGGAGGTAGGAATGGAGGAGAAATGTGCATGCTATGGAAAAGCGATTATAATGCACCACGTAGGCGGAAGAAAATTATGGGGAAATTATCTATAGAAATTTGCTGATAATTACTTTGCATAGATTATGAGAGAGTAACGAAAAGGATAAATGTAAATTTCTCTCTGATTTTAGCACAGTTCTGGAGATGTTCGACATTGCCTGAAATTTGTGGATTAAGGAGACAGATTAAGACAAGTCAATTTAGTTCATTTGATGTGCCTCGTGATGCATATCAGATGCAGGGATGATTGGTTTGCATATGTACGATCCTTGAAATATGTACATGTAGATGACTTAATGAACTGATGAAAGGAAACACAACAGGGAACAGTCTCCAATTTGGAATAGATGAAGATAAAGCCTAATAATTGCATCTGGATTTTTCACTTTTATTTTCCTAAGAGCTTCCCCTATTAAGCCTTTAAAATTATTTTTACAGAAGTGGAGTGATAATTAGGGTATTCATCTGCTTACGCGCTACAGATGGGGAAATGTGCGATTTCGCCATATTTAGCATACACATATATTCATCTCCACTGTGTCTGCTTACACACCGGGGCCTTGAGAGGTTCTATTTATTTAAGCTGCTGTTGAAGACAAATAGACATAAAAACCCTATTAGGAGAGCTGGATGAATGCATATCCTCTTGGCTTTCTGCTCTGCTTTGATCACTTGGAGCTGATTCTGTGATTAGGAAGTGAGTGGACTAAAATAGATGGGGCACACAAGTAAGGATGGATGAATCTGTCAATTTCATTTTCTCTTTTTTCCTGGCTTTTCCCATTTTAAAATAGGTTTGCTTCATTTCCACAAACATAGGTGAATGTTAAAAACAAAGGTCTACATGATAATTCATCCGCATTGCCTTGCATGTTTATCCTAATATACATATTTCTGTATGCAATTAAGCAAAGGTTGGATGGCCATCTGTCATGTTTGATATGGTTGAGTTTCCTGCATCGCAGGGGGTTGGACTAGGTGACCCCTGAGGTCCCTTCCAGCTTTACAATTCTATGATTCTGTGCTTCATGAAATTGTAATTGCTCCAAGGTAATGCTCCCTGATCACTGTAAGCTACATCTTTGTGTAGGCTACGCTCCATCACAATTCCTTTAGAGTAGGGGTGGGGAACATGTGGCCCTCCAGATGTTGTTGAACTTTAAGTCCCATCAGCTGCAACCAGCATGGCCAGTGGTCAGGGATGATGGGAGTTGAAGCCCAGGGACATCTGGAAGGCCATGGGTTCCCCCTCCCTGATTTAGAGGAAGTCATGCAATGGATGCAATCAATCGCAGAGCTGAAAACCTGAAATGACTCCTGACCAACCTTTGACGTGCTTTCGAACTGCTAGGTTGGCAGGAGCAGGGACCGAGCAACGGGAACTCACCCCGTCGTGGGGATTCAAACTGCCGACCTTCTGATTGGCAAGTCTTAGGCTCTGTGGTTTAACCCACAGTGCCACCCGTGTCCCATACACTATTCCCATAGTCCCATACACATACATAGTCCCATACACATACATAGTCCCATACATAGTCCCATACACTATTTAGGAACATAGAAAACTACTTTACACTGTTTCATTTAGTTCAGTATAGTCTACGCTGACTGGATGCATCTCTCCAAGGTTTCAGACAGGACATTCCCAGCTCTACCAGGAGATGCTGGAAGTTGAAACTGGGGCCTTCTGAATACAAGACAGATGCTCCCCCAGTGAGAACAATTCAGTTGCTTAAGGTCAGGGTAAAGACACAATGTGAAGGGGATTTAATTTCGTGCAAATGATATGGTGGTGTCTAGAGAAAGAGAAGATTTGTGAGAACCGTCTGATAAAATTTAGAGGTGCAACTTTGAAAGTGGTTGAGATCTGGAATACCGTATCTGGAGAACTAATTAGAGGAGGGCTTTGGGAGGAAGGAAACAATCCGTAACCGGATAAAGAAGCCCTTTCGCAGGGATAGGTAACTTCACAGTTCCCTTCCTACTACTCTTAAGACACCTGAGAGGGCCATTTCCTCCACCACCCATTGGCAACCAGCATGCTTCCACTTCTTATATTGAGCCACAAATTACTGAAACAAATCCTGATGCGGTCCTATGAAAACAGCTGGCTTTGTGGTGTTGGGAGCTGAGTGCAAGCTAAAAGCCATAAAGCTGTAACTCGGGAAAGTTCAATAGGCAAATGGAAAGCTTGGAAAGCGCACACCAATCAACACCTAGTGCCACAATGTAATGCAATGATCTTATTCATACCAGATAATAAATGTAACAAAGAAATGCTTTCAAAACCGCCGGTTGACTAACATTGACCTAATCAGCTCAGAATTGTTTAGGCATAAGAGGTCATCTATCCAAGAATTAAAAAGGCTTTTAATGCAAACCACAGACCACCTACTTCACTTGCATTCGGAAGGAGGGGGGAAAAGAGAAGTGCAAAAGTTTGAAAAATGAACACTACAGAATTCCTGCAGTCTGTGGAAGGTTAGTTCTGTTGATTGTGGTTCCCTGGAAAACCATTCTTAAAAAGAAACCCAAGTGGATTCAATTGTTTCTCTTCCTCTTGTGACTTCTATGTGACTATGCACGGCTATGGCAACGTAAGAGTATCATTTGTAATCATTATCATGTATAAAACTATAAACACATGGACAATTTGTCCCATTAGCTGTTAGCTTATTGATTCCTGCAATCACAATAATCCATGATTTCTTGACAATACAGATCTCTGACACTCTTCACACAAACCCTACTTATCAATCACAGTCGTATTTTTCTATTCTCAAAACAAGGCAAATAAGTTGCAATCTGTGTAACATTAACCAACATACCAAGAAAAGTTTGACCTTTCAAAAGAATATAGGAAGCTATCTTATAATGAGTCAGACCACTGGTCCAACTAATACAGTATAGTCGTACCTTGGATCCCGAACGCCTTGGTACTCGGATGTTTTGGCTCCCTCACACCACAAACCCAGAAGTGAGTGTTCCGGTTTGCGAACGTTCTTTGGAACCCAAACATCTGACGGGGTTTCTGAGGCTTCAGATTGGCTGCAGGAACTTCCTGCAGCCAATCAGAAGTCATGCTTTGGTTTACAAATGTTTCGGAGTCAAACAGACTTCCAGAACAGATTCTATTCAACCTCCAAGGTACGACTGTATTGTCTACTTTGAGCCACACTGGCTTTCCAGGGGTTCAGACTCTGAGTCTTCTCAGTCAGATGCTGAGACTGAACATGGAATGGTTTGGCCTACTACAGTTTAGACCTTCCTGTACTGTGCAGCTCTGTTTAACATCCTTTATACAGGCCTTTTTTTTTTTTTTTTACTAACACCCTTCTCACACAATCAGTCCGTGTTTTGTGACCATGAATTGGAAGAGGTCAGCTAGCTGGCAGGCCTCACTCCCTTCCTGCCCTATTGCTTTCTAGGATCCTGATCATCCATACAGTTTATATGAGAGCTGTGCTAAATTTATTTTATTTTTATTTTTATTTATTGGGTGAGTGGAGGCAAATTTAATCCCACTTGAAGAAATGGGGTAGGAAGAAATTTCTCCAAATGTTTGGGGTGGGCTGCCGTTTACCTTACTTAATCAATATCAGCTAATGCTTTTATTCCTTTGGTTTCAAAACACAACAAAACCAAAACATCTGAATGTAAATGCCAGTGATTCCCTTCTGGCTTTGATTTGGTTACTAGTCTTTAGAAATGTCCAGAAATGCCAGGTTTAGCTTCAGGTCCTTAAATTCTTCTCCACTTTTTTTTTAAAATGGGGGTAGGTTTGCTAAATGTGGTGCATATTTTGTCACATTGCAATATGTAATAACAAAACTTGCAGTTGAATTGTTATTAAGATCAGGTTAAAAAAAATCACTGAACTCAGCTGAAAGGGATTCAGAGTGGATCCAAAACAAGCCCCCTTTGGTCCTTCAACACAGCAATGCAATATTTAGAAGTTGCTGACCTTCTAATGTCTGGTCTTGCTAGGTGGCCTTTTCCATTAAGCAAGCAGCCATATATTCCCCCCCCACCCCCCACCCTTCCTTGACTACTTACCATTATCAATTAGATATTTATTTTCTGAAATTAGAATATGTGTACATATCTATATATTTATTGTCTTTAGGTGGAGGAATTTAGCTCCAAGAAGCTGCTTTTTGACAATTGATACCAAACCTCAGTAGAGACCACCCACAGCCAGGGAAAACATTGGATCTGATTGCCAAACAGAATGGAACGAATTAATGATAGCTTACTGGATATTTTTTATGCCTACCGTCTTTTATCACGTTGAGTGGGGGGTTTGAGTTAGTGTTTATATCAAGTAAGTAAATACAGGATGGGGGTGGGGGGGTGGGCTGCCAAAAAGAATGCTGATCATTCCAAGGATTATTTGAAAATCTGTTTCAGATGACAAAGTACCGTGCCTTTATTGATAGTGTGTGCCTTCCTTTTCACACAAAAGCCTGGAAAACCAAAATCGGCCCCAAGCTCAATGTGTTAAGTGCTGAATTAAAGGCATGCACAATCTGTGTCAAATTATATTTTGGGGTTTATATCTCAGTGACCCAGATGCCTTAGTATCTCCCTTGCTGGAATTGCAGTTAATGTGTTTTACCCTGCTTAATTTTATTATAATTTGTAGTTTATCTCATTCCAAAGGGATAGTAGCAGCAGATTCAAAGGCAAATCTAAAATAAACAGATAAACTCTCATTTAAGCTGATAAAACATAGAAGCTAAATCCTCAAACCCCTCTCTTTTAAACATATCCCAAAGGTGGCATCTGCCTCCCTTTTTGAACAGCGGTTATAGTCAGTGGTATAGCATGGGGAGGGCATGGGGCAGCCACCCTGGGCACAAAATTGTTAGGAGGTGCAAAATCACAACACCTGGTGTTGTCTCAATATAGCTGTGCACTTCCATCACTGAAAATGGCTTCTCCATGCAAACCAGGAAATGACCTCTCCGGACAACAGAACAACTCTTCTTTTCTTATCTCTGTGGCTGCAATCTTTTGGGTGACACAGACACGATTAAGCAACTGAATGTACATGTGTATTCCACTTGTTTCCCTCCCTCCCACCACCCCGGGCACTGGCAACCCATGCTACACCACTGGTTGTAGCTACCACAGGCCTATCATTGCTGGTGGTGAGCAGAGGCCATCTCCACCTACTGTCTATATCTGTAAGACTGGTAAGGAGAGGAAGAGTCACTGGCAGGAGGGCCCATTGGAAGACATAATCCCTCCTCCCTTCCCACCAAAAAAACAAACAAAAACAAAACAGGATTTGGAGTTAGAATGCAGTAATTGGTTGATTATGTATGGGGGTGAGGAGACCTTTTTAGGAATCCTGGTCCCAAGTTTTATAGGGCTTTGTACATCAATACTAGCACCTTGAAACTTGCCCGATTCACAGCAATTCATTCAGCAGCAGCGTAATATGATGGTGACAATGTGCCCCAGTGAGCAGTTCAGCCACCACATAACGTCCAATCTGGAGGTTAACAAAGAATGGAGAACAAAGGTTAGTCTGTTCCAGGGTTTCCCAAACTTTCGGCTGTTTGGGTCTCTGGCTGCTTTTGGACTACAGTTCTCATGAACCCCGACCACTGGTGCTGCTAGCTATGGGAGCTGTAGTCAAACAACAGCTGGAGACCCATGTTTGGGAAACCCTGGTCTATTCCAATGCAAAAAGTAAAGGACCTGAATGGTTAAGTCCAGTCAAAGGTGACTATGGGGTGTGGCACTCATCTCACTTCAGGATGAAGGAGCCGGCTTTTGTCTACAGACAGCTTTCTGAGTCATGTGGCCAGCATGACTAAACAGAAATGCCATTTACCTTTCTGCTGCAGCAGTACCTATTTATGTACTTGCACTGGTATGCTTTCGAACTGCTAGGTTGGCAGATGCTGGGACAGAGCAATGGGAGCTCACCACCATCGAATGGATTTTAACCACTGACCTTCTGATTGGCAAGCCCAAGAGGCTCAGTGGTATTGTAATAGTAGTAGTAGTAGTAGTAGTAGTAGTAGTAGTAGTAGTAATAGTAATAATAATAATAATAATAATAATTCATTTATACCCTGCCCATCTGGTTGGGTTGCCCAAGCCACTCTGGGCAGCTTCCAACACATAAAAACATAATAAAATATCAAACATTAATAGCAGCAATCTGATCCAATATAAAAGTCACAATAACTTTAAAATAAACAACTTATATCAAACAAAGCAATATTCCATAATCTATCAGAATCTAATAGTAAACAGTAAAATTAAACATCAGCAGATACTAATTGAACAGTTCAACCACAATACAGAATTTCCAATCTATAATCAATAAAATTAAGAGCGCCACCTGATTCCAATGCAGAAACAGCTATAATTGTAGTACAAGCTGAAGTTGGTAAAAGGCCCTCCTAAATATCAAGGTCCCCTGGGCAACTGGCAACATAGATGAGTTCAGCAGGCAGTTGACCAATTGGATTTGAGAATCGCTGGATTTGAGAATCGCTGGATTTGAGAATCGCTATCCCACGATCTCAGAGTCAATTCATTGGCCATCATCCAGCCCACCACTAAGTCCAGGCAAAAATATTTAAATATGCATTTAGTGGTAATTTACATATTTAAATATTAATGTCTGTTTTTTTTGTTGTTTTTTTAAGTTTTAAAAAAGCCAGGCAGAGTCTGCGGGTCTCAAACTGCTGGAAGCGATTAGGGGATCTAAGCAATGCTTTGGTCGATGGAACCGCTGGGCTGAGCTGGCTCATGTCTGTATGTTTTTTAAACACACACACACACATCTGGAAAAGGGACCAGAACAGCCTTATGAATGGATGCATGCCACATTGACACGGATCAGAACTAGACTGTTCCATCCATCCCTAATATTGCCCTCTACCACTTCATAGATGTTCCGCTGCCTCGAGATAAATGCAGTTGTTATCTCATGCTTGCTACAGTAAGTAAGAAAATGTCACATTTTCAGCAATTCTTTGGGTGAGATTAGATATTATACAAATAGCATTTCAGATGTAAACATATGGAAGACAGTAATGACCTTCATGTAACTGGATTTAGAAAAGAAATGTGTACAGTGTAATATTTTATTCTGCACTCCGTAAGCATAACTCTAATTATAGTGGAGGCTATAATTAGAGACACAAACACAACCAACAACATTTACCCAATGTTATCCACCTAGGATGGGGGTATTCTTGCTTGCACTACAGTGGCCATTCAGCTTTGAACAATCAAGTTTTATTCAAACAAAGTGCAGTCATAGGAACAAAGTGTGTACCGTACAAGGAGCATGAACAATGCCAAAGGAATTTTATGCGTAACAATAAATGCAGCTTGAATTCTGCAAGCATAAAACACTCCTGGCTACATGCCTCTTCCTCACTCTGAGTATTTGTAAAAGATGTAAAGCAAAATATCCCATGCAAATGTGGCTTGTTCCATCTTTAGAGCCGTATTTTGGGATTCCATTGAAAATCTAGTCACTTCTGGAGTGAGGCTTTTTCGGAATTCCTGAAGATTAACATTCGATACAGCCTGGAGCTTGGGTTGCCATTATTATTACTATTTGTTTTAATAAATAAATGGCTAACAGATTAAACCTCTATTTTTGAATGCAATCTGCTTCTGTATGTAGATGCTAGGACCAATGGGTGGGCAGCGAAGGCAAGGCAGGGCCAGTCCTTTTGGACAGAGTAAGGCAGCTGCCTCAGGCAATAGATGCCAGGAGGGTGGCAAGTGGTGGCAAGTTGTTGTGTCACATGACCCAGAAGGTCTCCTTAACACCCTGCCACCTGTGTTGAACTGTGAAATGGAAGGTGCTATCCTGTCCCAAATGACTTCCAATTGTTTTAGCAAAGCATTATCTGCTCCCCAAAGAACACATGCCATCTTCCTGCCAGGCTATTGCACACCTAGGCATGGATGAACAAGCCAGTGCTAACACCTTTCAACGAAACATTTACCTTGTGAACACAAAGTATTTAAAAGGTTATTGATTTGCACCCGCAGCAGGGAACAAGCCAAAGCGGAGAAAGAAAGGATAAAAGGAGACACCCAATTGGGCTAAGGAGGCTGTAATTTTCTTAATAGTAACCTGAAGTACATTTTGGTGTAAAAATGGCAGGGAGCCCTGAGTCTAACAAGCTGAGGGCTGATAGTAGCATCCCCAGGCAGAGAACTGGGAAGGGAGGCTGGATTAGGGGTGTCAACAATGTATGTTCCACCTCCCCACCCCACAGCCACTGACCAGAAAGTAGGGGTAGGTTTCCTGGCTTAAAATTGGTTTGGCCTCTTGAACCGTTCATTAACCGTTTGCTGGCAGGGAAAAAAGAAAAAGAAAACATTTGGTGAACCAACTTGCCCAGCAAAACCAAACTTTTCAGTCACAAGTCCCACCCCTGGAAATCATTACGTAGACAAGGTTGCATATACCAGCCTTGATGCAGCAATGGGCAGAAATTTTAAAAAAATATATTGGGGGGTTCCTGTTTCAATACGCAAATATACTTTATAATACATTTAAACCACATTTAAATTTGCATTTCAAACAACTATATCTCAATCAAATAAACATATATACTGCTTGATTGTCCCTGTACTTATCTAAAGATTTTGTGACAGGGCATCTACAATTACATTATCCTTCCTGTTTTGCCCCATTCATAATAGGGTTTAGGTATGTTTACATGGAAAACTTTACAATGCCCACCTTCTGAATTTAAACCAACCAAATAGTCTACATTGGTGATTCTACCAATGACATGGAAAGGACCTTCCCAGGAAACCTCCAGCCTTCTCATCCGTCTGGGACGCAGCACCAGCACCCGATTTTCTGGCCTGAACTCTCGGTTCCTGTCTCTTCCACATGCTGTGTTGCCTTCTTTTGGCTGGAAAAATCAGTGTCTCTATTTACCCCACCCCCTCCTTAGCAGGGTAACATCATCATCATCATCATCACCATGAGGTCCCACGGTGGTCACAACAATGTACAATTTTAAAAATGGTTTAAAACAAATCAGTCAGAAGAATAGGTAAGGTAAAGGTAAAGGACTCCTGGACAGTTAAGTCCAGTTGAATTTGACTATGGGTGCAGTGCTCATCTGCACTTCCAGCTTATAAAGTCTTGGCAAGGGGGCACATTTGGGAAGAGTTGCTCTTTGCGGTATCTGAGATACGGGCCACTTAAACTTTTAAAATTCAAAATCAGCATACTGAACTGAGCCTGGAATCTAATGGGTAACTAATGCAGCTCCTTAAGGATCATGTGCTATGTGGTCTTTTAGGCTCAATTAGAATCAATTAACTGAATATCAGCTGGCAATAAATTCTATAATAAGAGGGAAAGCATGGAAATTCAAACCAGAAGTGGGAGGGGGGAAATGCTGGACTTAACAGAAAACCAGCAAAGCGCAAAATACCAAGAAGCAGAATATACAGAGATCAGAGATGAAAGATAAGCATGAGCTGAATGGATACATTTAAAAGTAAATAATGTAATTTTAGTTTGGATGCAAACTGGGGAAAGGAACCAGTGCAAAGAAGACCAAGAAACAGAGTAATATGATCATATCATATTTGTTTGCAGAAAAACTAAAACAGGCGGTTGAATGAAAGATAGAAGTAAGAGGCTTAAGATAGGAATAGGGAAGACTGACTGAAGAAAGCATTACACTAATCCAAATGAAACAACATAGAAAATGAACCAATGTGGCTGGAGTCAACAGAAAGGAAAGTTTTAATTTCAGGGATTTTAGCAACTGCACATGATAGGACTTGCATTATATTTGATGCTTCTGTGTTTTTCCTCTTAAAATTATGTCAAAGTTCTAGCACCAGCTACAGTTTATGGAATTAAGGCCAAACAGGAAATGTCCCCTCCATTTACTGGGCCGTTCATCCCCCCATTAAATTCAAAGTGTTGGTGTTGACCTTTAAAGCCCTAACTGGATTTGGCCCAGTATACCTGAAGGAGCGTCTCCACTGAGGTCCAGCTCTGAGGGCCTTCTGGTAGTTCCCTCACTGCGAGAGGGTCTTCTCCATAGTGGCACCCACCCTGTTGAACGCCCTCCCATCAGTTGTCAAGGAAAATAAACAACTATCTGACTTTTAGATGACATCTGAAGGCAGCTCTGTTTAGGGACCTTTTTAATGTTTGATGTTTTATTCTGTTTTTATTCTGTTGGAAGCTGCCTAACAACAACAACAACAATTAATGTGTGTCTGTTTGTGTGGCCTTTTCAGAGACTTTCAGAAGTTTGAGAGAAGTTTCTTAAATTTGGATGGGAAGTAACAGAGGGGGTTTCAGTTAGTCTCAACTATTTCTCCAGCTCACAAACATTCCTCACTGAGTATGGTCAAATAGGAATGGCACCATTGCCCCCCCCCCCAAAAAAAAACCCCTGTCTGTCCCCATTGGCCTGTAGTACTGCTGCCTTTGGTATCAAACTTGATCTGGAATATTGAGTAGAAAATACAGATCTGGACCTTTTCACTGGCTCAATTCCTGATAGTTCAGATCAGTAGAACCCTTTCCAGTTTGCAAAGGGTGCCTCTAGCAATGTAGATAATGCGATTTTAGCTGAGATAGCAGTGGTACCCATAAACATTACACTTTTTAGTACATTATTTTAGGATAGGCACCATGGTATTTAGGAACGTGTAAGTGAAAGCAGGTGTTGTGCATTATATCTTGCTCTGTCTCTGTAAAAACTGCAACTTTGCTTTTATGGACTACCTTTTGTACAAGGAAAAAAGTATACACCATGACATAAAAGGTAATTCTTTGGATACCCGAGACTTCATATTCTGTAAATCTTATCTATAGCAGTTTCATCCCAGTCTCATATAACTAAAAACTCTGTGTTAAATGAATCCTGCAGGTTTTGTGATACAGCGTTTATTAGGAGTTACAGATAACGGAACAAATCATGACTTGCTGAGATTCACACCCCCCCTTTTTTTTAACACTGTGGTCTGATACCTGGTTTGTTTATCCTAGACTAGTAAATCTTGTTTTCATGGGAAGGGAATGATGGAGAGTTTTTGACTTTACCTTGCATTGAATTTGCACTGTATTGTGAGTTCTGCTCATCTGCATACTCAGGATAATAACAGTGCAAGCTGGTTGAATTATGCTTTATTTTCCCACCACTCTTTCAATTTACTTCAGCTCTTAACATTCGTTCAAAATCTGCCAGAACTAGCAAAGTAGATCAAATCTGGATGCAGTGAGATACATGTAGTAGCTACTATTAATCTTTACTGCATCAACCCAATGTGCAGGATCACTGGCAAATACAGCACAGTACAGTACAGTACAGTTTTCCCACTTTAATATTTAGCCAGAGTCAATTCTATTCAATTTTTTAAAAAATCTGGTGTAGGTCTTTTCATTTGATGCCCATATTTTAATGGATACACTAGTTGGACACCCAGATGAGAGCTGCAAAGAGCAGCTCTGAGAACAATCATAATGGTAGCTGAGTAGTTTCCTACACCATTGACGTTGTTGGGTGAATCATAAGAACACTAGCAATGCCATGCTGGATCAAGCCAAAGTCTCATCTAGTTGACAGGCCCCATTTTGTGTCCCTATTTTCCAGGGACAGTTCTGGATTTATAGAAGCCTTCTGTTAGGGGCTGGGCAGAGGAGGAATGGTAGAGACCGCCTCCCTAGCCTGACCCTTCCAGAGGAGAAGAAGAAGACCATTCAGAATTACAACAGGGGTTTGAGGGGAGGTCACAGGTCAGAGGCAGATGGGTGGGAAAGCTGGGAAATAATGGGAGAGGAGGAAGAAGAAGCACCAGAGGGGGGACAGTTGATGAACACAGTGTCTTTAGAAAGCATTCCAGATCCCCCCCCCCGAACCTGGCGAGCATTGAACAGAGAGCTCAGAGGCAGAGGGCACATCTCAGAACCCATAGTGATGACACATGAAGGGAGAGAGGGAGGGGGTGGAGACTCACTTGGAGCAGCACCATTATTCCAAGAGGTGGCATTTTCAAGCTCCTCTCTGTGAATATTGAATAAAAAGAACTTGGTTGGTAAGAACTTTTCATTGCCTTATCCGTTCCTGGTGACCTGCCGTGGGGGCTGCCTTGACACCATTCCGGTTTCTGATTTGATTCCAGAATATCCCGCTTTTCCTTAGGATGTCCCCATTTTCATCACAGAAATGTTGGAGATATGCAGTTATGCTACCCCTGAGCCAAGGAGATAAATAACGATACATCTTTTAGAAGACATCTGAAGGCAGTCCTATATAGGGAAGTTTTCTTAATGTTTAATATTATATTATATTTTTCTATATTTTGAAAGCTGTTCAGAGTGGCTGGGGCAACCCAGTCAGATAGGTGTTGTATAAATAATAAATTATTATTATTATTATTATTATTATTATTATTATTATTATTATTAAATAGGCCATTCCTATTTTCATCTGTGAAATGTTGGAGGGTATGCATTGGTGGAGGTGGCTTAGGGTGTCATACCCTCAACATTTTTTGGTCCTGTATCTAACCTTTTAGATATGGCAACCATTTTGTGTTATGCACACTCCCACAGCAGCCACTTTGTGTTACATCATACACTTTAAACGGTGGCCATTTTGTAACTGGCACTCTCATAGCTTTCTCGAAATTCCAAATTGGCCCATTAGTCCAACAATTAGGAAACCCATGGGCTAGATTAACATTCTTTCCAATTCTACGATTCCATGAAAGCACCCTCACTTTCACAACTCAAAACCAGATGGTTTGTTCAAGTCATTGCCAATTAAAGATGAAGTACTTTCAGGGAGGCCTCAGCATTTTTTGGTATCAGCACCTCTATCTCTGCAATATTTCAGGGCTCCTTATCGCCATCTGCCAGCTGATGTAGCCGGATTGTCTCTTTTCTCAAACCAGTTGCCGTGACCAATGTGTGCTGCATATCATCAGGCAAACGACAAGAACAGAAGCGCAGCGTTCACTTGACAGATGATCTGTAATACTCTTTATTTGTCTTGACTGTATCTTTTTGTAGCAGAAGCATGACTATAAACATGCCTGTTATTTATCTGCAGATTTAAGGAGGTGGCCTATTACAACATCAGGGAGAAATCTCTCTGGGTGTATTAAACATTCCTGAAAAGACTTCATAGGAAAGTGCTGAGGAAACAACATTTTGAGTAAGAAAACTATCTGTACCCCAGAAGCTCTATTTTCTCACAAGTGGAGAAATGAATTCTTCCCTGTGTTTTAAAAGAAACAGCTGTGTTTTCTTCTTCTTCTTTATACCCAACCCAGAGCTGACACTGATCATTTCCCCACCACCACTGTTTTTTAAAGGGTATCGAATGTTAATCAACCAAAGGCCTGGTTGAAGAGAAACATTTTTATCTGGAGCCTAAAGGTGTATAATGAAGGTGCAACCTGAACCTTCTTGGGAAGAGCATTCCACAAATGGGGAGCCACCGCAGAAAAGGTCCATTCTCATGTTGCCATCCTCAGGACCTCCCATTGAGGAAGCACACAAAGAAGGGCTTCAGTTGATTATCTCATGGTCCAAGTAAGTTCATATGAGGAGAGGCGGTCCTTGAGGTATTGCAGTCCTGAGCCACTTAGCGCTTTATAAGTCAAAAACAGCACTTTGAATTGAGCCTGGAAACTAATCTGCAGCCAGTGCTGTTGGACCAGGATCAGTGTAATGTGTTCAAACTTTCTTTCATATCACTCTCTTCCTGCCCAGTTGAGAAAACAAGGTCCAGAGTGTGGCCTGCCACATGTGTTGGGCTGGTGACATGTTGAGACAGCCCCATGATTGTCATGGCAGCCATGAAGTCCCCCAGAACTAGCAGTCTAGGAGAATTCAACACTGCCTCCAAAACCAGCTCTGTCAGATCAGACAGGGAAACTGCTGGGCAGTGAGGTGAGCAATAAACCAGCAGAATCCCTAATGTATCCTGATTACCCAGTGCCAGGAATACACACTCTATATCTCCCCACAGCTGGACAGAGAGCCAAGAGAGAGAGCATCTCTATAGACCACAGCAATTCCTCCTCCCCAACCTTCAAGTCTGCCCTCATGCTGCACTGAGTACCCAGTTGGGTGTAGCTGAGTGAGACCAACACCATGCTGCTCACCCATCCTGGTCTCAGTGATACCAGGAGAAGAGGAGGTTAAGGGGTGATAGCCTGGAGAAGAGGAGGTTAAGGGGTGATATGATAGCCATGTTCAAATATATAAAAGGATGTCATGTAGAGGAGGGAGAAAGGTTGTTTTCTGCTGCTCCAGAGAAGCGGACACGGAGCAATGGATCCAAACTACAAGAAAGAAGATTCCACCTAAACATTAGGAAGAACTTCCTGACAGCAAGAGCTGTTCAACAGTGGAATTTGCTGCCAAGGAGTGTGGTGGAGTCTCCTACTTTGGAGGTCTTTAAGCAGAGGCTTGACAACCATATGTCAGGAGTGCTCTGATGGTGTTTCCTGCTTGACAGGGGGTTGGACTCGATGGCCCTTATGGTCTGTTCCAACTCTATGATTCTATGATTCTATTCTATACAGACCAGGTCAGCTTCCTCATTCACAATCAGATCATGGATGAGGAAGGTCTTACTCCAAGCTGACCTGGAATTCAACAGTAGCAGCTGCAGACCTGAGGGATGGCTGATAGGACAACTACAATTCCCCAGGTTGGAGAAGGGGCTGGCACACAGCACAGTCACCAGTTGCCTGTATCATGTCCAAACACATGCTTAAGGAAGGATTGTCAATGAGTAGTTCAGATATATCCTAGAGAGGAGATAGAAAACCCCCCACAAACCTTAGCAGAAAACTGTTTGTGAAGATTTTTTAGTCATTGTGTCAGAAAATGTAATTATATAATAATGACTTTTTTCTAGATGTTCTGAACCTTAATTTATCCTCAGGCATTACATGAGGTAATGAGCATGGTTTTAGAGACACAAAAAATGGGGGAAATTAAAGGAAGGTATGTAACCTACAATGAAGTACTGAAGGTATTAAGAATAAAATGTCAGTTATGTATCATGAAAGTATGAATGATATAAAACATCAGCACTTCTTGGATGAGGCTGTATACTTTAACAAGACGGGTGGTGCTCACTGCTCATTGGGTGGAACTTAAGCAGTTACGGATCTGTAAAACTCCATATGGAATGAAGACAGTTTGCTACATTTATTAATGAAACTTTACTGGTTTACATAACCATATAAAAAAGTCTACTCTTGTTATTTGTACACTTGGAAAGCCTACAGCTTATTACACTACAAAAATTAAATCAAGACACCGGAGATATTAAGGAAATACATTGCCTTTATAGTCAGCAGCATACAAATGACTACAGGGTTCGTTGGCATCCATCTGTCTCGAAGACAATGGAAGAGTGTGTCTTCCAGGATGAAGTCAAACCACTGGAGAGACCAGTTTGGGAGAGACATGTTTTGTTGCAGCTGCAGCAGATGAATGCGCCTGGTTGTGCTAATGCAGAAGCACCATGGCATTGCTTTTCTCTGTGCTCCTCCCAGTAGTCATTCTTCCTCTACAGGGTTGTGTTTAAGAAAAGCTGCAGGAATTAGGATATTGCAATTATATCACGGATTTACCCAACCATGCCTCATAATATTGTAAAACGTCTTTCTTTTCTCTCTCTCTCTCTTTCTTTCTTTCTTTCTTTCTTTCTTTCTTTCTCTTAAAATTCTGTTCATGTTTTGGTCAAAGGTCACCTTCAATTTTATTTTGACCTATAATGTATCCCTACTAAACTTAATTCAGTCCTGCACAGTGTAAAATAAATTTCACTTGATTAGAAAGCATAGTTACAGTTACCATTTTACTAAAATTTCAGACACAGATAATTGAAGTTGGGTTTATTTTTAACAAAAATTCACCTTCATTAACTAGCACCTGCTTATAAAATTGGTGAAAAGAGGCAGATTTATGGCTGCTGGCTAACAGAAGTAGAAAAAGAACTGAGTATGAACTTTGTAAAGGAAACTGCATGACTATCTAGCCAAACAAATGACTACAATTCTCAACAACGTTGAGGAAAATTCTTCACCTGAGGAAAATTCTTCAGCAGGTCAGAATGGATATGCCCCAACATTAAGTCCCCTTCCCCCTTCTTTTTAATGTGCATTTTGCAAAATAAGATTTTTTAATATATATATATATTTACTTTACTTTTGAAGGCTTTTCCATGAACTCACCTGAGCTCCATGTCAATATTAATTTTGAAGATTTATTTCAGCTTCCCCACACAAAACATAACCCTAATACGTCTAGGAATTTTATAGTCAAACAGTTAGTTGCCTTTCTGCATCACAGTTCTTATCTGCAACCCAGTGAAGCCAAAACAAAGCAGTCCCACTAACTTCAGATCCAAGCTCTTTGGCTGAACCAGGCTATGCCTGTCTCTTTAGACCAAGGTGTTGCATACTGGCCCGAAAGTGAAGAGCGAAAGAGAGGTTGTGGATCGAGGGCCCGACCCCGCTATGTGAAATAAATACACAAGGACACGTGATATAAGGTTAATGGGCAAGAAAAGGCCACAACTTTATTGATTACAGCAGTGAAAAGGTATTGGCTTAGGCATTGGATGACTATAGGTGGTGGGTTTATTCAACAGTAGGTGGAGCCTGTTGATGCTCATCCAACTATAGGCTCACCCCCTGATGTCACCGAGGGTCGTGCCATGGCCTCCCGCCAAGCAGGCATCGGACGGAATACACGACCGCCAGATTCCCTTAACGGAATAACCCACGGTAGATAGCATAGGCGATGGCCACACCTAGCCCTTGACACAGCACAACACATGAATCCAATGCCTAACCTACCCACCAATACCACAAAAGTTGTGACGATTACTATGAGGTAGGCGAAAAAACCAAAAGGCCTAATGCCAAATGGAAAAATTCCTACCAGGCCCCCCAGCCAACCAGGGCGACCAACCTAAGGTCCATAGCAAGGCCAAAAACCTATACCCTGAGCTAAATGGGAGTGGAGGGTGGGTGACTCGCTGAGGGACGACGACGAATGAGGAGGAGGCGGAGCTAGCACCACAGCATTAAGCTGCTACACACACCCCCCGGAGGCACCTCGTTGGCCACCTCTGGTGGGCGTGGGCGCCAGCCAGGTAGGAGGGGAGGGGGCTAATGCCCCCTACCAGGGGCGGGGCTCGGTCTCCCGCCCACAACCACTCCCCTCTCTTCCAGGGAGGAGAGTCTTTATCTGCTCCTGTCCAACTTGGATGGATTTCGGCAAGTGTGACACTGTACTTAGCCCAGTGAGGAACATTTCCAATGGTGTTCTGTGGATTAAAATAGGTTTGGTGGGGATGTGAGGCTTGGATGGGTGATTTAAGCCTGAACCATCCCTGGTTAGCTCTCTCAAGACTGATGTCAGAACCCAGCCATCCACCTTAAAGTTTCAGTGTATGATTACACTGGTCAACAACAAATTTGTTGTCTGCATTTTTTCAGTTGATTTAGGATGAATCTGATGCGCAGAATCCAAAAATCACATTGGTTTTGCTCAATCAGGTCAAGTTTTTGAGCTATGGCCACATGTCATTTTTTTACGTTTTTGTTCACATGTACGCTTGTGTGGAGCATTTTAGAAGAAGTTGGTGGGGGTAAAATGCCATGTCAAATAATTGTTTTGATTGGAAATGATTATTTTAATGACAAGAAGTATTCAGGTCTGATAGTTCTGGGTGATTATGTCGAAAAGGGATCAGTTTGAAGTCATAAAACCTCGAAATCTTCCATAAATTGGTGCGGCAAAGCATAAAGTTGGGGGATCAAAACTAAGTTAATGGGGCAGCCGCCCCACAAAGTATTGTCAAAGGACTCTGCCAAACTGTTGGCATCCAGATTGAAGGGAAAAAACCTCCTCTCTGACAGTGCTCGCATCAGCTTCTTCCGCAACAGGCATCAAGAGTACCTCCGTTTTTTCTCGGAAGAGAAGGACTTGGTGTACTGTGCAGATATTGCACAGCTTCTGCTCAAGCTTGGAGTGCCACAGTACGAACCCAAAGATTGGAGACTGTTCATTGACAGCAGCAAGCGATCACTGAAATGTGTTCTGCTACACAACGACAACCAGTTTGCCTCTGTACCCCTGGCTCACTCGAGTACACTGAAGGAGAACTATGAAGCGGTGAAGTATGTGCTGGAGAAAATTGGTTATGATCAGCATAAGTGGTTTATTTGTGTTGACCTGAAGATGGTGAACTTTTTGTTGGGACAACAGTCTGACTTCACCAAGTACCCATGTTTTCTGTGCATGTGGGATAGTAGGGACCGTGCTCAGCATTACACGAAGAAGGACTGGCCTGTGTGGGAGGAATTGGTGCCTTGCAGAGAAAGGAACGTCATCAACGACCCTCTGATGGACAGAGACAGAATATTCTTCCCACCGCTGCACATCAAGCTCGGCTTAATCAAGCAGTTCACCAAGGCTCTGGACAAGGATGGTGACTGCTTCACTTACTTGTGCCAGGGTTTTCCAGGATTGACCATGGAGAAGTTGAAAGCTGGCATATTTGATGGTCCTCAGATCCGTCAGCTCATCAGAGATCCAGAGTTAGGAAACTCAATGAACAAAGTGGAACTGGAAGGCATTTGTTCTGGTAGTGAAGAACTTTCTTGGCAACAATAAGGCCAGAAACTATGCAGAACTTGTCAACAACATGCTGACTGCTTTCAGAAACCTGGGCTGCAACATGAGCGTCAAGATGCACTACCTATTTTCACATCTGGACCGGTTTCCTGAGAACTTGGGTTCAATGAGTGACGAGCAGGGGGAGAGATTCCATCAGGACATGAAAGAGATGGAGACCAGGTATCAGGGTCGCTGGGATGCAGTCATGATGGCTGACTACTGTTGGACTCTGAAGAGAGACCTCCCTGCTGCTGAGCATTCCAGGAGTTCCAAGAAATGGAAATTCAAGCCCTGAAGTTTGAAAAATGGTGAAGCAACATGCAATTTACGTGTACTTACCTTTATCGATGCCCACCATTCAGTTTACAGTAATTGATGTTTCTATCAGATAATCAATATATGTTGTTGGAAAAACATTTTTTCTCTTAAAAACATATTTAGGATGATATGTGTTGACAAAAATCAGCTGATAATGCCACAAAAATGTAATCGATTTTGTCACAAGATCTGATTTTTTTTCAAATCAACATAGCACAAAAACCTGACCTGATGGAGAGAAACGGATGCCATTTCCGGATTCAGCAGTGCAAAAATACCCTAAATCAGTTGTAGAAATCTAGACAACATTCAAAAAGTAAAAAATTGTTGCCCAGTGTTATTAGTAGCTGGTCTTGTATATTATGAGCCAAATAGGAATCTGTTTACCTGTAATCAGATTGGCATGTGGGGGTGACAGGGTTTTCATTTGCTTTTCATTTGCCAGCAATTAGAGCTGGATGTCCAACGAAGTAAGTTAACTGGTCGTTAGAGCAGGGCTGTGATAGGAAAGTAACACAGATTGCTAGGCTATAGATGAGCACTCTGAAGCACTTTTAAAGTTGGTGTGGGGATGGAAGTGCAATAATAAGGAAAGCCTCCCTTAACACCTGAACAGGCATGGTCAGATCGGGACATAGTAAATAATCTTACTGCCTCCAATTCACAGCCATGTACAGTTTGCCTGACTCAAAGCTGAGATAGAGGTTCCTGCTATACGTCTTCTCTTCTTCTTTGGTGATCACTCGTAGCCGAGTAAGAATGTCTTCCATGAATGTGGTCTTAACAGTGAGTCCATAAGTGACTGTGGAGGCCAATTCTGGATCCACACGTCCTTCCACAGTGGGGACATAGGTTTCCTGGTGGGATTTGATCATGGTGAGGGTTTGCCAAACATGCCTTCTTCTTAGCACGTTTCTCACTTTTGTCCTGAGTCTTCAAAGTCCATGACACCTTTGGTAAAGGCTGTTCTCCAATTGGAGTGCTCGCAGGCCAGTGTTTCCCAGTTGTCTGTGTTTATACTACATTTTTAAAGATTTGCCTTGAGAGAGTCTTTAAACCTCTTTTGTTGACCACCAGAATTAAGCTTTCCATTTTCAAGATTGGAATAGAGTAGTTGTTTTGGAAGGTGATAATCAGGCATCTGAACAAGACGACCAGTCCAATCAAGTTGATGTTGAAGAATCATTGCTTTGACACTGGTCAATCTTTGCTTTATCTAGTACACTGGCATTAGTGCACTTATCTTCCCAAGTCATATTTAGAATTTTTCGGAGACATCGTTGATGGAATCTTTCGAGTCTTTCGAGGAGAGATTCCTACTGCTTTAGTAGGATTGTTCTGCACAGTATTAGGATTGTTGCTGGTCTTGTTCTGTTAATTAAAGTTGTGATCCTAGTTAATCCAGTAACACATGTCTTGTTTTATTATTCTGGGTGTGGTCACAAATTGAGAACCACCTTATTTATTTCAGAAAGCTACCCTGATATCACGGACTGGTTGGACACAAACAAATGGTGGGAGGAACCAGTTCTTACAAATGTGGGATGGGTATTAAGTGACAATTGTAGTAGTGCCAATTCTGCTGAGTAGGCAGATGTGGGGTAAGATGATCTTGTCTAGTAGGCAATACTGATTCAGACAGACTGATGGTCTGACTCAGTGTAAAGCTCCTTTCAATGACTTAAGTTACAGATAGGTAGCCGTGTTGGTCTGCCATAGTCAAAATAAAAAAATTCCTTCCAGTAGCACCTTAAAGACCAACTAAGAACTCCAAGAACTAACTTAGTTGGTCTTTAAGGTGCTACTGGAAGGAATTTTTTTATTTCAATGACTTAGATATGGACTCAAAGACTAGATTCCAACATTTCATTTTGATGTGGTAAAGTCAGCACATAGAGTTGTTTATGTTTTAATGTGACAAATATTTCATGTGAATGTGCCCACCTATTGGGGCATCATGCAACTTCACGGTAAACCACATTTAAGACTTTATTGAATTATCACAGATTGTACTTTTTGGATATCACTACCATTTCATCTCCCTGTATACAATTCATTCCCTATATATGTCTGACTCTAATCCTGAAACTTGTTCCTTATCAAATTTGTTAGTCTTTTACAAGACTGTGTTGTCTTCTCTGCAGCAAACACAGCTATCTCTCTGGAAGTTGTCCCCTTTTGTCCCCAAAAGCATTCAGATGAAATATTCACCACACAACGTTCCCATTGTAAAACCACCTCACAATTGCACTGCCACATCAAAAGAAACATAACAACTGGACATGAACAAGTAGCTTTCTCTTAGAAAGAAGTGGTCCATCTTTGAACTAGAACAATTCAGCCATGTATACTTTTCACCTGTCATTTTTCACTAGAGCTCCTGAACTGAATTAATTTGAATTGCCCTTCTGAGATTACACAATCACTCAGAAATTGCACTAGGCACATGTTGTTTATTTTCACGGAGGGAAGGCAAAAGTCTGAGCAGAGCAGAACACATCATGCTCAATGGTATCATAAAACCTGCCACAGTTTTGAATCTGTCACAATAGATGCACTTAATGCTTTTAATATCAGATATTGTTCCCTCCTGGTGTTTTGACAAGTAATTTCGACAACAATGCACATTGGGCCACCTCATGCATGTCCTACATCTCATCGCCTGAATTGTGCATGGTTTGCACTATGCTAAGAATGACAACAATTACAGAACTCAAATGCATCTGCCGAGAGAACAGATGGTCTTGTACACAGAGAACAATGACAATGGCAGAGAGAGAAAATAAAACAAAATCCAACAACACAAAAGAATCAGATACCCAAAAGGAATGAAATAATGTCCATGTATAGCTGTTAGAATGTCATGACAGACATTAAATGAGTGCCATCAGTAGAACAAAAGTGTCAGGTTTAAAAATGCTGCAGTCTACTATTTCTGAGGCTGAGAGCAGGATGAAGTGGGAGAGTCCTGCACTTGGAATTGATTGTAGCACTTCAGACTGGAGGTAGAGAATGCCTTTTGTGTGTGTGTGGAAAACTCTATTATGTTTTCAATCAAAAACAAACAGACAGACAGACAGAAACACCTTAACATATCAGGAAGAAAAGTTCTAGCCTTGTTTGCTGTGTTCTGTTTGCAATATTTGAAATGACCGGGTCAGGAGAAGCATACAGTGGTACCTCAATTTATGAACTTAATCCATTCCGGAAGTCCGTTCTGAAACCAAAGCCGTTCTTAAACTGAGGTGTGCTTTCCCTAATGAGGCCTCCCACCGCCAGTGCCTTTCCACTATTTGGCTTCCGTTCGCAGACCAAGGTAAAGTTCGCTAACCAGAACACTACTTCTTGTTTTGTGGAGTTCGTATACCAAATAGTTCATAAACAGGGCTGTTCTTAAACTGAGGTACCACTGTACTTTGCTTGGCAGTGTGCTACTACCAAACTACATACAAACTGAAACTAGTCAGCTCTTCTTTGTTTCCTTCAGCAGCAGCGTACTGATCACAATTTGTCCTCAAATGACCACACGCAGTGGCTTCATGTAGATGTTAAACAACATTGGGGACAAGATTGTACCCTATGATGCACCATAGTGCAAGGACCATGGAGCCCAAACACAATTTCCCAACGAGGCTCTACTCTTTAGTTAGGAGCAGAAACACAGTACAACAGTGTGTTACATGGATTTTGCACTGTTTTCTAAACCTGCCCTGTTCGATATGGGAACACCATCACTAGACTCTCCTCAGCTTGGGTTTTATTTGTTTCATTTTGAAATGTTTGGAGACTCCTCATACAAAACCAGTCCACCGATAAAACCATTTTGTTATACTTACATCTATACTGGCACCCAGTGTAAGTGTTACACTTATACTGGCACCCAGAAAATATTGGGTTAATTGCTATACAAGATTTAGTTCTGCCTCCTCCAACCTAATACACACCAGATGTTTGGGACTACAATTTCCATCAGCCCCAGCCAGCACGGCCTGGAGGGCACCAGGCTGTGGAAGGCTGAATGAATGCACTCTCCAGTGGATTGTCGAGCAGAGGCAGAATGTCGTCTTCTAGTTAGGGATGTGTGTGTCTATGCAAGCTTTGGACCTTAGGGGGAAAACTGGGTGAGAGTCCAAAGTCCCCACCACCCTCTATTTTAAAGGTCTTTGGGCATCCTTAAAGTAGCTCTTTGGATACCGACCATTGATTTTAGAAGAATTATTATACTAGTGATTCTTAAGTGACTAGAACTTTATATGACCATGTTTAACCTTTCAAACAGAATGTAAAGTGAATCCCTTCGCTTCCCCGGAAAATGGAATTCAAGGCATTGCTGGATCTGGTGAATGAATCAGGCTGTTGATGGACCAAACAGGTGTGGCATGCACGAGCCACAGCAAATAAAGTTTCCCTGTGCAACATCACCAATTATTGCAAGGCTCAACTTGAAGCAAGGCAATGACCTATGCATAAAAAAGGTTGAACACATATAAATGCTTTGGTCCACCCATTCCCTCTAGGCAGGGATTATTTAAAGAAAAAAATCCAGCTGTCTTGTGTTGAGACAACGTGTCCCTATCCCTGAGAGACTAACCTCAGAAGCAGACTATATGAATACCAACCCTTGTATGTTGTCAAAGAGGAATAATAATAATAATAATAATAAAAATCACAGGATCGGTTGTGAAAGATTTCCTCCCTCTTCCCGCCACTCTTATAAGAATCAAAGCTTGCCATAGGCATACAGTTGAAAAGAGCCGCTTCTGAGCTATCTGTGAGGGATCGTGGAAGAATTCATCTTTTATGTTGGGGATAATCTAGATCAGAGTGATCAATCTGCACAGATTCAATTCCACTTTGAATGGAGGGAAGCATTGCTTGGAAATTGCACTTAGATCAGCATTTATCGTTACAACATGTCTGAATATGTCTTACTGCATTTCGCTGGGAAGTCTTCACTGCCACACACTGTTTATCAGCTGTTATTTCTGTATTATTGATCCCGTTCCACATCAGCATCGTGATTTGCAGAGAGATACAGTGACTGCCTCAATGCCTGGGCTCGTGATGGTTTACATAGCAGTCTTACCGTCCTTCTGTGCCCACAACTGCTATGTCATGGGAAGATGGGGAGCTGCTTTATACTAAGCTGGATGGTTAGTTCAATACTGTCTACACTGTCTGGAAGTGGCTCTACCTGGTTTCAGACAGGGGTCTCTCCCTGCCGTGCCTGGAGACGCTGGGGACTGAATTCATTACCTACTGCATGTAAAGCATTTCCTCTACCACTGAGCCATGCCCCCTTCCCCTACTGTCCTGGATCCACTGGTGCCATGTTGATGGGATGTAGTCACAATCCTGTGCACCCTCAGGAGCAAAGCAGGAAAAGAAGGCTAACAACAATAATGCCAGCTGGAAGGAGAAACAATTCAGCAAAGCTTCCATTGAGAGATGTGTTGGAGTACCATTAGGAGAGGGTGAAGCCGATTGCCACAATGTTGTCACCTGCAAGATGCATGCATGGAGCTCCAGTTGTGCTTCTGCAGTGGGCTTACACTGTGTATCAAGACAAAATGCATTGAAAGAAAGAGGAATATGTGCATTCAGCATGTATACCTAGTACGTAACCATAGTTAACCCAAGAGCTTTTGCTGTGTGAGGCAAAGGACAAGGGGGCACCCTTTCACCATTCTGCACACAGAAGCCAACTAGATTGTCTGCTGAACGTCACTTCAACACTGCTGAAATGATAGCATCCTCCATCACATCTGATCAAGGAGGCTGGATTAGTGGGGGCTAGGACAGGCTGTGTTGCAGTAGAAGGGAATGGCTGAGAATGGGAGTTGAAGGAACTGTTTTTAGGCTGTCTGCTGCTGCCTCTCAGTCCCAGCACCTCATGCCTGAGGCAGCTTCCTCACTCTAACTCACAGTACAGCCGGCCCTGTGCACAGCCCCTGTAAATATTTGGAAAATTAGTGCTTCAGGGTCAAGAACCAGTGAGTTGATCTTTGATGAGTTAGAACTGAAACATCAAGTGCTTGAAGACTAAAGAAATGCATGTGTGTGTCTCTGTGTGAGAGTGGTTCCCACTGCAATGATAATTGCCACTTGAAAAGTCACCCATGTGGAGTCATGCTTATTAATAAATGGGATATCGGGGAGCCTTTATTATTTTTCTCCAAGGAAACCTATGTAGCTTTGAAGGTCAAGTGTTAAATGATGGATGGTGTTGATTTATTGATAATAGTCACTTCATTTCTGCAGTGGGAACTTTGAGGATAAGCTCGGTCTCCAGTCTGTGATAAAAGACTTTGTAAGTGTGCCGTTTATTGCATGAGCCCTGATGATTAATTGGTCGTTTGAAATGCTGATTACTTAATCATTCGAAATATTAATCAGCAGCCAGCTAAACAATAGTGCAATCCCAGTGTCCAGGTGGATATTTAAGGGGGGGATCCTAGCAGAAATTCAATAGTGATTTCAACACTCAGTACTTCCTAACAAGTTCACCTCCCTTGTTAATGTTTTCACGAGCTTAAGACTCATACCTTTCTTTGTTAGTCATAACCTCCTTCCTTCCTTTCCAAAAAAATAATGTTAAGAGTACATATCTATGGGCTGGTTGCAAAGAGGAATGCTACAGTAAGTCTCTGCCACCTCTAGAAACCGAGTTCTGTATTATCTGTCTAGGAGGTCCCACTTCATGTGTCATCATCTGAAGGACAATATATAGGACCAAAGTCAGATCATTGGTCCATGTCACTCAGTAATATCTGAACTCCCAGGAGTGGCTTTTCAGGGTTTCAAACAGGCGTCTCAAATAGGGGTCTTCCCCCAGCCCTACCTGGAGATGCCAGGAATTGAACCTCGGAAATCAAATCAGTATTTGGTTCTCCGACTTTTTTGTATGGTTTACTGTTAGACAGCCACAGTGTTCTTTGCTTGTTTGTAGGGGTTAAGATTTCCGTAATGACAACAAGCCAAGTGCTTTCGCCTCTTTGCTGGGTCTTTATTTCTGGAATGAAACACTGTGAAAGAGTGCACAGTTCAGATTGTAAGTAGCTCACCCTATGCATAAATGGTTTCTATTGTTAACGTCTCTACCCCTTTTCCTATATTACTGTCTTACAATGAGGAAGGAGTGGGGGGTTTCCAGCTGTAACCTGATGTTGTGCTACTTTCTGCTTGAAACTGTGCACTTTCGTAATGTATTTATAACAATTCCCGGATTAAGAGTAAAATCCATAGACAATGACCTTAAGCTACCATATAATTTGGCATATTTGGCAAAATGTACTCAGAAGATGCTCAGCAGTGTAAAAGCAAGATAATTCCATAGCTGGAGCGGAGAGCCCATTGCTAGGGCGGCATGGGAGACCTGCAAGGAAAGTGCAGGGTTTAGAAGTGGAACAATAGAGTTGCACTGATACAGATGTGTGGGAGAAACATGGAGTGCATCAATCCGAACTATTCTTGGCTCAAAGTAATGCGACATTAGTCACCTACTGTCACGCACAATGTTCCCCCATGGAATATATTTAGAGCAGAAGAAAAGTCTTTTTTAAAACACAGAGTATATATTGGTGAATATATTATTCAGATAGAGCCTGGTTTCCCATTGTTATGGAACTGGACATGCCCTCTGAAAAGCTCCAAAATAAGGAGCACATTTGTGAGGCTTTAAGAAAATGATGTTTGTCAGAGTGTTAGTGGTGCTTTATTAGAATATGTGGTACATGTAATATATTAAATTAATGGGGGGAGTTGTCATGATAGGCAGCCTGTCCACCCTCTTCACAAGTTTTACTCAGAGTGGACACTTTAAATAAATGAACATGATTAAAGTATGTCAATTTCAGCAAATCTACTCTGAGTACTACCCCATGCATCTAAAGAAATGGACCACAGACCAGAGGAGTACCTGCGGCCCTCCAGATGTTATGGGCTTTGACTCTCATCCTCCCTGTCCATTGGCCTTGTTGGCCGGGACTGATGGGAGCCAACCTGTTCCAGTCCATAAAAGCTTATGGAAGCCTTCCCCAGATGTTTTAGACTACAAATCTGTCAAGGAATGAGCTAGGTAAAACACACCATTAGAAGTTGGAATTAACTGTTCATTAGCAAAACCACAATCTTCAAAGACTTGGCTGAGTGTCAGGCCTAATGAGCATAGCAACCCATCTCCCCATGAATTAGTTGCTGAGACTGAAAGTCCCCACCTCCCCACAGCTGTTTAAGTTCCATCCTCTCCAGGGCTTTCCCCAAGCAATTGGAGACTGTGCCTGTGTGCATTCTGCCACTGCTCTGCCCATTTCAGCCCTCTTCTGGTTCTGGGAGATAAGGGGGGATGGAAGCTTGTTGCAGCAGAAGGGCGAGACACCCACTACTCTTCACCAACCTGACACATCTCTGCCTATTGGCCTCCCTCCTCCCACTTGCCTGCTTCAGCTTCAGCTTCTGAACTTTTCTCTGCCACCAACTCTCCCAGCTCACTAAGCCTTGTTACCCATTCAGCTTCGGACACCTCCTCTTCCCCATCTTTCCCCTCTTCTCCCTGTGACCACTCATTGTTGTCTCACCACCCCTCCCAAGGCTCTGACCTTTCTTCCCTTGCTGATTCCCCAGCTAGTTCCTTCCATCATTCCTCTGTGTCCAACCCATCCATGATAAACTCTCACCAGCCCTAGCCCATATGCCTGATGAGCAGGAATGATGGGAGATGTAATTAAAACCATCAGAGGAGTATCAAGCTGAGGGAGGCTGGCTTATGCCATAATATATTTGTTAGTCTTTAAGGTGCTACAAGACTCTGGGGTATTTGTTTCATTTGTGAAACCCTTTAGAGAGAGTGTGTCTTTCTTAGAATCAGGCTTCACAGATATGAAGCTTTTCAAAGCCTAGCCTCTCTCATACACATCCTTTGAAAGGGTGAAAGAAAAGGTTTGGTTTAAAACAACAACAACAACAACAACAACAACAACAACAACAACAACAACAACAACAACAACAACAACAACAACAACAACAACAACAACAACAACAACAACAACAACAACTTCGCATGGTGGGAGTTGTAATCTCCACCACAATAGTCCAATATCTATCCTCACCCATGGGGCTGAGGGTTGCTCTGTAAAAACCTGCCCCCCGCTGTCACAATGTAATAATAATAATAATAATAATAATAATAATAATAATAATAATAATAATAATTTATTTATACCCTGCCCATCTGGCTGTGTTTCCCCAGCCACCCTGGGCGGCTTACAACAGATTATTAAAATACAGTAGTCCAAACATTAAAAGCTTCCCTAAGCAGGGCTGCCTTCAGATGTCTTCTAAAAGTCTGGTAGTTATTGTTCTCTTTGACATCTGGTGGGAGGGCGTTCCACAGGGCTGGTGTGAGATGCGTACTGTAGTCAGTGGGCAAATAAAGTAAGTAAGAAAGAGAAACAAACAAATGGGACAAACTGCATTCCTTATTATATCAAACTGGGAACAGTTCCTTGAAATAAGGAACAAGAGGCAAGCCTATATGGAACTGTTACCATATTCAGTTCTAGGATCTTGTTCTCTGACCCAGCCATCTCCTCCCTACCTTTAGAAGGGCAGAGTATACCATCAAGCTGCTGGAGAGACAAGGCACATAGACATTTTCCACATGCATCATCTGCCACAGTCCTGCTTGTCCACACAGTTGGGATGGAACTTGGCCAAAGTGGCAAGGCCCTCCAAAGCCACCACACCAGGAATTCAGACAGGTGCAATAGGGACCCCAGAGGAACTAAAACCCCAGAGGAACTATCCCATTCCCATGGAAACCATAAGTCATAGGAAGGCTGTCTATATAATGTCTTCACAAAAACCTGTGGCTGTCACATTTGAAATGAAGTAGAATCCCTGAACTCACAGTTGTATAAAAAGGAGTGTTTTTGGCAGAACAGCTGCTACAGGATCATGAATGGAAAAATGAGGCTGTTAGACAATGACTTTCTTTTCCCACCGATGCATGAGTAAGGGGCCCTGTTCTCTATTAAATCAGGCAGTCCTTTTTCTACATGCCAAGGCATCATCTCCTAAATGCTTATCAAACCACCCCAAAGATTCCTCTTCAAACATAACTAACGTTATGGTTCCTTCCTTTTTTAGCCAGCACTTTCTTTATGAGCCATTGCTCATATCCTAACGAACATCTGAGAGGGAACTTGCCTATGAAATCACCTAGTGTTCAGCCTTTTGCTGAAGTCATAACACTGAGCATAACCCCAGAGAAGAAGCTGTGTCGGAAAACAGCAACTATATATCATCAGGGCCATTCTAAAGTCATAAGGTTCAAAAGTTCAGTCTGGACTGGAACTTCTCGGCTGTAGCTTACAAATTAGACTTAAAATATTATGAGAAGAGGCATTCCAATTACATGCCCAGCTTTTCAGGATATGGTTTCCCTGGAAGTAGCTCAAGAACATCTCTTCTTTTGTGGTATTTTCATTTCCTGATCCAGCCACATCCCGAGCATTGGAACTCCAGCCAAAAGGGGGGGGGGAGTAAAATGAATTTTTCAAACAAAAGAAAAAGGCAAACTCAATTGTAAGTGAAATCCCTCAGGTCTGGCAGTCGCTAAGTGAGGTCAGGCCAAAGTTACAATTCTCCATTGTCCAAGCAAGGTGCATCTGTGGAATGCATTGGGCTACCGAGACAGAATTCAAAAATAAAGGACTCCTTGGTACATATAGCAGCTTCTGAAGGCAGGGATATCCATTATGTTCTACAGGCTTCTGAAGTGTTATTTGAGGAGATGCCCCTTTATAAGAGGGGCATCTGGTAACCCGATTTCGAACTCAGAGTAGGATTTCTTTGTAGCCATTGTAATGTTCCACTATAGAATATAGGGCCAGGGATTGTTCCACCTTTCATAAGCAGTAGTCACTCTTACATACACTGAGAAGAAATATGTCGAGCAGGGATGAGTAACCTGTGGCCTTTCTGATGTTCTTGGACTACAGCTCCCATCAGTCTCAGACAGCATGTCCAATGGTTAGGGATGATGGGAGCTGTAGTTCAACAACGTATGGGAGGGCACTCATGCTGTAAAGCTTAATGCCCCCTTCAGAACTGTGACCACCTATTACAGAGGTTTTCCACGTGCTAACTTAAGAGGAAAGTAGCCACAGTTCCATTGTCATGCTTCCATTTCATTTGTGTCAATGAAATCCAAACTAGCAGCTGTGCCTCTGAGTCCTTGGAAGAGGGAATGGTTTGCAAATTAGTTGGACAACCTGTTCTGGGGGTGCGGGATAACTTGACCACAGTTATCTATGCTCCCACTTGGACTACTGCAAAATGCTGGATGTGGGACTGCCCTTGGAGACAGTATAGAGGCTGCATGTAGTACAGAATGTGGCTGCTAGGTTGGTGAGTGATGCAGTTTGATGGAACCAAGTTTCACTGGTTCTGAAAGTGCTGCCCTGGCTGCCAGTGAACTACGGGGTCTAGTTCAAAGTTTGATTTTATTAAGGTCACATTCACATCACATATTTAAAGCACATTTAACAAAAATGTATTTTGGGAGCTGTAGTTTACTCCTCAAAGAGCTTCAATTCCCAGCTTCCTTACTGAACCACAGTTCCCAGGATTCCTTGGGGAAAACTATGTGATTTTAATATGTGTCAAATGTGGTTTAATCATATGGTATGAATGTGACCTAAGTACAGTGGTACCTTGGGTTACATACGCTTCAGGTTACATACGATTCAGGTTACAGACTCCGCTAACCCAGAAATAATACCTCGGGTTAAGAACTTTGCTTCAGGATGAGAACAGAAATCGTGCTCCGGTGGTGCGGCAGCAGCAGGAGGCCCCACTAGCTAAAGTGGTGCTTCAGGTTAAGAACAGTTTCAGGTTAAGAACGGACCTCCGGAACGAATTAAGTAGGTAACCAAAGGTACCACTGTACATAAATGAGACAGTAGAGGCCCCAAATACAGCAGCAAGGAATGTGAGTTTACAGAACTCCTAACAGCAAAAATAACTTCACATCAGAGATCAGTGATTGATATCTTTGGAAGTCTATGCTACACACTAAGGAATCTATGAAGAGAAACAGAATTATGAGATGAAGCACTGACCTTCATTTTAACTAATAAAGAAATGTGCCCCTATCTCAGATCTCTTCCAATTATTTTCAAATTAATGGACATTATTTGTACCTCTGGTGTTGGAAATGTCACTGGCTGAAATGCATACAGAGATGATATTGGTTCCAGTGAGGGCTTTAAAAGGGTTTAATGAAATCTGAACAAAAGTGAGACTTTTCTCATCATAAACCCTTTCAAATTTAGCAAAGCAAATAAGTATGTACTATAATGGTCTGGTATTATAAACGACAACTTTTACTGGTGTACAGATGGTCTCCTGCATCAGTGTTGTTGTTTTACAGGCTATAACGTGCCCCAGTGGACATAACCAAATGGCTCTCCAACCAGAGACTCATATGTCCCCCAAGAAGTATTAACTCTTCAGGAATCCGTGTCATTTTTTCAGTCTTTCTTGGTTTCCTTAGACGAATGACAGCCAGATGTCACCAAGAGAAAAACACACATAAAATGACCCATGAAAAGCAGCATTAAAAAGTAAAACTGGACCCCACCCTCTATGAAATGTACCCCAAGCCCAGTGAGGTCAACGGGCGTAGTATGTGAATATCAAATAAATATCCAACATAAAAATTGAGCCCTAAGAGGTGTTAGTACGGCAAATGAATGTGAGTAGGAAAATGTCACTGTCCGTCAATCTGGTACAAAGATTCTGAGTGAATGAAGACCACAAGACCAGTGGCCCATCTACTCCAACATCCTTCTTTTCATTGTGGCCACAGAAGGGTTTATGATCCAACTTGAGGATTCACAATTCAAAGCAAAATATCCAAATGGATTTGGGTGTGCCAAAATCAGCTCTTTGGATCTGAGTCACCAATCATTCAGTTCTCCAAAATGGCTAGCTTTTTAGTCCCTAAGACAGGTCCCTATGACAATTGTTTACCTCATCCCACCCCAGCTGCAAGGAGCCTCTTTCATCCATCATGTTAGTCCTTGTGTATATCTGACATTTCCACACACAAGACGAAATTGCCTACATCAGTTTTCTTCTGCGTTGTCAATTTGGTGTACATCACATACACACAAGAATAAACAAGTTCTTTGAGGAAGGACTTTGAAGGAGCTCAGTAGCAGAGCCTCAGCCTTGCACAGAAAAGGTCTCAGGTTTGACTCAGGTTTTTGCTTTTCCCATGTGAACTTGAAATGTGCATGCAATTGTCTACTTGAAGTTTGTATCATTACTGAACCAATTGCAACCCTTAGCTGATTCATAGAATCATGGAATTGTAGAGTTGGAAGGGGCAACACTGGCCATATTGCCCAACTTCCTGCAATGCAGCAATCTGTATTCACAGTTTACAGTGATACCTCGGGTTACAGATGCTTCAGGTTACAGACTCCGCTAACCCAGAAATAGTACCTCGGGTACTATTAAGAACTTTGTTTCAGGATGAGAACAGAAATCACACAGCGGCAGCACAGCAACAGCGCGAGGCCCCATTAGCTAAAGTGGTGCTTCAGGTTAAGAACAGTTTCAGCTTAAGAACGGACCTCCAGAATGAATTAAGTTCTTAACCCAAGGTACCACTGTATTATAAATGGGGACTGAGGCTGAGAAATGGTACCAAATCCTACAAAGTCCTTGGCCAGGCTAGTATTTAAACATCTTTCCTATAGGCATTGAAGTCAAGAAAAGTGCATGGATGCATTAATTGAAGAAATAGACATTCCTGTTTTACTATTATCACAAATAGTTCCTTAAAAATATTCAAGGTGTGGTATTTGAATAAGGGTTACTGAGAGTAGACCCTTTGAAATTAATGAACACAACTGAGTTAGGTCCACGAATCCCAGTTGGTCTACTCTAACTTAGCTGAATGCCATCCTAGTTCTTTAATTATGAATATTTGCTGCTGCTTTTTGTTTTGAAAAGAATAATCCACAAGCATTCTATTTTCTATCAGCTATACTCAGCTCCAAGATTTGATCATAATGGGGGGGGGGGGAGAGGTCATGATGGGTGGAAGTTTCTAAAATGAACAAATGCATTTTGCCCTTTCTTTCTTTCTTTCTTTCTTTCTTTCTTTCTTTCTTTCTTTCTTTCTTACATTCTTTACAAATGCAGTGGTCATCAAGTTTGTAGGAACTGAAAAGAGGGAAACAGCAAAATGACAGAGTAACTGCACTGAACTTCCAAAGGACCCTGAATGATGAGAGCAGTTCTAGCTTCAGGCAATGAGGAGCAAGACTGTATTAATTAATGTAAAGTTCTATAGCCAAGTAGGAGAAATAAATTGCACAGACACACAGCACTATCCTAGGCAGAGGATGCAAGGATGTAGCAGAGACCACACAACGATGTTCATCTTGTCTCCTTAACTCCCTAAGTATGCAGTAAAACAGTTGTACATAAGCTATCAGGGATTGTGAATGTGGTACCCTCCCCCCCATATGGTGTTGTTAGAGTACAACTAGAGGAGAAGGAGGAGCAGGAATCACTTTTAAATGGATTTATACACAGAATTTTGTGGTGGCAACACAATCAAGGTTTGCTGACATTGGACCACCTCTTAGAGTCACGGAATCATATAATTGTAGAGTTGGAAGGGACCCCAGGGTCATCTAGCCCAACTTCCTGAAATGCAGGACTCTCAACTAAATCATTCATGGCAGATGGTTATCCAGCCTCTGCTTTAAAACCTCCAAGGAAGGAGAGTCTACTACCTCCCAAGAGATTCCATTCCACTATCTAACAGCTCTTATTGTCAGGACGTTCTTCTCAATGTTTAGTTGGATTCTACTTTCTTGTAACTTGAAGCCATTGGTATTGGTCCTATGCTCCAGAGCAGAAGAAGGCAAGCTTGAAGATGGCTAGCATATTTCATCTCAGTCTCTTTTGCAGGCTAAAGATACCCAACTCCCACAACCAAGCCTCATAAGGCTTGGTTTCCAGTCCCTTGATCAACTTGGTTGCCCTCCTCTGCTCATGTTCCAGGTTGCCAACATCCTTCTTAAATTGTGGCACCTGGAACTGGGCACAGCATTCCAGATGTGATTTGACCAAGGCAGAATAGAGTGGTACTGTTACTTCTGTTGGTGCAGCCTAGAAGAGCATGAGCTCTTTTTTTGCTTTTGTATCATATGGGGACTCATGTTAAGCACACTAAGACTCTGGTAGATTCTTTTTACGTGTACTACTGGTAAGCCTTTTTGGATGGAATTACAAGCTTGGTGGATCAGAAGAATGCTGTGGACATAGTGCATCTTGATTTCAGTAAGTCCCCCATGACATTATTGTGAGGAAGGTGGTAAAATGTGGGCTGGACAAGGTAACTGTTAAGTGGATTTGTGGCTGGTTGACTGACTGAACCCAAGGAGTACTCTGAGTAGACATTGTTAGGATTGCTACTTTAGTCCCTAATGCAATCTGTAGGACTTGAATTAGCCATGACTAAATTGGGACTGTAATTCAACTCACATTATAGCCATCTTTGTCCTTTAGCATCACCTGTACACTGCATCAACATTCCTCAAAGATGTCCTATTCCCTCAGGTTGAAACAGTGCACATTACTCTTTCTGATTCATTTAGGAAAGTGTAGTCCGCTCAAAATAAACCAGACACATAGTAAGAAAAGCCTCTGGCAATGCATACCTTCTTGATTTTAACTGTGCGTGTGTTGAAAAGCTTCCCATGTTTCATCTGTTTAGAGAAAAGGGAATACATGTCAAGACCTCAAACTGATACTTTTCACTAGAGTTCTTCCTCTGCTCCCCAAATGAATATAAAATTAATACAATTAACAAACCACTGGCACAGCTATGACTCATGGTATGTGAGTCAGAGCCCCACAGGCACAATTTGTACAATTCAGCTTCCCTCAGGATGCCATATATTTGTTGTTAAGAAACAACTTGCAGCATATGCGAGATTTGACATCTAGTTGAAGCCATGCTCAGTATCAAGTGTCAGTTATGAAGAGTTTTGCTCTAACTGGGCACCAGCATTTTAGCTTTGCAGCATTGCTCACACATCAACTGAATAATTTCTTTTATGATCCAGAAGTTTCAAATGTGGTGCTTTTATACTATAAACCTTATGAGTTTCTTGTTACAGCTGGATTCATATAGAATAAAAGAGCTCGCTCTTATGCACTGTTGGAAATATATGAGCAGCGAGTCATTTGATATCAAATATACTCTGTTGTTTGTTTTCTGAATTGTGAGCACTGTTATTGCTATGGTTTAATTAGTAAAATATCCAGGAGAATGTACTGCCCCAAAGAACATAGACAGAAGTTGAATTCTTATGGGGAAAGGTGGTTTTTTGAGGAATGTCAGTCCCATTTTTTTGCCCTTGACGTTAAGTACTAGATCCACAGAAGGTGTGGCTGTGTCATCAGTACTAAAAGTTCTTGACTCTCAGGGAATAAGTGCATTCCTACAAGGCCAAAGTGGCTGAATGGAAGGGAATAGGCTATACACAGGGTTAAATTTGATATTTAGTCTAGCAGAACATTTATGTGCTGTGATGCTCCATTTTTCTTGCCACACTCCACCTAATTGGCTACCACAGCACAGTGATTCTTCTGCAAGTCTCTCAAGCTCATCACCAAGCTTACAACTCAATGGTACTTCCACAGGAACCTGTCTTCATGGAAGGGATACATCTATGTTGCAGTAATTCAAAAAAGGGTTCAGGTGGCAACCCAAGTCAGAGGTGAACCAGCCCATTTTCTCTGAAATCAACGTCATGTCAAATTGAGGTGACATCAATTTGTCAGAGACATCCAAATCAGCACACTTTGGACCAGGCCTCCCAAGCTGGGAAAAACCATGGCCAGCTGGGTGATGATATATTCAAACTGGTGCAGTTTGGAACTGTCATGCAAAACTCATGATATCTTCAGAAATGTCCTCATGTCCAAATCACTGCAGCTTGGACCCATCAAGCTAAACTGGGCGAAGAGAATAGAATAGAATAGAATAGAATAGAATAGAATAGAATAGAATAGAATAGAATAGAATAGAAGTGTGTCATCTAACTAAATGTTACTCAGAGTAAACTCGTTGAGAGTAACACACATGATTATTAATCTCAGTAGGTCTACTCTGAGTAAAACTTAGTTCAATATCACCCTGTGTTTTATATACAGATGGATTGATATACATTTCAAAATACATATAAATAACACACGCAAACACACACATATAAATCTATCCCTATCTGTCAGTCTATCTAGACACAGATACTGCACAACACCAGCCTCTGGGCACAGCAACCCACAGGACTGTGTGCTTTCCTGTTCTATTTCACATGCTTTTTATGCTGACATCCACCCATATAAGCAATACTGATGTAAACAAATGCTTAGCCTGCAGCAAAGATGGGTTTTCAGATATGCTGACAAGTCTGGCTTCAGCAGAAATCAGAGGAACCTTTTTTTCTACAGCGTTGCCAGAAAGAAGTTTGCCAAAGGGTCAGTATAAAAGAGATGATTATGTTCTATTCTGCATATTCCCTCTCTCTTCCCCACCTTTCTGGTGACCAATTCCATTTCCATTATTTATTCAACACAAAGTGACTGGGGGTGAGAAACGCAACACTGCAATGGTTCATTTATTCTCTCCCCCAGTACTGACTCACTGACAACAACAAAAAGTGGTTTGCTAAGACAGAGCTAATGCAAAGGTAAATATGATCCTCTAAAGGTCTAGCCACATTGGCAGACATCTCATGGTAGAGCACATTACCTGCTTGCAATAACCTAAGGTTTAGGGTGAAATCTAATGTTTTTGAAATCACAGCTTTTGACCCAGCAAAGTTGTTTGTTGATGTAACAAAGGGAGAGAGGTTTTTGTTTTTGTTTTTGGCTGATTTTCTCGTTCCCTGTACCCCCACAAAAGAAGTATGTTTCAGAAGGTTGAGGAGCAGTTGAGAACAATGTGAAAAGGGGGTGTGGGAATCAGTGAAAATAATCTCCCTTTTCCAGCATTCTTGGAAGCCTTTGGTGTATCAACAGCCATTTCACAAGTGGGACAGAAATATGGATTTCATTTACTTTCTCCAGCATCTCCAGCCAGATATTTTTATACTTTGAATATGTATGTGTTTGTTTTGTCATATGGCTCCTCTGGGTGCTTCAGTATGAAAAGCGGGGTATAAATATTTTAATAAACAAACATGTTATGTACATATTTTATTTATTTGTATAAACTATACTTATATACTGCAATGTCTGCCCAATCCTGTGAGACAAGTTAGACAACTGGCTGAAGATCACCCAGTGATCACTGTGTCTGAATAGAGATTTAAACCCTGGTCTCCCAGGTCCATCAAAAATATTTCTGATTTCAATTGTTTTTATTGGGTGGGTGCATATATCAGATACCTGGAAACAGAATGTAACCACTTTATGTCAGTTGGGAATGGAAGCAAGGGATCAAATTTTTGAAATCACTGAGTTCACAGCCCCCACCCTTTTCCACTGGCATGCCTTTGCTAAAATGTATTTTTTATGCCCACGTTTCTGTAGGCCTTTTCAGAATCCTTCTTTTATTCTTTAATCAAGGTGTGCATGTATTGCAATTTGTTACCAGCTTAGACTGTAACTTTGTGGTCCAAACCAGCATTTTTATTTATTCTGTCACTTCTATTTTATATAATAAGCCAAGCTTCATTTATTTCTTGGCGTGAGAGCTTATTGTGGGCATAAGGTTAAGGGTTAACACACATCCATAACAAGTGCACGTCATAGCTCAAGCAAAACCTAAACCTCTCAGCAGTGCATATATGAACATAGGTAAAGGTAAAGGTAAAGGACGCCTGAACGGTTAAGTCCAGTCAAAGGCGACTATGGGATTGCAGCGCTCATCTCGCAGTCAGGCCAAAGGAGCTGGCGTTTGTCCACAGCTTTCTGGGTCATGTGGCCAGCATGACTAAACCACTTCTGGCGCGATGGGACACCGTGATGGAAACCAGAGTGCACGGAAACACCATTTACCTTCCTGCCACAGCGGGACCTATTTATCTACTTGCACTGGTGTGCTTTTGAACTGCTAGGTTGGCAGGAGCTGGGACAGAGCAACGGGAGCTCAGCCCTTCGCGGGAATTTGAACCGCCAGCCTTCCAATCGGCAAGCCCAAGAGGCTCAGTGGTTAGACTACAGCGCCACCCATGTCCCTTTACCTTTACCATATGAACATATGAGAGTGCTGGTTGCGCGTCGAGGTCCCCAAGCCACCCCCCCAAATAACTCACAATGCACACTTAATTTTTGTTTAAGGTTTTTGGCATAATTTTGGCCACAACTTTATTTAAATACAAAACCGTGAGTGGTTGTTTAGGCATTGGTTAAGACTATCTGTCCCCCCGCCTGGGGACAGAACTGACTTCCGGGCACCACCGAAAGACAGTGCGAGGGAAAGCAAGTCGGGGAGAAATGGTGCTGAGTCACAGACCCTCAATTCTCATCCGCATGCTCCCTGAAGGCTTGCCGGCCCTAGTCCCATTCCAGGGATTGGACAAAAAGATGGCAAGCCCCAGGATTCCTTTAATGGAATTCCCTTTCCGCAGCAACCATGGAGGGGCAGGCCCAGCCTATCCTAACCCCTCCTCCACCAGATTTATAACCAATGCCTAACCACAACCTTACAAGTTGTGATGATTTGCTATGCAGTAGGCAAAAACCAAATGGCCCAGCCAATCAGCCAGATGGACAAATTCCTACCAGGCCCCTGCCCCAACGGCAGACAACCCCATGACAGGCATAGCAAGGTCAATGCAACAACCCCTTACTCAAGGGCGGGTGGGCGGGTGATCCGTTGCACGCAGCAAAGAGAAAGCTCCAGGCTGCGTGCAGAGTACTTAAACATTTTACCCCTCCCACCAAAATTGCAACATAACTTTTACCCCAGCAACCCAGTGAACCAATCACTGCCCCAGGCCATCTTTAGAGACCCTGCCTGGTAACAGAGGGGTGGCTCAGCAGAACCCACCGCAACACATGCTCTCCATGAAGGAGAATACGCTTTGTGCACATGGGACTCCAGGCACACCCTTGCAATACTGTGTGAATGCAGCCCAGATATGAGCGCTTGGTACTTGACTGTGAAAAATTGGAAGTGACTGTGTGGAAGAGGGGACAATTAGGACATAGCCACAAAAGAGCTTTGCAGAAATAAAGCACCAAATATTTCCATGCACATTTTGATTTAAGCACCAGGTGGGTCACTGTTGCTTATTAGGAGGGAGAAGAGAAAACAGCAAGGAGGTTGGGGCATATGGACTGCAGCAGCTTCCCTCTCTTCCTTCCTCTTCCAGGAAGCTGATATAGTGGCTCTGTCCTGCCCAGCAAGTCATTTCTAGATTTAAGTACTTTGTATCAATTCTCCATAATGTTTCAGACAACAGTCCCCAAAAGTAAAATGGATGCCTATCATGCTTATAAACCTCAGTTTTGCATTGTTTCCTAATCATCAAACTGTCTTCATCTTTGGAAAATAAAATAGTTTCAAAGACAATATTCCCATGGTAGAAACATTTGTCTAAAATTTGCAGATGCATTAATGGATGCATTGGCACTGGCTGAGTCCTTTCATCTAAATGATTTCCTTACTATCACTCATGAAAGCCCTTATAACTGACCCAACATATTCCAATTCACTTTGGATATTATGGAATTTGTCCACTTTGCATCTAGCGCTGTCACTTTTCGTTTCTATGACAGACGTGGCGTCTCCATTTACATTAGAGAGGTGGCGTGCAATTATCGAGATTAGAATTTGACCAAATACACTTTCAGCGCATTAGAAATGCTTTGGGATATTTCACAATAATTCCTCTGGATCTGTGAATGTGACCTTTCTGGTTATTAAAAGCCCCAGACTTGACTACACCTCAACATTTCTCCGCAGTATTCATTATACTGCTGACTTTGAGGAACAGGAGGAATCTTTTTGCATTAGCATCTTTCGCCTCATCAGCCACCTCTGCTTCTGCCGGAGGTTTTCTGTTCACATTATTGGGCAACTTCAAAGCTATGAACATTTTGGGAATAGATGCTCAGTTTTATGAAACACATTTAAATGTGTATGGTTTGCTTTTACAGCACCTACCTGTCCCTATGCTTGGGAGCAGAGCTCTGTGTGAATAATACCTATTGTATGCAGTTTGGTCCTCAGATCCACGTATGTTTGCATCATAAAACTGTTGCACAGAGTCATCTCATGTAGGGGAAAAAATATACAGGGAAGGTGGTGTGAGTTAAGCTGTGGGCTGTAAGAGCTGACCACTGAAACGATTGATGTAGCTAGGGTTACAGGATGTTGCATTCAGTTCATATTTAAAATTAGCCTTTGGCTAATTAAACAATCTTTTAAATTAATTAAACCATCTTTATAAACCATCTTTTTAAACGGTAGGGGTATTATTTTTGTTTGTTGCTAAGTTACCGGTATATTTTTTTTTGCTATTGTAAACTGCCCTGGGATTCTAGGATGAAGAGCAATATACCAAAGAAGGAAGGAAGGAAGGAAGGAAGGAAGGAAGGAAGGAAGGAAGGAAGATGGATGTTGAAATTCACATTTCTCCAAAATTTTCACTGCAGTTCTCCAGCCCAGTAATGTGTACAAAATGCATTTACTAGAGTTATGTGTACATATAAATACACATATTAATAAAAACAGCCCATGAAAAGGCATTTATATCAGGGAACACTGCATATATATATATATATATATATATATATATATATATATATATATGCATATTAGTCAAAAGTGCACCCATTTCTGGAACTTTTGCAGTTCTGCATCACTCTGATTTTTTCTTTCAATTCTGCAAAAGATTTGCATTCATATACATAGTTAAAATATATTTTCTCTCAGAATATGCATACTGAAGCATGCACCTTGTCAAAATACACATTTTTAATTTCAAGCAGAGAACTGTATGGGGACATTTGGAAAACGTAAACACCAGTACCAAATCACATACATGCATAAGACCATGAGGATCAGTTCAATTCATATTGGAAGTCACCAAGATCAAATTCCTCACACATCCCTAGGGATTTGTAATCAGATGAATTGCAGCTCTGAGAAGCAAAGACTATAAGGATACAAACAGTTTTGCTCCTACCAAAGTGAGCTAAATGTCCCCTCACAGCTTCACAGCCTAATTGCTCTGTGTCACATTCAGTTATATTTAGAAATATATTGTTGCTGCTCGGTTTAGTTTATCACATTTGTTCATTGCTCCCCATGACCATCTGAAGCCCCAAAGCAATTAACAAAACAGGAAAAAAATACTAAAATTAATGGACCTAAGTTAGTTCAATGAGTCTGCATTGGGCTAAGACCCAATGTCTAAAATATTAGGCTGCAAAATAGTGATAAATCTGCTATCAACATTGTTGTTAAATTTAAATTTAATACAAAACATAGAATTAGCTTCAGCAAGAATGCTGTTTGGCTTAGAAATGGAAAGCCCAAAATATTACCTCAAAGTAATGATAGGAATATAAATGATGGGCTCTGTCATTGATATCAAAAGTAAGATGCTATATAAGATAGATGATAGATGATAGATAGATAGATAGATAGATAGATAGATAGATAGACAGACAGACAGACAGACAGATAGATAGATAGATAGATAGATAGATAGATAGATAGATAGATATAAGAAAACCCTAAAAACAATATGGACAAGCTAGAGAAATTTGTTCCCTGTTTAGGGCCTTTTGTCATCTCCCAAAAGTTCAGGACAATTTTGAAATGTTTAAAGTTGAAAAGCACTGACCTGAGCAAGAGACCTTTTATTTGTCTTCCTTATTTTGCATGTCAAAATTAATGTTGAAAGCAACATTTTGAAACCTATTTATATGAAACTATTGTCATTATAGTGTAGCACCCTGCTTGTGGTTAACGCTTAGCTGGAATGAAATATTCAACGCAGCAACAGAGAAATTAAAAAAATAATTTATTTGTCAGACAAATAAATAAGAGGCACAGTGGTATATGGTTACCAAGCTCTGGCCTGGCCTCCTGCCATTATGGCCAGCACTTATATTCCCTTAATCCACCCCCCTTTGTTCCTCCTGTGGCTGCCTCTGTTCAATCAGCCTGCTCGAATTTCCTATTGGCTGATTGCTATAACCAATCACAAAAATACACTCATATCCTCCTGTCCTTATATGGAACACAAAGAGCTATATATTGTTACATCTATAAATGACAAATAAGTATTAATATATCTTACATGCGTCTCAACAAGGAATCTTAATTACCAGCTCACCTCTTGCCCTCCTTGCCCTATTGCCTTCTAAAACAAATGGTTAATCTTAAATTTTTATCTTGAACAGATGTCAGAGACCTCGGGTTCATATTCTCATGCATCATCAATGAAATATCTCCTTTTAGAGGTCTTTAAACAAAGGTCTGACAGCCATTTGTCATAAGTGCTCGATTGGCGTCTTCTTGTCTGACAGGGGGCTGGGCTCAATGGCCCCTGTGGTCTATTCCAACTCTAGGACTCTATGATTCTATGAAATAAGAATTTAACATTTCTTTCTTTCTAGATCCTTTGCATAATTACATTTAAGCCAGGATATTTCATACATTATCATAGATAGCTTTTTAGAAGGATAAACTTCCTAAAAGTAACAAGGAAGGAACAGTTTACAGCCTCAAAATAAAATAGGAAAAAAGCCTCTTCCCCTGTTCACACTTCCCCCCCTTCTCCAGCCGGTTTGTTTTCCATGTGCTCTTGGCCTTTTGACCTTAGGCTCAAGTTTAAGGCACATGGTTTTATTTTACTGTTTACCAAACTCTTAATTATGTAGGGTCTGTGTAACCTTGGTCTTCAGCCTGTAATTCCAGCTTTTACGACTTTGAGAATTGTTTTCTGCTATCAATCAAAGGGGGGGGGCCCTTGTCTAGGAGGAAAAACATTGCCAAGGCTCTCTGAACAGCTGGTCTGCCTGGCATGAAACTTTTGAAAGTCTAAGCCCATTTACCTGATCAAGATATAAGCCAATATACGCCTTGATTAAAAATGCAGTCTATATTCAGATGCCACAATCCCCCCTTTCAAGCTCAAGGACCTTGCTACCAAGCGTCCTTGATAGCTTGATCTTCCTGAGTTAAAGCTCTGTATAGGGCCATGATATGAGGTAGAGTTTCATTTGAAACCATCTTGCTAATTGTACTTCTAAAACATGAAATGATACATGGCATCATACATAAAACCATCACTACTGTCAAGAAAAACAAGCAAGACAATAATATCCCTTTGACATGTGCTATACTCTCCATCTTTGTGGCCAACACATGGATTGCCTCACCATTATCAGAAATGTTAAAGCAACAGGCATTCCCTGTCAAGTTCAAGACTCCACATAGGCCTCCCTGTTTGGCAAGTACATAATCCATTCCCATTTTTCAGCTGCAAAATGGTGGCTCTACTTTCATCCAACTGTTGTGCAATAAGTCTCAAACTCTGGGCCGTTGCATTGGTTACAAGTTCCACTACTGCTTGCAATCGAATTATTCTGTTTAGATTATAAATAGGATCCCGTGCCCCTTGTATGAGCTCACCAGGATTCCAGGAGGCAGGATCATAATAGGCTATAATGCGCTCTGGTGGCCAATCATCAGTATCGCTCCAACTTTGGGTACTTCCTCCTGCTATATGAGAAATATACTAGTGGGCAAAATCCACATTGGTGGTAATACCCATCCCAGGAAACAAGTCCCACTCCATTTGGAAGGGAGTTTCTTGTATGCCCATTCTTCACATATCCACCACAACCATCGGGTCTGAGGTTTTTGGTATGTGGAGTGCATAAGGCGAAATATCACAAGAGGTATAGAGTTCACAGTGCAGTATGTTAGATTGCCTTTCTTCTGTCACAGTTATGTTCCATACCACTTTCCATGCATGAATAAAAGGAAGTGCACAGGGCAAGGTATTCCGAGTTCGATAGGTAGTACCGTGTGCCCAGGTATTCTTAATATTATCCCAAGTATAGTGACAATGAGAAGAGCCTATCATGGGAGAATCAGCTGCATCTGATGATTTATGTACACAGAATTCCCCTTGTACAGGTATAACTCGTAATGGTTTAGTTGAGTTCCATCCGGGGAAATTCTGTACTTCTGTTTGGTGTAGCATTTCGCTTACCATACCAATGGCATTTAATGGTATTGGTAATAAGGGCATACCTCCCTCTGAATCATCTGGCCCAAGAGAGCAAACAAGGCAATTGGTCCTATTTGCAACACTGGCTACCATTTCAGCTAAACCTACCCACATATTGTGGTCATAGCGGAATCCATATTTAGCAAATTTGGTCAGATTCAAGGACCCTTCCCCTTCCCAAGGGATCAGGATTAATAATAAAATCATGTTGATGTCTAGCATATGCATTCCTTCCACAAAAGATTACCTTATTGTGATAGCATAAATATTAGTCCCAATATAATTCCCCCAGTGACAGGAATGGGGAACCACCAAGACCAAAACATATATCCCAAGGATCCCCAATGTGTAATATCTCTGATAATTGTTCCACAAGGGGGCAGTCAATCAATTGTATAAGAGAATCTTCCCTTTCACAGCCGCTGGTTCAGACGCTCCTCAAGCTTCAGGCGTGCGCAGGTCAGCCAGCTTCCAGGTTTGTGGCTGCAGCAGGCCGGTCGTCTAATGTTGCCCGTGACCTAGCCCGTTCCCCGTAGGGCTAGGTACAGGGGTTTTTGGAGAGAGTCAGTTTTAAAGGATTAGAGGGGTCACCTTTGCACGTCCAACTGCCTTCGGACTTCTTCAAACGGGAGTGATGAATCCAGGGGGTCACCTCAGCTACCTTCACCGCTGTTGGAGTAGAGAGCAAGACGGTGTAAGGTCCACGCCACTTAGGTGCAAGTGGATCACGTTTCCACTCTTTCACCCATATGCTATGCCAGCCTGGAGCTGATGAATCGGCACAGCAATGCTGCACGGCGTGCGCTCGAGGGCCCACCTGTTAAGATAAAAAACAAAACAAAACAAACAAACACGGGAGAGAGACAAAAACACGGGAGAGAGATTGCACTTGTCCCTGTGTCACATGTTCTCCTATTTGTTTGAGGTCAGTTGGAATATCCTGAACAAAGGAGGGCGGCCTCCCATACAGGAGCTCAAAAGGTGACAACTTAAGTCTTTTTGTGGGTGTGCACCGAACACGAAACAGTGTTATGGGTAACACGTCTACCCTCCTGAGACTTTAGACATATTAGTGGGCTTCTGGCATGCCCTGCAGATACCTTGCACAAGCGTCTGGCGATAGGTGGTAAGCCTGGCCAGGTGAATTGCATTGTTTGGATCCCAATTAGGATCTTCCAAGGGAAAGTTGTCCTGGAGATGACGGTCAATATTATAAATATTTCCCACTCTGGCCTGCTCACGCAAATATATCTGTGCCTTTTCAATTATGTCTCTCCTTTCCTCAGTGGTGAAGAGAGTATTCAGGAGCTGGCGACAACCTGTCCAAGTAGGACTATGAGTATTTACTATTGAAGTTCACCAAGTCCATCATAGCCTGAGGTTTTTCTGCGAAAGATGGGGTGTTTTCCAATTCATCAGATCCGTAGTTGTGAATGGAATATACTGGAGGATCGAAGTTCGAGGTGGCCGTGGTCCGGGTTGCCCGTTAACCAGCACAGGCTCCTCAAGTGCATCAAATACTCTTCTAAGAGGGGCTACTACGTGACCTTTTTCTTCGCTTTGCTCTAGGGACCTCAAATCATAGGGGATGGTATTTGTCCCAAGGCGTTCTTTTAGCAGCTTTATACGCCCGGCTGTATTGCTTGCTGACCGATTAAGGTCTCCCTGTAACTTCTGTAATAATTCTCTAGGACTTGGATGTACAGGGGTTTGGGGTGGGCAATTAGTTGTTCCACTAAAGGAGACTGTAGATGGAGTTCTACTGGGACTCACAGGTGGAATAACCACTTCTGCTTGGGCTTCATTATAGGACTCCAATGCCTCCTGAAGATATTTTTCATAATCTATCAAGGAATCAAGTTCTGTGACTCCACCCCCATTATTCATTCCACTTTCTTGCCTTGGGGTTACAACTGGTGGAGGGTTTGGATTAGGCTCCCTTTGATGTGGAGCATAGGGTGGAAGCACCTCTTCCTCTGGTCCCTCAAAAATAGGTTTGAGTTTATTTGGCAAGATTCCTTTCCTAGCTTCGGCTTTTACAGCCAATAATTTGCATCGTTGGACTTTGCATTCCCTTATCCATGGAGGATTTTTATTTAATGTGCTCAGCCAAGAATCTATATATGAAAATTGTTCTGGGCACCCTCCAGTTTCTTTGGCGATGTTAGACCAAAGTTTGCTTACTAAATTTATATCAAAGGTTCCTTGAGATGGCCATCCAATATTTTGTTTTGGCCATTCTAGTTCACATAACGTTCTCAAGCGTTCTGGCGTCATTTTGACTCCATATGCCCCTGAGAAGGCTTTCTTAAAATTATTTAACATACATTCAAAAGGTGTATTTCCCCCCTTTGAACCCCCAACTCCCATTGTATGGCCCTGTGAAGTATCCACTCAGTCACTCACACACACACCTTACTGGGAAACGAAGTAGTACTCACTCCACACTTAGGTCAGCTACACATTGTACTTTCTCACACATGCAATGCGCCAGATACTTCACCACACACTACCTCCCATTCTTCCCTTTTCCCTACACCAGATCACCATCTGATGTACCCAGCCACCTAGCGTACTCAGTTCCCCTTTACTGAGACGCAGAGGTTTGATCAGGACTTCTCTTCCTCCCAATTAATTGGAGGGCCAAAACCCCTTAGTGCACTTACCCTTAGCTGGTTCCCTGTTTATTTCTCTGGTCCCCCCCCGGTCCGTCGCCGTCAGTGGGCAGGGTATCAGACAGACGAGACTGCTGCGTTCCCCTGGAAAAATTTTTCCAGTGTGCGCTGGGTAGGCACAGTTGTCCTCTCTCTTGTACCCCGCTCAGTGAGGCGAAGGGGCTGCGTTCCAGCAGACCACTTATCCGAGTCGCAGGCACCATAAAATGTAGCACCCTGCTTGTGGTTAACGCTTAGCTGGAATGAAATATTCAACGCAGCAACAGAGAAATTAAAAAAATAATTTATTTGTCAGACAAATAAATAAGAGGCACAGTGGTATATGGTTACCAAGCTCTGGCCTGGCCTCCTGCCATTATGGCCAGCACTTATATTCCCTTAATCCACCCCCCTTTGTTCCTCCTGTGGCTGCCTCTGTTCAATCAGCCTGCTCGAATTTCCTATTGGCTGATTGCTATAACCAATCACAAAAATACACTCATATCCTCCTGTCCTTATATGGAACACAAAGAGCTATATATTGTTACATCTATAAATGACAAATAAGTATTAATATATCTTACATGCGTCTCAACAAGGAATCTTAATTACCAGCTCACCTCTTGCCCTCCTTGCCCTATTGCCTTCTAAAACAAATGGTTAATCTTAAATTTTTATCTTGAACAGATGTCAGAGACCTCGGGTTCATATTCTCATGCATCATCAATGAAATATCTCCTTTTAGAGGTCTTTAAACAAAGGTCTGACAGCCATTTGTCATAAGTGCTCGATTGGCGTCTTCTTGTCTGACAGGGGGCTGGGCTCAATGGCCCCTGTGGTCTATTCCAACTCTAGGACTCTATGATTCTATGAAATAAGAATTTAACATTTCTTTCTTTCTAGATCCTTTGCATAATTACATTTAAGCCAGGATATTTCATACATTATCATAGATAGCTTTTTAGAAGGATAAACTTCCTAAAAGTAACAAGGAAGGAACAGTTTACAGCCTCAAAATAAAATAGGAAAAAAGCCTCTTCCCCTGTTCACACTTCCCCCCCTTCTCCAGCCGGTTTGTTTTCCATGTGCTCTTGGCCTTTTGACCTTAGGCTCAAGTTTAAGGCACATGGTTTTATTTTACTGTTTACCAAACTCTTAATTATGTAGGGTCTGTGTAACCTTGGTCTTCAGCCTGTAATTCCAGCTTTTACGACTTTGAGAATTGTTTTCTGCTATCAATCAAAGGGGGGGGGGGCCTTGTCTAGGAGGAAAAACATTGCCAAGGCTCTCTGAACAGCTGGTCTGCCTGGCATGAAACTTTTGAAAGTCTAAGCCCATTTACCTGATCAAGATATAAGCCAATATATGCCTTGATTAAAAATGCAGTCTATATTCAGATGCCACAACAGTAGTAAAACGTTTAACTATTTTGTTGCTCGTTTATGATATAAAACCTGAAAAGCTCAAAGTAACCAACAGTAACGCAGCATACTACCTCTTGTCCATTTTTGGCAGGCATGAGCAGAGAGGAGAGGAAGTCCCATTGTGCAATCCAAACTCCCTTTAAGCATTGTTGTGTACAACCACCTGTGGTTATCTGAATGTACTATGTAGTACTGTTTTGTTGAAAATAGTTAATGAATTGTGTTTCTCTCTCTCTCTCTCTCTCTCTCCCTCCCCCTCTCTCTCTCTCTCTCTCTCTCTCTATATATATATATAAATCCAGAAAGCATAGAAAATACAATGTAAAATAACAGTACTCAAAACAGTGCAATGCAGAACAAATACTACTACTACTTAAATAATAATAATAATAATAATAATAATAATAATAATAATAATAATAATATATCTATACTCTGCCCATCTGGCTGGGTTTCCCCAGCCACTCTGAGTGGCTTACAGCATATATAAAACATAGTAAAACATGCAGGGTTCATTCAGAAAAGCTGGTGCACTGTTAAATTTTTAGAAATGCAGCTCCCTTTTATGTACACATAATGTTATGACTATTCTTTCCATTATCATGATATCTAGGAATTGGGGGATATCTAGGGAAATCGACGTATGCACAGAAAAAAGACGGGGGGGTATGGTCCAGGCGTCATTCTGTTTTCAGAGTGCTCTCATGCTCTGACCACTCCACAGATATGCATCTTTTAAGAAGAAAGGGAAGAATGAAGAAGCAGGTAACCATCTGACTGAGAAATCAGTTAATCAGCCCAAGCAAATTGAATGCGTCAGATCACAACAGTAGAGACAGAAGCAAGATTTTTAAAATGTGCTTGCAGCAATTAAAGAATACCCAGCTGTTCCTGTGAGGGATACATTCCATAACATAACACCAAATGCATCTTTCTCTCTTGTGACATATTCACTGAATTCCACCTTACCAGTTGCAGTCACAAGAGGAAATCTGGCACTCGGAGCTTAAGATCCAGCAGTGATGAATATGCCACCAACATGGCTACTGATATCTCCATCCAAGCCCTCTCTAGTTCCTAGACACTCAGGCTTAAGAATTCTTCTTTGCAGTTAGAAAATTGCACTTTATTTAAAGCAAAGCTCCAAAGCACAAGAACATTGATATAGTAATAATAATAATTTATTATTTATACCCCGCCCATCTGGCTGGGTTTCCCCAGCCACTCTGGGCGGCTTCCAAAAAAATATTAAAATACTGTGATACATCAAACATTAAAAGCTTCCCTAAACAGGGCTGCCTTCAGATGTCTGGATCACGTGCATATAGGATGCTGGATCACGTGCATAAGGCAAATAATCATATTGGGCTGCATTTTCAAGTGGGATCTGGATTGAAACTCAACTATTATCATTGTTGTTGTTGTTGTTGTTACTACTACTACTATTATTATTATTACTACTACAACTATAATTATCACCATCACCATCCTCCCACCCTTCACCCTATAAGGTCCCAAGGCAGGTTGCAACAATTGAAAGACAATATTAAAAGCAAGTTTAAAAGCAAAATACAGTCACAGAAGTAAGTTGGGTCCTGAAAACACACACCCAAACACACACATTTGGGAAGCTCATGTGAGGCAGGGGAACAGATCAGCTGCTTTGTAGGAGTGTCTGTTTCTTCCCATTGGAAGCATTTTCGTTCTTTCCGGGTATTTTTAATAAGCTCCTGTATGGCTTCCTGTTGTGTTGCAAAAGGTACAGAAGCCACAAATCCCCAGTCAGGTGGAGCAATGAGGGGGCATGGCCACAAAGGAAAGAAGATGGACACTTGAACGCTAAGCTTTGTCCCAAGGCCGAGAAAAACAGCTTGGAGCAAAAGCCCATGTTGTCTTTTTTTTTTTTTTTTAAGGCCCAAACCTTGAAGAAAGGAAAAGGGGATGCAAAAGGATTAAGAAAAACTGAAAATAAAAGACCTCACTCAGTTCTTCCTGCCCTGCGAAAGAAGGCTTACTTCAACAAGGACACGAATGCAGGCCACAACCAAGATGGCACCACCCTGAAAAGAGGCCTCTTCCTTATTGGAAAAAGAAAATGGTAACAATATTTTAAGAGAATAATTTACCAGATTAGGGTGCAATCCAAACCTCTCAGCACTGGGGAAGGGGAATTGGCTAGGGCAGAGGTATCCCTCAGCTCAGCCCAAAACAGTTCTGCTAGGTTCCACTCATAGAGTGCTGCCAGTATCACTCTGCTGGTGCAGACCTTCTGCTTGCACCCTCCAAAAGTCCAGGCATGTGGAAGTGGGCTTTTAGTAGTGGAGCTTATTCTGTTCCATCATGCTTTGCCACTGCCCAACCAGGATTCGCATTGCTTTGTCAGCTATAACAACTACAATTGTCCCTTGGTCGCTCTTGCATAGTTCTTTGAAAGCCAGGGCAATAAAGGGATTACCCGGGTTCCAAAGCACCCAGGGAAAACATTTGCACACACACAGTCTGATTTCAAAACAAACTGGTGAAAATCGACCTCTCAAATTGCTCCACTCACCTCTCATACTATGCCTGTAGGAAGTGGGGGAGATAAGGACCCAGCCCCCTGGCCAAATCCAGTTCCACCTGGGTCTATACCAAGGCAAGGCAGTCTGCCAAGTGTTCTGGTCTCAAGGTGTTTGTTTAGGGCTTTATATAGCAGTGAAGGAAGGTGAGGACAGGTGACCTCACCTAGGCCCGAAGTCACCCCCCCCAAGCTTCTCAAAGCTTTTCAAAATCATTTTCTCAGCAGCTAAGCATCAGAAACATTCCGCTTGCTGTAACTAAAAAGATTGCAACAAGGTAGAGAACAGAGCCCATTGTCTTCTCAGGCCTTTCTCAGAACCACATTGCAACTTGCTTTCTCTCCGGGAACCATGCCAAAGCACAAGAATGAAACAACGGGAACACTCTGAAAACCCCCTCACCTCCTGTCCTGCCAAGAGTCCACAATAGTTCCAAGACAGCTTTCTGTTCATGCTCAGAGGAACCTAAACATGGGGTAGGACTCCTGAGGGAGGAGAAAGGGGGAGGGAAGTAGAAAGGGGTATATATGCTTGTGCACATGATTGTGAACTCGTGCATGCTTTTTGTGACTTATCACACTTGCTCCTTCTACCAGTTCATGGATGGTAGAAATAAAAGCCGTTTCTCTGAACTATTTCTTGAGTGTCTGTTGACTCCCACTTCCCTTTCCCAGGCGCAATATTTTTCACACCTGAGGGCAAAGCCTCATAAGGCTACAGCAGCAACAATATCTTGAAAGTTTCATTCTTTCAGGGCAGATGAAAGTGGGCATACCTAGGGGGCCCACTCAGTGTAACTGCTGAATTCTGCACAAATGTAAGTGCAGACTTTTGCTTTCAGACCAGGGCCATTAACAAATGCACCTCCCAGAAGTCAGGAAAGTTTTGCTTTAGGGGAGTTTACATTTAAATCCCTGCCCACTGAGACACAGGGCATTTATCTCAGTAAGCACATGTTCCCAAAACGTACATTTGACTCCATGCTTAAGTTTGTCTGTCAGATATGATATTGTTTCTTCATGCTGTTTTTGTGGGGATGTGTTAAATTAAGCTTGAAATTGCATGAGAAAGCTGGGCACAAGAGCAGTTTACAAATATTATGACAATGAGGTTGTAGAAGAATGCAATGAAATGTTTTATTTGTCTGTTTTGGGGGGTGTATGTGTTTTACAATGGAGGAATGTATACATATAGTCTGAGAAACATCAGTCCATGTGAATGGATCCTAGATTGTCATATATTTTTCGGCTAGAGAAGCAATTTCTATGCTGAAATGCACTAAAATATTCACTTTCTATAATTAAACTGTTAAATTTGGAATATTGTTCAAAGAAATTCCATTCTCTTTTGCAGAACCACTGTGACTATCAATTTTGAGGCTTGTGTATGGTATAATGAATGGCTACTTCAAGCCCAAAATCATTTTGGTCAGTGACAGATTGGAAAAGACGACTGAATTTTAGTTGCAAATTATTATGCTGGCTCGGCTATCTATAATTTCCTCCAATTGGTTTTATTCAAGAAAAGGAAGCTATTTTATGTAAACTCTCCCCTTGCAGCTGATCTCTAGATTAGTGCTACAGAATATGAATTCTATTATACAGCCAAAGAAAGGGTGACGCTGATCTCGCACGTCACCCAATCTCACCCAGCTGTCATGAGCCTACAAGACAACCTAGATCCTAGGATAAGCCAAGCAGATAAACGTCTGTGTCTATTATCCATTTATTTGTCACTATTCTCTCTCTCTTCTTCAGGGATCAATAGATAGACAAGATTCTATCTCTCATTTAGGCTATATGGCAAGCTCCTTTGCAAGAGCTATTTTCACTTCACACATTTTTCCTCTTGAATTTAGGCTTCAATTGGTAATTTATTTTTTCTTTCCTTTTTAGTATGAATGGTAGTCAAGTTGCTAAAAGAAAGAAAGAAATCAAACCTTGTGGTTCTGGCAATTCTAAATTATATGCCAAACTTTCTATGACCAGGGCTACTTCCTGATATTTAGATTAGGCCTGCATTCCTACTGCCTAACAACTGGAAGGTCTAAAGCAATGGTCCCCACAAGGGGCAAAGGGATTACCTAGGCCTGGAGAGTTCTTAGGGGGCAGCTGTAGAGTACTGGAAGTGTAAGAATTTGAAAAGCTTATTGAGTTCTTATGTATACCTCTGTTCTGTTGGTCGGTTTGTTTGTTTATTTTTGTCTTAAAGTGGGTGGGTATATCTGTACAGTCATACCTTGGAAGTTGAACACCTTATGACTCGAACGTTTTGGCTCCCTCACGCCGCAAACCCAGAAGTGAGTGTTCGGGTTTGCGAATGTTCTTTGGAACCCAAACATCTGACGCGGGCTCTGTGGCTTCCGATTGGCTGCAGGAGCCTCCTGCAGCCAATCAGAAGCTGCACCTTGGTTTCCAAACATTTTGGAAGTCGAACGGACTTCCGGAACAGATTCTCTGCGACTTCCAAGGTACAACTGTATATCTAAACATTTAAATAAATAAGCAAGCCCTGAAATGTTCTTGACCGTTGCATCAACTTCTAGCCTGTGTCCTGTCCTCATTTCCACCCTGGCCCCTGGCCAGGACAAGTTCCAGGGCAGCAGATGATGGCACAATGGCCCTGCTATTGTATTACACCCTGTGCTACCCAGCTGGAGATTAGGATTGCAGCAGTGGTGTGTGGAACCCATCAAGTAGGTGGAGCCAGAGTCAATGATGGGCAGAACCAACCGATTCTTGTTTTGCCCCCATCCTCCTTCCTCCTGTGTTTTACACAGGAAAACACAAAAACTGAGGGAAAGGAAGCTGGCAGGCAGTGCCATCCTCTGAACTGGATGCCGGTAAGATTGAAGGTTGGAGCTGGCTAAGTGCAGCCTCAAGTTGGTGGGGAAGTGCCCTGCTTGCACTAATGAAGCAGAATTCACTGAACCTCACAAGCCCCAATATACACATTTTTCAGAGGGGGTGGAGCTGGTCAGTTTGAATGGGAATTTGCAAAGTCTGAATCCTTCAAGCATCTCTATTCCTTTCAACCATTCCTACACTCGAAGGAGGCTATCCTACTGATCTGGCGACTTTACCCATGCCCAGTCCATTTCCAAAATAATTGCTAGAAGGCATAGAGACATAGAAATCTGCCTTATAGTGAGTCAGACCTTGGGTCCATCTAGCTCAGTATGGTCTACGAAATGACTGGCAGCAACTCTCCAGAGTTTCAGACAAGGCTATCCCTACTAGCCCTACCTGGAGATGCCATGGACTGAACTTGGGACCTTCTGCATGCAAATCAGATGCTCTACTACTGAGCTGCAGCCCTTTTCCCCAAGGCATGTTAGTAGGCTTTTGTGTGTGCAGGAGCTTATCATACTGATATGAGAATTTTACCCATGCCCAGCTTGAAAAGAATCAATTTGCAGCACCTTGAAGAAAATAAAACAATAACAAACCCTCCAAGTGTCCCTATTTTCCAGGGACAGTCCTGGATTTACAGAAGCTGTCCTGGTTTCTGATTTGATTCCTTAGGACATCCCTATTTTCATCTGAGAAATGTTGGAGGGTATGAAGTTATGTGACCCCTGAGCCAAGGGGTTAAATAACCATTGCAATCTTTAGAAGACATCTGAAGACAGCCCTGCAAAGGGAAGTTTCTTAAATGTTTAATGTTTTATTAAGTTTTTATATATGTTGGATGCCGCCCAGAGGGACTGGCATATAAATAATAAGTGTCTTGTTATTATGGAATAGGATGGCCCTATTTTCACTGGAGAAACGTTGGAGGGTATGCAATAACTCACTCTACACAGTGGGGTGCCCCACACAGACAGCAAGCTACACAGAGACAGCTGTAAAGTGGGAACAATTTTAAGCAAGGTATACAAGGCAACTCATATACACTGGTATGTGCTGGCTCTTACTATATTCCCATGTAGGTATTATTTGTTTCCCTGCTGTATAAAAGCCAGGGAAATGGCCTTTCTTCATATTCAGCCCCAATAACACCATGTCCCGCTGCCTGAAGTCTTCAAGTGTGTTTCCTTTCCAATCTGCTTCAGTTCTCACATTTCCAACCGATGGAGGAATGCTTAATTGAGGTAACCAGAAGAAGCCCTAAGCTCTGCCTTAGATTTTCTCCTAGCAGCGGTGATATCTTGTTGGGTCAGCTCTGGGTTTCCTGGCTTGTTTCTTGTTGGTTTCCTCTTTCTCTCTGAAAACTGGGCACTGGGAAATGAAACTAATGATGTTTTTGTGACCTTGGAAATCCTCTTAGATTACAAGAAACATGTACCACATTGTGATGTTGAAAAGAAGATTGATGTCCAAAGGTCTCAATTTCCCATGCTCATGTTTGTCTGATAATAAAATATGAGGAGCACTGAAGTTAATGCCCCCAGGCAAGTAATTTACGTCTCACTCAACAAGTCCCTCACAAACAAGTTCTGAGACAGACCCCCAAAGAGTGTTGGCTCACATCTTTTCAGAGGATATCATTTCATTCCTTGAATTCCCTGGGAATCACGAGAAATGAATTTCAGAGGTTAATGGCCAGTACCCTAGATGTCAAGCACAAATACCGGGACTGAATAGTTGTTGTTTTTTATGCTGATCAGTTTGGCAATGTATACATATAGCAGCACACACAATCAAACACACACATAAATGAAGGAAACATGTTTTTTTAGGTATTTCTCCTCTGGAAACTGATTGGGCCTTTGTAAATGAGAACATGTTTTGCATTTTTAAAATATTCTCAAAAGCATAGCTTTGGGATTTATTTATTTTTAATAAATAAATAAAGAGAATCCTGAGTGAAACAGGAGGAATTTTGCCATCATAGATAATCAAAATGCTTTCCTGCACATAGATGTTGGTCAAGAAGTGGTTGTTAATGGCTGGATGGGTTGAGGGTGATTTGCAATGTCCCCTTTGTTGGTGGAAAGAAGCAGGAGGTGTGGTGGTTGGGCTCTATTATAGGAATGGGTGCAGAAATGCCTCCAAATGGGGCATTTGAGGAAGGTGCGCTGTAGTCTTGGGGTCCATTGGATCCTAAGCCCCAAGGATTCTCATAAAGGTCCAATTTTTGACCCTTTTTTGTTATGCCAGCCTTGATCTGGTGAAGCAACCTTCTACTGTACTCTGGATAGTAAGAGCCAGCAGGACTTTGGATCCAAAAGTTCAAGTCTCCCTGGTCTCTCAACAGGATTTCTCTGTTAGTCATGTTTAGAATAGATCATCTGAAATCAATGAGACTAACAGCATCTCAACTTAAATGGCTTGTTGAAGAGGAAGGTATTCAGTTGGTGTCAAATATACAACAGGGGTGGGAATTTACCATGTGATCCTGTGCTTGTTTACTTGGAAGTCCAGTTGAGATGAATGTTCCTCTCAAGTAGGCGCACATATCATTGCAGGTTTAGACTGTGGTAGTTCTCAACTTGTTCACATGGGTGACACTGAGATATCGCAGCATAAACAAAAGATTTGCGGTCTGCACAGCCAAATTTCCACTACTGATGTGGAGATATGATATCCCAGGAGGAGGAGGTGCTTCCAATCTTGAGTCACAACAATGAGTCAAACACGAGAGCCGTTCCCCAAAAGACATGTCCAATGTCTACTGTTACCAGGAAGAGAACAAAGAGCCCTCGGTGTCATTAGCTGATTAAAGACTGGAGAAAAACTTCATAACTCAGCTTCTTAATAGCTTCAGCTGCAGCTATTATTGGCCAACCAGTACATCCCTATGTGTGCATTTTAATACCTAAGAACAATAAATTTTGAAAGGTGCCTTGTTAGTAAACTTTGGAGAATTATGGGTTGCTAACTGTGAGCCCATGTTGCTGAAATCATGTCATACACCAGGGTGGCCAATATAGTGCTAAACTACAGTTCCCATCATCTCTGATTACAGGCTATGCTAGCTGGCTGAAGCTGTTGAGAATTAGAGTCATTGGGACACTATATTCACTTTGCTGCCATACACTTTCTGTCAACAATATTTCACATCACCTACCGTGCTTTGGGCATCCTTATGATTTGAACTGTGGTGGGAGGAAGAGGTCACCTGGAACAGTCCATTCAGCAGAAGCACTAAGACTTTTCATTTCTCATTTCTGTCCATTCCTTGCTGGCCTTATGAACAGCAAATCAAGGGAGACTTTCCGAGTCTCTGTATAGCTCATGCCTCTTCTGCTGATGCAGATTTTGCTGCTAAGCTGTTGTGGTGTGTTCTTTTTGTATGTCCGTCCATTCTGTGTGTTTACATTGGTTATTTTTGCCGTCTTCAACATAGAATGACATTTTGACATAAAACTGAACAGTCTAACCAGTGCCGGATTCCATGTATTTCTCTCCACTCTTGAACCACTTAACTCATCCACATGCCTTGGATCACAACTGATTGGAAAGCAGGACTCTAGCAGGCAGGGAGCCAGCTGAGCCAAATTCAGTAGCAAGTGCTAAGCTCTAACACATTACTCTTGAAAAAGCACGGAGACGCGAATAAAACCCCAATTAGTCTGCCGCTGCCGAATGCTTTGGGGGAGCTAATTATGACAAGTGTCTCAGAAGTGCAGGATTATCTCTGTTCCAGCCCACTGCCTTTAAATGGTCGGTTCTACAATTTATACTACTGTATTTCCTTCTGAGGGCCCAGCAGAATAAGGCCACTTTATGCCAAGAGAGTAAATGTCATGCATCAGGGAAAAGCAGGCATGATATTTACACAGGAATTCACTGTTCAGAGTCTGACTGGCACATGCCCACCCTATTTTATGTGTCTGCCTCTTGCAATAGCAACAGCAACCTTGATCATATATCGAACCAGTGCGATGTAGTGAATAAAGTGTTGAACTAGGACCTGGCAGACCAGGGTTCAAATCCCCATTCAGTCATGAAGGGTGACTGGGTGACTAGGGACCACTCTCAGCCTAACCTACCTCACTGGGTTGTTTGTCAGGATGAAATGGAAGAGGGGGGCAATGCCACCTTGAGCACCCTGGGAGAAATATGGGATGTAAAAGTAGTAAAATAAATGAATGAATGCTATCCACCTTATTGTTTCAGAGGAATAAATAGCTGCCCTGACTTTTCTTATTGTGTTGTTGCTGTTACATTTTATTATTTTATGCATTTTTAAAAAACAACAACACCTTACATACCATCCTTCTAAAAATGAAGTGGTGAATGGAGCAATCACAATAAACTGACTGGAATAGTGTGTGTGTGAGAGAGAGAGAGAGAGAGAGAGAGCGCACACACACACATACAGTTTCAAAGAATAGCAGAAAAAAATATTGTAGACATAACCACAGCAGAAAGTTGACACCAGAAAGTAAAGTCAGATTCCTTAAACACACTCTCACACTAAAATTCCTGATTTGAAAAGAGCAAGCTGCCTAAAATTAGATGTTGTTGTTGTTGTCCAGAAAGCTTTTCAGCTGGGTGAATTCCTCAACCTAAATGTGAGGGAGAGCAAAGCAGTTGTCTGCTTTCAATCTCCTCAAACGCTCATAATAATTGAAGAGATTCCTGCTGGATTCATTAAAAAAACAAAACAAAACAAAAAAAGATCGCTTGATGTTATTTTAATGTTGATTTCATTATTGATTGTTATTGGCTGTCAATTTTTTTAATAAGTCAGTCACACACATACACAAGGGGGGGAGGAGAATGCTCACCCCCACCAATCTATCCTGTTATGGACAGAGGGCTCTGCCATCCACCAGCACAGGCAGACACTCTTTCCTCCTGTTGTTTGCTATAAACACTTCAAAGTTCAGCCTAGACAGCAGATTAAGGCAAAGTGTGCAGTAAAATTCAAATCAGCACACTTTCAAATGACTTGAATGGGGTTCTGCTTAGCTCCCTTCGAAGAAAATCCCTCACACTTTGAAGGAAAATCTTTAATACTTTGAAAACATTTTGTCCCTTAAGGGAGCATGCTCTTTTTATATTGCTGTTTCATCTACAGCCAAACAATACCTGATAATATACTTTTCAAGGGATAAGTCTCCCCTGAGTCACTTAATCAGACTCCACTCCCCAAAGAGAAATAACCATCTCTAGCTTTAAAAACAAATATACCTGAGCTTGTTTGAGCTGATGCGTTCTGATGCGTACATGTAAAATTACCAGGGGCTTTAATTATGACAGCTGTGTTTTAAAGGCTGTAGATCCATTTCCCTTCTTTTGTCAGGGAGTTCTTCAAGAAAACTTGGCCAGTTTATTGAAAAGTGGGCAAGCTGCGTCTGTCTGCGGTCACTTTTCATTACTGGGCTGTCCTGCAGAGTCACCCTGAGCACAGGCATCTTTACATTATAAAGAACTCCAGAAAGGGATGGACTGTCTGTGATGCAGAGAATCCAAATGATCACACGTTGAGAAAGATCAAAGGCAATGTCTTAATACTAACTAAAAAAATCTGACTCATCAAAGCTTTGTTTCATCTTAATGCTTACAAAACATCAGCTCATTTATTTTTTACTGGTCAAAGAAAGCTTACTGTTTTTTTCCCCTCCCAACAGCACAGCAGCAAGATAACAAGACATCTTGGTTTTTTTATTATTCTTTTTTATTCAAGGGACCTGCACATTCCCAGCAGTGATTCCATTGGCTAATGAACCTGGGATCATTAACTCCTAACATGGGAGACTTTAATGGCATTATCCATTCTATTTAGGGGTATAGATTCATGAATTTAACCTTAAGACACTAACCTGCACTTTTTGACCTTAAAGAACTTCTGGGTTAATGGCAAACATTGCCAAAATGAACAGAATGAAAAGTCTATGTGCAAAAAGGGCAACCTGGAATCTGAGAGTTCACCACAAAGGAAAAGGAAAGAACACAGAAAGACAGACATTTTTGTTGCAGCTTGGTAGGATAATCGAATTACCAGTCTGTCACTCTATGATAACATTCACACCATACATTCCAAAAAGGACTCTGATACCACTTTAAAAAACCATGGCATCCCTCAAAGAATTCTGGGAGTTGTAGTTTGTAAAGGGTGCTGAGAGTTGTTAGGAGACCCATATTATCCCCTCCCAGAGCAGTATTTCCCTAGGGTGGTTTAATTGTTAATCACTCTTCACAAGGAATTGTGGGAATTATTGCTCTGTGATGGGAATAAGGGTCTCCTAACAACTCCCAGGACCCTTTACAAACTATGACTCCCAGGAGTCTGTTGGGTGTAAAAAAGGTTAAGTTAAAGGACCCCTGGACGGTTAAGTCCAGTCAAAAGCAACTATGGAGTTGCGGCGCTCATCTTGCTTTCAGGCCGAGGGAACTGGCATTTGTCCACAGACAGTTCTCCGGGTCATGTGGTCAGCATGACTAAACCTCTCAGTCAAGCAGTTTAGCTCACCACAGAAAAAAGCTGTTAGCAGCATTGTCTTTACTAGATCAGCACTAACGTGCACTATGTACAGATGTTACAAGTTGTCTTTCTCTCTGAACCCGGAGAGGGTTCTCTGTTTCAAAGCCCTTGCTGTGTTAAAGACCACAGCCAAGACTCAAGTTCAGTTGCTTGCAAAGTCCTCATAAGGCTTGTTTTCCAGACCCTTGATAATCTTGGTTACTCTCCTCTGCAAGCGTTCCAGGTCATCAATACCCTTCTTAAATTGTGGCACTTCCCCGTTTGTTTTAGTTTTTTAACTGATTTCAATGGGAGACCAGTCCAGTCTTCTGATGCCTGCAGCTTCCGTATTTTCCATCCAAATGGCATGACATTTGCAGGCCTTCTATCCCACCTTGATCAAACCTGCTAAATTTTTAAGACCCCGTTTTATATCTATCAGTTCAATGCTTTGCCTCCCTTCACCCTTTCTGTAGCGTGTAGTTAATTGGCATATAAGATATGCATTGCATCCTCCCCAATAAAAGCCTTGTATAGATTTGCCTTAAGTGTTCTCATTGCCACTTAGATGTACCATTATAAAAATGAAACCCAGAGCACAGAAAACATGTTGCTGGGTGCCTGATTTTTCTGACCTACATAAGATTCACAGTCTGAAAGCCAAGATTAATTGCTGCTCTCCTAAGCCACCTGGCTTTTCCACACCTAATCAATGGGAGCTCAATTAGAGCATCATTCCCTGTTTCCTCACATTGAATGAATATGGATCAGTTCATTACATCAACACAATGTCTGCTGTGAGGCCAGTCTAAGTGCAAAAGTGGGTTTCTTAGCTCAGCAAAATGGCAGGGGAAGATATCAGGAAACTCTGTCAAGTACTTTTCGGAGGGCAAGGAAGGGCACACATGAGGCCAGCAAGAATCCTGTTCGGAAGCCTCTAGTTCTGTTCTTGGCATGGGATGCAAAAAGGTGCAATCCTGTATGACTGTCAACACTGTTTTAAGTTATGTTTCATCAGGTTCAAAAGTGCAAGATGGAGCATGCTCTTCTGAGGATTGGAATTGTGTTTACTCACAGACTTCACATAAACATACCAGGAAAATTTCAGATCGGGTGGAATGTCTCTTTGTACCATGTCACCTTGCAAAACAACAGCAGCAAAACAGCCTCATGAGATGTGTGTGGGCATAAAAAATTATTCAAATATGCATGGATAGAGGCACTACTTGTGTAAAAAAATGTGGTGTTATGTATGATCAATGGACATACAAACAGACTATAAATTTTCTATTTGTGGCTCGAGAATTCCAACATTTACATTTTTTAAATGTCCATGGTGATCATATGTGGTTGTTGACATGACTTCCATCATAAAAAAAGAAAAAATGCATTTCAGTAATGAAACAACAAGACTGCAAGCCTAGATAGGTCTATTCAGAAGTAAACGCTAATGAGTTCAATGGGACTTACTTCCAGGTAAATGAGTATAGGATTACAGCCTAAACAAGGTTATTGTAGAGCCGGTGTAGCTAAACTGTGGCCCTCAAAGGCTGTCAGATGCCAACCATTGGGAATGCTGGCTGGCAATGACAAGAGGGGAGCCACTCCTGTTATAGAGGACCAGCAGAGGTATTCATGCTCAGTTGCAAAGCATTCTATTTTACATTTTCTATACAGGTGTTTACATTTCTGTTTGCAGTTTCAGTAGGGCTTTGATCTCACAGGCATTTTATTTAGATGACCTGATGTGCGTCTAGTCATATATCCATGCAGACGACTGAAACTAATGGTCACTATTTCTATTTCTATTTCTAGGTAAAATTTAGTGTTGTGATAAATCTTTTAGAACGGCCCAAGTTTTAACCTGCTGCTACTTCACCACATTTCTCTCCCTCTTACCTAGGAAGCATTTCTCCCCTTCCTAGCTGATCTGCTATCCCAAAATGAGCGTAAAATGCCAAGACACTAAGGAGCCAATCACAGTTGTGACTATATGATAATATTGCTAAAAGCAAATTAACCTGATTTAGAGAGAGAATAATGCTTCCTGGACTAATCACATGGGTGATCACAGCCCCTCAGGGATCACATAATGAATGTGACAGTGACACTGAGAGCCAACAAAGTCTATCTTGGGCAACACTTCCCACACTGATGATTTTCACCCGCTTTTACGCAATTCTAAAAAGAAATACTGAAAGGGGACAGTGCCTTTTGATGATAAAGCATTTGTAAGAAGCACATCCCTTTGTGGGGTGGGGGTAGCCTAATACACATATTAATATCACAGTCGTTTATGTAGCATTAGCTAATTCCACAAAATGTGTGGAAATACTGTGAAAAGCCATAAAGGTTAAATCAAGATCTGCCCTGTCCCTTGCACATCTTCTAATCTTGTTTTCAGTGGCTTCCAAGTTTATTAGGACGGTGTGAGTTTCCACTTGGCTTCTGCTATCTTCTTTTTCTGCGCTGTGTCATTATCAGCGATCACACCCACTCTAAGCTCCCTGTCATCCATTCATTCCTTTCAAGTGTTTTATCTTGCCTCTATTGTAAAGCAATTCATCTTTGTGCAGCTTTCAAGGTAGCATTCATATACATAATAATGTGGCACTTAACGGATTATGATGCGATTGTATCTGGACTGGTATGAGGCTGAAATAAACGTGCCTGGTCATGATACCTTTTTGGGTAATCGGGCTGCTACGGTATTATGAGCAATGGAATGGGAAATGTCTCCCATTTATTTCATGATGACAGAAATTTAATGACACTACCTCCGGTACATATTAGGTAATTACTTGGGAGGAGTACCAGGAAGTGAATCTTGCACCATGCATGGTAGATTCAAGGATAAGGTAGACAGATGGTAAACATCTTTCTTTAGCCAGTGAACACCACTGTCACTGGTGTCATCAAAGTATGAAAATTCATAGCTTAAAGCTTACCTCTGAAGTGGAGCTCATGTTGTTTGGCCAGGTGACAACCAGTATGACATAGTAGCCATAGTGCTGGAGTAAGACTAGTGATACCTGAGTTCAGATTGCCATCTCTCAGCCTAGCCACCATCACAGATTTGTTGTGTGAATGGAGCTCAATTGGTGCAGTAATACAGTGGTACCTCGGTTAAGAACTTAATTCGTTCTGGAGGTCCGTTCTTAACCTGAAGCTGTTCTTAACCTGAGGTACCACTTTAGCTAATGGGGCCTCACACCGCCGTCACACAATTTCTGCTCTCATCTGGAAGCAAAGTTCTTAACCTGAGGTACTATTTCTGGGTTAGCGGAGTCTGTAACCTGAAGCGTCTGTAACCCGAGGTAGCACTGTATAAGCCTTTTCCAAAATATCAATTCAATCCCAGGAAGGAGTCATTTAACTTCTCTGATTCCTGTAATGTGATTCGGCCCTCAGATCCACCTCTGTTATCACCATGATTTTCTGCCATATAAGTATTTGTAATTTCTGGTTGAGAGCTTCCGATCACGCAGTTTATTCTTTCTGAATGCTCATCTCTGTTGAGCAAATTATTATGTTAATCACCATCTTTGACTTTCCAAGATAGCACCCAGCCCAGCTTGTGGAACATGTAAATATCACAGCCTTGCTTTTCTTTTAAATGCGAGAGGAGGTTTGCCCCACAGAATCATGGAAACCACAAAGGCATAATCAATGTCATAAAAAAGGTACACATTAACATCCAGCTATGTAATTACCTTACAATTTAGAGGCCCTCATATACATGAAGATAATATGGCTCTGTAATGTGGCTGAAATGATATTTCTGAAAACAGATGCTTTCTCCAGCCATCTGTGATAAGTCTGTTTGTGCTCTAGCCTTACTCCTTGCCTGCAAGCCAAAATAAATAAAACAACAACCTAAAAACGCCTCATGAATGGCACTGGTGAAATAACTTCCATTCATTAATGTTCATATCACGTAATTTTCCTTTTCTCTAGGCATACAGCACTGTTCCCTGTATTACACAAGATTTCTCTAGTTAAAGCTGCCCTGGTCATTCTTTAACCCCAGTGAAATTAATCAAGGTTAAACGGAATCTGACCCTAGACCAGTGCTGTTTGTTGGTGTCCCTTTTCCCTTATAAAATAAGATGGAGCCACTGTTCCAGATGCTATTAGACCTCAAATAGGCAAGAATTTTATTGTCTGTGGAATGAATGAAGCGAGAACTCATTTGTCTAAATGTCCAGGGAACATCCAAAACATTGTGATGATAAAAAAGTTTGCTTAAATGCATAGGTTGGCTAACCTGGATGGAGTAACAGGTCAGCTTCTTGCTTGGCTAACGGTCATCTTGTCAGTCCCAGAACTAAGTAATAAAAAGTTGTAGGGATGTTATTGGGCTCCAACAGCTCCAGCCAGCATGACCAATGGTCAGCAACATCTGGAAGGCTCAGGTTCCCCATCCCTGACTTAGATGGACTCTTGAAATTTGAACTGTTGAATTGTTTTTGTGACTTGCATAATAGTGTCTTTTGCCCAACGAAAAGTATTATTTTGCCCAACCAAAAGTGTTATTCATGCAATTAGTAATTTCATGATGTTATTCCCCCCCCCCCCAAGTAAATACCTGGGGAGAAAACCTTTTGCCCTGTCAGAGTCCCAATGGGGAGAAAGGATCCTATATGCTCTGGGAGGTGAGTTGATATAGGCCCTAATGGGAGTTTACCTCTTGATGCAAATAGAAATCCTGGGGCCGCCAATCTGGAATCACAGGGAGGCCAAATGGTTAAACACCCATTTTCCGACATTGTGGCTTGACTACAGATCAGGACATGGTTTGTGGCTCCTATTATTTACCTAAAAAGAAGGATTACCATGTATAGGATGACCATGTATAGGTGCCCCCATGTATAGGATGACCCCTATTTTGGGGGACTCCAAATTAAGAAAATGGAGGGAGATTGACTTGAATTGTTGACGAAAATCGCTCACCTGCCAGACTAATGCTGACAGCCGCGCACCCCTAACAAGCTGCCTATCAGCTGTTCCCTCGCAGGCAGAATCAGAAAATCACTGAGCTTTTTTGTGGGGGAGGCTCAGAGATGTTGAGCTTTTCTTTGGGGGGGGAGGCGCCGTTACCCAGGAGGGGCACAAGGTGCAAGGTTTCTATGACAGGAAAGGTGCGGAGAGGTGGTATTACTTTGATCGCGGTGGCCAATTGGAGCTGCAGTGATGCTCATGTGTAGCTGATCACAGACTCCATGCAACACAAATGGACCGCCTTCAGCCTCCCTCCGAACTGTAGGGCGGGCTGAGTGGGAGGAGACAAGCAGACTATGGAGGCCCTGTGGCTCGCCAATGTGAGGAGCTGCAACTGCCAGGTCATGTATAGTGGCAAGTACCGTATTTATTTATATATTTAATTGATATATTCCATGTATAAGATGACCCATGTTTTAAAACTTAAAAAATTGGGGGCGGGGGAGACACCTTGTCTTATACATGGAAAAGTACAGTAACATGATTTCTAGTGGTATGAATGATGTCACATCTCTCGTGATGCTGAGTGAGTGAACTGAGTTGCGCTTGGTATAGACGTCACGAAGGCTTAAATCAACACTGCATCAGGGTCAAAGGAGCACACATGCATATTCTAACTGCCTCCCTGAGCTATCTTGGTGGAAGGTGTCCTAGAGAACATTCCACTTTGTTTAAGCAACAAGAGCATAGTTTAGTAATGCTGTGTGAAAGGATTTTGAAAAGCAATACTGTAGGTAAACAGTGTATGAAACATATATAGTCAACCTTTCTCTTTTGAAAATCTCTGAAGTTTATTCATCAATATTCTTTGCAATTCCGTAATCAGATGTGCACAAATAGCCCCTGAATTCATCTATTGTTACTAGGGAAGTGTCATTTTAAATATGCCTTTAGCACAGCCCTCCCCAAATTGGTACCCCACCAGATGTTTCAAACTACAACTTTCATCCCTCAGATTTCCACATAACCAGAAAATTGCTGGAAGAGAAAGACCGTCCTCCTGGTATGGATGGGAAAGACTAAAGTTGCTCATTATATACAAATTAAGAGGCATGCAGGTGTGGACTACTCTGGTCTAATTCAAATGCATGGAAAGTGGATTAACAGTTAATAATACTAAAATGTGGACAAGCCCTTAGACATGCTTAGAATAAACATATTTTTAGGGGAAAGACTAACTTTGATTGTAATTGTTTTTCATGGATTTTCATGGATTGATATGGATCCAAACACCCTTTTGTTAACTTGAACTAACTTGAGTTTGCTTGAAATTTATTTGCTGAAATTAACAGTTTAGGCTCTCGGTCAGAAGCCACATTCAGATGAACCATGGTTTGGAAGAGTGGGAATGAATCTTGTGTTCACATTGCCACTTCTCCTGTTCCTTCACATGTGTAGCTCAATTCAGTGTTTCCTATTTTGAGCACCAGACGGGGCGAATTATGGCTTGATGGATCAATGCTCTCAGGCAAGCAGGCAGCTCTCTTTGTTAAACTGTTAGGATTTCTGGGCCACCTGATTCTTCGCTTCCTCACCAGTTGCTGTGTTCGTTATATCAAACTAATCATTAGTTCAGTGTCTTCTAACACGTCCCTTGAAGAGCCACAGACCACACTGTTACGCTACCAGAGATCTTAATGGCATTGAAATCCATTTTAAGGTTTTCTTTGCTCTGAGGGAGGGAAGTTCCTTGCTGGCACTCTTGTCTGGCTGCTTAGTGGAGAACAGAAGATGAAGACTCTAAGAATTAGAGACTTCAGCCTTTAGCCTTCCACAAGGCTCATATTTCATTGCAACAAAATGGATTTCATGTAACCTTAGTTGTGTAAATCCACAGCTTTGTGGTGAGCCTGATATCTCCCCAAAGGGCCTGGAATGTGGTGGCAGCTGTTTTGCTGCTATCCTCTATGTCTTTAATAGATCCCACAGTTTTCTCTATTATACCTCCCATGTATTTGATAGCTGCCATCTGCTCAGTTTCTTATCTGGAACTGACTAATACTGAACCAGGGAGCTCAGTGGTTGAGGCTGTTTAATGTTGGCGACCTTGTCAATAATCAGACCAGTATTTGTTCGTACTTAGCCCGCCAGAGTCATCAGCAGTTGTACTCATTTCAAATATTAGCCAATGGAACAATGCCTCCAGAGTATTTGAGGCCTGACAGCAATATTGTACTCATTTAGCATAATAATTTGTCATGATACTTGCCCATCATTCAATAAATATAGATTCAGGGCACAGAAGTATCTACTCCAAAGCCCCTAAAAAACTCCATACAACACTTGCCATTTTTTTTCAACTAAAGGAAGCCACCGCCGCTTTTTTATATTAAAGAATATAGATCAATAGGGAAATATAAATATATAAATAAGAAGCACATACACACATAGAGAGAAAAATAATAATTATGCAGACTAACAAAACTATATTAGATGTTTTCAGGACCCACCCTATTCCTGTGATTGTAATCCGTTTTAACTGTTTTTAATTCTGAATTTGCTGTAAGCTTCTCTGGGACCTGCTGGTGAAGGGCATAAATTGACAATAATAGAACTCCTTCTCTTGGAGACAATAAAAAAACCCAGTCTGGATAATAAGAAACATGCATACTGGGGTTTGAGTAGAAAAATGTATCATGGGACAGAGGAGAGAAAACTTGTAGGAGGAATAAAAAAGAACATCTGAAGTATTTGTGGAGAAAATGTGTTATAAAATCTACCATAGTGAGATTAAAATTTTCAAAAGTAGAGGCTCCGTGCCTTTGCTAATAAAAAATAGGGGTTCCATAGTACAGTACTTAGCTAACTGCCATAAACAGTTTAGGATCCAAAATAAATAAAGGAAGGAAGGCCACTCCTGAGAGTGGCCTGCTATGCTTCAAGATTGGCAAAATAAGCTCTTAACTTTGTGCCATTCATATGAGAGCTTCGTTCAGTACAGCATACAGCATTCTCCGTAGTGGTATTCAGTTTGTGGAATGACCTCTCCTCCTAAGTCTAACAGAAACCAATATTTATGATTGGGGAAGAAATTTGATTCATATTTAAAGGTGAGCCTAGTTAATTTACACTTTCTGAAGCAATATGTGAACTGAAGCACAGCTATCCTTTGAAATTTGCACTTCTCTGATTTTTGCAATATGATTACCTAGTCAAGTAATGTGTTCATAAATTCATCTATTATGCTAAAGTATAATATATATGCATAAAATGCATGTTTTAATGAAAATAGCATTATTTTAGGGGAAATTGATTTGGAAAAAAAAAGCTTTGCAAAAAATGTGTGTGCCATACTAGGCAAAATTGCATTCAAAGATATGTATATTAGAATAAATTCACCCTAAAATGCTCCTGAATTTTCATTAGGGTTTTTTTTTTTAATGCAACTGATGTGGAAATGTGGAGAACTGAACTTAAGATTGATTTCTCTCAATTTCTCGTTTTCCCCAAATAGACAGATCCATCCATCTCTATCAACACTGCTATCATTTCACCACCAAGTTAAGACACATTTGTTTGCTTAGGCATTTTAATTGTCTATAGTGTCTTTATGTGGAGATAGTTTTTAGCTGCAGCTTGTTTTTAGCTGCCTCTCTTTGGATTTTTAATGAATTTGTTGTTTGTTCCATTGATTTGGTTATCACTTGTTTTATGTTGTTGTAAAACCCCCACCGTCAACACCTAGGAAGGGCGGGCAATAAATTATTTGTTAAAAAGAATAATAAATTGTGCAGATCAGCCGATTGTGCTTCTATGGCAACTATCCAGACAAAGAAATAAAATGGAAGTATTCTGGTTAGCAGTTCCTCTTGTTAACCTTGCTTGTGTGGAATATAATAAGGATCAAAGGGGTGATAGGTAATGAGGGAAGACATTTCTTTTTATATTCCAAAGCCCCTTTACTTTTCCATTTTGTGCTCTTTCTCGCATCTGTTATTTGAAGTCAGGACAATGAGAGATGAAAAGTCAAAAACAGGGAAAACCACTGAGGTCAAGAAGGAGATTGGCTGTAGCCACCCGAACTTGCAATCTAGCATCAAGCACTTATTTTCTTCCGGTCCATCATGTTGTCTTGGAGGAGCTGTTGAGGTTTTCTGTTCAAGCTTCTTTTCCATTTCTTCTTTCATGGCAAGAACACAACTACTGCCCAAAATCTGTTTGATGGCCAGAAGTGTTGCTGTGTCTCTGACTTCCTTCCCTTAATTATACAGCAAAGAAATTGCTCTAAAATGAACTCAGATCAGATTAAAATAACAGCTGGGGGGGGGGGAATAGACACAGAAGAAAACACTTGATCTTCTCTCAGTGTTGCAAATGTAGATAGTGTCCTCCTAGTGATTCTGAAAATGAACGCAGTAAAGACTCTCAACAGGCTGGCCACTTTTAAGAATTCCGTTAAATGGGAACCATTCTTCCATTCTGAGTGCTCACTGGAAGGACAGATCCTGAAGCTGAGGCTCCAATACTTTGGCCACCTCATGAGAAGATTCCCTGGGAAAGACCCTGATGTTGGGAAAGATGGAGGGCACAAGGAGAAGGGGATGACAGAGGACAAGATGGTTGGATAGTGTTATCGAAGCTACCAGCACGAGTTTGACTAAACTGTGGGAGGCAGTGGAAGACAGGAGTGCCTGGTATGCTCTGGTCCATGGGGTCACGAAGAATCAGACACGACTAAACGACTAAACAACAACAACAACATTCTTCCATTGGATCTCACATTATACAAAGCACTTTGCCACTGTTTAATCAAACTCAATGCACGGTGTGTGTATGTGTGTGTGTGGGGGGGGGGGTCTCTTTCCCTAGTCTCTTTTCCATGACTTCAGAGATGCCCATACCGTTTTAATTACAGGTTGAAAGAGATTGCCTGGATAAAGATCAAATTTTTCACACCAAATATTAGCAGTAAACTTGATTGATTGAGTACGAAGGTCCTCCAGACCCATGAACGGTGAAGGTGCTATTGACAGAGGTACATTATAAGCATTCTAAAGTTTGTGTTGGCATGCATTTGTAAGGGTTGGCTTTCCCAGTGTAGAATTAGCTGGTTTATAGAACTTCAGCTCCTTCCTGTCCCAAATTGGGGTCATGGTAATCTTGGCTGGATGATGTTCAAAAATGGATTGTTCTTAGGTCACAGTTTACTCCAAGATAGCTATGTTTTGGTCTACTTTAGAAAGAAAGCAAAGAGGAAAACCTGTTTTCTAAAACACTGTTGGATATGTTCTTCACATGACAGCCCTATACGATTGCCAACAATGTAAAATAAGTACATGGAAGATCTGTCAATGATGGGGGAGGAGAAATTTGGTTCAATTCCTGTTTTGATGTGAACCTACCTATCTAATTTGCCCTTCTAGAAGCAACTTGCCAACCAAAAGCACAGCTAACCTTTCAAATTCATACTTCTCTTAATTTTGTGATCCCGTTCCTCAACCCTCCAAAATGTGTGTATTAGGAGAAAGTTGGCATAAAAATGCTTAGTGAATAAAACATTAAAATGCACCTTGTGAAGGAAAGCTGCTTGCAAAAATATGCATAATAGGCAAAATGTTGTTTTTTAAAAAATGTGTGCACTAAGAGAAATGAACTTACACAAATGTGCAGTGAAATAGTGATGAATTTTCAACAGCAGGTTTTTTTTTAATGCGAATTCATATGAAAATATTGCAAATTTAATTCAAGATTAGAAGAACAGGCAACAAGAGAACCCAAAAGTAACAGATGCATTCAATCTTATGGTGGTGCATCTGTGATGGCCAGGCTCAAGCATATATTGACATTGCCATCAACCAGCGATGAACATATTTGCAGCTCTCTCCAATAGCTTGAAAAGTGAAGGGGATGGGAACCTCTGGGGCCAGGACTTACATTGACCTCTTATCTAACTGATGGCAGAGGTTCTCTGTCCAACAATCCTCTGAAACTCATATTTCACTCATCCGCTATTTCTACCTTTGGTGCTCTGGTCCCTGGCAATAATATTATAGGAACAGACATTATGCTCCTCTGGTGTAATTCATCCAGCTCTACAAGAAGCATGTGAATAAGGTGAGGCAGCTGCCCCACAAGTAGTTGAATAAGGTCAGGCAGGTTAAATTTTCTCACTCTCAACTGGGAAGTGCTGGTGTTCCATGCTGGAAGGCAATGCTGCTGAAGCAAAAAGATAGACTTTTCATTACTGCCCGTAAAATTAATCATAGAATTGTAGAGTTGGAAGGGAACCCAAGGGTCCTCTTGCCCAACCCCCTGCAAGGCAGCAATCTCAGCTAAAGCATTCATGACAGGTGATCATCCAACCTCTGCTTAAAAACCTCCAAGGAAGGAGAGTCTACAACCTCCTGAGGGAGTCTGTTCCACTGTCGAACAGCTCATACTATCAGAAAGTTCTTCCTGATGTTTTGTCAGTTTCTTCTTTCTTGTAACTTGAAGCCATTGGTTTGAGTCCTGTCTTGATAGAGAGATATGCAAAAATATATAGGTCTCTGGGGGGATGTCATAAGGTAGGGGGCCTTTCTGATCCTATGTTTCCACATCTCCCATATTCTTACAGACATACCCTTCAGTTTTGTGGCTTTGATGTCTGCACTCAGATGCCGGAGTTGAGAAACAGATGCATATATTTGTTCATCCTTGATGTGTATTTATACTATAACCAAATGAGGGTGCGCTAAAAGATGAGGAAAGACTTTTAACATCCAAAGACATATAGACAGGTCTTTTTTAAAAAAACAAAACCAAAAACACTGCAGTTAAAATAAGCAAATTCAGTGAAAAAGAGAGCAGGGCTACAAATCTGTCTGGAGGAAACAAATAAAAAACTAAGCAAATGAAATTTAAGACAGCATTCCCCACCCCTACTACATGCTACCAGAACCAAATTAAGCCATCTCTCTCTCTCTCTCTCTCTCTCTCTCTCTCTCTCTCTCTCTCTGTCTCTCTCTCTCTGCATTTATCTACAAATTTATTCCCCCTTATAAGCCTGAATTAATTGGGCGGTCATTCCTTTTAACAAGAGCTATAATTTTCAACATTAGGGTCCAGCTTGCCTCTGTTTTTCTAGAGCTGAGATCATCCTACAGTACATACATTGCAGTATGAGTCTTGGCAGAGCCAAGCACGGACAGCATAAAAACGCTTATCCTTTATTTTCATTTCACCCCAATTTTGTAAAAAAAAATGTGAGCTTTCACAGAATTTATATTCCAGATGCAACTTGAAAGCCCATCTGGATTAACTTGGCAGCCATAATAAGACAAATTGGGCTAAGTCCACCCAAAGTAATGCACAGCAACAGTGTTATCCTAATTCTGCAATTGAAAAATAACCGCAGAAGCATCAGAATTAATCCTAATGCTCCAATCATATATTGGTTCATAATGAACCAATCAGTTCATTTAGCTTAAGGCACCCTTGGTGAATAGCATTTTGCTAAGCTGAAGGTATTTAAGAAATGAAAGTCTACAAAACCAGGAAATGGAAAGTTCAGACACTCTTAAAATCAGTGTTTAGATTACGAAGGGACAGGTAAAGAACAGGCCCTTTCAGTGGTGGCTCCCTGTCTATGAAATGCTTTCCCCAGGGAGAAACACCTGGTGCCACCTCTGTCAGTTTTTGGGCACCTGGCTAAAATTTCCCATTTACTCTGCCCTTTGCTTAGTTAATCTGGTGGTGGCACTCATATTTTAGTGGAGTGGTTAGATTTATTTATGTATTGTTAGATTGGCATTTAATGTATCTTACATTGTTGGTGTTTAAAATTTTTCTCTTTTAAAAATAATTAATAATTTTAAGGCTCTTTGGGCTTGGTCAAAGAGCTACAAATCCATCTAACAGCTATTCCTGCTATTCCCTGCAGGAATACCATGGGGCACAATCAAAAGCCTTACTGAAATCAAGATGCACTACGTCCACAGCATTCCCCTTATCCACAAAGCTTGTAATTCTGTCAAAAAAGAAGAAGAAAGATTTGTCTGGCATGACTTGTTTTTGAGAGAACCATGCTGGGTCTTAGTAATCACAGCATTCTTTGTAAGCATCAGTCATTGGATCTACTTTCCCTCACTTTTTGAAAATGAACATTTCCTTGCCTCCAGTCTGCAAGGACCTCACCTGTTCTCCATGAATTCTCAAAGATTATAGACAGAGGCTCTGAGATTACACCCACGAACTCTTTTAGTACCTTTGGTTGCAGTTCATCAGGCCTCAGAGATTTGAATTTATTTAAAGTAGCTAGGTCTTTCCTTACCACCTCTTTTCCGGTCTTGGGCTACATCTCTCTCCTTGCATCATTTATTCTGTTATCACCAGTTTGGGCAGTGCTTTCCTTTTGGTGAAGACAGATGCAAAGTAGGTGTTGGGTAGTTCTACCTTCTCTCTGTCACCCAATACCATTTGTCTGTTTTCTCCACCCAGAAGACCTACTGCTTGCTGGTTCTTCCTCTTGCTTGGAACATAGCCAAAGAAACCTCTGTTATTATTTTTAACCTCTTTTGCAAGCCTGAGCTCATTCTGAGCTTCAGCTTGACTGATCTCCCTGTAGCAGTTGGCTACTCGTTTATATTCCTCTTTTATGATTTATCATTTCTTCCATTTCTTACATATACCGTTAAATCTCAGCTCATCTGTAAGCTCCTTATGTAGCTCTACCAGGTTCTTTAGATGCCGCCTGTTTTTATTTCTTGTTGGAATTGTCTGTATTTGTGCCTTCAATTATTTTGCCTTTCAGAAACTCTGATCCACCTTGGACTCTCTTAGAGTATTTCTGACCATGAGATCTCACCCAGTAGCTCCTTAAGCTTTTCGAATTTGGCCTCCTTAAAATCCAGAGTGCCTGTCTGACTCAGCTTCCCCTTCCCTCTGTATCATGAAACCCAGGAAGAGATGATCACTTCCTCCCAAGTTTCTGAGTACTTCCACTTCGTTGATCAGTTCCTCTCTGTTGGTGAGGACCAGGTCCAAGATAGATGATCTCCTTGTTTCTTCTTTCACCTCTGGCAAATGAAATTGTCAGTGAGGAAATGGAGGAATTTGTTACCCATTACATTCTTGGCAGAGTTTGAGTTTGAGTTTGATCCCATGGAGAAAGGAATACTGATAATTGGTTATTCCTTATGATAAAGAAGTGGGGAGAGAGCTTCACATGATTGTATTCCATCTAGGCCCCTCATTCATAAAAGACGAGTATCGATCCTACACACTTAGGAGATGTAAAGGTCTGGCTGGGAGCTTGTACATTTAGTTTCCACAGTGTATAATTTTGATATTTATAGATTATATTTGAAATTATACCACAAGCTACGACAGTTCTTCTTCCAAGAAAGTTAATGAGACGACGAGTTACAGCGTTGGTTTTATGCACTTGGAACAGTGGTCCTGAAAAATCATTGATGTTATAGCATTACATTAATTTTATTTCAACTTGCTTACTCCCTTGTGGGTGCTTTTCCACATCTCTTAGAATCAGCAAAGAATTAGCAGCATCAGGGCAAGTATTTTTCAACTGAATATATGAAAGGAATTGAGATGTTCTAGCTATTTAAAAAATAACCAAAAGTGTAAGATTTCTATCTCTTCCTCTGATGTGCAAAAGATGAAGTGAGGAGGGGAGAAAGCATGTGGATCTGATGTCCATATAGACTCATTAAAGTTGTAGGCAGCTTCACATCTGATACAATTTGTTATCAGTGACGTCAGCGAGTAAAGATCTATACAAGATGAGCCACCTTATATTGATTGAGTCAGGCCATTGACTCATCCAGCCTAGTACTATGAACTCTGATTTGGAGTGGGCCTGCTACACAAACCAAGATCCCTTGTACTGAATGCTATTAATGGTGGCTGTGCTCCACCTCTAATTTTTGAGGCAAGGTATTTCTGAATATTAGTTACTGTGAATCACAAGTGAAGAAAACACGGTTTGAATCTGGTCCATCTTGTGGGCTTCCCGTCGGCAAGTGATTGGTGACTATGAGAAAAAGATGCTGGATTACATGGGATTTGGGCCTGATCCAACAGACCTCTTCTTTTGTTCTCAGCAGAAGACTTAGACTACATCTAAGTAAAACCCATATACATGCACATACTCACTTTCCTGGTGAGCTACAGCTCCCAGTGCCATATCTGCGCATGCTAACATCTTACCATTTGCAGCTGTCAAGTAGAGGGCAAATTAAATTAATCTATATGGTGGGCATTACCATATTTTGGGTAGAAGACATTGATAGCATGACGGAGTCAATGGATTCAGCCACGTGAATCAAAGCCCAAGAAGGGCTAAAAAGCAGATACACTAACTAAACATATAGCTCCAGTGTGTGCAATGTGTTTCTGTGTGTGTGTGTGCGCATGTGTGCGCTATTCTGAATGCTGTTTAATTATCAGATTAGTTTTGTCGGTTCAAGCATGCAGCCATTTTTGACATAGCTGACGTCTCTGGGAATCACTTAAATCTAATTGTCTGTGCTTGAGGTAACTGGCGCCTGCCAACGCACAGCACGAGGAAAGGCAATGACTTTCCCTCATTGTTTCCCAGGGATTGTCATCTTCCTGGAAGTGTGTGAGCTCATGGACTCCTCTAAAGAGACTTTCTTTTTTGAAGTGAAGCCATAGTTTAAGGACTCAACTGCTCTTTGTGGGGATCATTTGTATGTCGAGAGGCCTGGCTGTGGAGTTTTTCAAAAGGATGATATATATTTTCCTCCAACATAGCAATGACTTCAAAACAAAACAAAACAAAATGAAGGCAGGAAACTGCTGCAATCCCACAGGAGTGAAATCAACCAACTAATGTTTGAGGAAATGCTTTTTATCTTACTTCTTTAAATAAGGCTGCCATACATCCAGATTTTCCCGGACATCACGCGGAATTGGCATCCGGAGGGGGATTTGTTCTGGATCGTAGGCATGTCAACTGAAAAAAAGAAAAGAAACAAGCTCAGCAACTTCCAGAGTGTCCTGCTTTTAGCTGTTTGTTATTTTTCCACTTCATCTCAGCATCCCAGACCATGTTCTGCCTTCACGGAACAGATGTAAATTCAAGCCAACAATTATGAAATATAAGTGGGGATTGTGTGAACTGATCCTTGTGTAGCTGGGAACAGTGTCCTGTCTGCTTCTTTAAAACACACACACACACACGAGAGAGAGAGAGAGAGAGAGAGAGAGAGAGAGAGAGAGAGAGAAATTTTAAATGTAATTACGAAGGCCTAAGTAAACATAAATAATACAGATTCAAAAGAGCCAATTTTAAATTAACTCTAGAATTGGAAAGGGCTTGTAACCCCCCTCAGCCAAACCCCTAGCTCAAGGCAGGAAATCCAGAGTCAATGCATCCCCAGTAGATAGTTTCTAATTTGAGATGAGGGAAAATTCTATTTCTGTTGCATTTAAAGGAATGTGAAGTACATTCACACTTTCTGAAACAATATATGAACCAAACACTGCCATCCTTCAAAATTCACATTTTTAATGTATCTTGCAATACAGCTCTCCAGACAAGTACTGTAATGTGTACAATAATTCACTGTTGTTATTCATGATGATGATGATCATCATCATCATTCTCACCCCCCCTTCACTCTAAGGTCCCAATGTGGGTTACAATTTAAAATATTTAATATACTAGGGTAAAGTGTGCATCAGAACATGTATATTCATAATATCAACATTAAAAATGCACAATATTAGGGGGAATTGTTTTTCAAAATTGTTTTATTATAGGCAAAGGGGTCTCCTGGAAAGAACTTGGAGACCATCTCTTGGTTTGAAGTCATAGATAAACATGGTGCCTTATAAATATATGGTGGTAGCCATGTTTTTCTCTGAGCAATGTCTGTCACATGAAGCAGCCTCAGTTTCCAAAGTGCACACTTACAGATGAACTTGCTAACTGTCCCTTGTTCATTTTTAGCCAGGTGGTCACCTCATGTGCCTTCAGAAAACACGCTGAAGGCACTAATCTTTATTCATACCGTGGTACCTCGGGTTACATACACTTCAGGTTACAGACTCCGTTAACCCAGAAATAGTGCTTCAGGTTAAGAACTTTGCTTCAGGATAAGAACAGAAATTGGGCTCCGAAGGCGCAGCAGCAGAGGGAGGCCCCATTACCTAAAGTGGTGCTTCAGGTTCAGAATAGTTTCAGGTTAAGAACGGACCTCCGGAACGAATTAAGTACTTAACCCAAGGTACCACTGTAATGGCACTCTTATGTCCTAAAGCTTAAGTAAAACAAAAACAAAAAAAATCCAGTTCTACATGCTCTGATTTTATTATTTTTTTAGAAGACAGACATTGGCAACCCTGTTCTGCCTCATTCTGTACTCTGAAGTGACTTGATCTGCATTCTTTGTGGGGCCTAGAAAATTGGTGTGGATTACCTCACAAAGCTGTGTTTATCAAATGCCAAGTGTTCCCAGAGGACAAGAACTGAAGGTGTGTGAACTGAGATGGGAAGGCCTTGTGGCCACTTGGAAATAAGATGGCAGATGACTGAAAGGGAGAAGGTTCTTTTTTCTCTAAGAGATTTAGCTTCATATTTGCAGCAGCAGTGGAGGAGATATCTGCTTCCAGGAATGTGATTATTTCAAGGGTCGCCATATGTCACTGTATTTGTTTCTTTATGAGGGTGTCATTGTTTAGCTACTTTATTAATTTCATTGCAGATAGCTCCCGTAATCAGTCATGGTTTAAAGGAGTCTCCGGTTTCCAGCTTCACAGTGCAGCTCATATTCACTTCTTCATCTCTTGAAAAAACCTCTTTCCTAAGCAACATTGTAACTGAGCAGCCTAAACACAACTTTCAGGAAGCAAATGGGGACATTTAAGTTTGATTTTTTTTAAAAATGGGCTCAGTTTTTCTATTTTTTTAAAAAAAGTATTTGGTGTCTAGCTTCTTTTGTTTGTAAAGACTTCTTCCTTTTATGACCCACGTACTAAAGCAAATACATACACAGTGGTACCTCGGGTTACAGATGCTTCAGGTTACAGACGTTTCAGGTTACAGACTCCACTAACCCAGAAATAGTACCTCAGGTTAAGAACTTTGCTTCAGGATGAGAACAGAAATCGTGTGGCGGCAGTGGGAGGCCCCATTAGCTAAAGTGGTACCTCAGGTTAAGAACAGTTTCAGGTTAAGAACGGACCTCCAGAACGAATTAAGTTCTTAACCCGAGGTACCACTGTATCTTTATTATTCTTTCTTTTACTGCAGATTCTAGATCTGTACACCCATTGCCAAATATAACACAGAGTCTTCTGGGCCTCTGGTAAGGGCAGTGTGATGGTAGGTGGGTGGGTGGGGGGCAAGAAACCTTTGACAAAATCCTGACAATTTATCACTAGAACCCAAACATTACATTTAAACATTGTTTAAGGACACTAGAGAAAGCAACGGCTAGAAGGAAATGTTTGGAAAAGGGTGGAAACGAACCATATGTCCTCAAAGCCTATGCACAATGGGGACCCACCTTAATGGGCTTGTCAGGACACCCCATTGTGCCTAGGTAGTGAAAGACATATGGCACATTTCACCCTGAACTATAATGTTCTTTTAATGTTTGCAGATAATTACATCAATGCTGAATTCCTAATGCATTTTCCTCTCAGAGGTATGGCAAGCTCTTTCATAAAGGAAATCCATGCTCTGACTAATCACTAATGCTTCCCTCCTGATTAACTTCTCTTTTCAGCAGGGTGGGGAAAATAAGTGCATATCATTTATTACACAGGTGCACTGACTATGCTAGAGGAAGTTGCAATAACTGATGTCTTGGGGTGGGGAGGGTGGCAATCCGCCATCCCACTTTTACTGCCCTCCCCTCAAAAAAATTTTGAACACTACTCATACAGAGTGCTTTCAGCATCATCATTACTCAGCTTTTGTCATACGGGGGAGATGCACCTGTTTTTACCCTGGACTTTAACACCTGAAAAGTACTTTTTGTGATCCTCCTTAAAGCTGTGTATTAATCTGATGACTTGTCTTGTGGACCTTGTGGTGAAAAGCGGGTAAGAAATCTTAAGAACAACAGACAAACAAGTCCAATTTATTAGGCAATCACATACAGGTTATAGTCAAAGAAAGAAGCAATTGTGGAACAACCAAGGAATACAAGAGCTATTTAACATAATCACAATCAACCACCACCAACTGGAGAAAAGGAACTCTGTTCCACTGAGCTATCTGGGGAAAGTCCATATCTATTATCATCACATTTCATTTTATTTATACAAAATGTTTATACACTACCAACTCATATAAAACACCAAAGTTTAAACAGCTGCATAGTCCTGATGGCATAAAAAGAGGAGCCTGAAGGTCAGGAGTGAGGATGCTTGCCAAATCTCTGCTGAAAGATCAGTCCGCAGCATGAAACTCGTGACACTAAATGCCCAACTTCTCATTGAAGCCAGTCAAACATCTGTAACATGGGTGAGAGGGCAAGTATATGTAATAACCACTTACCTGTGGTGACGGCCACCAGCAGTGCTTTTTTTTTCTTTAAAAAAATGTTTAGGGGTACTCTCATTTTCCTACTCCTATTGAAATGCTGCCCCTCAATGAGGCCAAACTTAGATTCATAAAATGTTTAGGGGTATGTGTCCCCCCAGAAAAAAAAGCACTGGCCACCAGTATTTGGCTGGTAAGGCTGGGTAAGACTTGTGAGTCAGATTAAGTTCTCAGTGGGAGCTGTGTTCTGTACTCATAGCCAGACCTGAGGTCCCAGCAATCAAGGAGCAATACTTCTTAAGTCCACCCTCTCATCATTTCATGGACTAAGCATGTCTCTTTAAAAAGTAAGAAAGCTGAGATTCTTAAGATGTTGAATTGCATGCCAGATACCATATTATCTGTAAGACTCACAAAATAATAAACTTCACCACACTGACTTGACTATAATGC